>NC_060234.1:22572025-23197025 GCF_021155775.2 Neodiprion pinetum
CGTATATTATTCATCTTGTTAACCGAAACCGTCGAAAAATTTCGACAGTTTCAGACTCGTAACGAGTACCGATTTGCTGTAAATAGACTTAAAAAAGTGTCGAATTTACCGAGATGCGATCAGGGCTAGTTACTCGGTTCGATTCGCAGACCCTTCAATCTTGATTCCTAATTCACCGGATGAGTTTACTCGCCTCGAATCGACTTCCGGCTAGCGATGCGGGTGTCAATTCGAATCCTAGACCGGGCTAGGTTCCGGGTTTTTAACGCCGGGAGTCGATCTTGCGCTTATCGCTCATTAGCCGATTACGGTTTGGTACTGATATTCGACTTTGACACTGAAAAGGAAGGCACGCGCGATATCTCGAGGCATTTGTACTTGTCCAGGGAGTGCAGATCGAGATATCACGGGCCGGTTATAATAATATCTCGATTGGAATTAACAAACGAACGTCCCACACGTACGTCGTACTTTATTATACATATTATACATCTGGAAGTAGCTTGTACTACGCTTCACTAGGTACGTATGGCTTCTCCGCGGACGAAATCCGGTTCGGATTATCTCATCACCGCTCCGGATCTGTTCTCCTCTCTTCTGCTCTCTCTTCCCTCTTGCAATCTCTCCGTCTCTCTTTGTCACGCTCTTTGTATCTATCCGTATCCCTCTGATTTAACGACGCGGGCATATCGGCCAGGGTTCGCGGCGCTTCGGGACGGATAACGCTGTCCGACACTGACTAATTATATTAAGCCCTGTGGTTCCCCGGTCGAGCGGTCTGTTACCGTGTCACAACACCGGGACACGGGACGCGAGACACACGAGACCAGAAACAGTTGTACGGACAGAAAAGTAGCCTAATATTCGGCGTCTTTTTTCACCTTGTAACTTGTTGTCCGCAGTCTTCCTCCTGCGATGTGATACTAATTTTTTGATCCACAAAATCTGTTACGAGTTTGGTTGTCCTGCGGTCTAAGGTTACCGGGAGGTGAAACAATTTGAGAGTACGCGTCGATAATTATTGGAGGATTGAAACATTTCGTGAAAAGGTTAAACAAACTCGTTAACGATGAAATTGAAGAAAAAATCTCACAGCCAATTGCGACTCAGATTATTTTCCGACGCTTTTAATGTATGAAAATTTTCCCATTCGTAGATCCGATGTCAGGAATCCAAATTATTTCTTCAGTATTTGAAATAGGTACAGAATCCGAATCTCGTCCAAAGTGCGTCGTTTCTCATTGTCAGTTCAATCTGTGCCACGACACAATAAAATAGGTACTGTAACAAGAAGGAAAACTTCCTACGCAAATCCTTTAAGCTACATTCAACGTGCAGTCGGACAGGGAGATATTGCAAATGGTTCGGTATGTTGGACAAACAAAAAATACGCGTGTGGCTGTAAAGTTGTAGGCGAATGGCGACCATTGACGTGGTGAAACAGTCGGAACGAAATTGTTCTAATTCATGATCGCGTTGTCTATTCTGTCGGTCAGATATCACAGCTCTAGTAATCGCGATTGCGAATATTTTCCACAATAATGTTATGTCTCTTTTAATTGAAGATTAACTCGCGGCTAGACATACCAGTGTAATGATATACCTACGTAGAAACGATATTTAACTTACATTAATCGAAAAGCCGTTCCAGTCGGATATCGTTCGTGAAACTTGGCCGGACGATATAGAAAAATTCTTTTCAAAAAAATGATCGCGCGTCCGAAATTAGGTACCCATCATCTTCAAACGACACCATTGTTCTACGCACTGATCTTCTCACGCGTTCTCCTGTATTATACTTCCGGTAATGCCTAGTCGAAATCCTTGGGAAATTTAACCGTCTGTGTCCAAGATTTCCTCCTCTTCGTTTGTTATCCATGATCAAATCGTCTCGGAAGTTATCCTGAATTTCATATCTCTAAAGCATGCATGGTAATAACAGGGTTCGTACGCACAAGGAAAAACGGGAAAACCGGGAAAACTCAGGGAGTTTCTTACAGCAGGGAAAAGTCAGGAAATTTCGAAAATAGGACTGGAATTTTATGTTTCTTGAAGAAATAAACTCGTTCTTATACGTACGTTACTCGATATCAAACCTCCTTTTGTTTTTTTTTTTATTACTGAAAATCGCTGGCTGTTGTTTGTAAATTAGTAGTCGGACAGTAAATTAATTACTAGGTAATATTTAAGGTATTAGTATTAACATGCGAAAAAATTGTCATTAATCAGCGGCATATTTCTTCGAAGGTTACTGAAAAAAATCCTATTTTCAGGCTGGAACACCTGGAAAAGTCAGGAAATTTCGGGTTCCAAAAAGCGTACGAACCCTGAATAAGTTTTATGCAGAGGGAATAATCGTTCAAATTTCGCCCTGTGCACGCGACGCGTTAATCCTGAATAACCAGGAACCATTACCGATACTCTGATGAATCGGGACGCCCGTTCAGTCCGCTCTTCTCCGCGTAAAGGCTCCAGGATTCGGATGGGATGAGCGGCCGGATTATGACAGAGAGATTAAAATCGCCAGTAGGGTACGTAATGATAGTTCATTGAGAAAAATTTCATTTGTTACATTAACTAGAAAAATTTAGTAAAACAGGTATTGTTAAAAAAAAAACTGTTTGAATATCGTTTGGATTGCGAAAAACGAGGTACGCGTAACCATTTTGCGCTATCGTCGATCCTTCTTTGGTAATTGCAATGCAAAATCAGTTTTTTTGGTCAACTCTACTTTTTTAGTTAGACAAGGCTTTAACGTCAATTTATTGTCGCCCTAGCGTTAAATTTCCGCAACAGTTGGAAGAAAATATAGCAACAGCGATCGTAATGAGAAAGAATAGTAACGGATACTAGACTTTCCGGTAACGGCTGTAAAACTGATTTTCATTTTGTACCTAGAACTATATCTTTCGATCGTGGTAAAAAATGAAAATAGTCAAGGACTGAGCGGTAACCGGAACTAAAAATTTCTCTCAGTGTAGAAATGGTGAATATCGCAGAGTGCGGTTGGCCCGATCGAGGCGAGGATCCAAGGATTCTTGGGGAGTCCGGAGCCTCCGAGACTCGGCTCGAGGGAATATTCAAATCAGTCGATTCGTTAGCTCGTCGGATTAATTTGCTCCGACACTATCGGACTGTGCCGGCGCATTCGTTAGCCGGCTTGTGTAGTCATAGCTGCGGATCCCCCGCCTCATAACGCAGCTAGCTTCTGCTCCTGAGCTGCACCTCGGAGAACCGGCGATATTAGTAGGTACCCCAAGTCCACTCATCCGCTCCAACTGCCTCACGCTCGGACTGTAACCTATAACTTCTCGGATGTCTGTGGACCACACTTTTATCGGTGTGTGTGTGCGAGTGAATATAACGTGCTTCGTGCGTTGAAACGGCATTATTCTAAGCGCAACGGCTACCGTTCGCAGTTTTCGTCTCCTTTACTTATGTCAGCTAAAAATGATGAGACTTGTTACCATCTGCACGGAGTAGATACAAGAGTCAATTTTCATAAAAACTGCGGTAAAATAGGTCTTTTGGTGAAATATACTTTGTTAAATGCAGTATTTACTCTGGAAATAGTGAAAATCACTGTGGGCAAAGTAAAATCACTTACACTTATAGTCGTTAATATAGTTGATATGGGTATTTTTTTACCAAAAACATTTACGCGTGCCTCTTTTATTGCAGTTTTGAATAAGATCTGCTAGTTTTCTTTTCCTCTGTGTGATAGTCATTCAGAGAATAGATGGGATATAAGTTCCGGGACGCGTTTCTTTATCGGTATCCTTAAAATCAATGACATCTTGCAGGGTGTCATTTAAGATGGACGATAAACTGGTTTACCAATGACTCAATTCGTAAATCACTTCACAGTATCTACTTCATACAATCCAAATTCTGGTTATTTCGTCGATATCCAGAAGTGGATGGAAGTTTATCGCTTGTCAAGTTCAGGACATATGAAATTCCAATTCGAAAATATATTTTGCTTCACTGTTTCTTCGTCGCAGTGGATTAAAACGATCGAGAAAGAGATCGTATTCAAACGGATGTTTAGAACGAGAAAATAAGCGATGGAATTCCCACGTTTTACCTTTAACGCGTCATGTTAAAAATCCACACATTACGCATGCAAAATTTGTCTAGAAACAGGGACAAGCAATTTTCTTTTTTTCTTGCTAGCCTCCAATAATGGGGTACGTATTACAAGTTAACTTGACTTCTTGTTATTTTCCCCTCAATCTTAATTTCCTTTTTTCTCTTCGTTCTCTCGTGTTTCTACCATTCCGACTGATAGCAGGGGTCGAATTGTAGTATATCGGGGAATCTAAATAACAGGAGCTAATTGACTGCGATCAGTGTATAATCTATCGAGTGTCTCTTGAGATTTGAGCATTGCGCAGAACGGAGATTGAAGGCCCTGTAACATGTAGCGTGAGACGTCGCCGAGCACGATTATCGTTGTATTATACGTACATCAAATGGGCACACATGTCGAGTGCACGAAACTCTGTGCATGTAGAGGCGCGTGTGATACCGGTATCTATTGTTACCGACGTAAAATATTGTCTGTATGCCGCTCACGCGTTACGCTTAAACGAGACACGATTAATATACTGTGACCGAAGCATGCAGGCTTCGACGACGACGACGACGACGACGACGACGATGTCGGCAACATATATCGAGGTCTATTAATAGTGGTGAATTCAAATTCTTCCACATACGTTTATATACGAACCTCGCCTCCGAAACTCTTCGATGCCCTGCAGGACCCTCGGGAGGGATTCGCTCTCGCGTCTCGTTTCATCTCATCTCATCTCATCTCATCTCACCTTCTCCTCGACGCCGACGCCCTTATGTACCTACAGATATCGTTTCCAGAATTATTCACAATTCGTAGTAAAACTCTGACCGTCGTCGTCGTCTTCCAGCGCGGCTCGTTTGAATTCCACTAATTTAGCGGAGAGAGAAAAGAACGAATGGATTCGTGGTTCGCAGATTGGGGAGAAAAGGATGGATGGCCGACTCTCTGTCCTTTTCTACCGCTCTCCGGAAGGTGTAAGGACGATCGTAGCACCGGAGTGCGACTATCTGGCAGTTGGACACATCTTATCGGGGATCGTATCGCGCCCTTTTTCCACCCTTCGGGTAGGGGGGCATAAAAAGAACAGTACTATGCCCGCTGCGTATCAACGGGCAGGTTTAGTGTCGAAGAGAGAGAGAGAGAGAGAGAGAGAGAGAGAGAGAGAGAGAAAGAGACAGAGAGAGAAATAGGCGGTGCAGGAAGCGGATGAGAAACAGATTCGAAAGCGAGGGTTGCCAGATTTTGTTCTTATCATGATTCTCCTTCAGTGGAGACTCAAACGCGTCGCGTCACCTGGTGGAATTTTTCTATTTGTAACAGAAACAAAAAGATCCCGATCGTATTGACGCGTAAATAATTATAGAAATTGGTACTCTAATCTGGGTCATTTTTACCCGTCATCGTTGCGCGGCGTCATTGTCACTGTACATTGTTTCAGTCCGCAGTTTTATAAGTGTTCAGTCATCAGACCACCCAAGCTTGGCGTTAATTTACTCACCCGGAAAAAAAAAACAGAAAACCGTGTAGGTTTTTCTGGGTTTTACCGATCCCGGTTGAAAAAGTTGATCTGTTATATGCATGGTGAGTTTTTTTTTTTCATTCCCCCCATTTTTTCGATCTATTTCGGCACCGATGCTTGTGGCCTTCTCTTAAAATCTTCTCCCAGCGACGCGCAATACAGTATATAAATTATACAGTACTCGGCTTGAGCGATTTTTATACAAAAAGCGATTGTGTTTTTCTGAAAAAAGTTATTATACACGTCGACATTATGATACGAGTAACGTATTGTTTTCAGTTCAATTCAGGAATTCTGATGCTGGGCTTGTGTCGTCCTCTGGTAAAAAGTGTTGTTTTTTTGGAAGCGACAAACCCAGACGCATCAGTCATATTAACATATACGTCTCTGATGTCAAGGCGACAAACAATGATAGAATTATAGGCGGAAAAAAAATTGCTGAACACGTTTCGCTGTCTCTAGGTCAGAAGTATACGGAGAAATGCTTCATTGCGCGATTGCAAGAACTTTGTATCGAGGAAGCTGGTTGGTACTTAATTCATCCGATCAGCATTTATTACCCACAAAAAATATTTATCAAATTAATATGTTTGTAAGCTGTGATATTTTCTCTGAAAATACGAAAATAGAAAATATCCGTGTTACAAATAGATGCTTGTTAGATATCTAGGTATGCATTGTTTCAAGGCGCTCTAAATTTGTTGAAAATCTCATAAATTCGTTTTATTTCACTCTTCGGTGATTTGTTTAACTCGTAATGCGTCCATCAATATTCAATTTCACAGAATTTGAGAATGACGATCCGTCGTCGCAGTGACTTTATCCCGAGTGAATTGCTAACGAATAAATTCTTGAATGCGCATTCGCTAAAATTCGCGAGCGACAGAAGTTGTTTTATCAGGGTGACCATCATTTTTGAGGTTACATACATCGCGACGACCCGCCATCTGAATTTATGAATATCGGTCGCACTGACAAAACAACCATTCTTGCTCTCAACTTTTAGCGTATGCCCATTGATACCTCAACTTTTTTTTTCTGTAAATCTAGCATTTTGTAATTTTTAATAGATCTTATTAAATGCCAGTCAATCCGATCGACGATCCAGATACGAATCCCGTGCAATTTTTCCTCGGCGATGTTCGCGATCGTGATAACCATAGCGTACGCGTCGGGTCGGGTCGGGTCCAAGGCCCAGATGCGAGAGGAGAGCCACTCCCTCGCATATCTTAGGCGTGATGTCGTTGTTGCATAGGTTCAATACACCGAATGAATTAAAAACTCGAAACCGTGAATGGGCGCCCACGGCGTATATAACCTACGTTACCAGACCGGACTCTCTCGGACACGTTGTGTACACACACCGCGTGTGTGTGACGGGAGCGAGAAGCGGCTGTATTAACCGAGTCCCAGTGTTTTTCGGTGTTATTTATCGCCCGTTACCACCTCCGTCATATCCCATCCTTCGGCCGACCGCCTCTTCGCGCCTCTTCCTTTATTTCCTCTCAAATCTCTGCTTATTATCTCTCTTTACCTCGGTCGTATCGTGAAAATATCCAACGGACGATCGAAACGTGCATACCTGCAATACCGTATATATATACATATATATATATATATACATACATTAGGGTGATCCTTACTCAGGGTGTTGACGAATTTTTGCCAGACCATCCCCCGAATCAACTTCAAATAATTCGAAAACAATCTCCTAATTTTTTCAGATTTTTACATCGACTCTAAGATGGTCCGCATTGTGATCGAGGTTTCTTGTGGAAATTAACATGGGTAAAGCTTTTTTTCTCAGTATATATTTTATTGCAAGAGTGATAATGTTCCAAATAATCTGTAACCGCGAGGTTTTGGTGAGAATTAATGCTACTATCTGGGAAAAAATACACATCATCGTACCAGGCAATCTAGACGAAATGCACAACCTAGAAACCTGACTTTTTTTTTGTATTTAGAGGAAGTGCAGTTCGTCTAGATTACCTCGTACGATGATGTGTATTTTTTTTTTCATACAGCATCACTAATGCCGACTAAAACATCGCAGTTACAGATTTTTTGGAACATTATTATTTTCACGATAAAATATATAGTGCGAAAAAAAAGTTTTTCCCGTGTCATTTCCATAAGAAACTTCGATCACAATGCAGGAAATCTCAGACTTGCTGTAAGAATCTGAAAAAATTTGGCGACTCTTTAAATAATTTGAAATTGATTTCAGTGATGGGACGGCAAAAATTCGTCAACAGCCTAAACAAGGACCACCCTAATATACATATATATAATATATATATATATATATATATAGGGTAAATCCACCTGCGTCTATGCAATTCGGGCTGCATCCTAACGATCGTTACTTGTTTAATATTTTTGCAGGAGTCGGCCAATCGTGAACAACGAAACAAATGTCGATCGGTTCAACGTACTCTCGGTTGCCGTGACGTAAACGTAATTTCGTAAAATGTATCAGAAATTGTATAAATTCGGGCGGATATTCACGCTGTACTTATCGAATCGCGAATGTGGAAAAATTTCCGCGAAATAACCTGTTGAAATTTATGTACAAATTTGTAACTAGTGTCACGCACCGCATGCAGAGGATCCACGCGTGTGTGGCCGCTGCACAGAATCGTTGGGATAGATCAATGCCTCCGCAGCATCCCTGTGTTCTCTCTCTCTCTCTCTTTGTCTCTTTCTCTCCTGTGTGCCTGTGTGTAGGTCAGGTAAATCTTTCCTCTTTTTTTTTTTTCCTTTTTCTTTTTCTTTTTTTTACGACTCCTACCGTCGTTCCCTCGCCGCTTCACGGTGTCGAAACTTGCGTATGGCAGGCGTGCAGGTAGGTATAACACGCGGCACACACGGCACGGACGTATAAACCGAACCATTCGATCGTCCTTCCACCGGGTCTATATATAGGAGCGGCTAGACTAAATCGGGTTCAGTTTTTGCCGGAGCTATACACACGCACGCACACAGAGGCAATCTTACTGCTAGTTTGTGGATTTGATTTTGTGCACATTTCCTCCTTCGACCTTGAATTTGCTAGATCAATTTTTATTTTTTCTATTCCATTCTGTTTTCTTCGATTTCTTTTTCTTTTCATCTCTCTTCGGACAACCGTATCTACCGATAACGTGTATAAGCTGAACTTGCGGCGTTGACAGGAGAGATCGTGACAACACCCCGAAGTACACCTTCTGTAGCATGTTACACAGAGAGAAACAAATTTAGGTATACGCATAACGATATATTCCGCGTCAATTCCCTGTTCGTTACGCGATCTTGGACAGATATATTATATACATATACCTATGTATGAGACAGTTTATGACGAACTTGATTTTTCGACGACAAATTCTAGGCGATGATCCTGCGATTGATTCTGGTCCGCTAGATGTCTAACCGTTATTATTCCCATTACTATTTATTTTTGCTCTTCTCTCTAAAAACGCTTGAAGTTTATAAATTAACCTGATAAAATGTTCCTTTGATTCTTCGTAAAGATAGAAACTAAATTTCACAATTGCTTGAAGATTGACTGGCAGATTTAATTACCTTTGAAGGAAAGCTTGATTTTCGCGGCTCGTTTTACTTGAAATAAAAGGAGAAAAATACACTCTGACTAAAACGCTTGTCTGATTACTCGACTATATACGCGTATCCATAATCACGTTAATTACCGTATACGTGATCGTTATTTTATACAAAGCAGTAATTAACTAACCGAGTTAATTAGATTTGCACAAGTGAAACGAATCAACGGAATTATGCCAACGTGACTGCACAGTGATACTAGTAAAAAAATACGTTTTCATTAACCGAATCGCAACGTAGGCGATTTTATACATAATTTCCCTTTTCTTTTTTTTTCTTTTAATACATCAAGTCATACCTACACCTTGTATGACTGCGTATACCGCGTGTACGATATATTATTTAGGCACCCGTAAAATCGTTTCTCGCTGAAGACTAATTGCTCGGTATAGCCGATGCAGCCGGGTCTTTTACCGGCACCTACCTGACGTGGATCAAACGAAACGATCAAGATCGTGTAACGCACACACAAATAATGGCTTTCACTTATTAAAGTGATACATACGCGGCACACACTCGCCGGGCATTAGATTCACAATGTGTATAGATAGAAGGAGCAAAAACAGCTGTGCATACGCACATGCCTGGAACAAATAGGGAGGAAAAATAAAAAAAAAAATGGAAACAGAGAAAAGGGGGAAAAACGAGACACGTATCGTTTGACGTGGGAATATATACAATACATAAGGAAAAGGAAAATGATACACGTGCGTTAAATGAAAGACGAGGAGAGGATAAGAGAAGAAGGGTAATTTCATAGCGGACGAGGTGTAATTACCCGGAGAGCGATGGACGGCGGGGAGGGGGGGGGGGGGGGGGGGGGCAAGGGATAAAAAGCGAAAAAAAGGGATGGAAATGAGGAAAAAAGGGAAAAGGAAGTACGACGAAAGTACGGAGCCAGCGTGACACGGAGGGCCGCTTCTTCGTGGGCAACTATCAATAACGCGATTCTCTCTATACCGCGGTAAACGATCGAAGTGACTCAGATGTTGAATGATTAATTGAATAATACTCTGACATTAGTGAGCTGCACTGAACCGCAGCGCCTACATATGTATACCTGTATTATGTAGGATACCTACACGGTATAACTACGCACGTTACGCCTGTAACCCGCAACGAAGAGGCGGCGACGCCCGTCCACAGGCTCCTTTGCTGGGGGCGATCTGTAAGACCTTTTTTTTCCCAATCAAGCTACGCGCCACATTCGATTTTAACCGAAATCGTACGAAATCATAGCCGATCACTTGCAAATCACGCGACAGCGTGGAAGAAATCGCGCGGCAAGCGTTGCTAATGGACGCGAAATGTTGTTACGGTAATTAACGCCACGTAGTTTCAGTTCATTAACACTCTCTTACAAATAGTCTCCGTCTTGTCATGGTATGCCGTTGGTTTTCAGTTTACCAAGTCATGTTCATCGATTTTCAATTATTTCCCACCGTTCTAGATGCTTCACAGTGATTTCTTGCTGTTTCCTTTGATTCTGACCAATCTGCAAACCACTGAAAATCCCCTAGAACGCTCGGTAATCATTGGAAATTAATGGAAAACAATCAAAAATCACACAGTGTGGAAGAAATCACTAAAAATCAATCTAAGTGAGTTAAAATTATTTACTTTATTTCCAGTTTACTAAGTGATTTCCATTGATTTTTTAACAATTTCGGTGTTTTTATCCAATGCGGAAATCACCGAAAATGCAATGAAAATCATTTGATACATTAGAAATTGAGGAAATTCACACGATGAGTAAGAAATCGATAGAAGTAGATAAAAATCACTGAACATCAATCAAGCGAATAGGGCCCCTCGGCCACGTTTTTATCGCCTATTTCCGTTACGGGTTTTGGTGATCCAGGGAAGACAAAGATCGGCACGACGTATACCTTCTACCTTTTGCGACAAAAGATGCAGCGTGCCGGCATTGCAACTAATCGAAGGGCGCATAACGGGCCTCTTACCAAAGGCCCAAGTTTACCACCGAGCCGCTTTAACCAAGGACAAAGAAAAATTACTGCGATGTACAGGGTGGTGGTAGTGTTCTTAACTCTTACAAGTTGCAGGCAAACAGCTTTTGCTAATTACGAAGACGAGGTACGCACATGTTGGGTGAAATATGAGTACGGGATTCTTCTATATGCGGCACTGTCCAAGGCAAATTACTGTTCGGTTCGGATGGATGCAAATTGACTGGGATGGGATGTGAGGGCAATGCAACGCTTTCTCATATTATGTACTCTTCCGAGAATTTAACTGCAATACTTGTCATAAATTTGTTTACGAATTGTCTAAGGTTCTACAGGTATCCTCGTCGTCTGCCTAGTTTTCAAGTAGTTGTTCTTGAGCTGACCCAAACGGCGAAAGTAAATATTTTCAAATTATTTCGTACCCGTTACGTAACTCGACACATTGGAAATCATTCTCCATTTTACTCGAATCAGGCCGGAGATCGTGATAATTTATTGGTAACTGGCAGAAAGGATTGAATTTTTCTTTGCCATTCCGACTTTCTACGTTTCGAAATTCTACGAAATGCATATCTCGCGCCCTTGAAACGTCGATATTCCGACCCATCCATCTTCCGATTTATCTACATTTTTACCCTCCACTCGATCTGACAAACTATTTTCACGAAGAACGTAGAGAAATTAGGTTTACAGGTATAACGAGATACCGGAAACAGGGAAAAAACAATCCAACTCCGATTCCCGGATTTGGGGGTAGCTGGATGCATCGTGAGGGCTGCACGGGCATACTCGGGGATAAATAAAACGTTGGCATTTCCTGTAACAGAAGTCCCTTCTCGCCTAGAGGCCGGTGGGCAGCAGGATGGCCAAGGTCTTGTTTGACTTTATCCGAGGGCGAATCAGCCCGCCGTTTAGTATCGTTTCGACCGTCTCTATTTGCCGGGTCTCCCTTGCCGTTCCGAAAGGGCGCTAAATCGACGCTAAAATCGTTGGTGAACGACGCTTTGGGGGGTGCGAAACACTCGGGTCTGATCCATCGGTCACGAGGTGCATTGAAAGAAATTAAAAATTTGGTTGGAAAAAAAAATAAATTATATTTATATACACATGTATATACGCGAAGAAGTCCCGGACCGGCACAAAGACCAGACTGCTGGGCACCCTTGGGATGGATGCTGCACCCAAGGTGAAGAATAGAGGAATTCCTGATCCTCCCGAGATCTCCCGCTGCCGGTAGAGGAGAGCGAGGATCCCACGCGAGAGGACAATGAGAATTATGCAGCTCTCTTTCCGGGAATCCTCTTGCAGCGGTATTGGTGCAGGTTACTAACCGACGCTTTCCGCCGTCGTCGTCGTTTGCCTCCTTATTGTCCATCGAAAAGTTGAAAAATAGCCTTTTTTTTTCCTCTCGGCAAAGAGAAGCGCATAACGCTTATGAAAAACGGTGTTCGAGCCCGGGGTGGGGCTGGTTTTCGAAGAGGGGCCGCCGACCGGGTGGGTAGTTAGCAGAGGCGACAACAATGTGACCAGCTAAGGGTTTTATGGGGGTGATGAAGGGGAGGAAAGGGACAGGCACGAAACGTGCACCTGGACGAGGAAAAGCAGTCGAAGCATCAACGTCGACCGAAACGCGACCTGCGCCCAGGTCACCTGCTTCCAGGAAAGCCCGAAAAGCCCATTGAGGCCCAGGATCGAGCCTTTTCTTTATTCAGGATTCCTCTACGCCGGTTCGCAATTATCGTTGTTGTCTCCTGATCTTCGTCGCGGTGCAGCGCTGGATAGTTTCTCATTTCTACAAAAACGGCGAACCGAAGAAAGAACCTGCACCACCACCACCACCACCACCACCACCTTGCCTGCAACGCGGCCCGCTACGACACTCGCCCCGAGTATTTAATGCTAATCGAATGGTGATTGCCGATTCGTATGGTGATTGCGAGGGCAAGAAGGATAAGAAACAAAACGCCCGATGCTGGATGCAGGGGGGACGCGGAGACACTTGTGCGAAAACCCATGCCGAGTGCAAATACCACACGTCGGCCGACGGTTATTAGCGGCAATATGATCCCATGCACCGGACAATGCGCCTGCATACGTTATACCAGTCGAGTTCATAGACCGATTCCGTTTCAATCCCAATCGCCTCGTGACTAATGCATCTTTCACGTTATCCTTCTACGCAACGTACGCGTCTTCTTTTTTCACCGCAAGATTGATAACCAGTTGCGTCTCGACGATGCTGATCGTAAAACAGGCTCTCTTAAACAGTGTTAAAGTATCAACGTTCTGTCGGACTTTTTTTTTCTTCCTCTTCTTCTTATTGCATCGATTAACTCGTTATCAGATTCATGCTAACTTGGACGCATACCGGACATTGATTAGCGCTGATCACGTACCGACGGAATCGTTTGGTCAGGGTGACTGTATTTCGACCGATGATTGGTCGACGTAATTAGAACGGTTAACTCACTCGGTGTAAGCGAAAGACCACTTGCAATGTAACGTCGCCGTACTCATGTTCATAAGAATTTTCGTGACTCGTATAACAAGCTAATTTTAAGAAGAAAACATCGGTCAAGTAAAAGGATCAAGCGTCTTCCGAACACTTCGAGCTTGACCGTTGGCGCGGGTTCTGAATGACATCACCATTAGTACAGAAATTAAGCCCCCCCCCCCCCTCTACTTTGGTAACTGACTTATTCTGTCGAAAATTGGTTTAACCCTGTCTTGTTTCTCACTTTTGATTAATTGCCAAGCTATTAAGGGTGGGCGGAGTGGGTTTCACGCGCGTTGAAACTAGGGTCGGTATGTGACGAGACACGTACCTTGCCTAGTCTTCGGAACGTTGGCTGCCGTAAAACAAGGACTGTTTGCCAAGTATCGAGCTAATGAGCCTGTCTAACTGCACTCGCGGTGCAGAACTTGCACTCGGCGAAACGCCCTCGGCACTTACCTGCTGTCCACATCGAGTTGTTTCCTCAGGTGAGCGCGACCCCGGGTATCGATCCGATTAAGAAATGTTTTTACAATAATTCTCGGCTCGGCCACCCCGTGACTTCGCCCACGCCGTATGCGCCACTCGTGGCCATCGTTGGACGGACGTTGGGGTGGAGGCGGTTAGCCGCCATTTCTAATTATGTCGCATTGATTTTGTCATTAGGTACCTTCCAACCCACTCGCTGCTAACCCCCGTGAAGCTAGAACTATCTCGAATGGTTTAGCTAGCCGCTTGGTTGGAAAAAAAAGTATAGAAGAAGGGGAAAAAAACAGGCCGAAAAAGGGACGTGAGAAAGGGGAACAACGACGTAATGGACACAAATGAAGCCCGGAGTGCCTGTTTCTTTTTTCTTTAATCCCAAACGTAAGGTGTGTGCCTCGGGACCAAATCTGTTATCACCGAATCGCGAATGATTTTTCGAAAAATTTTAGCAAGATGAAAAATTAGACGTTCGTTAGTGTTTTTTTTTGGGAGATTAATTGCGGAGACTCGGTATCCTACGAATGTGAACGACCTATCGGCGCGTTACTGGCCGCAGCGTAACGATCTTCGAACGCGAGGGCTCCTCTCCGATGGACCAAAGTAATTATTATTAATTAACGGTCGGTTAACGCGCCGCGACGAACGTGGTACATGTGTAAATCGTTAAAGGCGGTGGAAGTGAATTGGTATGAAAAAAATATATGGTACAAACAGCGGTCATTATATACCGAACGGCATGAGCGCTCCAAATTACCCGATCCCTGATTCACGGGAATGATTAAGCGCGCGACAAATCACCTCTACGATTTTTATTCATTATACCGTGCCCACTACAGTGTTGACGAAGAGAAGTGACGCGACTAACCTCGAGTAGTAAGAAAGAGAAGAAAGTTCAGGGGAAGGGAGGGAAACGCCGAATGTGTATCCTAGTCAGACTCGGAGCAAACCCGTTTTTTATGTACCTTACAACCTGCCTACGCTCTTCTTTTATACAGTTCAGAACCTCACGGGCAAGTGTTATGTATGCCGGTGAGTGAGCTTGAAGAAATGTTTAGTCACAATTATTTTGTATTGATTTAACTGAAAAGTATATACCTGGCGAGATTTGTACACACTGCGGAAGAAAAAAACTCTGTGGGTTTATATTGTACTCGGTATAACAGACGGTGCGGGTAATGAGGAAGTTTTATGATTCGAAACACTTAATCAGTTACGGTTACTGTCATCTATCGCTTCTATATTTATTATACAGTAGATTTTACAGCAAATAATAAGTAAAGTATCATCGAGATATATCTAGTGCAGTAGGCATTCAATTTATTACTGAAACGACAGTAAATGTAGAAACGAACGACGGTCGGGCGGTCGTACTTTGATATTACTACAATTTTAAACCGACAAAGTCCGGCTAACCTTTGCTCATTTGCTTATACTCCTCCCCCATAACTGCTTCGCGAAGAGAAATCCCAAAGCGCAGTTGACTATGGAACAACCTGCACGCGCATGCAGACATACGCGGACCGCAGCTATCAACTTTATAACTAGTATCGCGTTCACCGTATTGCCGTAGGGCGGGGTACTAAATACTTACAGCCGGTCTAGCATGTCCTCGTCATTACCGGTAAATTGCCATCCCGGGACCAATGACGAAGTACTCCGTGACTCGCGGTCACACCGCGGCGGGGACGCGGGTATTTCGACGTAGGTGGAAAGCCGACTGCGAGTATCTCTTTTGCGGGTATCCGCTTCCCTCTCCCTCCCCCCCGCCCCCGTCGTCGTCGCCACCCTTATCATCCTTACGTACACGCACGCGGTACTCTCCGCGCAAAGTCGCTAAGTAATTAACGTAACGTGTGCTGCTGCCTCGACAAAAGGTACGAAGGCAGCCTGGCAGGTAGGCATATCCTCAAGGCGAGGCGTTTAACCCGAGAGAGCGAGTGATTACGACGTTATAGGTTCGGTGGACTTGAAGCATGGCGCTGCAGCGGCCTGCCAGAGGCTCTACGAGAGGAACTCGCCTGGCCCTCTTTGTGATATCAATTAAGTATGATTTCTCCCTACCTCTCCCCCCCCCCCCCCCTTTGCCCTCCGAGCCGCCGCACCTCGGAGCCGCTCCTCGCGGCGAGCATTCCCCCCCTTCCTCACTCCTTCCCCTCCTCTTGGCTCTTCGGACCAAGTTTAACTCATTCCCTTATAATTTCATCCCAATGCACCGTGAGAAAGGCTCATCTCGCACACGCATGCCTCTCATATTTATCCCCCCGCGGATCGTTTTCTTTCTACTTCTTCTTCTTCATCTTCTTCTATGTATCGGTATTCTTTATTCTTGACCATCCGCGCACGGTCCGTTCGTAACATGCCTACAATGTATACTAACAAATGATCCAAGGATCAATACCGCAATCTATCAAATTCACACCGTTGATCAACAATCTTCGAACCTCGAGTATATGATCGTAAAGTGGATTTATGTATACCGATCTTTAAGATATCGATATTTGATTAAAGATATCAGAATTTAAACTATCTCTCTGTCTTTACTGACGATCAGTGTAATTGATGCGATAATTGTGTGCGCTAGCTAACAAATTACCGCCGTCATTGCCCGTCGAAAATTAAGAACGTCATCCGATTTCGAGTACTTGTCAACGAGATGGTCTCGGTGTCTCGACGTTATTTGAGAATCCGCAGAACCTTATCGATCGATCCGTCAAATTCAAATCGCCCGGGTATAAAACCCCCTTCGCGGAGTTCTAACGCAGTTGAGGACTAATTAGTTTGACCCGCGGTGGCGGGAAGTCTGCCGCAGACCGTGCGTTAGCGCGTGTGCGCAAGTTGCCCCGGGGGGCGTGCATTGTAGGTATTATAGTAGGTTGGTAGAGTCGAAGACTCAAAGCCGGC
Source organism: Neodiprion pinetum (assembly GCF_021155775.2). Classification (NCBI taxonomy): domain Eukaryota; kingdom Metazoa; phylum Arthropoda; class Insecta; order Hymenoptera; family Diprionidae; genus Neodiprion; species Neodiprion pinetum. The sequence continues at coordinate 22,589,083 of NC_060234.1, forward strand.
GTGGTTGTAACGAAGGGAACGGGCGGCGGTCAAGGTGTGGATAGCCGTGGATAGCCGTGTATATTAAGTAGAAAGCCGTCGAGAGGTGTAACGGCAACAATGATAATAACAACGGCAGCAATAACAATAATAGCCGTGCCACGTTGCGCACGAAGAGTTACGAGGCGGCAAACAAGCGCCCCGTACCGCTGGACCAACTGCGGAGCGCCGGTCTTTCACATAGCCTGACACGAGTGCAGAGATCATCGCGGCCCTTATTTCCCGCATTTCGGGATTGCGTGCGCCGAAATTTTTAACGACGAGTTCGAGTAATGGAATGGAATTTGGCCGCGTGCGAGGTGGAACATCGAAGGCGAAGAAGATCGGCTTCCGGTCAGGCTGTATGCCGCGGACAATGGGACCACGCGGAAAGAGGAGGGCCTTATTATACCCTTCGTTTCGTTACTTTTCGTTTTTCTCAACCCATTCGAGAGTGGATGTAATCACTCGTTGCACCAATGCGCGCCGGAACATCTCCCTTTATTTCCGAACTTCCGCGTAACGTCAAACACCTGCGTATTTTACAGGCTCGCGTCGCACTTTCGATACTTTTCGTTACAACGCTGCGTTGCATTGTCGTCGTCGGATCGGTACTTCCTTTTGGGCGCAAGTGAAAGCTCGAATTGTGCTCTGTGTACGCAGTACGTGTACGATATATTCCTTCCGAGTTGTTGAAAATCCCTTTTTTGCAAAGAATTTCACCTTCGCCAAGTCGGCGTGGTGGCAGCTGTTACCTCCGGCTGATCACGGCTGCGTCAGAAACGCAAACATCAAATTGGAACGCCGCGGTCTAGCAATTAAGATCTTATCTCTTAATTGCCGTCCCTCACACCTCCGCAGCCTTTCCAAGTTACGGGTGTAAGTCTAGGCGTAATGAAATATCAAGATCCATTCAAACGCTCTTACGGACATACATCGCACGCGAATCGAGAAAGAAAACGTTTTCAACACTCGTCAGTGCGGATCACAGAGATCCAGGTATAATAAATTGTTGCCAGAAATGCGAAAGCCGAGACTTTTCGATGCAGCTTCGTCGTCTCGTCGGCCAGGTGGGCCTTCGCTCCGAGGCCCGTAGGGCCCCGGGTGGTCGGGTCCAGGGATACTCGGCAGATGTCCCGCTCGTAGCGTCGTTCGACGCCCAGACAAACATCGAAAATACGCCTGCAGCCCCGCGTATTATTATAACACGGTGTTCCAACGAAACCCGGGTATCGCAATATACCGAAATTTTTCAGGATTTTCTTTGTGTCCGCGATTCGGCCAAGTCCGTCCGCAGTTCTCGTCTTGATCGTTTTCGTCGTTGTTGCGACGCCTACGGTTGTTACGAGGAATTAGCATGCGAAACGTCAGTTTTGCGGAGAATAAGGAGCCGAGGAGCTCGGCTCTGTTCGCTCGCTTCGTTGAAACGGGGCATTATAAAGTGGGTATAATCTGGCGTAGATGGAGGTAGGATAGCTCGGGGTCCGGATTACGGGGACCGGCCGCGTAGGGATAGGCAGAGATAGCGGAGCGCACAAGCTATAAACCGCGGAGAATCTCTCTTGAGGCAGTTCTAGGGTCTCCTCGGTTGGCGGGCGGTAATGCACTCGGTTGCACGACGGTGCAGGAGGGATACCTACATCGGGACGGGGTGGAGCGGGAAACGGGGCCTGGGCCCCGGGCCGTCACGGCGTCGTCCTCCCCCATGTATTTATCCCCGCACGCCCGTTAGATTCCTCGCGTTCCTCGGGCCCCGGGATCGCGGTTAATGCACGTCCCGGGAAACGTACCGGGCAGCGTGCATAATTGAGAGAAGGCGGGCAATTATGAAATCATCGCGGATCGACGCGGACTGGAATCCCCCCGGGACCCGGCGTCAAATTGAAAATCGAATCGGGATACATACGCCGTTTCGATCGGACGGAGAACAGGACGCGCATTGTGGAGTTGCCACAACCGCGCGTTTCGTGTACACGTGGATTCGTAATGGTTTAGTATCGCCTCTATTTTGCTTTCGCGCCGACACGAGGAGGATACAGCCAATCGATAGATAAGTCTGGTTGATGGGCCGCAAACAGAGCCGGGTGCTCGCCTGGCTCGGGTTGTAACGGCTTTTCGTAACCCGGGTGCCCGGGACAGTGGAAACCTTGTTCCTCTTCGATCGCGACGACGACGACGTCGGGTCACCGCGTGAGTGTACGCAGCTTGCGGTCTCTTGGCGTTATCTCTATTTGCCCCAGATTACAAACCCTTTTGATCCTTGTTCCCGCGTCCCGATGACGAATTTTCGTATCGTTACTCGTTCCGTATTAACGGCGTGTAGCGGAGACAGGTGGCCGGCAGGAGGATCTAGAATCAGTAAGGAATCGGTGTTTTTCGACTGTTTCAGGTGAGACCTGGGGTTGTGTCGGGGTAGCAGCAGTCGCAGCAACAGAAGCAGCGTCGTCGAGCGAAGGCGGGGGCAGGACGAGAATTAGAGGCGACGAGGAGGCGAGGAGGACCGCCGGGGAAGAGGACGGGCGTCGGACGAGTGGAAGCGCAGGCGGCGGTCGCAGCGGCGCTAACGAATCGAGAGTAGTGATACCCTGCGAAGGATCTACGCCGAGGAGGGCGCAGGCGCAGAGGCCGCGGGTGATGTGAGGCTGGCGCGCGCCGCTCGGGGTGATGCCCTCCAGTGAGCCCCATCCTCCCCAGTACCACCTTCAACACCACAACATTCCTCCCTCCCAGCTCCAGCAACAGCAGCCGCAGCCGCACTCCTCCTCGCCCGGCGTTATCGGCCAGCATCAGCAGCTCTACCAGCAGCTGGTTGCAGCCCAGCATCAGCACCACTTGCAGGGGGTGACCGGCGCCGGTGGCGCCTTTCAAAATTCCTCCTACGCGCAGGAGAAGCCGGAGATGAGCCCTGAGGAGGAGGGCGGCCGTGGGGGCGGGTCCCCTCCGGCGGCGGGGGCCGCTCTCCACCAGCCCCACCACCCCAGGACGGCGAGTCCGCCGTCGGGGACGGAGCCCTGCAACCGCGACGCGATACCGACGCCGACGCCGATCGTCGTTGACACGAGCGCCACGAGCGCGATGACGACGACCGCGATCACCGGCCAGCAGCAGCAGCAGCAACAACAACAACAGCAATCGCAGTCGCAGCAGGGCCCCAGTCCCAGTCCAAGTCCGACGGGGGGTGACGTAGAAAAGTTTGACGGTAAAATCGTCTACAACCCCGACGGATCGGCCTACATTATCGAGGGTGAGAGCGAGCTCAGCGAGGATGACTCGCATTCTCTACCCGACGGTTGCATAGTCGACGGACGCGGTGTGTCGGTGCCGCATTCCCTGGTATTTCCGCAGATAGCCAGCGCCTACTACGTGTCCCGACTTTACGCGCACCAGGCCTACCAGCAGCAGCAACATCAGCAGCAGCAGCAACAGCAGCGATCATCGTCGCTGCAACAGCAGCAGAACCCCGATCTCCCGGTCATGCACAGCTACAGGGTAATCAGCTACCGGAGCGCCGAGGGCGGCAAGCAACCTCCGCCCCCAATCGCGGCGCCCCCTTCTCCCGCCGCTTCGGTCCCCGTCAAGCCGATCCTCATGTGTTTCATCTGCAAGCTCAGCTTCGGATACGCGAAGAGCTTCGTCGCGCACGCTCAGGGCGAGCATCAGCTAACTCTGATGGAGGACGAGCGGCAGGTGCTTTCGCACTCGACGGCGTCGGCCATCATCCAAGGGGTCGGTCGCGGCAAGCAGCCGCTCGTCAGCTTCCTCGAGCCCGTAACGAACTCCACGTGCTCGTCTCAGTCGTCGCCCAATCAGTCTCAGGGCCAGCAGCAGCCGCGCGTCGACTCGGCGAACGAGCACGAACCACCGACGACGACCAGCACGCCAGCCACCACGCCCGGGGTGCCCAGCAGCCCCCAGCAACCCCAGCAGCAGAGGCCGTCGCCGAGTACCCCCACGACACCTACCTCCCACACGAGTCACCCCCTCGTCTACAACCATCAGCAAAGTCAGCAGCAGACCTCACAGACCCAGGGCCAGCACCCCCAGTGGAGCGGAGCCCAGGTGAGCGCGGCTGCGTGGGCGAAGAACGCCGATCCGACGAACGCCCTCCATTACGCGTCGCCCCCGCCGAGTACGAAGGGCTCGCCGTCGTCGTACGCGGCCCTGACCCAGCAGCCCCCGAACTTTCTTACCGGAACGACGATCGGCGTATGTCCGGAGCACATGCAGGGACGACCGAGCGGCGTTGAGTGCCCGAAATGTGAGCTTATTTTAGCAAGTAGTCGCCTGGCCGGACCCGGCGGTCCCCTCGCTGGAATTCACAGTCGTAATTCGTGCAAGACGCTGAAATGCCCGAAGTGCAATTGGCACTACAAGTACCAGGAGACGCTCGAGATTCACATGAAGGAGAAACACCCGGAGAGCGAGACCTCCTGCATATACTGCATCGCCGGCCAGCCTCATCCACGGTTAGCACGCGGTGAGACCTACACATGCGGCTACAAGCCGTACAGGTGCGAGGTGTGCAACTATTCGACGACGACGAAGGGAAATCTGAGCATTCACATGCAGAGCGACAAGCACCTCAACAATATGCAGGAGCTTCAGCAGGGTGGCGGTGGATCTAGCACCAGCAACCCTTCGTCCTCTCAGGATGCACCGATGCCCACGCGGAGTCCCCATCATCAGCAAAATCACAGTCCTCACCTAACAAGTCAGACCAGTCAGCAGGGAAAGCCTAAGCCGACCTTTCGCTGCGACGTTTGCAATTACGAGACAAATGTAGCAAGGAATCTCCGGATACACATGACGAGCGAAAAGCACACGCACAACATGCTGGTACTGCAGCAAAACGTTAAGCACATGCAAACCCTGTCGGCGCTTCAGTCGCACCATCAGCAACAAGCACAGCAGCACCACCATCAGCAGCAACAACAGCAACACCAGCAGCAGCTCGAGCAGCTTCTGCATCTCGGGGGACTCGACAAACCCCAACATGCCGAGGCGGCTCTGGCTGACATGGCCTACAACCAGGCTCTTCTTATACAGATGATGACCGGGGGCCAACTTCCGCCCCAGCTTCCGCCCGACCTCATGGGTGGTATGACCGGGATGGGAGCGATGGGCAACTTGACCAGTGACGTCGGCCTCTCACCAGACAGCATGGAGCCGCCGCCGGAGCCCGCAGACCCCGACCCGGCTCACCTCTACCACTGTTGCGTCTGTAACAGCTTCGCAACCGACTCGCTCGAGGCCCTGGGTCATCACCTTGCCGCTGACAGAACGCGGACCAGAGAGGGCGAGATCCTGGCATTGGTAGCCGGGCATTTCGTCTGCAAACTATGTTCCTACAAGACAAATCTCAAAGCGAACTTCCAGCTGCACTGCAAGACCGACAAGCATCTTCAGCGGCTGCAGCACGTGAACCACGTGAAAGAAGGCGGACCCAGAAACGAGTGGAAACTGAAGTACGGAATGGCTTCGCCGACCGGTGCTGCTCAGCTCCGGTGTCACGCCTGCGATTATTACACGAACAGTGCCCACAAACTCGCCCTTCACGCCGCGTCTCCGAGGCACGAGGCAGCGGTTCTTCTTCTTCGACACCTCATTGACGCCAGCGCCAACACCCCGTCACCCGGTAAGCTGTATCACTGCGCTCTCTGCGGGTTCAGCGCCAGGCATCGACTGCCGCTTCTTCAGCACGTCAGGTCGCTCAGGCATCTTCAGATGGAACAGCTCCACCAGCTTCACAGGAGGAGCGGCGTTCAGGGATCCGAAGCACCGCACACCGACATCGGCGACGTATTCCAGGTCGTGCCTGACCCGGATGTACCCCCGGCACAACAGCCCAGTCCCACCGCACCGTCGACACCGACAGCTCCAAACGCTACTAACGGTGAGTCCTTGTAAATGATGAGAAAATACACTTCCGTCAATCATGAGGAGCTTACGAACGAACGGGCGAAAAAAAACTCTCTTGTCCGAAGAATTAAATTCGACTTCGAAAAAAATCCGCCTCTTTCGACGATTACAATCCCTGTATTTATTCATCTAGGGAATAACCAGCTTTTGCATACGTGGCATATCATGCGCTAACTTTGCCGTATGCCTATAGTATGTGTATATATATTCGCTGGTGTAGAGTTAATTATTATTTGTACATGGAATTTAAACCTTCGCCATTTAGAAAATATATTTTTTTTTCTTCTCTATCTATCCATCTATCCGTCAGCTGCCGTATATATCTCTCTCTCTCTCTCTCTCTCTCTCTCTCTCTCGGTGTTAGCTGGCTGGCCTTGTAAACGACACGCACTTGCGAGAAACTTTCAGCGTGTACCCAGTAATTAGCAACAATCATTAGCGTAATTAGCGGTACCCGTTCGGTTTGGTTAAAATCAGCGCATGTCGCTCGTTTTATAGGTAGGTCTACAGCAACGTCGCGACGAGCATTCCCGTTCTCTCTCTGTAACTCCAGGCGGCTTCTGAGAGATAAATGTCGAATACTCTGATCGATTATCTCGCAATTATCTCGGAATGATAGTAATTTCGTGACATATGGTGCCCACTCTCACCGGGGTTCTACAATCTACGCCTGTCGAGTCTCTCTTCGCTTCGTGAGCGCACACGCCACCTGTATGAGCCCATGGCTAAGGGGGTTGCATGTGTGCGACAGAGGCAGGGGGGGAGCTGCGTGCCGAAAATGTGCGTGTACATATGCACACTGCATGCATGTGTACGCACGCCACCGAAACCGAACGATACGCACGCGCTCGCGACTCTGAGCAACTGACGCTGCCCGATGGGATGCGGTTTCGGACAATGCGTAAACGCCGCGCCGCGAGTCGAAATTTTTTCACGGAAATGGTCATTAGTTATTTTTTGTATCATTGATCTATAATTTAACTTTTATTATTGGCACTTTGGACCCGCGGTTTACCGTGCATCCATCTGCGCGCCACGCCGGCCGGCCGACTGGCTGCCTCCGGCTCAATTTTCAATTCTCTTTAATTCCATACTTTCACCCCGAACTTTGTAATACCTGTGACCAGTTAACGTCCTGTGGAATAACTTATCGGTCGTGTTACTCCATAGAAATTTATTAATCGTATATAGCCCGTGGCCCATCCGCTCGTCTCGGGTGCTTGGCGCAGCACCCGGCGCGGCGCGGCGGCGTACGTATCATGCACAAGTTTTAAACGCACGCCTACAACACATGCGTCCAACGCGTTGTTTGTAGGCCTTTATGATCCATGGTATCGTATATTCCGCACGTACGCACACGAAAACACACACACGCGCAGGGATCGCCGATCACGGGAATCGGTTATTCCTAAAAACAAAATAAGAAAACAATTGATAGAGAATGTAATATAGAAGAAGAACCGAAAAGTAATTACAATTTTCATCAATTAAGGCGATCAAAATTCAGGCGTAATAACGATCGTAAAAAAGAAACCGGATTTCCCCACTGGGAAGAGAGGCACATACCTGCACACACAGACAGGCGCACGTTAGTTTTGCGTCACCGATTTGGTATATTATAACCGCGGTCCAGCACCTATTGATTTTATTTTTAATTAAAACGGGAGCATAATTAAACGAAACGCTTCTTTAGAAATCCATGCTAACGGGGCCGGTATCAATAACCGTGACCTGGACCGTCTCCAGCGAAATAACCGAGCTACCAACACCCGTAGGCGATCGAGAATATCCGTGCTCATTCACTCACGGAAACACAAACACATACAGACAGAATCACTCGCATCCGTCCCAGATATAACGTAGCATCACGAGCAAAATGTGTATCTTATTGTTGCAGAGCGGCGAGAGGAGGGCAGTGACTGCGGGAGCGAAGTGAAGCAGGAACCGGACGTAGACCAGGACGCCGATCAGGAGGCGGACACCGAGCAGGAGGAAATCTGCTGCCCTTACTGCACGTACCAACCGACCTCAAGGGACGAACTGAGGCAGCACCTCCAAGTGGCCCACGTTCAAGACTCCGAAGAGAAGCCGGACGGCGTGAAGGAAGAGTCTGTTCCAGATCTGCTTTGTCCCCTTTGCCAAGATGGCTTCAAAGAGCGATCAGCGCTCGAGAGACACGTGATGCAGATACACTCGGTGAACGCCGACGGCCTTCAGAGGCTTCTGCTCTTAGTGGACCAGAGTCACTGGTTGAACAACAATCCAAGAAGCACGTCGACTCCCGCGGCGACGCCGACGTCACCGACCACCGTGACCAGACAGCAGCAACCGCACCAGCAGCCGGAAGAGGAAGTTGGCGAACGCGGCGGTGGCGACGAGGTCGAGGAAATCGCGAGGTGCAACGTGTGCGGAAGGATCTGCCGCTCTCTGGAAGAGCTGCAGCAACATCACCGGGAAGCTCACCCCGCCACAACGCCGACTCTAGCCGTGAGCGAGAAACACGTGTACAAGTACAGGTGCGGGCAGTGCAGTCTCGCGTTTAAAACCTTAGAAAAACTCCAGCAGCATTCGCAGTACCACGCGATACGAGACGCGACCAAGTGCGCCTTGTGCGGGCGTTCGTTTCGATCGGTTCAGGCGCTTCAGCGTCACCTCGAAGCCGCTCATGCTGACCTTCACGAGGACGAGCTTGCCCAGTACAAACAGAGCCTGCTGCACGCTCACCCTCTGCTTCAGGCACTGACTGAGGAGGCGCTTAAGAGACAAGCCATTATGGGCGAGCAAACCGGCGACGAAGACTGCGTTAGAGGTGACGAGGAGGAGAGCGATGCTAGCGACTCATCGCCGCTTCACAAGGAGCAGAGACTTCTGGAGGATTATTTGAACAGCCAGCCCGTTGCTGAAGACTCGTATCACGATCCCGGACGTAAGTTCAAGTGCCATCGGTGCAAAGTAGCATTCACACGCCAAAGTTATCTCACAGGCCATAACAAGACCCTGCTTCACAGAAAAGGAGAAAAAATGTCATACCCGATGGAGAAGTACCTTGATCCTAACAGACCCTACAAGTGTGACGTGTGTAAGGAGAGTTTCACGCAAAAAAACATTCTCCTAGTTCATTACAACAGCGTAAGTCATCTTCACAAACTGAAACGCGCCATGCAGGAACAAGGCAATAACAACACCCTGATATCCGTCGTGCCGCCCGCCAGTCCCACCGAGTCCCCGGAATTGCAGCAGGACCAGGATAAGAAACCCTACAAGTGCAACATCTGCAAAGTCGCCTACTCCCAGGGAAGTACCCTCGACATTCACATGAGGAGCGTTCTTCATCAGACCAGAGCCAGCAAGCTTCCCGATCTCGCGGCTAGCGGTCAGCTTGATCTCGGACGACCGTTGATCGAGCAACCGTCTCCCACGAGTCCCAACAGCCCGCCGTGCAACACTGGAAATTTGACGGCGAACGCCAACAGTAATAGCAATAACGGGAACATGCTGTCCTGCCCACGGTGTAGCGCGTTGTTCGTTAGTCAGGAACAACTCGCCACCCATCAGCAGCTCTACTGCATATTCAGTAATCCTCTGGCGCTGTTTCAACAGCTGGCCGCCTCCCAGCAAATCGTTTCATCCGGTAGCGCGAAATCACCACCACCGATAACGACGACCCCTGGCCCGCAGCACGTGCAACAACAGCAGCAACCCCAACAATCTGTGGCACCAATCGCTCAAGACATTTTATCCCAACCGAGACACAAGACTTCACAAATGTACAAACATCTACTAGAAAGCTTCGGCTTCGACCTCGTGATGCAGTTCAACGAAAATCACCAAAGACGCCAACGAAAGGAAGAGGAGGCGGCGGCTGCGCTTCAGGCTCAACAGGAGCAACAGAAACAGGAACAGCAAAAGCAGGCCTTGGCTGCGCAAGCTGCTCAGGAGCGGGAAGAGGAAGGCGAGGAACCGGGTGACGAGGAACCGATACCCGAGTTGACTCGCAGCACATGCCAGCACTGCAATAAAGAGTTCAGTAGCGTCTGGGTCCTGAAGGCTCACTGCGAAGAGGTTCACAGAGACCTTGTACCCCGTGAATTCCTTGAAAAATACGCGCAGCAGTTCAAATGCGAGTACGAGAAGAAGTCCGTTGTCGTCACCGCCGCCACTTCATCCTCGACCACGACGGCGCCCCGGAGCTCGACGCCTGCGTCAAGTCTTCCGCAAGATCTTAGTCCAGACAAAGATCACCGTGGCGACAAGGAGAAGGACGAAATTATTGAGAGTAAAGAGTCCACCAGCAGAACTCCCGAGGCGTCGTCGACAACACCTGCGTCGACACCGGCCCTCAGTAACACGCCAGTTTCCAGTACCGACTCGACGACCCCGACTGCTCCCGCCGCTAATCAAATCCACGCACAGCAGCAGCAACAGCAACAGCAACAGCAACAGCAACATCAGCAACAACAACAGCAGCAGCAGCAGCAGCAACAACAACAACAGCAGCAACATGCTCAAATGACGCTTGCTCAACAAATGTCGGAAATGCAAGCGGCCCTCAATGCTATGGCCGCGTCCCAACTTCAGCAACAACTTCAACAGTATCCCGGACTCATGATGGGCATGATGGGTCTTCCTTTGGGCTTGAACGTTCCGGCTCTCGCGGCCATGAATCTTCAGCCCCCGCTAGTTCCTATTATGCTTCCTCCGCCACCGTACGAGGGGGCTTCCAGCGGTTATCCGCCGATCAATGCTCAGGCAGATATTTTAGCAAAGCAACACTTGGCATTGCAACAACAGCAGGCTGCTGCGGTGAGTTTACCACTCAGAGTCAGTTTGAAATGATTTTTCTTTTTCAACCCCTCAATTGCCGACTTGACTTGAAACATTTCCGTGTTTTTTTTTTTTTTTTATTCTTTGTTACAGGCAAACGCCGCCGCGTCACAGAAGCGGGCAAGGACCCGAATAACGGACGAACAGTTGAAAATTCTTCGAGCTCACTTCGACATAAACAACTCGCCAGGGGAGGAGCAGATCCTTGACATGGCAGCGCAGAGCGGTTTGCCACCGAAAGTTATAAAGCACTGGTTCAGAAACACTCTGTTCAAAGAACGACAGCGAAACAAGGACAGTCCGTACAACTTCAACAACCCACCAAGTACGACACTGAATCTTGAGGAATACGAGAAAACCGGCGAGGCTAAGGTCACGCCGTTGAACTCGAGCGTCTCCGGCAGCAGTTCAGCCGACGATAAGAGTCCGAACAAGCAGGCTTCGCCGTCACCTGCGCCCTCCTCTGGCATTACGACATCCCAGCTACCCGAGGTCAAGCAGGAAATACCTGAACCATCGCCTCACTGCCAACAACAACAGCCAACATTGACTCCATCCCACGTCCAGCATCCGGACGAACCGCAGCATCATTCGCCCGGCAGCTCAGGGGGCCAACACTCTCGACCGCATTCGCCTGCCCTCAGCATGAGCTCGGTGTTCTCCGGCCTTCACCACGATCTCTCGAGCCTAGCGCCGACGACCACGACTAACATCCCCAGCACACCGATGCTCCCGCCGAAACTGGCTCCCCAGAATTTCGCCAGCCCAACACCAGGCGCCGGTGGAGTTGTTCCGGCGGCGATGGCTGCGATGGCGTTAACGCCGCAGAGGTCGTTGAGTCCGGGAAGAGGTCCGGCGGATTACTCGTTCGGCGGTAACAGCAACGGCAGCAATTCGTCGGGCGGTAGTTCAGGGAAGAGGGCGAATCGCACGAGATTCACGGACTACCAGATAAAGGTGCTTCAAGAGTTCTTCGAGAACAACGCCTACCCCAAAGACGATGATCTCGAGTACCTCAGCAAGCTCCTTAGTCTCAGTCCGCGTGTGATTGTCGTGTGGTTTCAGAACGCTAGGCAGAAGGCACGCAAGGTTTATGAAAACCAACCGGCTGCTGAGCCCGTCACCCCAGGCGGCAGGGACGGCGACGACGGCGCTGGCCGCTTCCAGAGAACGCCTGGGCTTAACTATCAGTGCAACAAGTGCTTGCTCGTGTTTCAACGGTACTACGAGCTCATCCGACACCAGAAGACCCATTGCTTCAAAGAGGAGGACGCCAAACGCAGCGCTCAGGCCCAGGCTGCCGCGGCCCAGGTCGCGGCCGTTCTCAGCTCGGAGGACAGCAACAGCAGCTCAACCACCACTACCAACGCGACCCCCGCGAATCCACCCAACGCTCCAGCCCTCGCGGAACAACTTCAACAGCCTCTCGCAGCTACCACCACGCCACCCCATCATCAGGCCCAACAGATTCCGCAGCCAATTCCGCAGCAGACTCAGTCCCAGCCGATTCAGCAGCCGCAGCAACAGCAACCGCAGATCGCGCAGAGCGAGTCGAAGGAGGGGAGCTTCCAGTGCGACAAGTGCAACTTGATGTTTGGGAGGTTCGAATTGTGGCGAGAACATCAGCTCGTTCACATAATGAACCCTTCACTCTTTCCGCCTGCCTATCCGCCCGACTCACCCTTCGGAATTTTACAGCAGCAGGCGCTGAACGCAACGAGCGGCGTGACCACGGAAACGCCGCATCCCCTGATAGCCATGATGCAAGACCGGAAGAGAAAATTCGATGACTTTGAGGAGGGTACCGGATCTGAAGGTCGCGCGACTTCCGAGCACTCCGAACAGCCCAAAGATAAACGACTGAGAACTACGATTCTGCCGGAGCAGCTGGACTATCTCTACCAGAAGTACCAGGTAGAGTCCAACCCCTCGAGAAAAATGCTCGAGACGATAGCCCGGGAGGTCGGACTGAAGAAGCGTGTCGTTCAGGTCTGGTTCCAGAACACGCGAGCTCGCGAGAGAAAGGGTCAGTTCCGGGCGCACAGTCAGGTCATCAATAAGCGGTGTCCCTTCTGTCCGGCCCTCTTCAAGGTCAAATCTGCCCTCGAGTCCCACCTGAGCAGCAAGCACGCCGATCAGGTGGCGCGCGGCGAGGTCAACATCGACAACATACCGGACGAGGAACTATCTATGGAATCGGCCCCTTCAAATCCAAGCACGCCGAACATGATGCCGCCGCTTTTTCCACCCTTCAACACCGAGATGGAAGCTTCCCTGAAGAAGTACTACGAGGAGTCGATGAAACGGTACATTAGCGAGCTTCAGGCCCACACCAGTAACGGAAAACAAGAGGCCGGCACCCAGCAGACTACCAGCACCGGTGAGTCGCCCCTCGACCTTAGCAAACCAGTCGACCTTAGTAGGCCTGTCAAACTGAGCCTTGGGGGACTAAGCGGGCTCCTCGACGAGCACCACGGGAGTCATCTAAGAAGCGGCAGCGACTGCGGACCCCTGACCGACCTCTCGGAGCGCAGCATGTGCGACGAGGACAGCATGAGCGAGACCACGGAATTCCTGGACGACGAAAGCGGCCCCGCGAGTCCCGCTTCCAGCACCCAGAGCTCGAGGCACGGGGTGGCTGGGGGCGGCGGTGGCGGAGGTCAAATGGGGGGTGGCAACATCGGGGGCAGTCAGAGCGGTGGCGGTGGCGGTGGAAAACGGTACAGGACCCAGATGTCGGCGACCCAGGTGAAGGTGATGAAGTCCTTGTTTTCCGACTACAAGACGCCGACGATGGCCGAGTGCGAGATGCTCGGGCGCGAGATCGGTCTGCCGAAGCGCGTCGTCCAGGTGAGCAGCATCCCCATTCCCCATCTTGCAGCGGAGGAAAGATCAGCGAGTTAATGAAGCCGAGTTGCAGGTATGGTTCCAGAACGCGAGGGCCAAGGAAAAGAAGGCTCGCTTGGCGGCAGGTCTGCCAGCCGAGGGTTCGGCCGTGCCGCCGCATCGGGGACCCACGGGGCCCGACGAGTGCCGGCTCTGCGGGGTCCGGTACTCGCCCAAGTCCCCCCTCCAGGAGCACGTCTTCTCCAGGCGGCACATCGAGTCGGTGAGGGTCGCCGTCGAAGACGGCACCCTCGTGCCACCGACACCCGGTGCTCCCATCCTCCCGGCCAGCGTCGCTGCCGCGAACGCCAATTCGGCTGTTACCGGCACGACGCCCACCGGCCACCATCAGCAGCAGCAGCAGCAGCAACAACAGCAACAGCAGTCCGACGAGAACATGATGTACGGATCCTTGTTTCTTCATCCAACTGCGATGTTTCCACCCCAGCAACAGCAGCACGCTAGTGGCGCCGTGCAGGCTACACCGGCCACCACTACCGCCGGTGAGTGTCTGGCCGACCTCTTAGACTCTTAAGTTACGCGGCTCGGCCGTTGGAACGTCGACGAGAACGCGCCGAATCGCTATTTTTCCATGGTGTTTCTCTAAGACTTTTCAATCCTCCGCCTTCCACACTTTGAATATACGCAGAGTTTCATCGTTACGTTCTCATCGATGTCGCGACGGCAAGCTTTTGTATAAATTATACGTATATGTATTATTGCGTCTACTTGTTGCTGTTGTCGTTGTCGTATGTGTGCGTTTATTTTACCCGTGCATATTCATTTATGTATAGTACACACGGCTCGGAAAAATCATTTTATTCTTTGTTTTTCATTTTAAAAAATTTTTTTGCCGATCAAAGAAAGGGGAAGATGTCACGCCGTACGAGTTGGTACCTCCTCCCCCTACCACCTTCGCCTATATCGCTATTAAAACTATATATATACATATGTATATTATGGGCCCGTGTGATAATCTAGGGGGCCCGTTATTTATCATTTATCGTTTAACCCCCCTTATCATTATTTCTATACATATACAGCACCCAATCCCTCTTGCCGTCGAAAAAACAAAAAAAGTAAAAAAAGAACCCCCCGCCGTTCCTATTCGTCTCCTCGAAATCGTCATACTTCGCGATACTTTATACATAATATTGAATCTATAACTTTCTATCTATCTATGATCTTTATGTAATGTAGTAGTATGTAGTAAATAATATATCCAGAGCTAGGCAATACTGAAAGTTCCTATCAGATGACTATTCTAGGCGTTAAGTGAGCACGGATAGAGAAAGAGAGGAAAGGAAAAGAGGCACGATGAAAGAGATGCGGTTTTCAAGACACAATAAATATGGTAGATTTGTCGAAATTTAGGTACGTAAACAGATAATATACACGAGGATAGAAAAAGTGCAGCTAGAGAAGAAACGTTTAAGTTTTTTTTTCCAACACCCTGGTTAACCTAGAAATTAGTCTGTTACCTACCTAGGTACATAGAACGAGTTACGTAATACCGAGGACGAGCCATTGTCGGTGATTCTTTTTAAACGCGTAGAAAAATAGTAATAATAAGAAACGACGACAATTAAAGGTAAAGTTAAGTAATGACATGAGGAACAATTAGATATATTCGATGAAGACGGAAGAAGCGATAGTAGACACAGAACGATGGTAGATCATGTTATACCTATGTATAGTAAAAACTATGTTAGAATTTATATTCACATACGATCGATTCTATTATTATTATTATTATATTTTTCAATTTAGCATATACAGATATATCCTACGTCGTTTTAATACTGACTCAATTATGATAAACGATTAATATTATGATTTAGAATAATATTATTATTACGGATATACATATATATATAATAGGATGAGAGAATCGTAATGGAAAAAGAAAAGAAAAAGGATGAAGATGAAAATGAAAAAAGGAAAAAAAAAGTATACCGTTTAGTTCATCATAGTATAGCCAGGAACGGAGGTATATCGGCTTTAATTCCTACTTAGGATATATATATAGGAGAAAACTATCCCTATCCCGTCGCCCTTGCCCTTGAATCGTTGTCTATCATTCCCTTAATCGTATAAAAGAATATTTAAAAAAAAAAGCAAATGCATTAGAACAAAATATCGAGTACCTATTTTTTTATTTTTAGTGTTACGAGTTTTACTGTTTTTTTTTTTTTCGTGTTATTTCAATTCTCGCCTCGATCTTTGCCCTGAGAACACGCGCGAATAAAAATCCGGTTCATAGAGCTATCCCCTTGTAAGTAATATACAATGCGCATTATTAAACATGATATAATGTAATAATTACGAATATGCTCTAGAGATGAATATTACACAGGTATATATATGTATGTATATTTATATATTATGTGTCCGGACTCAAAGCTTTCCTACGAGGCCAGATTAGGGTCCTCTTGTCGACGATAGGTCCCAATTCTGGAAACCTGGAGAGCTCCTATATAGTTTCCGGCTACTATAAATGCAGAATGTTGATCGGCGGGGGGAGGAAGAGCATAACCTTGGTAGTTCCCTACTTAACTCCTGTATACAGACACCTAATTATCACAGTAGTAAATGAAATTTTCACCGAATAACTTCATTGATTTTAAAGAGAAATTGTTGGAGGAAGAATCGCGTGGAATAGATTTCTCTCGACAAATCTCTCTCGTAACTTTTCGACGCGGAAAAGGATGACGTACAGGCATGTAGGTCGAAATCGTGCCAGGTCAGTGAAAATTATACGAACTGTTATCACTTTTTTTTTTAACCATACCGCAATGTTTTTACATATAATCTCTTACGATTTTACATTGATTCTTATGGGAAACTATAAGGCTCAATGTAAAATCACGAAACATTGAAAGTAACCGTAGCTCCGGTATGGAACAGACAATAGCTTTCAAATTTTTTCACAGGCGTTTAAAATGAAATTGAGAACAATTTTTATAATCTTCATTAACCCGGCACGATTTCGTCCTACACACCTGAACATCCTACGGGAGATTGGAATTCCCGTATGAATCGTGCTCACTCTCTCTTTTTCTCTCCCTCCCCCTCCACTCGACGAAACTCTGCTTCCGACATTCAGCACCGGTCACCAGCTTGCAATAGCATACTACACACACACACACACGCACTAAGTGATGACTACGAATTGTCCCCGATCATCCATATTACGACCAGACTATGCATATACATATATGTACACCTATGCGTATACCTTGGTACGATTCGCTATCGTTATCAGTACGGTATCCTTTGACGTTTACAATCAGCATCATCATCATCATCATCATCATTATCATTATTATTCTTATTATTATCATTATTATTTTTATTATTATGATTATTATGATTAGTATTACTGTATGTAATATTATTGTCATTATGTCGATTTTTATTTTTATTTTTATCATCGATTTTATTAGCGTAACCATTATTATCGTCATCATCATCATCATCATCATCATCATCATTATTGCTATTATTATTATTATTATCATTATTATTATTATTATCATTGTTGTTGTTGTTTGAGGCGTTAGTTATTTATGATTCTTCTCTGAATTTTTACTGTCACGATTTATATGCCATTATTCTTATTATAGTAATTTTCTCTCTCTCTCTCTCTCTCTCTCTCTCTCTCTCTCTCTCTTTCTCCTTTTTTGTGACTGCCCTCTGTCCTCGCCTTGATGCGAACGTATTACACATGGGAAAAATCAATCAATCATAACAGCGGGAATATATATAAAATGAGAATTAGGTCGCATGCATAAAACAAAACCGTAACATCTGGAATAGTATGTTTTGGAACAAGGATGCAGTCTCGGGTTTTTCGGGCTGCGCGTAAGACTGAAATGTGAGTCGTAGACAATTCGAAGACGAATGTTGCAAATACGCGAGGCAACGGTTCGATTCCTTGTTGCACACGATTCTTTGTACAATAAGAGTATGTTACGCGTTTTTTCACGAAGCAGGATATCGCCGTTAGCGTCGCGTATTGTCAGATTTTTGCCACGTTCCGGCGAGGGTATGGCCCCTTTTTTTTGCAAATCCTTGAAAAATTTTACACTCACAACACCCCCTGTCACCCAACCCTAAATGCAAAACAATGCTAGTATGTATGTTCAACCCCATTCTTTTGTGTACATAATTTATCATGATTATTACTATTATTACTATTATTATTACTACTATTATTATTATTATTATTATTATTATTATTATTATTATTATTATTATTATTATTATTTTATATTATTAATATTATTATATTATTTTCTTCCGTTCTAGTCTAAAATAAAGCTATACTATCACAAGATTACTTTATCGTTTCGTTTTTATTACTTGTTTCTTGGTATTTTCTTTCAGTCGTTCGTTTTTTTTTTGTATACCTACCATTCGCTTATCCAAAAATTTCATTCATCCCATTTCCCACCACCCAGGAAATGTCCTTATGCATCCGATGACTATCTGTGAATATTGTCCAATGATTATTCTGTACAGTAGGTATTTTCAATTGGTGATTATGCTTTACGTTACCATTGCATTTTACTTCTTTTTGTTGTATTTCGAGGAAAGCGCAACAATTAGAATGGCAGATCTCAGCAATCGAAACTCGATATACTTTCCAAACCCAATCACTGGGGGGTAAAGGGGGTAATCAGGAAGAAAAAAAAAGTCTAAAAGTTAAACATTAATGACAATGAAAATATTTCTTAGATCATTTGCAGTGTAGATTACGACTAATGAGCTTCAATGCTTTTATATACCTATAATCACGCATACGTCGATATTACATTGCAATATTCGAGGACGTGTATAACGTATAATAATTGGAAACGAATCAATGGGTAAAACTGTGTTTGAGAAATAGTTTTGCATCAAATCCATCGTCTTAGCTTCTAAAATCAACACAATTCCTGGTGTATAGCAGAATTTAATAATGGAGTAATACACGTTCGCTTAATTCGATTACGTCACAAATGAGTCTTTAAAATAGTCAGATATACTCTTGGAAGTTTGTCGAACACTTGACTACGGAGTGTGAAATATTTGGAGCTGTAAACGTGAAGTAAGAATGTGTAATTAGGAGTATGCGGGCATCAACTCTGGACAACGACGCGTCGTGTCAAAGTTAGCTCGAGAAGACCGCACCCTATCCTGGACACGTTATATTGAAACCGACAGGGAAGCACTGCCGGTGTAGTTTAGCAGCAGGGATTAATCCTTCGGTGGAAATTAATGGAATTAAGGGAATTAGCGCGTGTATTCTAGACCGCAAGGCCGTATGTTCAGGTTTGCCTCTTCTAATACACATGAAAAGTAAGAAGAAATTACAATTCTTTTGACGATTTAAATTTTTATGCATACCCGAGAACACCGAAATTCAATTCGATTTCAATTTCAAATTCCCAGTTCATTTTATTTTTGTAACAAAGCCTAGAGCCTTATCAAAATAATTCGTGTTCGTTAATTTATCCAACAGCGAAATAATCTTCTGCTAAACGATCCTTAACATGCCATGAAAAACAAAAAGTTGTTTCACGGAATTGATAAAAACCAATTTAAATTTTGAAGATTGTACAACTATATTGTTTCATCGTAAATGGAAGTAACAACGGGACTAACCTCGGTTTATTTTAAATTTAATTTCGTCAATATTTCATTTTTCTTACACCTACTTTTATGCTTTACTCTTTTTTCCTGATTTTTTCATTTCAATCGATGAGAAGGAAAGGAGAAGGCCGGTCATTTTTATCCCAACAAAAGGGATCAGTTTGGGAAGAATTCTTAGGACCTCCGATTGACGCCGAGACGGTCATCGTGAGGTCCATTGTGCGATAGCAGTCATAATCCGATACGCGGAGATCGAACGAGCGATCGACTTGCTCCGGTGTAAAGATAGGTTATAAACGCTGGACTATTTTTCTCCGGCCATGGGTTACACATAGCGCAGTCTAGTATTCGTGTAAACAGCGCATCCCTCCGGACAATCGGTCATTTATAAAGAGTGATGGGTGAGAGAGAGAGAGAGAGGGAGGGAGGGATATGAAGAAAAAAATTCAAAAAAGTGTAAATAAAAAAAAAAAAAAACAACGAAGGGACTGCAGAGAGTGCCGTAGAAAAAATGAGGAAAGATGGGGAAAAAATAAGAAGAGAAAAAAAAAGCTAAGAGAACTGACGACAAAAAAGCTTCAGGGGATAAGAATGGTGGGTGTAAAAAGTAAAGAAAGCCGGAATATTCGCTGGAAAAATTGATTTCCTATAGTTTATACCCTACGCCTAGAAAGAGCGGCGCGTTTGAACCTTCGACAGGCGTGGAACACCCTCAACGGCTGGGGAAGATCGGTGTGATGAGGGCGCAAAAGGGACTCGATAAAACTATTATTTAAAAGTATAGTGAATGCAACACGGGGGTAACAAAGTTCAAAGAAAGGGGGAGAGGCGGGAAATCTTTGGTCCAAAGAATAAATCGGAGAACTGGGCGCGTGCTGAAATCTAAATTTCATTTGAATTTGAATTTGAATTCGGATTCGTGTCATTGGGGGTGAGAAATTATGCATGTATACACGACGGCGCGTGACCATATACGTGATTTTGTATGTACCCATGTACGAATCTACTTCTCGGTCGGTGAACCGAGTTACAGAATCGACGAGAGGACAGGCATGCAAAACTATTCAGTGCCGGCCCCTTTTTCCTGCCGGTGCAGGGCTCGAGCCGATGTCTGTACTTCGGCTTCTGCACTCCGCTTCAACGAAATGCATATTATGTACATTCGCATGAAAGAAGAAGCGCACCGCGTATAATAAATCAGCGCTCAGGTATTATACGACTCGAGATGATCCTCCAATGGATGCCTGCAGGTGATTTCTTCTACCTCGGATTTTCGAAAGGGGTTGCAACACGCGTCGCGGATTTATTCCTCTGCATGAAAATATGCGCCACGCGTTTTATGAACCGCATCGTGGTTCCGTCCCTCGTTGAGGTAGTATGGAAATCGGAAAGCAGACGGTTCCGTTTTTATTTTCTTACCTCTTAGCGAAAGAAGAACAGTTTCTCTTTTCTTTTCTACATTACACCTGGACAACCTCTTCGCAAAAAAAAACAATTTTTTTTTTTTCAAGTACGAGTACTTTGGAATATTATGTTCTTCGTCAGTTCGAGCGAATCGCGATTGTTTTGAAAAATATTTCGAAGCAAATTAATTGCAAAGCTTGTCAAATGTTTCCGTAATTCTTTGATCCAAAGTATACCAGTGCCAGTTGGAAAAGAAAACAAAATGAGTTTGAATAATACATCAGTTTTGAAATGGAGAGAAAAATGGTGAAAAAGTCGTGCGTTGAATCTGTAAAAACGGAATCGAGTGTAATTTCTTTATTCTCGACAATATTCAATGAAATATTCCTCTAGAACCCAAAAACCGAGAAAAAAAACACTGTAGAAAAATTCGAAAGGGTGTATGAAAGATTATCGAAAATTTTCGCTTCATTCAATCGGTATTTAATCGGTTCGATGGTATCGAAAATTGGCGATGATTCAAATCTGGTAACCTTATACATACCAATGCGTAAATCCGCAGACTGGTTATAGTTTTCATGGTGATGGTAGCCGCGCATCGCAACAGTTTCTCCGGCCATATGTCACCCGATACTTTGACGCTATTAATTATATCGATCTACAATATCCAGGCTGCGGAACGCGACCCGGCGACGGCGGAACAGAGGAATATAAAGGCGAGAGAAAAGCCGCCTCTTCCTCCGTTCTACAATCGGTCCATTGGGGTGAGAGAGGAGAAGGACCCTCCTTCCGTCTCTCTCCCTAAAAAAAAGGCTAAAACAGCGATAAAGGGAAGAGGAGAGAAGAAATAAAATGGAGAGAAAAATATTTTTTACCTATACGCACGCAACCTCGCATCCGTCTCTACATGTGTCGTGTGTGTATTATATATACATATATAATGCGTGGAGGAAAAAAGCCGCGTGCAGCAGGAACGAGGGGCGAACTATAAACCTAACTCGAGTCGAGTATAAATCATTATATACCTACGCGTTGCATTACTGCAGTTCTGCAGCTATTATAGGTGGATATATTTCGTGCGTGAGTCACTGCATGGTCGCAGTTACGCCACCCCGAATTATTGCCGATGTGTACGATTAGGGGGGCAGCTATTTTTTCGGGGTGAAAATAAAAGAATGATGAAAAAACTTTTTTTCGCGGAGAATCGCGCCTGCGGTCCAACTCCATGACTTACCTATGGCCTGAAAATACGCCGTTAGAAGAGCTTCTCGGTTATCCTGAAAGGATTGACACGTGACGTGAATATTCATGGCGATTGCGAATTTTTCTGATAATTGGCAAGTTCGACGTTATATTTTTTTTATTATACGTCAATATCGGTGAACGCGAATTTTATAATTACGGTAGAAATAAATTTGGGTAACTTTGCTGTCATACGTTTCACCATTGAATTTACTCGTCTATCTTTTCCAATATAGGTGCATAAATTTGAACGCATACCCATCAGTAGGTACAATTGTTGAGAAAATTAAAATTTATACCAAGTCTTTTTTGAACTTCTAATAATTTCCAAAAATAAAGCTCGGGTCAAAAAGAAGTCTAGAACCGTTACCCAAATCTATCCGCAAGTCGAAATCTGATTCTAATTTGATTTCTAAAAGGCAGAAACTGAGGCTGCGCGATTAATCGCAGACTGTGACTAATTGTTTTTCAAATTAATTGAATAATCGTTTAAAAAAAAAAGAAAAAAGCAGTAGAGAGGACCGATTATTCGATCAATCGAACAAACAATTGAGTGCACAGCTCCAGTAGAAAGACACAAAGAATCGCTTAAAATACGCCTGTATTCGTGAATTCGATGAAATCGTGGCCTGTCTGCGAGGGATCGGGGAATCGAAATTACGTGATTTAATTGATCAAACGGCCGCGATTGAAAGAAAGAGCCTGAATCTAGGCTATCGTATCTGGGCGGTGGTCACGTAGAGGCTCAGCGTAGGTGGGAAGGGTTAAATTGGACAAAACGCACCCGGAGAGTAAAGAATAGTAACAATCGCCATTGTCCTCTGCGATCGTTCAGAGAGGGACGATACGGGCCCTGTCCTGTCGTGTAAATACAGACTGACAAACCAGCCGCACGCGACCGCGACGCCCAATCCTCAGTCTCGGGTCCTCTTTGTTTCAATTTTTGTTTTTTCCTCTCTCCGTCGTTCGACCCGTATTTTCCGTGCTTTTTCCTCGTTTGTTTGCTTTCTCGCTTGTCGTTGTTATTGTTGTTGTTGTTGTTTGTTGCCTCGAAGCACACGCGCACAGATCCACGATTGTTACCCGAAACTGGGGAAGAAACAGCTTTTGAACGTGACACGCTCACTTCAGTGCGTATCATCGTTTTTACTTCCTTCGCTTTCTTCAACTTCTGACTTGACATCGTGCCCAATAATTATCTCTCGAGATAGGGAAATTTCACAATGCTGTAAGATGTACCCTTCGATACTGTAACACCATCTGCATGATTTTGTGGAGGCTAAAATGATTTTTCGCGAAAAATTAATTCCGATCCTCCGGGCCGAACAATTATCTAAAGCAAGTACTTCTGGAATCCTCTTATCGTTATGCTTTCAAGAAGGATCGAGATCCCGTTTACGAAATATTTAACACTCTTTGCTGCGCATTGATGGACAAATATGAAAACTCTACGGTGATCGTATTGAATCGCGATTTCACGATTTGTCGAAAATTCAACAGCATCACGATTCGATTGGTAAAAGCTCTTGAGATTAAATTCTCTATTCGCTCTTTAAAAATGTACGAGATTGAAGTTAGTAACGTTATCGTAACGAAACACTGGGAAAAAAATCTCTATTTTCTTATTTTTACAATGACCGAAGGAAAGAAGATTCCAAGATATGAGTACGTTTCGTTCTGTACGGTTCACCGAATTTCAAACAATTCCAAAATCACAAAGTAACGGTTTTTCCTCATCACGAATCGTTACTAACTTCCAACGTGGTAAAAATGAAGTGACGGAAGATTCCGAGACGAATCGTCGGAGAGAAATACTCACTTCTCTCCCGACCATTGAGAATATAAAGTACAGATAAGAGCATTGATAATAAAAAGTAGTAAACGGCAGAGCTAGGTCGGGCTTAATTCAAACGAGTTTGAGAATGGCAAGGTTGAAATTTGCGGTCGAAGAAAGATGAAGCGGAGAGCTGAGTGATGGATCGATGGCCGTATTTAGAAGGCATCGAGTATCGAGAAAGTATTCGATGAAACGGCGCGCACAGGACAAGGTGTGAGTGCGCAGCGTGCGGCTCGAGGTTCTAAAATTACAAAACTCGTGAGTGAAGCGAGTGAACGACGACGTCGCTCCTCTTCTTCTTCGTCTTCCTTCCCCTCGTGTTTGTTGAAGGCGCTACAGGAATCCGGCAAAAAACTGACCAGTCGGCTACCGGCCACTCTAATACCCTGCTATAATGTGCTACATTATTCTCTATACCGTGTCCGAACTAACTCGGTTCCCGGCTGCCACTTGGCTGTCCTCGTCGAGGACTCCGGGTGCATGCCTTCAAGGAATTCCGTATGTGAGGAGAGAAACGAGCCGGGAAAGACGGCGTAAGGAGGCACACGTACCCGGAGACTCGAACCTCCTACCCGCCCCGAAGACGGAGGCTGCGGAGGAGCCGCGTCGACCGCAACCGTCCGTCGCGCCGATCTCCTCGCGGACGCGGCTCGAGAGTTGTTGTCTCAAATTATACTCTGATTATACTTCCCCGCGTACTTGCCGGCTATGATTAAACATTAAACAACGTCATTACTATCCGGTAGGCATTACGCTCATCCTCGCTCCGCCGCTTCGCCACCGACCCGACAACCGCGCTCGCTCGTGTCCTCGTCCTCGTCCTCCTCCTCCGCATCAGCGAGGAATCCTCATCAGCTACCAGATACCCGGAGGATTAGAACTCCGGGAACGGGCAAGAGACGCGAACGCCACCGCGGATTCTAATTAACTCGACTTTGACTCTTTTCTACACTCAAAAATTTCAATCTGCTTAACTCGACGTTAGGCTTTCTAGAAATTCTAGGCTTTCGAGAAATGGTAAGAAATTCACGGTTCCTTCGCAAAGTGTCAGATGTATTATCCAAAATCGGCAGATTCAAAAGTTTGAATGTTTTGTTCATCAAAATTGATTTTCAAAAAACGACTGTTCCATAAAAAATTCGCTGTTCGTACGGAGGTTTTGACAAAATAGTTCGTTCAACAGCGTCGTTCATGTTCAATCCGCATTTTGCCAACAAAAATTTTACGTGTTTGAAATGTTTGGTTGGTTAGACAAAATATTTTTACGACTCGACCGGGATACTTTTTCGCTTCCTTCTCATTCTAAAATAAATCGTTGTTTGATATTCTCGATCAAATACTTTGGGGCAACCGTTAGAGTGTCTGACTTGTGATGCAAACAATCTGGATTCAAATTTCAGTGAAACCTGTACAGAAGCGACAAAAAAAAAAATAATAATATCAAACAGTTTTAGCTGCGCTGGAATAATCGATTTCTTGGATTTTTTAAAACTCTTTTCCACGCAAAAATCTAAATTTTTATTCGAAGCATACCAATGATAAGATTCGAAACGTTTCTTCTAATCTAGAGATCATTTTTAGTCAATTGTGTGGCAGTATAGAAAATCTGTCTGATTCAAACAAATTTTATTTAATTTGATTACATTTTTCTCTCTGTGTATAGTCAGAATAACTATTTATTCACATACTAATTTTTCATTCAACGCTGCACGATGAGTCAAGAATTATATTTTAAGGTTTTTACCAAAGTTTTATTTCGAATAAATAAATTTGCACAACCCGAATTGATGAGAGAAAAAAATATCGGCTTTCGCATCGGAATGTGTTAAATTTTATACACCAAGTTTTAAAACATTTTAACAGTGTACAGCTGTATCGAATTTATAATTCGATCCAAAGAAACTATTTAATAATTGATTAATCTTTCAACGTAAGAAATTCATTTTTCTGGAGATATCTTATTACACTCATATTTTTCACGGCATTTGCAAAATAAAATTTCGCAATCTTATAAAAAAAAAAAAAAAAAAACCTGGGTGAATTTGATGTCGTGAAAAAAATATCAGTCTTTATGGAAATTGGCGAGCGCTTCTCAGGGGCAGGCGGTGAGAGAGGTAAACCTACGCTTATACACGGGTCTGACTGATGGTTCTCAACGTCGTTCTCAACTAATGAAATTTATGAAAAAATTTCAATTTAAAGGTTTACGACTAATCACTAATGCAGTACGCATCGTTTGTCATCTAATCACTTTTCTCAAATGAACTGAATTGTATCTCGCTATTATACAATTCCGAAAAATTATTCCGAAATCCGAAAAATCGAGAATTATGTGTGAAACCTCATGCAAAACACTTCATATTTTTTACTGTTATTCGAAAACGATACAGAGAAAGATCTTCGTACTTTACGAACATCTTCTTAAGAGTACCATTTACCGTTTAGGTAGTTTTTCATTGAGATGCCTACATTTTTTGTCTGTGATTTTGACGGTTGGCGGCATTTTGCCGCATACCCATCACGTACCGCCATAAACGGTACAATTAATTACCAAGAATCTATGTAGACCATTCGTTTGAGGTTTTGCATTGCGAAATAATTGATACCAATCAACATTAGGTGAAAGCTTGAGTCACATGACTACGTTTTAATTTTCGTCACTAACCTTCGTCATGAACAGGAATAGAGATTGATATTTCGGCACACTTGGAGACCTTATCGCAGTAATTAAAAATGTAACATCAGTCGAGTAATTTTGTTTATTCATTCGATTACAGTGAAGTAATGTTTTCATCAATTTGTTATACGCAATGTTAACAAAGCATAACATTACCGATTTCTTATAATCTACATAAATTCTTGCAGTTCTTCAGCAAAATCAACTTGGTACCAAACACGACGATGCGTAATTTCTCTGAATAGTTCCAATCGTTTTTTCTCCCTGTTTTTGTCGCAAATCGGATGAAATCACTCAGGCACCCTAAAATACAAAAAATAACACCGTCAAAGAAAAGTTTTCAAAAACCATGGAACCGAGACCCACGAGCATGAAAGTTCGCTTCGCACCAAGAATGCAGCACGTATCTCTTTCGATCTCTTCTAAAACCTTGGAAGAAGCTGCTTAGCGGTTACCGATCCGAAATCAGCTGCTCTTCGTGATGATCTCGAGAATCGACGACGCTCAGTTCCTGCGGCAGACATGCTTCGTGTGGCCCAAAAATATTGTTAGTCACACCAGCAGATTCACGCTGCGTGACTGAGCCACGAAAATTACCAAACGGCCATCGGTAGAAAATAAGGCATCCCGCACAAAGGGCAGCGGATCACGGAGCCGCGGTTATAATTGCACGAGTTAATTACCTCAGTGAAAGCAAAGGTGAATTCTCTCCATCGCGTTGTAAGATCGTCCAGATCGTCGTTACACTTCTTCTTCGTCAGCTCCGCAGTAGTTTTGCCCCCTTAACTCGGTTATAATAACTGTTTGAGACAGTAGCAGGCAGGCATGGCAGTCAGGTATAATGACGCGATTCTTCGCGGACGATTATTGTTTCTGCGGCGAGAGAGGAGTAGGAATGAAAATAAGAGAGCGAGAACCTCGGGCAAGGAGGAGAGGAGAGAAGAATAGAGTAGTGAAGAGGAGAGGAGAGGAGAGGAGAGGAGAGGAGCCCGTCTCCCTCCCCCCGCCCTCCGCGTCTGTAATTATTCGGCTAATTTGCTTGTGCCCGATTATACCCGGCTCAAAGAGGATAGCTAGCTAGCTATAGTCAGGTTAGCTTAGCTGCGGGCTATGCGTATTACATAGCTAGGTACCTATATACATAATCCACGCGTTTCCCCCGCAGATGAAATTGCTACGTCGCGTCGCATTGCCGTATTTTCATCCCGCAAAAATACCATTAAAACGAGGTTCCGTCAGCGAGCGCGTTACTTCTCTGTTGTGCCTGTATAATTGTCTCTGCCGCACGTTATAACCGACCGACGGTCTTTTTTACACAACGCTTATGTGTATGAAATTATACATGTCCGAGTTTTGTACATTATAATGTATATGGTATATGCTTTCCTGCCTGTCATGCACCTAGTGATAAAAGGAAAGAAAGAATGGCGAGAGAATAAATGAATGAGGAAAGGGCATAGGTGGGGAAATGCGATCGACATTTTTTTAATGCGCTACACTTTCGTTATCCCTCCCTCTTTGATCGACGCTTTTTACACCGATTATACATTATCCGAGGACGCGTTTGTAATCGAGAGGGTATTAGGTATGCCCATCCGCACCCTTCAATTCGTTCAATCGCTTCAACGCTCTATCGATCCTCCCGTACCAAGAAAACTAAAAGCTTATCATTTCGGATACGAAGCTTTCGTCTGTTCGACTCGTGTATTTTACTTCGTGCCTTCGGGGCTTCCCCGACGTCGATAAAGGCGAAAGTGAATTCAAACACCCAAATGGCATCGATTATTCATCCACTATATGTGTAGATCGCTTTTCTTCTAACAACGTCTTGAGCTCCAGTAGCGACGAGCGGCGACAGATATTCTTCGCGGAATCTCAACTCCTCTTCTCTGTAAAACACGAGAATCGCAGCATTTACCGTATAATCACGCACAAAAAACAAAACTACGTCATCACGTCTTTTTTTTTTTATATATAGTTTAACATCGCGAACTTTCAATACCGTTCAAAGAGTTTTTGACGGTTTTTCCTCCCAACTGTAGACCAAGAGAAAGAAAACTATTAATAATCAGAAACGGAGATACTTTAACATTTTCTTGCATAAAATTATATGTATTTTCGTAGATAAATATCAAGCTCATAATTTGTACCGTTTATTTTCACTCACGTCGGGATGTGTCGTCTCTTACAACTGCAGATTTGCAACAATCTTGGCACCCGTTAAAACAGCTTTCCTCTCATTTGTGCACTTCAAATTAC
Organism: Neodiprion pinetum; assembly: GCF_021155775.2. NCBI lineage: Eukaryota > Metazoa > Arthropoda > Insecta > Hymenoptera > Diprionidae > Neodiprion > Neodiprion pinetum. The sequence continues at coordinate 22,617,786 of NC_060234.1, forward strand.
CCGTGGATGATAAGTTGCATAGATCCGGGTCTACGGAACACATTTGCCTCGTCTTTGTACGCACTTCTCTAAAGTAAGGGAATTAAAGTAAAGATATCTCTCTGATTGCCGTTGGATAACGGCCAAGATCTTGGTCCACGTCTGGTGGATGAGACGCGGACAGTCAGGGGATGAGGGTACAAGAGGAAAAGGGATGGAGCGTATAACAGAAGCGCGTTACCGAGTTTTTCCAGCGTTCGAGACGCGGCTGTGTATTAGGAATTCATATCTCGAGGGTTGCGGAGGAGGGCGGGAGGGATGAGGGACTCGAGAAGTGGTGGAGGCTTCTCAAGTGTGATCAATACAGACTCATTCTTACGTCGGTTAAACCCAGCGATACTCAACCCTGCCCTCGAATCCATGTTTCCGACAAATCACGAATTATATATATATATATTAATGCAGATCGACTCTATACATATAATGCTCGTTATTCTTAAGCCGCTTAAAAGGCCGACAATCGGATAATATTTTGAACAAAGATCAACTTTCGATATGCGCGTGCGTGATTTTATTATCTAACGTAAAGCATTCGAATTATTCGATCGTTTTTTCAAAATTCTGCATCCTTGGCGAAAGTTCGCAAATCTTCTTGAGCGGGTGAATGAGACAAAATTTAAGAGTCTTTCCCAAACCCAATCGGACCCAATTTGTAAAGATAGAAAAACAACAAAACACAGGTGAAAAAACTCGATAAACAAAGCGATGAAATTTTTCGTCTGAGATACGTTTCCCGAAGGAAGTTAAATAGAAATACAATGTAGAAAGTTTCACATCAACTCTTACTAGTCATATTTTTATTACCTGGCACATAATACGTAAACCCATAATAATCGATAAGTACGATTTCATTGTCACGTCATAGAACATTTTGAAAAATTAATAATCGGTTTATAAAACAACCGATTTCGATTCGCTTCTTCTCGATCTTTACCTAAGTATAAAAAAATATAAAACGGAACGAATTTATTTGTGAAAATCAATTGCACGTACGTCAGAAATGAAACAAAAGTCAAAGAACAATTAAGAAAATTGGGTAGTAGGATCTTTTTTAAGACTCTTACTTTTTCCCACCCTCAAAGAAAGGAATATCAGACTGGTTTGAGCACCGCGAACGAATATGCTGGATAGGTTTTCGCGTAATTTCAGATTTTCCGCGCTTCTTGGCAAGGCATCGACTGCTTTCGGGGATGGGGGGGGCGAGTTTTTGGGAAGGAAAACGGGTGCCGGCGAGGATCGGGGTTAAGGGATGAGGGGGAAGCAGACGTACATTAATAACCAGGAGATACGTATCTCTCGCGCGGATGTGTTCTATACAGGGATACGTGGGTGCGGACACGGATTCGGCACAGCATCCCCTGCGCGGTTATATCGTCTATATAAATGTATGACTAACCAGCGAAGAGATCGCCTCTCGCCCCTCCACACGCGTATAACGCACTTGGCCCAACTTATTAAGAATAAATGAGAAATCCTGCCTCCTATACTGTTACGCTGCCATTCTTTATGCGCCATCGAGAATGCTTAACGCGATCCCGCGGCGCGGCATTATGCATATGTATTATTCATCGTCCCGGCGCGATCTTGGAATAACGCGGACTTGGTATCGACGGTACGGATTGCTGGCAATACGCGCTAGATTCACAGGAACCCTAATTATTTAGTATACGTCGATGAATGTTTATATACCTGTAAACGCGTTAAAACCCGTATACGCGATCGGTATCTGCCTGCATCCACTGAAATTCCTCTTCGATTCACAATTCATCACCTGCTTTCGTCCTCCCTGCATAAATGTATCGCTTACCGAGTTCGCGGCGTCCATAGTCAATGATCAATCATTCGATCTTTAACGTTAACGTTAGAATAATCACTACCCGCAAGGCTGCGAGACAATTTGAAGCTGTCGAGTTTTCATAATAAGCAACGAAATAACGTGATTCACTTTACGCGTTGTAACATAGTCATCGGTTTATTGAGGCCGTTGGTTGGATGTAAAAAAAATTACTTCCACGTGACGAGAAGAGACTCGTTGATATTGCGACAAAGCGTCTCGTGTGCGAAAAAAGTTGCCGACTAAATAGTCTCGCACTTTACGTCAATCTACATATATCGTATAGCACCGAGTCAGCATTGCAACAATTTACAAAGTTCGCGTCATCGTGAATTCTCCAAGCTAAAAATTTCGATTGAAACTTGTTAAAATCTGCTCAAAGAAATCGATCATGGAACCTAGAACATCCGAGAGCAGTAGCGGGCTCTTTATATCGGATCGTGGAATATCAGGGGGCAACGACAAGGCCCCGCAACGATACCCGGAGAGGACTGATCGTGATAGCTGTAATCCCAATGATTACCTACAGAGAAAGAATAGAATAAACACGAGGCCGTGAGGGTAAAAATCGGGGGCCCCTGGCGAATCCCTAATAGCATTAACCGGCAAGACTGAAAATCCGCGGCAGGAGGTAGAGTATAATACGCGGAGGGGGGGGGGGGGGGGGGGGAGAGAAAAGGGGGCGAAGACATTCGTCGGTGAGACCCGTCGGCACTAAATCTTGCTCGCGTCACCGCGGAATAGGCGTCCTCGAAGATCGTCCCTGGCATTGTGCGGCCACGGGTCGGAGGCGGCAGCAGCCCCCCGTGTAACGTGTGGGGCACCCACACTGTGAGGCCCCTCGCCGTTCCCCCTCGGTCCCCCCCGAGGACAGCGGAGGCGTCGTCGCGCGGCCCGGAGTTGGAGGAGGAGGCAGCCGCAGCCGTCTTCGAAGACGAGTCCCATCCGCCGATTGGCTGGCTCGCGTTCTCCGGGGCCCGCAAGGCCTCGGCGTCGGGGCACGGGCCCCGTTTCCCCCCCACCGCCCCGCCCTCGCGTCGCGGCTACCATCCTCCACGTCGCGTCCTCTTCGTCCCGCTCTCTCCTGATTCGACGCCGGACGCCGGAGACGCTCGGATCCGCGGAGGAAAATCTCGACTAGTCGCGGGTACCCCTGACCTACGACATCGGCCCTCGCAAATCTACCGATCGAACGCCGGTACCGAACTCTGAATAACTTCTTGCTTGCATGCTAACTTCACGCTCGGAACTATGACTCGTAACTCGCGTTGCTACTGTTACGTATCAATATGGGTTTCACACGGCTGTGCCAATCGATTCGCGAACTAGGACGCTGTCTGACTTACCGATTTCATACGTCAAAGCACCACCACCACCCGACTCCCTAGAGCAGGAAGTTATGGAGAGTGTCTGTCGTGTTGGGATACAATATTCAAGAATCATAAGGATACCGGAAATCAATGCTGGTTAACCGTTGGACTTCACTGATTCTTTTAAACTGTCAAGGGAAAAAGGTGTTGCACACGCGAGAATTTCAGGCTCGAGTATCGCTTGCTGGCACTCACTTCCCGCCCCTGTGCCTCTGTATCAACGAAAGATATGACTGTAGACTGATATAGCAGCTCCGGAAGTCTATGGGGTACCTGTGCTCGACAATCTACTGCGAATATTGACGCACGTGAAGGTTGAAGGGGAGAAGCGGGGAGAAAGAGAGGAAAGGAGTGATTACAGGGATACGGAGAGGTAGACAGTGGTTCTATTCTACGTGGCCCGGTACGTCATCAGTGAAACCGTCTTCGCGATCCATTATAAAAATGAAAGAAATTCACTCACGGGCTTAAAACGCCGGTGATCGACGATGCGGCATAACGTATGCTTGACGACGCTCCTTTCTTTCTGCTGTTCATTGATATGTGAGGCACACAAGACGCGAAGTCTTCGCTCTGATGAGACGCGGTTAGGCAGCTATTGGATTTAACTTGAACAAGAGAAGCCGAACAATCTTCGTCACGAAATTTCTGGTTGACGAGTATCTCGGATGGAAGCTCCTCTAGTGTTCTTGAAAAGAAACTCCTCGTTGACGGTCAATCCATTTCAGTTCGTGGTTCTAGAGACTAGTGACTACTGAATTCACATTCTTCTCGATGATTAGGAGAAAGTATCAGAACACTACTGAATGCCTTTCGTGAGGATGCGTGAAATCACCGAAACAGTCAGCTGCTGGTGCAATCAATCCGTTCGGCTGTCTCTAGACCTTGACAAGGAATCTGTACGCAGATGATAATTGTCGGTGAGCAGGAAGCGCGCGCGAAATAAGAAGCGGAAGCCTGTATGCCGCGTTGGAAAAGATCTTGGGAGAATCTTGGGAGAAAGAAGAGGGTGGGCGTAGGAAGAAAGGGGGCTACTAGGTGTGGGTACAGGACGGGTGTGATTCGAGGCAATATAAAAGGTGATTCGTATATACAGACGGGGAGAGGAATAGAAACACGAAAGTTATCAGACACCGGGTCGTTCTCTCTGTCTCTCTTCTCGAGCGCCGCCACCGGGTCTATGGAATAAAATTCTTTTCTCCCGTGTAATTTAACTCGTAAACTCGAGGCCTGACGGGGACCCCGGTCCCCGATCCCGGGCCCTCCAGCAGCCAGGTAATCTCAGAATCGAAATTCTTTGTCATTTCGGGAGAGAAACTGCTTTGTCATTTATGTTTCCGTTTGGTTATGGGCAGCCGGAGGGAGAGGGCAGCCGGGGTGCCCCTTTCGAGCGTCCCAAGCACACAGAACTCTGCGTTCTTTCCTCCTCATATTCTCCCTCTTTCAAAAATATACACTCACAGATATACCAAACGAGCTCTTCGCCCGCCCGTGCACACACCTTCCGAGGTCCACCGTCCTCCACGATCCGGCCTAATGCCGCCCCGGAGAACCAGGTGTGTGCCCATCCAGCCGGGGATTTTTCCTCCAGATCCTTAGAATACCGTTGAACAATGTTCACCTTGTTCCGAAAGATCTGGAGCGCTCCTTGCGTCAGGGATCTCGGTAACTCTCCGGGAAACGAATCCTTCTGTAAAATTTCAATCTATCCGCTTGTATGGTACATCAAGAGAAAATACAACAACAACAACTGGTTCATCTCCGCGTAAGGTGCAATGAATGTCCCGGCTCGTTATCCTTTGAATCGATACTGGACCTCCGTCAAACACCGTGTTTTACAATTCTTATACTTTTTCCGTGCAACGAAACGAACGTGTCGAACACGCAGAGTATACTCAACACATCGAACGTCCGAATTCGTGATCATTCAAAGACAATTTATCGGATGTCTCAGAATCCATAGTCGAAAAATTGTTTCACAAAGTACTCCGACGCGCGTCATTCTCGTTGATGCTTCGCGACCTAATACCTACGAGGGATCGGTAGATGATCAGAAATTGGAAGGACTGCCTTAAAATTGAGCATCACACCCAGACCGCGTTGTAGAACGAAGCGAATTGTAATTGAGACGGGATTAAAAGTTTGTCCTCATTATGCCTGGGGCATGGTCTGGAAGAGCGAGGCGGCGTGTATGTTAGGATCCAGTTTTTACGGGCCCCCCGTCGTGCGCGAGTTGGGCCGTCGCGCGGCCCCGCCGAGGAGTCAACCGTCAGCCCAATCTTGATGTATCTCCACTCCATGGGTGCCGTGGGCTTTTCATTACATTTCATTTCATTCCATTTAGTTTGGGTTTAGGTTTAGGTTTAGGATCGTTTCATTCTACGCTGCTATGCCTGCCTGTAACCCCCCTTCCGACTCCCAGCCCTTCATCTCGGTCCCAATCGCGCCTCTGACCTGTCGATGGACTCCACCAACCTCGGTCCCTCCGGGTCATCTGAGATCACCTGGATTTTCTCTTGTTACGTTTTTTTACGTACGTGTGGTATTTTCCTCTGATTTTTATTTCATTTCACGCTCCTCGTCCGCTCCGTATTCACAGGCAGTGGAAATATTTTCTAAACAAATTCTCGGATAGTTCTGTTCATCAAAAATTTTCATTCCTGAAGTACATAACGTTCTGTACTGTATGCAAGATCCTGAATCGAGTTAAAGTAATTCTATGACATTTTTACGATGGTTGGATTTTCCTCGTGAGATCCGGTAACGAGCCTTGCGAAGTATGAGGAATCATTTGCAAGCTTGTCGGTAGAGAAAACGTATTGAAATCGTTTACCGCGAAACAAGATTTCTGTGGAATACAGGCAGGCATTCATAAAGCTTCAAAAATTCACTAGCTATCGTATTATAAGCCCGATGCAGCTTGCATGATCGAATCCTTGTGAAACTCCGGTCTGAAAAAGTTTCTTAGAAAAGAAACAAACCCCCAGTTTCAGAGAGAAAAGAAAGAAGTAGGATATAACAAAAAAATCTCTGATGCAGCATGGTCGGTGGAAATTCTTAAACGTAGACAATAGCTGAGCGCGTTGCTAATCTGAAAGGAGCCGAGAGGCTTAGGCTGGCGAAGCCTCTGGCCCATCGTACGATTATCGTATATAGCATAGCGTTCGGTTCGATGGATGAAGATTTTTTTGACCCGCTTCCTCTCGCTTCCCGCAGTTCGTTGCCGCAAGGTGCCCATAATAAGAGTTGGTATAATAATGAAGAACAACAACGACGTCGACGGTGGTGGCTGCTAAAAAGTAAATAATTATCGTCGACATCCGGCGCGGGTGCAGCAGGCATTATCAATTTAGTTCGCATTATTTCTCACTCCTATTTTTATACCTTGTACAATATACCTATATACACATGCTCTTCGGGTCATTTTGACATCCTGTCGGCGAGTCTCCCTATATACCTGCGGGCCAGAAACGGCCTCACAGATGGCTCGACGAACGAATGGCTCGCTCTATTATCTTCTAGTTAGTCCCTTAAACTCATTTGTCACCGCGTCGCGAGGCCCGATCGCAGGGCTTATTACAATCTTACCTGGCTAAAAAATGGGACCGATGAATGAGAATATCGCGGACCCTGATTCGGGAGCAGGAAGAATTAAGGAGAAAATTATCGCATACCTACCGGATGTAAGACCTTTTTTTACATTCTTATATCGCGACTGTTGTAAAAAAAAAAAAAAAGTAACACAACAACAATAATGAGAATAATGAGAGTGGCAACTGGCACTGAGAGTGGAATAATTATAAACACTAATTTTGAAAGGCACGTTTCGGCGCTATTTTCACGTCGATGACTTACAGTGTAAAACGGACTTGTGTTTAACGAAATTCGAACAACGAGCGTGAACGGCGCCCACTAGAATCGAATCGGTGAAGCGAAACGCAACGCCGTTGTCTATATCGCGATACGGTGGGTGATTGTTCTTCTTTTTACAATCTCTCTCGATATCAAGCTGGCATTCGTTATATTCGACGAGGTCACGCCTGGCGCGTGCAGGTGATCCGTGATTACAGAAGATTTTTTTGTTTTTAATATTCATTAATTTCAAATAAGAATGTGAAAAAAGATGAAAAGAAAAAAAAAAAAAAATTATTGGAAGCAATTAATAACTCGTCGAAAGGCTATGGAAGGATTGCGAGAGGTGAAGAAGAAGAAAAAAAAATAAGAAATATAAATTAGACAAAAAGACAATGGAGCTGCGTGGTGCAGACATACGTGTATGTAGATGTGTACACATTTTTTATGTATATACACCCTGAGCCTACTTCGGGACTAATTATTTTGATTTACGCGGTGTTTATCTTGAAACTTGTATTTCGAACGTTTAGTACACACTCCCCGTGATCTATGCCTCTTATTAACTCAACTGAGTCTTGTTAGTCCCTCGGACTCTCATCCCTTCCCGAGGGCCCGGGGGCCTCTTCCCGTCCTCCCTCTTCCTCGCCTCTTCGCCGCGCTCTCGCTCCGGACTAAGGCAGCACGACCTGACCCTTCATAAACTAGAGCCCAACTGTGCTATATTTTAAATGCATATAGACGTAGGCGTGTTTGCAGTTAAAATAAATACAATAAACAGCGCATGGTCGAGCGAGCGGAGCGAAGAATCAGCAGCAACAGCAGCAGCAGCGGCAGCGAAGAGGAAGGTAAGAAGAGAACCGCGAACCCCGCGCAAACGGCGCGAGTTAAAAAATAAAGGAACCGAAGCATCTCCAGCTCGTAACTTTTCATTGCCCTCGACCCCGCGTATGGAGCTGCGAACGAGGGGCGCCTGCGTCCCCTCGAGTCCTGAGCCTTAAGCTCGGAGGCTCCTTTCTTCTTCGTCATCTCCTTCTCCTTCTCCTTCTTCTTTTTCTTCTTCTTCCTCGGGGAGCCTCGGTGCCCCACCGAAGGGGGTCGACCCCAAGCTGTCTGCGGTGCCTCGAAGAATCCCGAAGAAGGACGCTCGCCGCCGCCTGGAGCAACAGGAAAGCGAAAGATCGGAAAAAGCGAGCAAAGCGACGAGATTCTTTCGGCCAGTGGGTTTTTTCACCCGATCAGGGATTCCGCTCTAGTTAGCGACGGTGCGAGTCTTCGTCGTCCAGTTTTTGCCAAACGATGATCCGGACGAATCCGCATCACGACACCAGCGCGATCTGCATGTGCTGAAAATGTGAGAGCCGTGTAAGGCTGCGGGATTATTCACCTCTGCCTCTAGAAAGCTGAAGATTATTCGACTGGCTTGATTGGTTAACGTACCGAATTGTCGAGAAAAATTAACAGCAAGTTGACGCGCTGCTTCCTGATGGATTTCCAGCGATTGAGATGGTACCGGAAAATGGACCACGAGTCGAAGTTAAGTCAACATTGGGTTCACGAACGACCTCTACAATGTCAAACTAGCAAACCAGAAAGCAACTGTAATTCATGCAGTGGTCATGTTGGTTTAGTAACTCACGATAAGTCGACTGAATGTTCCCGTATGTAATAAGTTGACGATCAGTCGATAGTAACGTGCTACCTGGTGATCCACACGTCAGCATTTTTTAAATAGCTACAGGAAGAAGCTGCATGCATTCCTTCGACCAGCGACCTAGTCGTCTAGCCGTGACTAGGGTCCCAGAAACTAGGTCAAAGTCTCGGGTGGCGGCCGGGGTGGCGTTGAGCTAAACTCAGTCTGGGGGGCCGCATAGAGCTGGACGATTTTCCCCCGGCATTTGCAGGACGAAAGGTGTGACTCCCGGTTGCGAGCGCCTTGGTTCTCGGTCGGCGGAGACCGTGAATTTCTTAACGCACACTACAAGACGCGCAAGTCGGCTACCCACACGTGGACAAGGAGTCGAGGTGCTGGCCTCGGCGGACGAGCAGCGGGACAGACGGACTGGACGGACAGACACTATTAAAGCCGTTCCTCGGCCGGGTTAACGCGTCGAGAAGTCGGCTCTCGAGAGGCGAGGGCTGTAAATTATATTCTTCCACCGCGTGGAGTCGAACCCTGGACTCGCAACGGCCGGGGTGCGGGGCGCGGGAGGAGCGTAACCTCAACTCGTAAAAATATACTTCCAGGGACCCTCTTGGTCCCAGCTACGGCTCGGCCCGATCACTCGCAATAAGTCGGGAGGAGTTATTGGCCCCCGGAATGATCCTGAACTACCTCCAGGGGGCTTCTCTCCCTCGCTAAGTCAAATTCGAACCTCTCAGGCATCGGCTGTTTGCAAACCAAGAAAACAGACGTACGTGGAGCAAAAGCGCGGGCAAATCCTCAAAGTTCTCAGATCATCGTACGTCTAATCGAACAGCTGTAACGGGCTAGATATGAATGCCCGATATCGTTCAGTATTAAAAAGTGATGAACGCGATATCTTAGATAACTAAGAATGATGGTTTGCTTGACTCCAAATAAAAATTTCTGACTTCACTATTGCTAGAGTATTATGTTTTGGCTGTTATAGTAAACGTGAAATTCTCTCCTACGAAGAAGGATTGAACGTCCATTTGACCTGACAATAAGACGTCGTAAAAATTACTTTTGGACAGTTCGGATGAGGTCAAGAGGAGCGAACAACGGGATTGTTCGGTGATAACCGACAGAGAATAAGACCAGCTTCAACCTCTTTCTTAACAACTTCTCTTACACACCTATAACAGAGTACTATTACTCTTTGTCGAGTAGCAACAAGCAGTGTTCAACGTTGGATATCGGGGACCACCGAGGATTGAAGTAGCACTGGCTTGACACGGAGAATTTTTTACAGAGTAGAATAATTAACCGAATTTCACAGATCTGGCGTAACCGAATCCGTGACAGAATGGAACCTGGCCTGAATCTCGTCGGAATAGTGATCTCCGATTTAAATAGATGATGAAGTAAGCCAAGCAGTGGCTTTGATCACCCATGTGAAACTACGAAAAGGAGTTCATCGTCTTCGTGACCTCTGGAAGTAAATGGTCGACACTAATTGCTTAGTCCAGTGCAATCTTTTTTCACCTATTCGGAACAACTCAAGTTGGATACATCGAGTGTGATTTGGAATATAGTGGGTTCTCAGCCTCGCCTTGAAAGTGCTAAAAATAGTTGAGATTCCGCTATTCCGTACTACTAATAAGTGACGGCATTGCCAATTTAGTGTTCACCCACAGATTATACTCGTACATAACATGTATGCGCAAGGCAAATATGAATGAAGCGAGCTGCTAGAAAAAATCCAAAGTGAGTAATGGACTTGATACGACTGTGTTCGTCAAATGATCAATTTCGCCTCAGTGACCATTCAGCTTATGATGCGAAAGTACCATCTCAACATTCAAGGACGAATTTATTATCAGACTTATAAGTACAGCGTCAAAATGAAAGGCCAAATCGATCGAATCAGCTGTTTGTCATTGACGCCAATGAGTCGCCAGAGCATGGGCTGAATGCAAATTCTGATACACAAGATGAACGTGAAGGAACTACGTTGACACGATACAAGCGCTGTCGTCGAAGGTGAAAATCCTGAGATCTTCCTTTGGCTTCCAAAACCCGGAATCCAAACCGGACCCAACGAGATTAGCCCCAGTTGAGAATGTGCGCGACTATCAAGTACAAGTATCGTGACACCGGCGGCTGGATGATCCGGGTGCTCCGACTCGAATTAAGACCACGGGGATGAGCGGGTAATAAAGACGTTACCCCGTAGGAGCGGGATAAATTTAGTGGTCTCGGCGCGTTCTGTAGCCGAGAATCGGTATCGGTCGCACTGGTTAAATACGGCCGGGCCCCGGCCGAAGCCGGTGGGATGGGCGGCTGGTAGGTGTTGGACACACAGCAGGGCGTGGGTATACGGGGTGTCCGCGATGTTCGAGCGGCGGAAACGACCCGGGCTCAGATTCGGAGGCGTCTGATCGGGCACCCACACGCCGCGTACCCCGGCTCCACACCGTCCCATAACAATAAATAACAGCTTCCACGTGTTACCCAGCGAGATATTCTTCGGCTTTACTGACCGCGCCCTCTTCTCCTTAATCGAGGCTATGCGCCAAGTTAAGACGTAGACGGATTGTGCGATGAGAGGATTCTTGCGGCGATTTTGAGCAGGTGAAAGTAGAGCACTTACACTTATAGCGATTCGGCCAAGTTGCATTTTTCGAAAGGATACAGTGTGAGAGATGGTACTGTTGAAATTAATGAAAATTCACTGGTGCGATCTGCTATAGAAGCATTTGTGTGATCAATTAGGTCAATTCAACAGCGGATGGTATCGGATTAATAACAAATCATACTTTGTAGAAGTTCTTACCGTAATTTTTCTCACAGTGTAGCTTATGGGATTAGAATTTCGAACAACTGAAAAGTGCTTCGAGGCATTACAAGGTTCGATTTGTACACGGTCAAAATATCGAAAATCGCGACATCGCTGTTGAACATTTATTCTTTTGTTATTGATAATTCTGTACGTTGACTATTCTACTTTTACTTTATTGTCCTTCTAATCGTAGTGCTAATTTTTTATATTTTCATTCTTCTGATGCTATACTTCCGTACTTCATCCTAATTTGACTTTATGTCAAATATCTAATATATGAAACGAAGTAATATCTCCAATTTTCTGACTGTCCAAAATTTCAATTACTTTTTAATTGTGCATTTTTTAGCATTTCGATTCGCACCGTTCGAACTATTCTAATATTTAGTTAATATAAAAAACAACTTCTGAATTCTTATGTCCTAATTACCGGAACATGGATTCTATGGACCGTTACTGTACGTGCTAATTCTGCTACTTCTGCTACTTCGGAATTTTTCATCACTCTCTAATTCGGATCATTGATCCTCGTATTCAGCTATCTCTCTAGATCTTGTCTCCCATCCTCTGTAATCGGTTCCTACGTAAACGGGTTCTCTATGGTCAGCGATCACACCCTCCGGGTGGCTTACGCCAAAAGAGAAGAACCAAGGAGGACTCGATCACCCCAAGCACCGTCATTAACAGATTCGCGGGCACGCTGAGGATTTAGAAACCATCCGGCACTCCGGAATCAGTTTTTCCTCAGGAGAGTGGTGGGCGTTCGGGATCACCCGTGGTTTAGCCTGACAAATTGAGGATCCAGGAACACGCGTCATCCGTGTTTTGCGAGCGGAATTTGCATCTCGCCAACTTGAGGTCGAATCGTTGCAGCCGCTTTGAAAATGTCGGAGTGAGCTAATCGTGCAGTAAATTCTGCCAAATTATTAATATATGATGCAATTGTATTTTCCTCTTCGTTTTTTCACTCCAACCTCACATCACTCTATACTTGACCCTAAAAATATCAGTAACAACCGTTTTGCACAGCGTCGCCCACTTCTCAAAGTCTCATTATCGGTATTCTTTCGAGTGCTCAAACCGAGGTCCGACTTACCCCACTTCGTGAAACTAGCATTTTCAGAGGTCGATGAACCCCTGAAACCAGTCTTCCCGCCGAGTTTAGCAAACTCACATGCAGCACGTCTATCGCTTCAATACATTGCATATCGACAAGGCATTCGTTCGAGTGATGGGTAAGTGCGACGCACTTCTGCACCGCGTATCGCGATCCTTTCGCCCCTGCCGGCCTCGATCGGTAGGCTTCTTTGTGCAACGGAACTACAACGCGCATACCTATGTGAAAGTGCCGGAATACGTTTAACGAAACATGCAACTCTCCGAGGCTTCCATAGTGCGCCACTGTTCGGGCGCATCCTACATCTATCGTCTATCCGATTGCCACGGAGACGAACCGCCTTCAGGTGTTGATGACTTTGGGTAATATCATATGAATGGGATGAGAATGAGAGAGGATTGAGAGTCTTGCAAGTACGGTATCGGCCAGTTTGGCGTGGTGTATAACTCGTCACGAATAATTAATAAACAAGAAGCTACGGAATAAATTAACGGTTCGTTAAACGGCAGGGTAAATATCCCCGTATCGTTCGGAAGAGGTTCTAATTGAGACGCGCCCTAGAAGAAGAAGAGGAAGGAGAAGAAGAAGAAGAAGAGAACAGTCCTCGCCGCCTTCCCGCTAACGCTCGGTGTCAACAATCAGCGCTCTTAATTATGCACGCCTCTAATTACAGGGGAGCCGTACGGGGGTTGGGGTGGGGTGGGGGACGCTTTCGGGACCACTTAACGTTTCTTACACACCCGTTCACCCGTTCGTTCCTTCCTTCCTTGCCTCGATCCTCGTCTCGCAACCAGCGCCGTTCGCACCGCGAGGCCAGCTCGCAAGTTTGTCCTTAATTTATTTAACTAATCACGACTGGCGTTAATCGCTTAATTACACAACGCTATACGGCTAATGGCTCCGCCACGTACCACGCACCACGCATCTTCCTTCTTACCCAGGCACCCGCGTATCCGTTTACGGCGTCGAGACGATAATTGTCGTTCGGTAAGTGTGAATCCGATCTTAGTAATTGCTCCTTGCGCTCAAGTTTAATTTTTTATTTTATTTTTATTTTTTTCTTCCCCGTCCTTCTCTTTCACTTCTTCGAACCTGTGTAACCATGCTCTTGCCTTACACCTCTAACCCGCGAGAAAGTTACGGCATGGTGAAATAGTCTCCCGCGAGTTAACGTCTCTTCCATCGTTCTCGGTAAGCCCAAGAGAACCTAGCTCATCAATTCGACCGGTAGGATTTCAAAATTCTACAACCATTCGGAAACTTGACCGGTCTCGGATGCAGATCACTCTCCTCTCCTCGTACATTACGCATGTGGCGTACATGCGCGCAGTTTCTTGCCGGTGATTTGGGGGTCACGTATAGGCCGGAATTTTCCTCATTAGATACACTTGCACGCGCGACCCGCCGCTCGTCCCATGTGGCCAATCCGACCGCGTGTCGAGAAGGTCCGGGTACTCGAGGATTCCGCGATGGCAGGTCGTCCGAGTTCGCGTTCGCGTGCTGGGGTCGGAGACAATCAAGTAATGCCTGCTCGGTATGCCTCTCGTCCTCGGTGTCCCGTGCGCCCGGCGCCTCCTGGGTCCACTAGGCGTCCCGACGCCGCGGTACCCGCTTTTTTATTTCACCCGAGGCCTGAATTCTTCATTGGCACAGAAGCTGCACAGCGGATGCGGCGGGTGCCGCGTCAATACCTGCTCGAGCTTTATCATCGGCGGTGAGACGTTTTTACCTTCTCGATACCACCGTGCGTGCGCTGGCTCAAGGGGTGTATTAGCAGGCTCTGGGCGAGAGGGGTGGGGGGGGGTTAATGGTTACGGCTAAAAATAGGGGGTATCACCGCGAGGTATTGATTGCTAATCGGAACGCCCAGCCCCCGGGCAAATTATCATTACTAATGCGAAGGCAGGAAATTCTGAGTCATATCGGTCGGGCGCGGCATGCCGAACGATTTCCCCCGAGTTTTTCTCTACCTGATTAGGTACGTCCTCGTTATCGAGTATGCCGTATAAACGACTACGCTTGAAGGGAATCGAGAGTTTTTGCGAAAATTAACGGGGCGCCGATCTGCGTACGGCGACTAATCGGCAGTCGCGTGTATAACGGGGCTGCAAGGGTGGACAGCGGAATCCGCTCTTGTTCGCTGTCGCGTGTAATACCCCTTTCAACAAACCCTTTCAGCATTCTCGGCTATATTTAGATGCCTGGTATACAGCGGTATGAAAAAGCGTTACAAAGCAAACGTAAAACGGGAGAGAAGACTCGGCCACACTTTACGAGTCTTCCACGGTCGTAGAATGTATGCAGCTATGTGTTTGCGAGCGAGAAAGAGAGTGGCAGAGGGGAGGGGAGGGGAGAGAGAGAAGGAGGACCTTGTAAGCAGGAGTTAGCGACGAGCTCCGTTCCCTGAATACTGAACCGAGCCGAGGAGAGAGAGAATCTCCGGAGACGGACGTCTGCTGGATGGATGGACGTAGGCATGGACAGTGGGACCGACGAGTCGTCCACCAAACTGACCGAATAGCATGCCGGCCGCCCACCCCCGAGAACCAACCGGAGGCCACATGCACAAGGATAAATAATTTCACACAGCCACCGTTCGTCGCGTCCGCGGAGCGTCCGAGTCCGGTTTACATTTCAAATCAGTCCGCGCTTATACCGCCGCGGCCTTATACGTATGCATGATCGGCCGCGAGCAGGGAACGCAGTCAAAATAACCGCCGCGAAGATCAGTCGATTCCTCGGAGCCGCCGGGCGATCCAGATTTTTTTACGCACACCGGGGGCGGGTAACTAGCTCTCCAAGGGTTGATCGAACGGCGCGCGCGGGACGAGGCTTCGGGGAGCCCTTCTCCTATGACAATTCGAGGACGGGGGTGAACGGGGGTGAACGGGAGCGGTTCGATTCCGAGCCGATTGTTGACATAAATTAAACGCGCGGGGTCGAATACACTCCGACACTCGGGTCGACTGGGGGCGGGGAACTCGGGGCTTCGAACCTACGGAAAGAAGGACGTACCCGGGATCCCCGGGTCGAGTCGGGTCGCTGTGTGCCCAGGACACGGGTGTGCGCTACTATGCGAGAAAAAACGCTCGGGGATTTGAATACGTCGGTGGCGATCGATTCCCTATAAATAAGGATTCCGGTGATAATGGTGTTTCTTTGCCGGGGAGAGAAGAAGGCGCGGGCCGGAGGGAGACACCCCATCCTTCCTATTCTCCTCCGTCTCCGTCTCCGTCTCGACCCAAGGGGCGGAGAAAGAGGGTTGGGGGTTGGGAGCGCCTATCTCGGAGAGATAACGAGACGGCGCGAGGTTACGGGTTGGGTCGTAAGGGCGCGGTCGACCCGACTGCAGTCGTACGCCAAGGTCGCGGGGTTGGAAAAAATTACGAAACTGATCGAGAATCGAGGAGCGTCTACTTTCACTCCGAGTCTCCGTCGGCGGAGATCCTCCGCGATATTGAGTCCCGCAACCCGCGGCGAACGGGGAAACCGGAGTCTCGGTAACGGCGACCACATGCCGTCCAAGCCGGGCATCGGACGCTGGCGTAATGCGGTAATAATTGAAGTTTTTGTAAGCCTAGCCGGCGAGCGACGACTCCGGCCACACCGAGGCCCCGGCAATTATCTAGCAAATGTCCTGTCGGGTTCGTGTATTATACACGTAGATACGTGTACGCGCGTACCGCACCGTTGGGGAAACAATTATTATGTAGGTATCATTTCAAGCCGGTCCTCCGTTTTTTCCTACCCGCGGCGTAACGATCGAGAGTTTTGACGGCGCGCAGTCGACACTTTGCTTCGCCTCTCGTTCTATTTCGTCGAAGCGACAGCCCCCGATCCGTCTTATAGCGGCACCGACTGCGGAGCAGCCGTTCCTTCCACCTAGGACTGGAATAAGAAGAGAGGCCGACGAGGTGAGCGGAATAAAAAATGAAGAACGGCGCTCCCGCCCCATCTTTGCCCGGAGTCTGCAGGGGTGGAAAGAAGAACACTCGACTGACTCACACACGGCCCGAGCGCGATGCGAGATATTATTTAAAGGGGGCTGAGAGGGGCGGCTCTAAAGATACGGCAGGGAGAGAAAATTGACTAAGGCAACTCGCCTCGCCCCGGAGAAAAGGAGCGAGAGCGAGAGAGGGAAAAGAGAGAGAGAGAGAGAGAGCTAGAGAGAGAGCGAGAAAGCGAAAGCGAGCGCCGCAGTTCGTGTGTAAACTTTTCTGAATTTCCTTAGGCAAATATTGCGTAGTGCGCCTTCGTTGGGGGCGGCCCGCGGGGCCCTCGGGGCAAAGAAAATGAGATTTTTTCTCCAGCGTGCGGGCGGGGTGCGAGAATGAATTTGAAATTAGCTCATACAGGCCGTCCGCCCGCAGAGCCCTGGCTCCGGTTACAGGCAGCGTGTCGTTATACTTTCTGGGTGTTCGGGGTTTCCACCCTTGATCGCTCCAAGATCCGCGGCCTAGATTCCGCGCCAAGATAGCCAACTTCCCGCCTCTTCTCCCCTGCCTCTATTCTCACTCCATTTCGGTACTCTCTCTCTCTCTCTCTCTCTCTCGGCAAACCCGGCAGCTCCATACGAGCCGCGGCAATCATCCCTTATATTTGGACCTTGACGAGTTTTCCTTCCTATTTTCCTTTTATTCCAGGCGTATTTTAAAAACTGCCGTTTGACATGCAAGACTTTCTTTCACTTCCTTCCGTCCGTTTTCCCTCCGACAGATCTCTCTCTTGCTTCTTTCTTTCAACCGTGCTTCGATCCTCCCACCATTCTCCCCTGGCCGTTAGATTTATTTCGATTACTTTTTCACCCCCATTTTCATCCCCGTCGCCCCGGACGCCGACCCCAATCAAACTCGTTGTCTCGAACTTTTTTTGGGAAAATACCTTATACTATACCCCCCCCAATCTCATTATATTGGCTTTGTTCAATTATCCATGTATTTTCAATGTCGCCTGCGAGTCCCTTGGCACCCCTTCGATCGATCCTGAAGGGCGCCGAACGAAAGTCGGAAAATGTCACCAACCTAACAGCCTAGATCAGCACCCTACACTTGAAAAAAAAAATTATTCCTTTTATGGCGATAGAAATATATTGTTAATTCAAATAAATATGGTTTTACTCAATAGCATTAATTAATGTTCTGATCACTCTTTTGTTGATTCAAAACGTCACATATTCGATAAAATCAACACAAATCCTTTCTCCGTGTATACGTATAGAACCTAAAACTCGACGGTCTCTCCAATTACATAAGTTTCGGCAAAAATTCTGGCGGCAACGTCATTCCTTCAACCCCTGCAGAGCCGTGGCGAAGGGTCCGCGATCAATTTAATCGCATCGGTAGGTAAGAGAAGGCTCACATGTTCAAGATCTGTGAAACTCGATGGAACGGCGCAGCCTTGCGGGGTAGAAAATTATTTTTCGCCTTGATTGGGATCTCCGGGGAATATGCAGTCGGCGGTGGGGGGAAAAGAGGGGGGGGGGGAGTCTAGATGTACCTACGATGGTTTCTAGACCCAGAGGGAGCAGCCGGCGGTTGTCCGCGTTTACGCGCCCGGTCTTCGAGCCATGAAATATCAATAGCTTATTACTAATATAATCTTTTCCCCTCAATGCTCGCTGATTGCCGGGTACACATGTGCGGATGGCATGCAGGCGGCCCTTTCCTCCGCGTAAAATATATATAAGAAGGACAGCGCGATGTTTCCGAACCCCTTCGCCGAGTTGGCGGTCTTCCCTTACTCCTCTTATTTTCCCTTTATTGTTACCAGCCGCTTCCTTTTCCCTGTACACGGCGACCTTAATTAAGCGTTTAACATTTGAGGCGACTCATCTTCCTCCCGGCGCATACTTGCCGATGATCAATCCTCCGAGCTCATGCTTTCTTAATCGGTCGTTCGGCCGTTTATGTACAGAGCGAATTCCTAACGACTGCACAGTACGTTGTTTGCTAAAATTCGACGCGCACGCGCTGCAATCCGAGAGCAATTGTTTTCCATCCAAAAATTTAGACAATTGTCAATTGGGCGTGACTGCCACAGAAAACTGCACATATCTTTGAGGTCAGAGACAGCTGGTCGCCCTGGTGAACAGCCGCTTTTGGATCGTAGCACGCGCGCGTTAAATCTTAACAGACGACGGACCGTGCAGTCGTTAGGAATTCACTCTGTTCAAACGGATCGGCGTATAACGTCGGCGATCGCAGGCTAAGTTTCATTCGATGCGAAAAAACGGGGCGATTGAAGACCGCGTATCGGCCCGGCCTCCCGCCTCTCCTTATCGACAAGAACAACTCGCGCGTTTCAGCCACCGCGGCAAACGGTCGATCACCGCCTCCGAGCAGCCCGCTATGGCGGGCGATAAAGAGACGCGGGTCAACGGGAGAGGATATGTTCAAGAATCGCGGAACAACGGCCACAACTCGGGCCTGATCTCTCTCTTTCTCCCGATTATAAAGACGAGGAGGAACGGGGGCTACATACTGTTTCGAGAAGAGATGACCGGGGTTTATCGCGTCCTCCGAACCGAACTCAAGGGGAGGGCGGAGCAAAAAGTTGAAACAATCGGTAGGCTGATCCGGACCCGAGGAATTAATTTCTCGACGACTGTTGCAACGGCGGCTAGCCGTGAGGCCCCTGCTGGCCCCGGCATTTCGTCACACCTCCGCACCTCGGTTCCCGTTCCTTTGTTTTAGCCGCGGTTAGCCTCTGTTTCGTCGCGGTTTTTCGGCCCCTTTTTTGCCCGCACGTTTCGCCACTTAACCCGAAGAGAGTGTCACGTCATCGCACCGTGTGCCCTCCTCTCGGGCCCTCAGGCCCCGCTTCTTCCCGGACGGTATGCGCGCTCCGGGTCCCGACGACTCGACTGCCACGAATTTGACGGATCATCGGGCAATATCCACAATCATCATTGGCGCGGCTGATCTCAGGATCACCTTATAATTGTTTTCGATCCTCGTTCCGTTTTTCTCCACCGGGTTGACCGAGAAGGTGTAGGTGTGCGGTGATCGTTATTTATTTATTTTCTCCTTTTCCGTTACGGTCCGATTGCCGCGTCGGAGACTCGGAGTTCGAATCGGAGAAACAGAAATCAGGGACAATTAAGTCGGATGCGTTCTTCCTCCTCCTTCTCTTCTCGGTCTTCCCCCCTCGTCAATTCCTGCATACAGAACATGTCGGACAACCCGGGTAGAGCATGGCCGGCTGAATGGGCTCTGGAATGCGCCACCCTTCACCCCGCGGTAACCCACCCCCTTCTATACACAAACCTTATACACGTGTGGTCCACCTCTGCCCGTTCCACCTACCCACCCACGCCGTGTGTACCTACACCTATAACCTACCCGTAAAACTTTACTAGGGAAGTATCGAAGTCGCACGCAAACCCGCCGTCTTGCGTAGTTACACCTGATCGCTCCTCCACCTTCACCCTGAAACCTAAGCGCCGAACTGTGTTCTTCTGGCCTCCGTTGTTTCGTTGTTGGATTTATTGAGCACGCTGTCGGGCACGTGTAACCGTTTTTAATCAAAGGGGCCAGAACGCCGAACGCTGCCTAGTTGGAACAATGAGGAATTGTACTTAAATCGGTCCAGACATGTACGCACAAACGTGATCTTGTTCGATGTCGATTCGTCATCTCATCCTTGCCGTTGTATCTTGAGGCAAAACAAAAACCGGAACCAACGTGTTGTACCCCAAGATTCGTCGGTCCATTCCACACAAAGTGAGAAAACTACTTTTTAGTAACAGTCATTGCGCATTATCGGTACAAAAAGTGTCTATTAGTGTGGGTCAACCATTTTCAGTAATAACGTAGTGGATACATGTCATCGTTAATTTGTCAAAATATAATTCGTAGTCGTTTCGATGCTTTCTGTATCTTGATAAAAATTGAACCCTCTTTACATTAATTTATAAAGTACTTTTCCATCACGAGTACGTAACTCAAATTCTTGTCTGAACTTTTGCCACACTGATCTCATTTACTGCCGATTCATTTGGCGAAGTTCGGGCAAGTCAGTTTCCACCTTGATCGGATTCAATGGCAGCTTGAAGCCGTCAGTGGTCGGTCCTCGAAGCCAGAGCTTGTCGCTTGCTCACGGTCTACCTGCCTCTAATCTCCATTAACGACGACTTTGCGCCGCGTCATTCGCCAGCCTGGCGCGTATAGCGTCGTGGCTCGATTAACGATATTAATTAGCGCCTTACGCGAAGCGGCGAGGCGTCGGGACCGACACCTCGAGTCGCTCGGTTCTTCAGGAGCCGCGAAGTCCTTCCTTCGGGAGTTTCGCGAGTCACGCGAATCGCTGTTCAACTTCCGGGATCGCTTCCGGAAATGTAAGGGATGCCAATTATTCAGAGACACCGTTATCGACGCGGTTTTCGCGACGGGAGATTATTTCTTATTCATAAGCGTGAGCTCACGAACGCGACAAAAACTTATCGGACAAATTAAAAGTTCGGGATTCGGGCATAGCACGAGCATACGGATAGCAGCGGGTTGCGAGCTTTTACCGAAAAAGAAATATCCAAGTGAAATCCAATATTCATATACGCATGCAGAGCTCGACACGCGAGAATATGATCCGACACAAAGAGCCGCACGAGTCTCTGGGTACGGGAACTTCACCGATGGTCTTACCGGATTGCAGGAGTTGAGCTTTCGAGGTAAAAGCCGCCAGGCTATTAAAGGCTTCGTTTGTAAATTTGCGTAAACTCTCGTGGCGGTAGAAGTATCAAAGTTGAGCATATTTCAATTGCCGACGTGGTTTCAGTTTTCGAGTTAAAGATGCCGCGGTTATTTTTCGTCAAAAATTAATCCGAACAAGCCTGGAATTCCGTAAGAAATTTTGGTAGAAAAATGCGGCTCGTTCTTTAACTCATCCGAAACTACGGGAACCGGTGAGATTCCAAGAGGGATGAAAGGTTTCGTCGCGGTGTTCGCGAGTGGTTTTGATCTCGGATGAGGATCCAGCAGCTCGCTAGGACCGTGACAAAAAACTTGGTCGCGGATGCGAGGTGGAGGTTTCGATGCGCGGATGAAGTGGATCGCAAGAAAGTCTCTCGGACGGGCTAAGTGAGTTATTTACAGGGTCGTAAGGATTTAGCAATGCGCGCGCCTCGCCCGGACTATAAAAATCTTATCGGGAGATCTCACCGGCTGCTCGGCTCTCCGCAGTCATGCGGAGTGCATCGGGAAGAAACATTTAATATTAATGCTCCGCAGCCCGGCCGCATCGCCCTTCTTCGCCTCGCTCAGGACTCGCTGCAACTGCAACAACGCCATCCTCGAGTCTCTCAGCTCGCACCTCGCGAGGTGTTTAATTGCCCGTAATTCGATGCCGGGAGGGTAACGCTAGCCGTCGTTACTCCTCGCCGAATGCAGATCCCGATCTTACCGACGGCGTTGCCTCGGTAGCGATCACGGAGTCATCGACCACCCTGCGCCTTGAATAACGTAATAGAAATCTGACTGACAATTAATCTATACATCTGATTCAAGGCTAGATTCAACGAAGGTTAAATTTCTTCAAGTACGTTCCACAAACTAACTTTTGTAAGGTAGCAGTCTTCTCACTCGTATATGTGTGACACATGATTCAAAAATGGAAAACTTTTGTGGTTTTTGATTTGTGACAAGGAAACCAAGAAGTGGAAGCCGAATTTTCTGCAATAACAGAAAATTTCAATTCACAGATCGATTATCTGGTCCAAGCGATTGAAGTATCAAAGCTCTTCTCATTCATTCGTAGCTTTGTTCGTAGTCGAATCGATTCTTAATTCGACCGTTTCGGCAATTTCGATGCGATTTTTCAAATACATTATAATCGTCGGTTACGTAACGCTTAGACCATTTTACCCGTACCTTCTGACACTGTAAACGCGAAACTAGCGCGAGGCTTCGGGTTGGAATTCAGTCCGTGCTCTAGAGTCAATCGAAGATGGAAAGAGAGAAGGAGAGGGAGAGAGGAGAGGAGCAGAGGGTGAAAATGGAAGTGAGGGTCCTGGCGCACGCATAGCGAGAGAGCGCGGAGGGTGAGGCTAAGCTGTAATGTATTCACAAATCTTAGTTCGCCGTTATCATTCCTGGAGCACTCGAGGCCCGATCCGAACATCGGGCGTCGCCCTCGCCCTCTTCCTTCTCCTCCTTCTCCTCCTGATCCTCCTCATCCTCATCCTCCACGTGGGCGTTCTTCGCTTTGGGAGGAATTCATTTCGCAGACCACCGCGCCCGTCTGCCACTATCCGATTGCTTCGATTATCCACTTTATTTCTTCTTCCCTCGATTTCCATTCCAGAACACTCTTCTTCTCCCTCTCCTCTCTCTCTCTCTCTCTCTCTCTCTTTCTCCGCGTTAGAGAGCCTCTGTATTTTTCTCCCCGCTGATGCCGGCTTAGGACCCAGTTACGTAGCCCAAACGGAGTGCTTATCGCTCGCGAAGAGCGCGCACTCTCTATACCTCTATATTTTCCATGCGTCTGCAGGGGATGAAACCGACAGAGTCATTCCGGAATATGAGATTTCTCGAGGGATGCGAGAACGCGATGCGCCGCGGAGCGCACGTAGAGCCGCGTGTATGCGCACCGTATTCTACGAGTGGAATGAGCGAGCACCGAGTCGGACAGATGGATGGACGGACGGATGGATGGACGGATGGATGGATGGATGGATGGATGGATGGACGTACGGACGGACGGGTGTGTGGGTGCGTGTATGGAGACGAGAGGACATTATTGGATTCTGAGCATTCCCGGAGTTATTAAAATTCGAAGCCAGACATGGGGAGAGCGAGCGAGAGAAACGGGGGTCGGGAGGTGAGGAGAGAAGAGAAGAGAAGAGACGCTCACGAGAATATTAAAGCGTCCCGCGACTTCTTCCTTCTTTTAAGATTAGTCCCCTGCACTGTCAGAGAGGCGGGGGAAAGAAGGCCTGTCGTTTGAATTTCGTCCGCGAAGAGATGAAGACGAAAGCGGAGCAAGCAGCGAGCCGGCTAGGGGAAAAGGAAAAAAGAAAATTGAGTTTGCGGATAACAAATGGCGCTTTTAAGGAGACGAGACTCCGGGGGACCCGCGACTCTCTCCCCCTCTCTCTCTCTCTCTCTTCTTCCCTTTCTCTTTCTTTTATCCGAGGGGCGAAAAGTGCCATCGGAAATCTCGAGATATTAAAACGGCGCGGTGCGGCTTCCGGAATTACAAGCACCTTATAAAATATCGGTGCAATTAAAACCTCAATATCAGACGGAATTTAACATCCGCCCCCGCATCGTACCAATTGTGTACACTTAGAATCAGCAGCTCACTCGATCGAACGCCGGTCTCACTTGGGCAAACACGGAAATCTGCCTTTAATCTTTTCGCCGAGGGGGGCGGCGGCACAACGGCACCTCTATGCCCCTCGAAAAACGCGACGCGTGACGATCCTACGGCACACATCCATCGATCAAATTTTCAACAATAAACTATGCGGCATTTACCGAAAAAGCACACAAAATCCAGGCGATGTATCAGTGTGAGATATTCCGCTCTCTGGGGATAAGCAGCCCCCCTTATACCCGAATTCGTGTGTTATATAAACCATTATGAGGCGCATATATGGATTGCAAACCCATCCCGTTTCCGAATCGCTTGATCGATGAGGCATTACTCGTTAGGAGGGTATAAGTGATGATTCTTACGGGGTTTCGCATTTTTCCATTTTTTGTTTTTTATCACTTTATTAAAGAATTTGTTTATCAAGCGATTGGATTGCAAGTAGTTTCTTTTACACCGACTGCATTCCGATGTTTGTCGTTCTATTTCGAATGGACAAAAAAAAATTGCAACTTATTTCCAACCCTAAAATTTGCCATTAAAATCGGAGTAGCGGCGTAACGGTTTTGATGTCGGTATAACGTATCGGGTATTGAAAAGAGTTCTTTCAATCGAGGCTGTCTGTAGGTATCGATCTGAAATCACCGTTCGGCGAACTCTGAGTCATCCGAAGTCGCATAAATCTTCGTGTTTCCTCGAAGGGGGTCGGGGGGATAGGACAATAATTAGGGCAGGCACCCCTTGCCTCGTAAATTTAAAATCACCTTAGTTACCCGACGCTCTCTCACATGTAGGTATCGTGTATTGGAAACGATCGAAGGGGTCTGATCCGGCGGGACTAATTCACGCCATTCTTTCCGATACCCTTTTTGCGATCGGCTTTCCCCCGCGCCGCCCATTTCTATTTTTCTACATTTGCAACACGCCGCGCGTTCTCCCCGTCCTCCGGGAAGCCCGGCTTTTTCACCCTCGCCAACTCTTGCGGCGCGGGGGCCGCTCGGAAGGCTCTCTAGTTTGATTTTTGGTTTGCATTGCTGCCCGTCGGCTCGGAAAAGCCTTTAGAGAGTTTTTTCCACATCGAAAAATTCCCGAAATATTCCACCGTCGTTCGCCCTCTTGATGCACACCGACACACCCCCACAGTCGACCCTCGGTTGTCCCGTTCCTCGTGAAAAACTCTTTCATTTCCCGATTGCTATTTTAAATAATTGCCCCCCAACCTCCAGTTGGGAAACTAATAACGATAACAGCAAACGAAAATTCAATCGGATATTCGAAAATTCATTTTCTTTGCAAGAATAAAAATATATCTTGGTCAAATTTTCAATCTCATCGAAATATGTTCAACATAGTACGTCTACGTTCCAACAAAATTCATCAATTTTTTCAACAAAACTATACGCATCTACGTGTTGAAGAAAGTTGCGGGCCTGTATTTTTTTTTCTTACGCTTCTGAACTGTTACATTACTTCTCGTCGCTTTTAATTTTCAACAGACTCCTCACTTGCGGGTACAGAAGTAATAAAAAGGTTATATTTATCTGTTTGATATCCGGAAATGATTAGGCGCTACCTCGTACCATTCGCTAAAGCGACGCGTGATGTATTTTTAGATTTTTCTGGATTCATATATTTTTTTCCTTCTCTCTATCCTACGCTCTCTGCCTCTCTCTCGTCCCTCTTCTATTTCACCGAGACATGCAACTCCTCCACCTACTACGTGTATCGCGCCCCCCTTTTTTATAAGAGCGAAGCGCGGATGCCGTGTATATTTTTTCCTATTTTTTATTTTTTTTTTCTTTCCATCGTATTCCCGTTCCTCTCCCCATATCTTCATGTCGAGAAGCCCCGGTCTCGAGTGATATAATGTAAAATAACGTGATAAAGTGGGAATCGTTATACGACGGTACACTCGCGTCCGTGCGAGCACACGAGTTGTACACACTGCAATACCGCACGTCTAACAATAGGCCAAGCTCTACACCTATTACACTACAATCGCATGATATCCGACACTCGGGGAGGCCGTCGCGTCGCTCAACTCGTCGCTGATTTATACCGTCTTCCCCTGCATTTTCGGGGATGTTTTATATGCCCCTTACGTCGCGGTGTAGCGATCGCTTTCTCGAGGGGTGGTAAGGAGAATGGGGAGCGTAAAAACGTGGGGAGGTTAAACCTCGGGGAAATTATTCAGCAGGGAAAACGGAGCTTTCGAAATTGTCCAAGAAGAGAAAAACGGTACCCAAGCAGTTTCTCGGATGATTAGAGGATGGCGGGGGGGAGGGGATGGGGGGGTCGCGGGATTTTTCGTCCGTCGCCTGGATCACCTCTTAGTCTTCCAGCCCACGGAAAAAGGGTGTTATTGGGCTTTGGAAGTGTCGAGCTTGCGGTATTGGATATTTTTTAACAAGGTACGAGGGAGAAATATCATATTTCTGTAAAGCCCTCCGCCCGGTTCCAGGCAATCCCCCGCATCCCGTCCCCGTCTCCGACTCGAAGGGATCGATCGCCTTAAACCACCACCCCTAGCCATTGTTTCCGACTTCCCGTAGCACGGGGAAAAAATGAAAAGGGAATCCGGCGGCGGGGGAGGGGGGGGGGGCGAGGAAAACACACCGGTGTCGGTTCGGGCGCAAGCATCTCTGGGGATTTTATTAAAATTTAAATTTTATTAAATCCAAAGGAGAACCCACGATATTTTTTCGCGGCCACCCGTGCACGAAGAAATTCGGAGGGTTCGACCGAGCTATTCAACTTCCAACAAGTGACTTCTTACTCTGATTGAAACATCGGCTTACAGGCGAGATGATGAATAATTTCCTTAGTTTCGACCGATTCGATGCAACGTGAGCTGTCCGAATCGTTTGGTTCGAAAATTATTCAAAAAAATTAAAAAATTTTCCCCCAAGTTGTTCCAATTCGAAATTCACACCTTCGAACACTTTTTGACTGTGAAACTGCATTTCGACGTGGACTGTCTCATCTCATCTACTAAAGAAAGTGTAAAGGTGACGAACAAAGAGAGCATATGACGAAACTTTATCGAAAATAACCCAAGATCACGCAGGGAAGATAAATCGTGATCGCTCATCTTTGGCAGCCCATGCAGCCAACTTTCATCCTGATATAAAACTCATCTCATTCAGTGCAACGGAACACGTGTTGTGTGCATCATCGAACGTTCTCGGACCGATGATTCTGCGAGAGAAACTTGCATTCAGTGTGATTAGGCTCATTGCGACGTGGGTGAATTTCTGGCCTTGGTCCAACTGACACAGAGATGAAACGCGACTCGGATTTGATGTGCTCATTACGCTGATGGCAAAAAGGTCTCTGATTTATCAATGGAAAGTGTTTTTTTTTTCTTCTTATTATATACATAGAATCGTGGATGAGTCAGTCCGATACTGTGGAACGGAATTAGTCTACGAAATCAGATTTCCGGTCTCTGGTCTGCGAGTGATTGCAGGGACACAACCGGTACAATGAACATTTGAATCTAAAAATCAAGATTTCTTGCATTTATTTCAAAATATGTCGTACAAAAAACTTTTTACTTAACTAATAGCAACTTCAATGAAATACGTCCATTTACGATACGTTCAAACGAATTTTCTCCACATACTAACCGAGTTTAATGGCTCCAGCCGTCAGTTCAATAAATACCCTGTAACTATTCTCCAATTAATCGATGATTACCCGCACCTATAGTCAATGTATCGGTGTCTTTGGACGATTTTTGGGGGAACGTCTGGTAGAGGCACCAAGGTGTACGAGGGTTTACCGGAACGAACAGTGTACGTCACAAAAGCTATGCGTTGGTACATTTCGGTACCTACACCTACCTGCAGTCACTCGTCAAGAAACTTAACTCCCAACCATGTGAAGAGCGGAAGAACGTTTCGTTCGGGAGCAATGTTTGTAAACAACATCAGTCGGTATATCCGATTCACCTGACGATCGACGACACTAGCAAATACCTGAAAACCGACCAGTTCCTCGTTGGAAGGCGACCCTCGCGCAACACCTCCTCGGCTCCAGGCAAGGTATTTTCCTGCTAACGGGTCGCGTTTCGTGCCAATTATCAATCGCGTTCTTGCCATCGGAATCGGCGAGGAGGATCGTCGATGCTCGACGACGAGGATCGGGGGTCAAGAGGAGAGCGGAATGGAAGGGAGGCAGGTAAGGCAGGGGCACCCGGGGGTGGGGCTGGAAGTTATCTCTGCTCGTTATTTATCGCTTTCCGTTGTAGCCCTGTCGGGTCGGCGGGCGAGCCAATCAGAATTCAGTGTCCCCGTGCCAGTCTGCGCCATCCGCATACATTATCGTGGCGAAGCGCGCGTTCGGCCATTGTCTTTCCACCGTTGTAAATCACATTTTATTCCCTCGTTTTCGTTTCATTTTATTTTATTTATATATGTACACCGCGCGGAAACGCCGCCCAGGTTATATACTTGGATACCGAAGCAGTGCCCGCAACCTTACTTATAACTCCGTCATCTCTTACGTGCGTGAATGCGTTCCTTACAGACGCCCGCGGTATCTCGTCAGGAACAGAAATCAGCTACTGGTCAGTTTCCGATTTTTGGAATCATGGTTTTTATGAAACTGAACACTCAAGTCTGCCTGCATCGGGTCATGTTACTTTACATTTGTAGATTCAATTATTCCGCACCGAGTTTCTCGTCTGCTTGTCAGATTGAACGAACCAGTTGCGGCCACATATTGACTGTCAAAATTCTGTCTGAATTTGAGATGGCCAGAATGTGACGGATCTGCTATTTATTGACATCTTGTATCAGGGCCCGACCAGATAGAGTTAATTGGCCAGCCCGCAGTCTGTACAAGTATCCGAACATAGGTGTTCAGTTTCCTGAGACTATCACCAAATAGTGGAGTACTCCTGTATGATGAAAAAAACTATTCGAAAATCTCTAGAGAACGTATCTAAAGTCCAGTATCTGGTGCAATTGATATGACAAAAACTAATACAGTGTAACTCTAATTTATCGAATTGAATTTCATCGATGATCGCTTCAAACTACGGAATCGAAATAATTCAAAATCCTAATTAAAGAAAAAGAAAAAAAAAACGAAACAGTTTGAATATTGTCGTACTTTTGGAAAGATTGTATCATTCTTCCATATTTTCAATGCCAAGAGTCGTAAAGTGTTAATCGAATTTTGATAGCTCCGGGCTATAATTTCGTTTATACGCAGATGAATTCTCTCACTTAATTACCTGAAGTAAATGCCTAAGCATATTAATTCTTCCATTAGACAGCGCAAGTTCATTAATTATAACCTAGTGTGAGATTCCGTACTGAGAATCAATGCTCGATGTATTCTCAAGCTTCTGGATTATCCGGAATAAATGAGAGCGACTTTTTTGACAGCGTTCGAACGGCCTTCTGACCTCGCGTGACGTCAGATGTCTCAATCCAACCGAGGCGCGTGACATCATGCACCACGCCTTGGAGGCGCGAAATTCAATTGTCAATTCGTATCATGCCGAAGGGAATTCGGTGTAGCGTGAAAAATCTCATCTTTCATAAAATAATTATTTTTATAAATGCCATTGCCGATTCCTGCGACGGACTCGGTGCGCTTGATCGTTGGTGAACGGTGGTCCACGGTTGACTCGAGAGAAGCGCCGGGTCACATTCCACGAATCAGTTGAGGCGACCGATCTTTATCTCCGTCTTCCCCGTCCTCTTCTTCTTCTTCTTCTTCTTCTGCTTCTTCGTCTCATCCTCCTCTTCCTCCTTCTTCGTCTTCCTCTTTTTATTCTTCTGGTTTTTGAGCAGTGTAGAGTTTTTTG
Organism: Neodiprion pinetum; assembly: GCF_021155775.2. Lineage (NCBI taxonomy): Eukaryota > Metazoa > Arthropoda > Insecta > Hymenoptera > Diprionidae > Neodiprion > Neodiprion pinetum. Next base: position 22,647,592 of record NC_060234.1, read on the forward strand.
TTGGTCCAACACGCTCGACACCGTGCCGCGGTTATGTATCGAACAGCTGCACTCGTGAGAATTATAGCATATTTCTATTGTTCGACGATCCGCTACGTCCTGCCATCGCGTTACCCGCGATTCGATACGACGGCATTATGGCTGTACAAATGTACGCCTTTAATACCTATCACGTGCACCACAATGGGTACGTTAAGATCTGTCTGTGTCTACTCGACGCCGTTGTCTGCGTGTCCTCTGATGTAATACTGATAATTTTTATTTTATTTTCATTTATTTATTTGTTTATTTTTTTTTTTTTTTTACCTAATTGTTTCGCTGGATTATAAAATTTTCTTTCAGGATATAACTCGCTTTACGTACAAACGCATATTATACACGCGTACATGTGCGCGCGTGTGCGTGCGCCCGTCTTACCCCGATCTGTGTGTATAATGGATGTTTTTTTGTTTGGTCGAATAGTATTATATACAAATATAATATTGTATGGTATATGCTGCTCGAATCGTTGAGTAAAAGAAGTTCTCAACGCAATTTTGTTATTGAAGGCGCCAACTAGAGCGTGAGAGTCTGGCCTGTTTTGGTCTCAAAGACGTGTATTACTTGTCTCCCATTTCATACGCCTTTACCTGTACTGCGAGATACGTACACGTAGAAATGATATTTTTATTTCATTCTCATTCTCATGTTTTTCTTGTCACTGGACGTGCAATGTAGATTACGCGAAAGTTTCACGTTATTCTCGTTGTCGGTATCCGCGAATTTAAATTCTATACCACATGCCTTGTACGTTATAATTTTAATCATAAACGATCAAACTTGCCACGAAATTTGTACACGATTAGAATCAAATTGCCCGTGCAGTGATTTTGGTGCGTAATGCGTGTCGTAATTCGTTGTGCAGGGAGTGGAAATGGACGTAGAGAATATTGCAAAACCAAACAATTAAACAAACAAAAAAGAAAAATAAATAAATAAAAATATCCATATTTAAAAAAAAAAAAAAAACACAAAATTTTACTTCTGTATAGTAGTAGATGTTTCCACCTCGAATTAAACCTTTCTCGGACGGAATAAAAAGAAATGCTTGTCATAGTTTCAGCAGTCCAAGTAGACCAAGCAGGCCTCGCTCTCACCAAGACTCAGTCACGCGCTGGCCGACAGCAGGTCAGTAACATTCATCAATTATTGCTAACGCCTACGTGTCGTCTTACGTTTATTATACCTGTACTTGAGTGTGTGTCTCTGCTTAAGTTAATGCGATACTAAATATCCTTATCGATGCGTGGACGACTACCCGGAAAAATTGACCCTTGAAAACTTGACAAGTGGCAAAAAGAAACCGTAAATCAATGGAATTAAATTTAAGTGAAATGAAAATAAATTTGAAAATACTGCAGGGTATCATTTTTCTTGGGCGTCGTTTGCGTGGATTGTTAATCAATGTGTCGAATGACGCGATAATTCGGTAGTTCTTTAATTTACCTACAACTAAACGCCTGATTGTGATCGAAGTAAGTATATTATTTGACGTAACTGTCCATTCAACGTACGTGCGTACTGTAATATATTACATATTCACGACATACTTACCTATCATGCTGAATTTATGCGTATTACGTATACGCATACGTGATAGAAAAGTAGTTTCAACGTAGCGTAGGAAAATGTAATAGACCGTATACGAATTATTGCAGGATATTTCGCTTTTACGATCAATTTTCATGCCTATCCACGCACGTATAGATGTGCAATTTCACTTGATTGAAAATTCTGTCCAAGGTTCTCAGAAAATATCTAAGATTAATTGTGCTTAGTTTTATCCCTTAGTGAAAAATTTCTAATACAAATTAATTTCCGCTAGTTTTCAAGCATGTGCAAGATTTTGCGCTCTAATCGATTCCGTAATGCCATTACACATTCTGCCGCTACTCGGATCAGTGATTCTCCACCAAAGTCAGGACCCAAGCCTCAAGAAACAAAAGATGTTGGTTAATTACGTAAATCTCGGCTAATTTGAAACGTTGCAAAGCTCAGGGTAATTCGAGGGATTAAGTCGAGTCAGTCTTGTCAGAGGGGTGAAAACGAGGTCGGAAGCATCAGCGACCATGAAGAGGGAAGGGAAAGAAAATTAAAGTCGCAACCGAAATGTACCTGCAGAGAAAGGAAGAGGGAGAGAGTCGAAGAGCATAAAACGTAAGGAACAAGCACAAGCGCGAAACGTGATCGCTGGTTAGTTAGGATTGTAATTTGCTTCGCACCCCGCTTTTATGACGCTGAGATTATTATATGCACCCCGCCACTTGTAATTACGTACACACGCTGCATCCTTCAACGATGAAGTGCATAAACTGCATACCGAACTTGTAAACTCAACCCTCTTGTGAGACCTTTTTTTTTTCGAACCAAATTTTTTTTCCCCGCATGCCGAACTAGCCCCCACCACAAATTAGATCGGATAAACCTGAACTCGTAATTCGACACCGGTCGGCGTTCTTTCGTTCGTTCTTTTTGTGTTCTACGTCGCGTCGCGCTCAATCATCGACGCATTATTTGAGACACCCCGGTAAACGTGGTACGAAGAAGAAAAAAATAAAGTAGATGAGCAAATCTCGACGACGAAGAACGGAGGGGGAGAATTGACGGTATTGTTTCCACCGAAGAGACGTAATTCAGCCGGGTTATAAGGGTATCGGTGAAAGGCGGGTGGCCGTGTTTACCCAAACAGTTGGACATGTAATATGCATTCTCGCATTATGCCGACTACACGACGCCCCTGTATAGAGACGCGCTCCTAACCTCGGCGTGCCGGTGGATATACAAAGAACTCGTCACGCGCCGACTGCCTGTTCATATGTGCCTAAAAATCTACATGACAACTAGGCGGCGTTCGCTCTCTCTGACGGGGGCTAAACCGGGTGACAAGGTCGCGCCCCGTGTTCAAATGACGTACACGAGCCTCGCGCGGTGCTGCCGACTCCTTCTTCTTCTTCTTCTTCTTCTTCGTCTTGGTCGTATTCTTATTGCGGAAGATGAGCGAGCGCGCAGGTAGCAGGGTGAAATTTCGTTTTTCCTTTCCCTTTTTTCCTCGGTGTGCGAATATATTAAAATTCGAGGGGGATGATTTTTCGGGGTAATGCGTACGTGCGTGTCCCGTTATGGAAAGCAAGATGGATGGACCGGCATAGTGCGCTTTGAGGGTAGGTAAGTGTAAAAAAAAAAGGAAGAACCGAGCGAAGAAGAAAAGAAAAAAACGCCGCTGCAACCCCCGTGGAAGCTTTTTTTACACACGGACGTGTATACGGCTGCAGGGATGTGTTGTTATTATTATATTTTATTTTTTTCGCCGTCCCCTTGCCGCTGTACTGTAGCATCGCACCCCAAATTCGGGTGTTAGCATTTCTCACCCCTCGATGAGCGTCGCGTACGTCTCGTGCCATTATTAAAAAAACGGCATTAATGTCCCGTCATAAATATAACGCGGTACCCTCTCGCGTGCGGAATAGCTTTTCCGTATACCTTTGCCCGACTCGCACCAAGGGCAGATCCGCAAGGCCTCCCTGCTTCATCCCCCGTCCAAACGAACAACCGGCGTGGCTAACGAAGTTAATAATCCACGACGCGCGTTACCGGCCGCTGATTGGATCTTAGAAACCGAAAATTTTTACCCCGTTTTCGATTTTAACCGACTCTTCCTCCCTCGGTCCGTTCGCTTCTTTTTCTTTTCTTTCTTCCGCGCTGGCCGCCAGCTCTTCTTCGTTTTACGCGCTCGGTTACGCGGCCGTCGACGGGGCGTAATAAAAAATAACCAAGATATACACCGCGGGCTACCCGTCTTTCCCCCGCGGGAATATAACTCTGCTAATGTACCCCCGTGAAACCCCCTACCTCCGAACCGAGCTACGGCTCTCTAACCATAAGGGAAACAAACCCCCTGCATTAAGATCTATACGCGTTCTGGGAAGAAATACGCTACGATTTTTGTTCCCTCTCTTACCGCCTTTTTTCTCTCTTCGCGAACTTCTATTTTATCCTGGGCTTATTTTTATCTCGGGATTCCTTTTTTTACTTCAGAAAAGAGGACGCGGCTTAACAAATATTACGCGATTCCGCACCACTCCATACCCTGTTGCAATTTTACGTGTGTTTTAAACAAAGCTGCAAGCGTGAAAGAAATTTATAAAAGTACTACGATCACGGTATTTTCTTCTTTCTTTAAGCATGTTTAAAATGTATAATATATTTAAAGAATTCACACCCGGTACGAAAGTTTGTGGCCATCAGCCGATCAGGTACATAAAATTATAGCGACCGTCGCACAAGCTTCCTTTTTGTGACGTGAAATTCGTGTCCTTTAACCTTAACCCGAAGGAGGAATTTCTTCTCAGAATTATGATACATTAGCAGTGTAGAAGTTGAAAATAAGCCCGAGACTCGAACAATCGCAAGTCGTACAAGCGGTTAATTAACGAGGGTTATAGATCAACGGCTCTGAATGAATATGGAAAGGGGTTTCTCCCGGACTCCCCTGAACGTATAAGGTAATATATGTGGAAGCATACCATCGAGGAGCAGAGAGATGCATACGGCGTGGGGCTCTTTTATCACATGAAAGAGAACCTGAAGAATGAGAAGAAGAGGATAAGGAGGAGTGGAAGGAAAATAAATGAATAAATGAAAAAATACGGTTTTGCAAGCAAAAGTTCGTTTAGCGAGTGGCAGCCGTATCGGGGGCGGAAGGCTCGGAGAGATAGCCATATAGAAGAGAGATGGTCAGCGGATGAAAATGGCCGGGAGAGGCAGAGGTGCCGGCGGTGGGGGATGATTTAGTAATGAAGATATTAACGTGGCGAGAGAGCACGCCACGGAATACTGAGATTCAACTATCTAACTGCTAACATAACTCACGTTTATGCCTTCGTCCGGAGGCCGGCCGGCCAGCCAGCCAGCCAGCCAGCCAGCCAGCCACCCTCTCCCAACCGCTTCGGACTCCCGGCCGCCGGATTTTTCCGTCTCTCTCCAATCCACCACCTCGCCTTCCTCAAGAGAAAAAGGACCCGGACTCCTGTAAATTCTAATTACAATTTAATCCCGCGAAAGCCTTGACGATAACTATCAAGCGACTCCGTCGCAGCGATAAAAGGAACCGGTGACAGCGGTGGGATGTTGAGAAATTTGCGATTCTTCGCAAAAGAACGATCATCGTTTCTTGTCTTGGGCTCCTCCACTCTCCGAATGTAACACTCACTGACGTTGATTCATATTTGCAGAGCGCATGATCCTCTCCGGCGTTTAACTCTGCGGCTGCGAAGCTTGGCGATAATTGTCCGCCGGAATCTGGTCTCTCCCCTTTAATTCGACATGCAAATACCCCGGGGTAGTTAGCTAATGGGGTTGAGAAGGTCGGTGGAGTGGGCCGCGAGGCTGGAGCGAGTTCATTCATTAAGGGTTGATGGGTTAATTGCCGGCTCACAGCATCAGCGCCGAGCCCCTCGAAACTCTTCCGCCCTTGGCCTCTCATCCTACGATGAAGCAACAGGTTGCGCAGTCCTCCTGTTGTCAACTTCCCGCGGTGTCGGTTCCCCGGACCTGCAGCTGGCCTAATTAATTACACCCTCGTTTCCGTCTGTCTTTTCTTTCTAACGGGTTAATTACGGGATCCTCCTGCTCCGGGGCATTAGAGGCTCAAGGGGTGATCAATTCTCCGGCGTTACCACCTGAAACGCGTCCCGGTCCCCAGATAAAAAAACCAGACCGACTAATTGAACAGAGTGACACGATATCCGGCCTAGAATTAGACCAAGGTGGTAACCACTCTGAATTTCAAGTTCTGTGATGTCAGTTCAAGTCACTTTAAGTCACGTGAAGCCTTCTGAACTTGTATGAACGCATCCGAAGTTATTGAAAGTATTTTAAAGTCACGAGAGTCATTCCGAAGTCCTAAGGTCCTGAAGTTGGGTTTACACCGAAGTTCAGGAGTGATTGCCCCCTCGAATGAGCCTTTGCTACTCACGTCGCTCTTCGACACCTTGACCAAACGGCACGCGAGCGATCCCGGATCCTCAGCGCGTTGTGGGATCGCGATAACGATAACTCGAGGCCCCAACTCCACCCGACTGCCTAGCAGGCTGTAAATCCACCGACAACTATCTGCACCAGGTGCGAGCGCCACCCTGACAAGACCGCCTTGGTTGGGCCGATCATACAGCAGATAAACGGACCTCGGCTAACCGGCCAAGACGGAAAAACCTTCTTTGACCACCGTGACGTTGACACTAAACGGGCCCTCGGTGAAGACCTCGCGATATAGGGCACCTGGTGTGCACTCGACTTTGACAAGTTTCGGAAATACAGTGACTGCATGCACAGATTTGGTCAGTTTGTGATATTCATTTTAGTCGGGCTTATGATTCTTGTGTAGAAATGAAACTATAACGGTAGTGGTGATAAAATCTTTGATCAGGGGGAATCCATGAAAAGGACAACAGATATTGAGACAGCACAATTTTATTGAACAATGAATCTGTTGTCACAAAGTTCACAGCAAAACAATTCTTCTAATTCCAATTTTTATCACCTTTTCATTTTTCAGAAACGGGACTACTTTGTAATATAATGGATGTTTTGTTTGAAATTGCCGTGATCAAATTTAATGTTGAAGTTCAAAATGGTCGTCACTCATGTTGTAAATCCCCTGTAATTACCAACAATCAGAAAACACTGCTCGTTTCGTATTTGGATTATGAAACGAAGTTGGTTTTGTTATACGGAGTAATGGCCAAGGACATTTCAGCCTTAACTAGTCGTAACCGGGAATTTAATAGAATAAGTTAAGAAGGCTTACTCAACGCAAGTAATACTCGCACTGACTCTTAATAATTCTAGATCTAAAAATTTTTAAGACGATGTCAAAGTGCCAGCGAAGTCAAAAACTCATATTTTACACTTTTCTTCATCCAGAATAACGAAATCATTTCAAACTGTGGGAAATAGTAGCGTTTGCATTGAGCTGATGTGGTAATTGAAACAAGTATAAAATATTGCCGAAACAACTGAATGTAAAAAAAACTGACAAGCAGATTTTCGTTTATTTTGAAGTTACGACACGCTACTGATATCTGAATCCCTGCTTGTTTATCATATCGTTACTGTTAATATACATATCCCTATAATAACATATCGTTGTTGAGTATATATTTCGGTGCCGCCTGGAAAGTAAATCTAATTCGTAATGACAGGTCATTGTCCCGCGTCCTGGACCTCCTCGAGTTCGATGATTAACTCATTACCCAAGACGGTGTTTGCCTCGACAGCAGTATCCGGCCGTCCTTCAGGGGGTGTGATTCGGGGCTGTCCGGCAGCTAGAGGAAGGTTCTCCGTGACACGGAGGTCGGGACTTCCGGCGGGCGGCTTCAATTCGGTCAATCCGGGGTGTCAATCTCTCATTGTGAGTCCGTAGGTGTCGGTCGTGAGAGAGAAAGAGGACGCGATTCGAGTCGAGGCGTCGTAGCCGGCCGGTGGCCGTCGATGAATCTCAATTACGGGAGACGGCTGATAATTGTAGGGCTTCTTAATCCGTCTGCCGACACTAACGCCCTACTTTCCATCCCCCTCTGACTAATTACCGCGCCGTTTCCCCTGTAGCCGAACGCCGGTTGGCCGGCACCCGGGAAACTCGCGCCTGAAGGCAACCCCCGAGCCAAGAAGACCCAGAGGTGCGACACCCCGCGTCTCCCTAGAACTGTCTGCGCTAATTTGCATCTGAAACCCGGCGGAGTTTCGAGAGAGGTAGAAATTTTGCTCTATATTCTACGATATTTTTTCCTCGCTTATTTATCTCACTGCATCTTCACCGTATTTCGCGCCGGAGCGAATTATACCGAACGGGCGGTCGGAACGCTGACAACGCTGTGAATATTAATGGCGCATGCCTATATATATCTGGCTACATAACTTTGGCAAAGAAAAATATTTGAATAATAATTACCGAGCCTGGCCCCTTCTTCTCGCGGAGTCGAGACTGCGACGACGATGACGACCGAAACCAAGACCAACAACCCCCTTGTTACACGGTATAAAAAGGTTAGCTTTGCGCAGGAAGAAGGGTCGCCGAGAATTTTCTAATTAGACGACCTCACCGCACCGCCCAAGGGGCGCAAACAATGCTTGACAAATAAAAAGTAAGAAGTGAAAAAAGAAAGAAAGACGTCGAGGGGCGGAAGGGGAGAGGGGAAAGGGAACGAGAGGAGGCACTTCTGCCGAGCACGCTTCACCGCAACCTGCAGCAGGATTTTAATATATCTCAGACTCTCGTTCACCCCGCAGGGAAAGCGGGGGCAGGGTAGTAAAAATAGGGCTGAGGGATATTAAAAAGCACAAAACGTGAACGAAAAAAAGAAAAATAAGAAATGCAGACAATGGAAATAATAAGAGGGATGCCGAGACAATCTTAAGGAACGAAATCCCGAGTAACGCCACCGAGTAATCAGAGTATAAAAAAAACGAAATAAAAATAAAAGCTTCTCGCTGTAAAAACGAAGATGAAAGTATTCGACAAACACGACATTTTTTTTGAATTTTTCATCGATATTGCACTTCGCACGGTATCCTTCCGTCTATCCACTTTTTCAAGCAGCGTAACGATCATTCCCTGGAAGAGTATTTGCCGAGAGAAAACCAGGGGGTTAGAATTTGATTCGTAGCGAGTTGGCTTGGCTTGGCTTTCTCTCTCGCCGCGGATCTGCCTAACAAGCAGCTACCTACTCGAGAAGTTCTCTTGTTCGATCGCGCCGACCCGGCCTGACCCCTTATCCACCCCTGGGGGCGGCCCGCCCCCGTCGCTGTTCAAACCAACCACCCCTGCAGCCGGTCGCCTAACGATGTGCCAACAAATACAAGCCGAAGATAAAGAAGGCCTTGGCGAGGAGCGTAAGCAGATTGAGAAGTAGGGGGTGTACCTAAGGGGTGGCTACACCGGCTTTCACATGAAACGTATTTTTTCTTTATTCTCCCACTACTTCTTCTTCCTTCTTCTTCTTCTTCTTCTTCTTCTCATCGTCATTCTTCTTTTTCTTCTCCTTCTCTTTTACCAAAGGGGTTCCTTACCCTCGACCGTCGCCACCCCTTAATTATATCCCGACTGACAATTATTTTTAACGACCAGCCGATACCTTAACGACTCTTAATTCACCATGACACGCGCTGTTCCGTACGACAGTCAGTATGTCTGTGTGTGTTATATTATCCTCGATCGAGAGACAAGGATGAGAGAAATACGAAGCCCGGAACGATCGTTCTCGTTTATTACAACTCGTACAGTATGATACACTTCGGTTTATAGCTATTATTATTCGTTTCAACTATTTCTGCATATTTCTTTCCCACTTCCTGCGTGGCGCCGCGCTGCGAAATCACAGCGTACAACAGCGTTTCCCAAGAGCGTATAATCGGCCTCTCGGTGCTGAGGGAACGACCGGGTGTTGATCGTCTCCGACGTCGTCGTCCTCGTCGTCGTCGTCGGCGTCGGCATCGTCCCCCAGCTACCCGGCTTATGGCTGGCAGTCGGTGTAGAGCAGCATTTAAATAATTAAAGATCCGGACGGACAGCCTTCTATTAATTGGATAATCGCGAGGCCGTAGACGGGGGACGGAGGACGGGGGTGGGTGGGGGGTGATAATGATTTTATCGTTAACAACCGCCCGCTTCAAAAGGAGCACGGGGGGCGGCGTGGGGCGATGAGGGGGTCGGAGGGGGTGGGTGAGAGACAATTGCAGAGATAATACACGGCTTCCTGCCTGACACCCGGTGATACCAGCCGCCAATCAACCCGATGCGTTACGTGTGTACGTCATGCGTATATGCTTCTATAACAAATCACCACACCGCTGCGTCTCTCTTCTTCCCTCTCTCTCTCTCTCCCTCTCTCGAACAACACTGTATACCGTACATCGCGGTGTTACGACGATGTGTGCACACATGTTTACGCTTAGCCCACCTAGCTTGCCGCGGCGTTCGCTGTACCTCGATCAAATTTTGATTTTAATATTCCGTACCACGACTTTTTACATTTCAATACTCTAAAGCGGATATTTGCGTTTTTGAACATTCGTTGCTTTAACTTTCTACTTTGGAAGATTTCAACATTTTTATCCCATCCTTTCCCTTCCGCTTAACTACCGTGCTTGTGTCATTTCAACTTTCGTTTTTTCCCCGTACTTTGTTCGCGATAGAAATCCAGAGTTTTGATCGATCTTCGAAGAACTCGATCTGTGTGGAATGTCTGATTGAGATATCGCGATTAAAATTCAGTCAATTGTAATTAACGAAAACGATTGCAGACCGTAGCAGTACACAAATCTGAATCGTTGGTTATGTACGATGATTGTGAGCTAATTTCAGACGCCGGACGTTCATTCGCATTTATTTTGAACCTATCTCCCGTGATAAAGTACACCTGTCCTGATAATTGGTACTTATGTCATGTCAGATAGGAATGAGTAAGAAGTAGGAAAGTACGTACAAGCCACGCATAGAAAAATTTCTAATCGATATAACTGATATATCATAATGTTCTACATTTCTCACGGGAACCATAAATATTTTGTACACCTAGTTGGAATCACTGTGAGAAATAGATACCGTTCAGGCTAAGCTCTTTAGGCTTGATTTTTCTCTCTTGTGGTAGACACACATCCATGCTCAATGCAAATTTCTTGTTACATCGGGAAGTGGTATAAGGTAGGTAACTCTTGAATGATAACGAAGAACAAAGAAAACAAGTATAAAATTGTGAGAAAATAAAAGAAAAGGTTGGATAATAAAATATCTCCGGTTAACGACTTTATTCGAGTGATAAATTGAGAAGAAGTTGTGTGCCGGGTCGGTTATCCCCCTCCCATCCACCCTCCTTAACTGCGACGTGTTTGCCGCGTGTGAACACGCGTGTATATCACGTTATTCCCGGTGGTTGGATTAAGGCCCGAGGAGCCGATTGATAGGGCGACAATTAGCCGTACCGGAGTTTATTTTTAAACATCCCACGACATCCTGGAGGACGATAGAGAGAGCGAGAGAGAGAGGAAAAGGAAGGGGGAGGGGGGTAGAGAGGGAGAAGGAGCGAGAGGCGCACAAATACGAGCTTGTCGTCCGTGCGGTGCACGGACATCCTCGAAAGGGGCACGTAGGCGGGTGCGTCGCGGGTATCTAGGCCCCCTTTTATTTACGAGTCTTGGAGCGATAAAGTCACTAAGGGACTGCAGCGTCGTCTCGGATCGGTCGGGGGCCGGGGGCCGGTCCCTAACACGTTCACGACCCGTTTGCATAGAAATGCCGGCATTTGTTGCCCGGCTATCGAATCCGAGTGATTCTAATTTGTCCGACGGCGCTGCGATAACGGGGCCCCTGGGCCCCCTGAACCCCTCCCAGAAGGTCGCCGACATCCCGGTCGCGCGGTTAATTAATACGCAGAGGTGATTCCTTGCCACGCATCGTGCCGACCCTGGAATTAACAAGGGATTTTTTACGAGCTATCAAAATCTAGCCACGGTCCGGAACCTCGCAATGGATGCAAATGCATCTTAATTCCGAAGCCCTTTCTCCGCTCCCCCACTCCCCCCGTTCTTCATCCTCTCAATGAAGATGTTCAAATCCATTAACAGGATATTCCTTGTACGCCTCTTTCGAGGATCGATCTTTCCCGCTATCACGGAAATCCCCTTGTTTTTCGGTTTATTTTATTTTTTTCTTTTCTTTTCTTCTTGTATGCAACGCCTGTGTGTGCAGATTCAGACTTTTTTTTTCTACTCTGTTTCTTCGTTTTTCTCACACTAACCGAATTCGCGATACTCGAAAGATTCTCTTTTTGATCTGATCATTTCCAGCGTGATTCAAAAGTTGTTTTTTTTCGGAATTTTTGTTACGAGTACCAATCTTGGTATCAACTCGAAAGAATATAACCGATGGCCATTTGGAGGAAACTTTGCATGTTAAAAAAGTTTGCATTATTTATTGCATGAAAAGGTAGGGTGCATTGAACTTCTATAGAAACGTCATGTTTTGAGTTGCGTCACTTTTGACGTCGAGAATCGATAAATAAAAAATGAATGTACGTATACATATATACAGGTATGCAAATATAGAAAAATAGAAAATCCGGATAGTGATTCCGAAATAATTAAAGACCCCGAAAACCTTTAACTCGGTTCAACAGCTGGCAGCAACTTCGGGAAACTTTGATGTTTGTCGATACGGCTCAGAACTTGTAGCATTTCATAGAAACTCGATATGATCAGAATGCAACTGTTAACGAGAGTGAATACTTGCATGATCCGAGAGGTTGAATATTTTTAACCGGAAACATTGACGGGCCCCGATCTCGTTGCGATTCCGGGACCGTATATAGCGAGCTCTCGCGGTGCGAGATGCGAGGAACACGGCATGTTTAACCGATCCCCCCGCCCTAATGGACGGCGAGAAGTCGAGTCAACGAGTCAACGTCTTCTCTGGATTGTGATTGCAGTATAAGTATATTGCAGTCCGCACATCCATGCGCGGAGCACCTACTACTAGAGGCGAGCGGCGCACGCCGTCCGCGCAAAGTACTGCGACGGCGCATTCCTCGCGCGAACGGGCCCCGACCGGGCCCAGAGCGAAGGGGGGCGAAGGCCCCGGCGCATGCACACAAATGTAGAAAGACGGAGAGAGGCGTGGGCGAGAGAGCATTCCACTCGCCGCTGCGCTGTCTCTCGCTCATCGGGCCCCGAGAGGCCCAATCGTCCTTTTCCTTGCGGGGCCCGAGCGTCGGGTGTTTCACACCTCCACTCGGCCGGGAATTAGGAAATAAATTAGTGCGGGGCTAATTCTGTTATCTGGTCGACGGGCGACGGGCGAGAGTCGAGGAGACCTCGGAGAGCCGAGCCGATGCCGATGCTGCCGCTCTCGCTGCACGCCGGCCCGAGATCTCAGTCGTTAGAGCGATACCTTCACGAGCACGCGTGAATTTATTGATTGCTAATTAAAATTTACACCGTCCATCCCGGGACTCGGCTGCGCATGCAGCTGAAAAACAATTTCAACCCCGTACCGAGATCCTTGCTTTGTGCATATCGGGCCGCGCTACGCGGACCTCTCCTTCTTCCAGCAATTAACGGCCCGGTTTCGATCCGACTAACCTCTCGGATTTCGGACTATTCGAAACATCCTTTTCCAATTAATTCACGAGTTAGCACCTCTCAACTTCCGCGGAATCGACGAAAGATCCGAGTCTCGGTTTTTGTACGGCTTATGCAAATCGCGTCTACAGGAAAGTTTTCATACTTTCTAGCGGATATATTTCTGAGTACTACTCGTAACTCGTGCTTATATTTTCTTCAAGTTAGAATATTCATTGGAACTTTCGGTTATTGACGATAAGCAAAATTAAACTCTGATTAGAAAATGTGACACATTTCGACTCGCGATCGACACACCTGATATCTATATTTGACTGAATTCGCATTTGAATAAATGTGTCTTTTAGGCAATAAGGTGAACATGTGAATATGCGAAATCTCTATATCCTTTTCGCAAAACTTTTGGGAGTCAACCAATGCATAGCAAATTTTTCTACCTTGAGTTCATTCGTGATTTATTCGAGAAATCTGTCTTTACACTTTCAATCGATGTTTCTTCAAATGCAGGAAAACCGTTTCGAAAAGACTACAAATTGACGCAAGTATAGCGTACCTACCATTGATTTACATTGGGTATAGACGGCTCATTTTCACGTTACACGGTGATGACTGTGCGGTACGTGCAACTCCTGCAAATCTCTTCGTCATCGTGAATCCAAAAATTTCACCATCGCATATGGAATTCCAAGCAAGCGTTTACCCGCAATTATACATGCACGGCAGTGAACCCCTCGATCTTACTCGACACCGTGATACGAGGAAAAAAGTTTATACGTATCATAGACAGTTGGCACGGCCGATCACAAAAAGTTGTAATCCCTACTTCCACCGTTGGTTAATAGTCGACGAGAACGAGAGCGAGGAGTTCAACACTCGTTCGAATTAGTTGGGCCTTATTGTTAGAGTATGTTAGAGTGAGGATCTATATTCGCTGTTGTAGTGTTTGGTATTGGGCCCATGCATGGAGGAACCAGATCATAAATTCCAGGGGAACAAATTTCCAGCATATGTAGCCGGCGCGCAATCTCTCGTAGAGCGGATCTCAGCGGGACGAACTAAATCCGCGTTTCTTCAGCGGCCTGTTTGGCCGATCGAGACGAAGAGGATTGAAATTATGAGAAAGAAAAAGTTGAGAACCGCTGCGCGTGGGAGCAGCCTGCAAGACAATCATCAGAGTCCGTCTCGTACTCGGTGTCTCACACATATTTGGACACATTTTAACGGAAACGTTCCGCGGTTCGGCAAGTGGCGGTCCTTACTTCCTCCCCACCTCCTCTTATTCCCCCCAAGATTGAGCTTGGGATACGACGGAGCCGGCCTGGGGGAATCAGGGCCACTCAAAGAAATAACCAGCAGTCATTAACCGTAATAACCGACGCCTCGATCGGTACGTTTGTTTCAAGAGCAGCGGCGGTCCGCAGGCTCTTCTTCCATCGCTCTCATCCCGAACTCATGAGATCTCGCAACGATTAACCGAGTCATACCAACTTGTCCTACAGACAAACAGACTGCGAACTATTAGGAATGGTTCAGTGCGCTTGGATTTGACTGACGTCGAGCATGAGTGTCACTTGAGTCTGGACTCAAGAAAATCAGCATTAGTCAAGTTCAGGCTTACATTCCAATTTGGTATCCTCGACACGGGTAACCGTCAGGTGACCATCTCCAATCGCAAACAAATTGCGAGCTCTAAGGAATGGGTTGACTGACTTAGAACTCGAATGTCGCCTTGCAATGGCTTGGACCCGGATTCAAAGAGCTCGTGGAATGACTTTTAACTGGCTGAATCGTGGCGAAAAATCACCACGAATCAAATTCAGATTTACGTTTGACTACCATATCCATACCTGACTTTGAGTGGCTGAATATTATGAGCACATGTGACTTTGAAGGACTTAACGCGGGTTCAGGCGACCGTCACCAATTGACACGGAGTTGAATTAGAGAGCAGGAAAGAGTTCAAATGGTGACAAGCGCCGAAGTTGACGAGAGTAACGTTACACGGTCTTGTTGATATTTCCGTCTTAGGATCAGTGCAGGACTCCATATCGGGCTGCAACGAGTCGCTCGGCCTAACAGGTCTCAAATCGTTTCCCACTACTATTAAGCGCGCCCGTAACACTCTAAAGTGGCCCTCAGCCCAGCAAGACATGTGTTAGTGAGTTATTATTCGGTTAGTGTACACACCATCAGCAGCTGGGAAGTTTCGAGTGTAACGCTGTGTACGGTGCCTACGCTTCTCTCCATTTGCATGCAATTTAAACCGTCGTAGCCGTTTTATGAGTTGATTAACCCCCGAATTTTCACACCTTTCGCCTTACCGTGTCCCCGCGGATTAACACCCTGGTGTTTTTTGTCCGCAGCCTCACCCTCGCCTCCCCCCCTTCATATACCTCCCTCGATTCACCCATCTGTCCTTCTCATCTTTGATACTACTCGCTCCCTCCGGTGTCTCCCTACCGTTGATAATTACAGTAGAGCGACCGAGACGGGCTGAGTGAATGAGCAGGGCTATCATTAACGCTTCCTGCCTCATAACTGCTCATCACTCACTCATCTGGACCAACCCTCACCCACCGAGGACGACCGCCTCTCGATAATTCCTCCTCGATTCATCCCGGACCGCGGATCGAGCTTGGTTCGATTTTGTCATTCCTGAAAAAATGATTTTTCTTTGGTTTTGTAGTTGGAAAATTTATTTGTAAATGTTGCGTTCGTCTGAACCAATTTAAATACAGCTAAGTAGCTACTTGTCGTTTTGTTTCTGCCGATTGATCAATTACGAAATTAACGCTTATTCTTGTTCCTCCGAGAAATTATTAATCGCGATGCTTTGAGGGAAGCATTGACAAGGCTCGGGCCTCCATCGGTCCCTCGGGAGTATAAATAATTTAATCGAAAACGTTGAGTATACGTATACATGATTGTGTGCCGAGGAATTATCCTGTCAATGCGATTCTGCCCGCGGCTCGCTAATAACTGACAATTTACTTGTCCCCTATCTAAACAGGTTTCTGAATACGTTTTCACGCCGAAGTTAGTTAGCCGCAAGTACGTAGGTTATGGTGAAGGAACGTGGAAACAAGAAATTTAGATAAATCGTATCACGGTAATTAATTTCTCGTAAAATCAGTCTGCAATTATTTACTTCCTTGTCGCTGCGAGGCGAGACAAATTTTTGGACCTTCGAAGTTGTCGCAATTAACTACGATAGCTGAGTGTAGATGCAAGAATTTTGATTCGGGATTTGGAAAGAAGAGTCGGAAGTAATTGATAAAATTCAGAAACGTGTGAATCACTGTCAGATTTTCATTGAAACTACACGATCCAACTTTAATCCGTCTTTATTCAATCGTAAATATATGTAAATATAATTTTTGCCACAACAGACCTGAATCTAATGCGTATAAAATTGTATTATATCATGGATAACCCGACTCACAATCAATACGCTCGAATGTACTATAATCCCAAACACTTGCTAGTAGCAATTTTAAAAAAAATTCTGATGCAATAACGATGCCTTTAAATTCTTCTCGGTATACTCTGTTGCTAAGTTCAATCAATCAGGTGAACCGTTAACGCTGTTCAGAATCCAGACCATTCGACATATATCCAACTACCCAACACCGAAAGAACGCCGAGACGACTCTTCCGCTCGAACCCCGAGCCTTATAACTCAACCCAGATCTTCTTCTTCTCTGATTCCAGTAGCGACCCAAAGTCAATCTATCAGCCAAGGCTCCGGAGGGCCGTTGATGTCGCTGCAGGTGGAGGGCGGAACGCAGGTCCAGGTGCCGCGGGCATTGATGCAGGCATTCCTGCAGCAGGACCCGAACCACCCTGGTCTCGAGACGGTGCGTTTGCCGGGTGGTGATGCGGGGGCGGCGATGCCGTCGCATTGCAGGGAGGTGGAGGCGGAGCTGTGCCTGGTGTGCAGACGTTGCGGCCGGGCTTATCCGTCGGAATCGTCGCTTCTGGCGCACCAGCGTTCGTGCTACCTGGGCCACCAGCAGCGTCGAGGAGCACTGCGGCTGGTGCAACAGCGATTCGCGTGCACCCTGTGCGGTGACAAGACGAGCGCGTCATCGTCCTTGCCCTCCGCGTCGACGTACCAGACACTCGCGGACTGGCGACGGCACGCGGAATCGCCGCAGCACCGTGGACACCTCGAAACTGGAGTGCGTTTCAGTCCCGGGATTCAGATTCAGGGTGTGAATCCGCTTCCGGGTGAGGAGGTCAACCCGCTGACGGACGAGATGGAGGACGTGGTGAACCAGATAACGCTGCTTGCGGCGCGGGCGGCCGCCGAGAGCACTACAACCACCGGAAGCGGCCAGGGCGGCAATCAGGACAACAACAACGGACCGGAAGCTAAGCGGCAGAAGCTGATGCAAGAGGTCGCTGCATTGGCCGGAGCGCGCTAAGACGCCGTCTGGCGAACGGAGGTGTTTTCACTGATCACCGACGACGCCGCGCCCCGTTGCAGCCTCGTTGCGAACCTGTGAGGTAAAGAAAGACACACGTGTACGTATCTATCACCCTTCCAGCCACCGATGGCGTTTGCCTAGTTCAATGCGACGCGTCGAGGGGCGGGGAGGGTTGGCTAATCGTCAGCCGTTTGCCCTCCCCTCCGGCCTCCGCATATACAAAAAACTTGACTTGTCTGACGGGAAATATCCTTTTGCCGTTTTCACGCTGTATACCACCCGCAGGTTTACATCTACCACTGACTGTATCAATGTTGCGTTATACATAGACAGTCTATGTATATATTATACATACGTACGGTGTGGAAGAGAAAAGAGGAGAGGAACGGGAAATAACAAAAAAATAAATAAATAAACGACAGCCTCAACTTGTGTACTTTAACAAAACACTGCACCCTGTGTAACCTTATAAAATTCAACTATATTATACGGTAACGTGATAATTGTCTGTTATTTTTGTAATGGTTAATTCGTTCTTCGTACCGCACTCAAGAATGTTCGACGCCAGCGTACACACATATATATATATATATATATATATACATATATCTATATATCTATATATATATATATATATATATATATATATATATACATATATGAAACGATTAATTAATGTGAATCTCCTACACGCCACGGTTGGGGGTTGATTACAGTAATAATATTATTATGACTAATAATAATAACAACCGCAACAACAACAACAACAACAACAACAACAACAATAACAATAATAATAATAATAATAATAGATATCGATAATGATAACGTAGTAATAATAATGATATTTATAATAATGATGTAATAATGATGACGAGAAACGAAAACGAAAACAATGATTGGACCGAGCTTGAAAGCAAAGGGGGGATGAAATGTGTAATCGGATCCTGAAGCTAGATGCAAAGAACGAAAAGTTAATGAAAGAAAAAACTGAAAAGCGAGGCCGGGCAGACAAACGTTCCTATGTAAAGTAATAAATGATGTTGTACTACTATTACTACTTACTAATAATACTAATAGTAATCCTAATACTGCTACACTATACTATTACCACTATAAACTAACTATTAAATGCTAAATCGTAAAACAACAACAACAACTACTACTACTACTATTCCTACTAATATAATAATTACTACCACTGTACTACTTGTAACATTACGTGAATTACTATTTATTTGCCTACGCCTATAAATGCGAATAGAGATTCGGCAAAATATTTGCGGTAGGTTATACGTGTCTATGTATGTATGTATGTGATTGTATATGCATATATGTATGTAAGTTGAGACGCGACTGTAGGAGCAACTATTACCAAGAAAATGAAAAAAAAAATACAAACGAATCTGTGGTTCGGAATCGTTGATCACGAAACCATATTATAATAGAATCATTCATTAGCAATCGAGCCTCCGAGCCCGGTTTATTAGCGATCGCAAATTCGGCGAATCAAATATGTGTATGTATAGTGTGTGTTTAGAGATTACAAGACGACGAAGATAGAGCGAGTTGGAGAATCAACGCGAGGCGACGCGGAAACCTGATTAAGAGAGGGAAGGTTCTCTTTAGCTGGGAGGGAACCGAGCAACGTATATAATCTTAAATCAAAAATCAAGTCGAGATTTTCATATAAATTACCCACACGACTTATAATCGCGAGCGTACTGTCTAATTTGTGTCAACAAAACGCGGAAGTCGGGCGCCGCGGATTCCGACGGTCACGATACGCGGGAAAATTCAAACGTTGGGTTTCTCGGGAGGAAAAGGCTCTCGATAGAAGGTGGCAAAGAGACGCTACACTTATTTTGACAGGGGATAAAAACGAAATCAAAGGAAGACGACACACAAGCACACGCGCACACACACACACAGGCGCACGTAACCTGTGACACACAACACGGACACAAGCCTCCGCACACACAAAACCCAGCAACATGGTTCCTATATTTAATATATAATAATATAAAAAATATATATTTAATAATAATAATAATAATAACAATAATGATATTAATAATATTATTAATAACGGTAATGATAATGTTTAAATAATAATTAAAAATGAGTATTTAAATGATAAAACTATATCTCTAACTGAAATAATAACTACGTGTACGTATATACATATATATATATATATATATATATAAATCACTATTTCGTGAGCGAAAAACGGTTATGAATTTTCACAGATACACAATATACATTATACTGTATACACCACTCACAATTCACTCGCTATTTATTATGTTAAATAATACACACGCGAATGTATGCACGGATATGTATACATGTATATACATGTATGTATGTGTGCGTGTGTGTATGCGTGAATATAAATTGTGGAGAAAGGAGTTTACCTATTAACTACTACTAATAGCAACAACAATAACACTTATACTACTACTACTCCTACTACTACTACTACTACTACTACTACTACTACTAATAATAATAATAATATTAATAATAATAATAATAATAATAATAATAATAATAATAATAACAACAACAACATGCTAAATACAACTATTACAATTAATGCAACTACTACTACTATTACTACTAACCGGTAAGTGACGTGCGTCTTGAATGTAGATTAAAAGTAAATTAAATTTAACGATAGCTCCGGTACTATGATTGATAGAAACATAATACACGTAACTATGCCGGCGGGTATATAGGTAGGCATACATACGTGTATATATATATACGTGTATATATATATATATATATATATATATATGTACACATACTCACTGTACACATATATGTACACATATGCATATATATATACATATGTATATATGTATACGTATGAAATACACACATGCAACACAAGCGCGTACACGCAACAAACAAGAGATTTAAATTTAAAAAATATAAATATATATATATATACACACATATATGCATCGGTATATATATAATATGAGATGTTGTAACGTTATACTAGGATCCTCGCGGTACTGACCGGAAGTATGCAACGAATCATATTTCTGGGAGTACGTATACCTACCTGCTGCTGCGTTAGCGACGGCACAGAACAATGACGTCGAATCTGACGCCACGTGGTCACGAATCACTAGGATATTCTATAACAATAATAATAATAATAATAATAACAACAACAACAACAATAATAATGATGATGATGACGATGACTGTAGTAGTTATTATTATTATGAATTACTAATTTTAATTGTAATGTAAGTAATTCAAGGGTTAAGGAGGAAGCGAGATTTGAGAACGAAAGTAAATCGCGAAAGCAACAACAAGGGAAATTAAGTGAAGAAATCGAAAACCTATTAATATTAATACTGAACTGCAAAGGCATGAAAAAAAGTTGACAAGTAATAATTTCTAAGCTAAGCAACTCGAGGTTCCTGTCACAAATGCTTTCCTACGTCTACTTATATATATATATATATATATATATATATATATATATATATATATATGTATGTATGTACACATACATTGGATTATACACATATATATATTATATGTAATAACGTTGGTGATGACTATTATTATTAATATTACATTTAAATTATGAATATTATTAAAATTACGATTACAGAAAATGGAAACAAAAATATATTACTAGTATAATATTATATATATTCACATGTATGTGCAGTCACGTAATGATTATATATATATAGATATATTTATAAACATATTTATATATATATATATAAACATGCGTGTGAACATTATTATACCATTAAATATATATGTATATGCATCATGCATACATATTCACTTAAATGCGAACACTCGACACACACACATGCATACATAAACACAGGCACCGAAAAAAAACACGACAGTGTATAATGTACTGGACGTTTTTTATCAATTAATGTTATACACATATACATGTATATATGTATACGAATGTATATTTATATATCTACCCGCGCGAATTGGATATTCTATCCACGGATCATTGATAGTAGAGAGGGGGGTAAGATTTAAATAATTCCCAAGAGATGACGAGCTGAAACAAGATATATAAAACAAAAATTAAAGAAAGATATAATAATAATAATAGTAATAATAGTAGCGACGCTTTCTTAATATATGCGAGCGGGCCGTGTTCGACAAGAGTCAAAGAAATCAAACGCTTTTGAATTATATATTTATTAACCACAGAAGTCGGAGTCTTGGTTTTCTTTTCTTACTTTGATTTTTTTCAATTTATACAAATATATACATGTATACTTATACGAATATGTATATGTATATATATTTATATATACTTACGTTACCACATATACATACATATATGCTATACGAGAGAGAGATTAAGCGATTAGTGATTAACAATGCAACGCCGGGCCGCGCGTCTCTGTAACCCATACCTCGCAGGAAGGGCAATTAACGTAAAATAAAGTTAAAGAAAAAAGCAAACTTAATTAATTAAATAAGACAAAACGAAGAAGGCAAGGGAAAGAAAAATGATAATTGACGGTCCTAGGACTAAAAACTACCTAACTAATGTAATGTGTAATTAGCGTGTATACAAACAGAAATAAAAGCGTAAAGTTCCGAAGAAGTAGGGAAAAACTCGACGGAAAAAAAAAACGAGAAGAAGGAATAGAAAAACGATAATTATCGCAAGCTTTATTCGGTCAAGATTTTCAATCACGATTATTGCCTCGCAATTCTTATACGATCAAAAATGGAAAAAACAAAAAAAAAAAAAAAACATGAAAAAGAAACATCAACACCACAACACTATCCACGATCTACTATGGTGTACTTTTGTACACGGATACCTTACGGTGTTTGCCAAAAATATTACCCGCCATTTCGGCGGTCTCGATCCACGCGTTTTAAAATCAAGCCACCATTACGTTTCTGCAAACCAATCGGGGGCCCAATTATTGCGAACGGGAGCCGGGTCCGCGTCAACTTTTAGCGATTTTCCGCCTTCAGCGCCGCCTAGCGACGGCGTCCTGCGGTAACGTGACCGTTGCTCGCGGTGAGACGTGATTGGTCAAAATTGGTACTAGCGATAATTCAACGATCTTTTCGCTGACGGATAAACGTCGCAGTTTTCCACGGAGATAAATTTAGCCGCCGAAAGCATAAGACGTGGGCGGTGACTCCGATAAATTTCGTGTAACGACGCGTCTGATTGATCGTTGGAAGTGATTCGATTAATTTCTCTTCGATTTCTCGTTGACCGATCGTCGTTTGACTGTCTATAAAAAATACGAGAGACTCAAAAACGCGCGCGACCTTGTCGATTTTATTATAATTATCACGGATCGACGAGAAGTCCCGATTTACGCACGCTCACACGCGTTCAAAGTATACGTAATACGCGAGCAAGTCAGCGGGTAAAATACGAGGATAATTAATTATTAGAGGGGAAAAACGAAGAAGAGAATCTTAGCAGAACAAAAGCACAAGATAAAAACAAATTGTTAAGGGATGGAGAAAGATGAAATATATACGGGCGGAAGGAGAGGCACGTCACACATACCACAATATATATGTGTGTATAACATATGTGTATATATATATATATATATATATAATTGTATATGTATATATATAATACCTATAAATACTAATATATTTGAAAGAAGAGAAAGAGAGAAAGAAACAGAATTTTAAAAAAAGATAAGATTACGAGAAGGAGAATAAAAAAAAGAATAAGATACACGATTGAATTGAGTTGTCTTTATACATATATATATATAAATAACTTTTATTATGGTATTCGTATACCCGTATAATATTGTATATGACCGCGTACGATCATCATCGTGCATAAAACTATACATATATAGGCGCGGTAGAAAATTTGCGTTCTAAGTTTTTGAGAAAGAAAGATTGAGTGATAGAGTAACCGAACCTCGCTACTAGCTGTTCCTAAATCAATGAATGAGTGATAAAGCGTGCACAGATAAACGAATGATGACTATGATATTATGTGTTGTAATTTGCTCAGGCGTCACCGTACCTCGAAGCGCTCAAAAATTCTCTATTTTCTCCTGTTTTTTTTTTTTTTTTTACTTTATTTCTGCTTTCTATTCTCGCAAAAAACAAAATGAAGAACGAAATTATGGGTGAGAGAGGGAGGGGAAGAATCCTGAAACGTGTCATATCAATGAATAAGACGAGGAATGTGTGAGTTCGAGTAAAACAGGGTAAAATCGAACAAGTGAAAGGATTTCTGTGTGAATTTTTCTTACACCGAAGAAGAAAAATTGACAAAATAGCACAGAGTCTGATTTAATTAATTCCAAGTCAGGGTTACCTGGCTCAAATGTCACTTGATTGTACCATAAACTATACGTATGTTATATATCTAATATATATATATATATATATATGTATTATTGACTTGGAAGATAATTATTATACTTTACTCGAGTAACATCATCCCTTCATCAGCAACGCCGCGACGGCGACGACTCGTAATTGGCAATTAATCACGTAGGACATCGAACTTTCTCTCTCTTTAGATTGACAAAAAAATAAAAAAAAAAACAATGGGAGATATCGGGAACAACGAGCATAAGATTAAAAAACGAGGATACACCTCGTAAGTATGTGCAAGCTGAGAACAAAGGGTGACGTCTGGGTGTGAGTAAAAAAAAAAAAATTAAAATTAAAATTAATATTAAAATTAACATTAAAGAAAAAAAAAACGACAAA
Source organism: Neodiprion pinetum (assembly GCF_021155775.2). Classification (NCBI taxonomy): domain Eukaryota; kingdom Metazoa; phylum Arthropoda; class Insecta; order Hymenoptera; family Diprionidae; genus Neodiprion; species Neodiprion pinetum. The sequence continues at coordinate 22,671,933 of NC_060234.1, forward strand.
AAAAACAAATTAATAAGTTTTGATTTTTCAATGATCGTTGAGTTTCAATGTGTTACACACTATTTACTATTAATAATTATTGATTGCTTATTATTGCTGATTGCAATTGATTATTATTATTATTATTATTATTGCTATTATTATTATGACCATTCTTATTATTATCACTATTATTATTATCATTGACGACAGTGATTATTACTGATTGAATTTTGAATTTGATTGATTAATTAATTAATTAATGGATATAATAATTATAACGATAGTGATTAATTATTGTGAGAGGTTGCCATGTGTATATCTATGTACTCGCTATGGGGCCCTGGATCTCGTTGGGCCGAAAATTGTGCCGGGCTCTGGGGTGCCCGCACGCCGGTCCCCCCGTCGAGGTTGATACGCTCGCGTTTTCTTGGCGAAAACGACACGATCCGGGAATGAAAGAGGAATTTTTTTTTTTTTTTTCTTCTTTTCTTCAGTCAAAAAAAGCAACTTGTTTTATTGATTAGTAGTCGAAATACGCAAGACGGCAACTCGACTGCGACGAATCACTGATGGGAAATATTGAGAAATTAAAGTGGCTGCAGGAATATGACGAAATTAAAAAAAAATAAATTCACCGAAAGAGAAACAAATCACCGACCGACTGTCCGAAAATTATAAGCAAGCATTGATTGCGGACCGTATGAGAAATTTTGAAATTTTTTTTTTTCTTCTTGTCAACGTGGCTTTGAAAGACACGAAAAATGGAGTACGGGAAAATGTGAAGAATAAACGTATCCGCTGCCAAGACGCCAAGACGCGGTCGGCGTACAACTGAGCGGGCGCAGGATCGGCGCAATCATGTTCCTACTAGGTTTCATATCTAAGCAAGTAAACTAATATTATATACTACTAAATATAATAATAATAATATGATGATACGATGATATTATATATATTATTGGATATATATATATATACACCCACACACATATATATATATATATACATTATAACGATATGACTAGCTGTAGCCTGTATTACACTGCAACGTAATGTCCTACCCCCCCTTGTACCTCCATCCGGACCTGCACCAAATCAAACAAACCCCCCCCCCCCCCCCCCCCCACCCCTCGTATCCTGTAACGAGAAGCAACAAAAAAAAAAAAGAAACCAAAAAAACACACCCCGAACCCATCCGTCACATACTAAGACACAAAATGCACCCGATCCCCTTCCCATCAGTCGCAAAATCACTTTATATATATAATATATATAATATTATATTACATAGAAATTTGTCCCGAAAAACCTTGAATCCTGTCCGGCGTACTGTACGGTTGATCATCGCGACGTAAATTTAAATAAGTAAATTCGAATTCGAAATCTTATAAAAATGAGACAAAAACAAAAGAAAAACTTTGGTTCCTATGATATACATATATATATGTAATAAATAAAAGAAATTTGATGATGAAAGAAAAAAAAAAAATGAAAAAAATGGAAAAAAAAAAAACAAACAAACAAATGAATGAAAACGAATGATGAATAAAAAATTATAAAACAAATACAACCAGAGAGAGAGAAAAATAATGTATAACATTGATGGGTATTGTGATGTAGCGCTAAAACATCGTTCGCCCGTTGGACGACGATCGTTCGCTGTAATGATAATGATGATATGGTAATCACGCGTTATTGTCGATCATCCGGACGACTTTACCACCACCACCACCACCACCACCACCACCACTATCACCACAACCACCAACCTCTCGGTTACAGGGATGCGATTGTCGAGATACGAACGAAAAAACGATCCGAACGCCATTTCATGATATGTGCATGCATATTTAGTATATATGAGCACATATATTGTTCGTATCTGCGTACATATTCACACACACGTGCATCCGCACCGCGTTTATTTGTTCCGAAAAAAAATCCTAAATCTTAACGTCTATGTATTGCAACACACCGATGCAGATCATTGCCATGTTTTGAATATTCCCTTACTGTTTGGACACTTATATCCAGCGCTGTGTACACATTTTTTTTGTTTCTTTTATTTATTTACTTTTTTTTTTTACTTTGATCCGTAAATTTTGTCATACAGATTCTCCTCCCGAAAGCCAACTTATTTTTAGAATGATTAAATTCTCACAAGTTAATTCCTCGACTAAAAGTATGGCCGATGAACGAATTTTGGCTTTGATTTAGCTTTATCGAATTTTATCCTTCGCATTCTTACACTTCAAAATTGAAGAAATTATAGTGAAAACTGATTACAATTAAAACAAACAAAAGAACGAACGAAGTAATGGAGAAGTAAAATTGAGACGCGATTAAAGCTGCCGAAGCTCGTGTAAAAACCTTGTTGAAATATTTCGGGATGTGAACGTGGATGCAAATACATAAAATACAATCAGGGACGAGGTCGACGCCATAATATTCCGCGGACCGAATCATCCCGTTCGATTATATCGAACCTCGTTTTATTTCCGGTCGCCACGCGTCCCATTTCCGTTCCCGAATATTAGCTGCTACATACTACGAAATTTACATTACCCGGGTTAGATTTATCGGATTATCCATCCGCCTATGCATCCATGAAATGGATACGCGTTTCCGTATATATAAACTTTGATTTCACAGCCTCACATTTTTTGCGCACTTCTAATTCTGGCATTCATTTCGGCATCCTTCTTTTTTTCAAAAAATTCTCCCGTTCATTTTTATCAGGTAGTATTCCAGGGAGATGGAGGAAAGTTTTTTCGAAGCATTTATACCGCACGTTACGCACAGACCTGTATAGAGAAATACAATATCGTCGGAATGAAAATGAGATAACGTGTGAACGCCACACATTACAGTTTGATATTTTTCATTGAAAAGCGAAGGAAGAGGATCCATGTCGAAAAGAGAGAACGAAAGAACAAAGACCACACTTTACCCCCAATATCCCAAACCCATCCCCTCCTCCTACCCTCATCCCGATCCAATGTACACACTGTATCTGAAGTCGTCTGGTTTTTTGAAACTCAACTAAAAACTAAACTGTACTTAAACATCAACGTATTCTATTAAACGCTAGTTTATCAGAAAATTACATGTCTGAGTTGTTATTTTCGCATTACTATGCAATTTAAATTTATTTTCTCACTTCTTTCATTTCACTGAGAAAAAAAGAGACATTTTTTCTTTCTGTTCCTTGTGTACGTCCGTTGCGACAATATAACGCCGACCCTTTATACGTAATGGGCGATCTTGAAACGTGAGAGACTAGAAAGACCGTTGTGTAAATCATCGATGCATGCGAAGGAATTCGCGGTTATATAATATACGTACACGTGTGTACAATGATTTAAATAACGGACTCAAAGCTTCGCCTGCAATGCTCGCCGCTGAGAATAACGCCGAGTATAACGACTTCATTTAATTTTATTGCCCGCATTGAGTACCGGTATCACTGCAGTTACCTACGAGACTTCACGGTTCTACAGACATTTATTCCGTCTCTGATCGTTCCTGCAATGTTACACGATAGCCGGAATTTTCAGCCAGCATATATCCGACATATTTTCTGCAATATTTATTAAACTACTTCGACGACGTCCGAATCAGATTCCCGCGGAGCGAGCATTTTTTTTTTCCAACACATTTACCCAGTCTGGTAAAGAATTTTTTTCGTCAGCCTGCGTTTTTATCCCGACAGAATCGTAGCCGACGTCGAAACGAATCCATCGATATACGACAAAGCTATATTTACGTTAAGGAAATTCGAGATATCGCGAGTTTGATGACAAAGCCGAACGCGACAGGCTCTCCTCAGTCCGACCACTAACGGACTTTACCTACTGTAGCGCCTTTGAGTGACGATATCTCAACGTTTCTCAGTCGAAATATAGCCGCGTTACAGGTATGTCGTTGGACTCGTCTCCATATCGACTATATTCCCGGGAGTGAATAGTGACGATCATTTATTACCCCTAAGTTTTGTTATTTTTGTGGCTGTGCGGACACAGCGTTCAATCTCTGAGGGCGGAGGACTCACGGTCGTCGGTCAGCTGCGTCTTTTTCTACGGTTGACGGTAAGTGACGATCGAATTTTACTATTCGTTAAGCGAGTTCGAAGCTGCTGATCTGTGCATTATCGAACCCAGTTGAGTTTCGAATAAACCCGTTTTTGCATTCGATGCACGGCGTGTCTCCGCGGACAGAGCCAGAAATTCTGTTTCTCTTTTCATCGTGATAATACGCGAAGCCTGCGTAGGGAGGCACAGCTCGAGAAATATCCTCCAACTGCGATTTAAGAACGAGTTTGACTCGTTGTCGTGCGTCGCAACGTCTCGTTAGACAATGCCCCGTTTGGAAAAGGGATCTTAAAACCAGTATAAGCATATACACAAGCATGGATAGTAGGCACCATCTACAGCCTGTCAGCGATTTAAAAAATTACGACCTTTCGTTCACGCCTCTCCGCGCTGCTCCTCCAACATACGTGTATACTCGCCTCGCCATTCGATTTTAAACTCCATGAGGGTTCCGCTTTAAACGACGTGCAAAAACGATCATCTCTCATTTTCCTTTTACTTTCAAATTACGAGGCGGTGCTCGGTGCTCTGCCAATTCTCGCTTTTACGACAATAATTTAACGGTTCTTCACCTCGTCGTATTTTTATCGTAGGTATCTACTCGATTATTATATACATTCGCAAACTCATTAATTGCACAATGTTGCATTTGCACTAAATCCAGGGGCAGTGATATGTGTAGAATCAAAAAAAAATTATGAATTGTAAAAATTAAGTCGTATCAATTTTTATTTTGCTGATGATATGTACTACCTAGGAGAAATTCTTGGAGAAGATTATTCGTTTTTATTGTGTTATCTAAATGAAGAACCGAACAGCATAGGATTTTTAATAAAATCACGACATATCAATCAAAAACGTATCGACGCAATCGAAGGGCATTGTTTCCGCTGTACAAATGATTCGCGATCAATTAGATATTGCTCTCATGTAGCTGATCTTTTATGCCACCAAATTTACTTATTAGTTAGTACTTATCGTAAAATAGTGAATACTAATCCCCGTTAGTAACATATTCCGTAACGATATGCAGTCACGAACGAATTTCGTACAAGAATCTTTCAATCCCATACATTATTGTCATAATTATCACCAGTATTGTATTTTATTCACAAAATCTGACTTAGACTTGTCGATGAATAATGAAAATGTCATATTTAGCCCTGAAATGCGACATTTCATCAACTCAATGCTCTCATATACAGAGTGGCCGTGCTGAATGTTGGGTGTAGTAATATTCAAAAATCGAATATCGATATTCTATAGCTATTCAGACAACTTTTTCTCAAAGCCTGGTCAAAATAGTAAAAGAATCGCAAAAAAACGTGCGAAACTCGTAATTTTCGACGTGGTGCACCGCTCACAAAAATTTGAAATAATTCGTGAGGGTAATATACAGCTGAAAAAATGAATCGACGAAAAAAGTTACCACATCGATTAGATTTCTAAATATAAAAATTTTTAACTTTATTGGATATTTTTCGGAACCTTTGTAGTGGCCCCTCACCCTCCAATTAATTCACATAAAGGGTCTGTTAATCTTTGGATAAACAATCGAATCATAATTTTTCACCCCCCCCCCCCCAGAGAGGGTGGAGAGTTTTATATTGAGTTACAAACCGCCGAGGACATGCTTTTTTTCTGACCTAAGAAAAATTCCCGAACAGATAAATTGAAAATCTCCAAACAGGGACATTCGGCCTCTCTTTATCAGGGACACCCTTTTTTGACATTGTAAAGTTTAGCCAACTTTGAAGTACACGAAGTACACAAATCTTTTCTAAACATCTGTTAGAGAAAAAAGAAGAGTTTTTCACCTTGTCCTGCTGAGTGGCATGCCTAGTTTATTTTTGAATCAATCTTGAAATAGCACTAGACGACATTAAGTGTCCACTGTACAGGTATACTTCTGCACATAACCTGCGCTAAGAGCGATGAGGAGCGGGGTCAACAATGATGAAGCACACCTATTAACTTATAAGATTGCCATACAGACAACTACGACATCGCCGGGCGTAAACATAACAGCACGCGCGTTTCTACGCCAGCATAACGTAACCTACTACGCGTCGGCTCTGAGGTCTCCGGACTACCCATGAAAGTAACAGACTACGACTATTATATACCCCGCATGATTTATCGCGCGACGTTTTCGCGGGCTGGATTAACGTCTACGCCTCTATCTCTGAAAGTAAAAAATTAATAAAAATAAATAATACCGGTTAAACTGGTGAAGAATAAAAATCACAGAGCCTCATCGTCACGGAAGAATATTCACCCCTGCGTGCAGTCACATGGTGAGTGACAAACATGTATTTGTAGTATAGTTATTGCGCATTGGAATCACGAAATGCGACGGTTATATATGAAACGTAAAAAACCTGGAAAATCTGTAACCAGAATTTATCAGTTTCGCGATGGAAACAGCGTCTAGAATCGAGTCAACCTACCAATGGAGGATGACACGCGCCTAAATTTAGCCAGCTGAATTTTGATTTGTAGAAACTTGCGCAACGATTGAAATCGCAACAAGCTATTCTTGCCATTATTTTGCGCAGTACGAAGTGTCACTCGACGGTCAATAAATACTGGAAATAATCTTAGAGCTGAAAAAAAATCTCAGCTCCTCGATTCAAGTATTTCACGTAACATTTTCCATCATGATTCGCAATTTCAAGATCCCAACGAATGTTGACTGATTCGAACCATGTATTATTTCCTCTCTCTCTCTCTCTCTCTCTCTCTCTCTCTCTCTCTCTCTCTCTCAATTTTTTTTTTTTATTTTTTATTTTCGTTTCCTTCTTCGTTGCCGCGGTCCTCGGAAGTGGGATGATGGGGCGGGGTTCAGCTATCGACATTCGTCGATGAATTCTCGTGGGAGCAGAGCGTCGGGGCGCCGGCTTTTTCGTCAAGTGCCATCTGACTGCGCCGCACCACCCGCGACCCCCCATCATCTTTACATAATGTATTGCCGGGTTTGCATACGCTCTCGCAGAACCTTTCCTCATCCGCTATAGGCAGTTCTGTACGCCTGTGTAGGTGTGTGTATATTCCCATCTACCCCACACATTGACGTCCACATATACCCGGCACGTAGAGCATGTACCTACGCGCATCTCGTCGTGCTAGTGTAAAATAATTCCGATAAAGCTTAGGGCACTCACCTTGGATCTGTAATCTTGCCAAATATCCCTTCGCTGTAGGTAGGCAAGTTTCAAAATATCGCGAATTACACACACGATATAACGGATTCTGTTCTTAAAAACTAATATTTTATTTCAAATATGGAAAAGTCAATAAATAAAATCGGTGAAATAATTTGGAAACAAGATTTTCTGTTTGCTTATTTTTTTTTTTTATTTGGGTAAATTTGTTAATATTTTTAAAATCACAATCACATTCATCCGTCATCATTCATTCAGCAATAATTATTAATGTCAGAGTGTAAATATTATACATAAATAAAATCAGGGTGTAAAGATTGATGATTAAAGGTATATACAAGTATCAATTTGATAGTTGAAACTTAGCTTTTATAAAAATTTATGTCAATTATTTCTGGTTCTCTTTGTCCTCAGGTCACACAGCTCAATTTATTCTTCTAGCTTTCCGTTGAATGTAAATTACTTTAAATGTAAACGGGATCGTCAACTGTGTCTTTAACAATTTATTAATATTACAGCTTACGTAGTTTAAACTTTTTTCTCGATATTAAATATTTAATTTATAGAAAAAACAATGAAGCTAGAAGACTTTTGAGGGTGTCGAATGATAGATCTATCGATTTGCGTGTTAGTTGACCAGACTTTGACAATCGACGAACCTTACAAATAAGCGTTAGTTTTACGACTTTGGAATATATAGCGCCAAGTTTGAATTTCATTATCTATAGGCTATTGCCTGTTACAACGAATAGTGACTTTCAAGATTCTTAGCAACATTTTTTGTTACCCTCTCTACGTTTCGACAGTCACATTCGTGTTAATATAACAATCATATAATTGACCGTTACCGACTGCTGCAGTAGCAGACAGAAGAGAACGAATAAGCTAGAGATAAAAAATAACGAAAAAAAAAAAAAAAAACCGCTGATATACGAAGGATAAAAATTACGGAATCAATCCCAACTCTTACGATACATGTAATACGAATGTTATACGCAGGTATATCTCTCGTCGACGTCGTTCGTAATGACGCGAAAGACATTCTTTGGGATTGGCAGTCGATTTACGTCGAGCGATTGCGTGCGACGGTGGCGATTGAGTCAACCGGGGTGTGAGAATTATGAGGTGAAAGATACGTAGGTGTGAGGTGCGCCTATATGCGGCAGTAAGAATTCGAGCTACGGCCGTGTTCGGTTCGCGTTAAATATTGCAATAAGCTCGAGAAGCTCCTCCGCAACCCCTTGCGACACCCCGTGCGTCAAACACCCTCGCCTTCCCGCCCCCGTCTTCCCTCGCCCCCTCTGCCGCCGTCACGTAGAGGTGCGCGTGTTTGTACGAAGAGATCGTGTGTGCGTGTAAAATATCCGAGCGATACATCAGGAGTATTCCCCCCGGATCCACCACCCCCCCGATCCCCGATCCGTCGGGAACGCGAAAACGCGAAGCGCAGCCCCGCGTGGATGCGCCGCTCCGAGTGTTTGCCGGCGAGATGGAAGGCAAATTAGGTTTCGACGGGGATCGAACCTCTGCCGGTATCGAAATAAAGGCGGCACGTAAAATATACGCCTCCGTACCTCGCCCCCACTCCCTCTTTCCATTTACCGCGACCTCGCGAACGGATCGCCCGTTCAGGCTGCCTTTGGGGCGCAGCCCCTTCACCCCTTTCCTCACCTACATCTAACGCGCGAAACGTCGGCACACGGATGCCCGGCCACTCGTCTGTCGGACGCCCTCACCTTCGAATATTCAGAAATTTCGCCACCTCGGTATGAATTCGAATAAAAAGGAATGGTGAAAAATGAAAGAAATTATCGATTTCAAGTTTCGATTTTTATCCTTCGGTCGATTCTGGAATCGATGATTCGTACGAGGGTAGTATCGGTTCGAAATGATCGATGAAAAAAAAAAAAAACGTAGGCTAGGCACTTTATTGTCGTACACGTTTGTACGCCAATATGTTTACTGTTGTGAAAACGTACCACAAAAATGGTGCATTTGCTATGTGTAACTGAAATGTTTACAGAAGCTGTTCTGAAGAATCGAAAAGTTAATTCGTTTCTGCTACACGGAAACGAAAAATTAGTCTGTTTCACAGAAACCGGAGAGAGGAAAAATTAGCATAAACAGCGGATTGAGAAATTGATATTTTTCGCGAGGCGTTCGCACAATTTTTGGCTTATTTGTTTCTTTGCTCCGTTTCTCATAAGTTGATGTTTAATCAATTCGTCGTGAAAAAGAATGGATTTTTAACTATTTATTTAATCTTCTCACTTCTTGATTTCTTCGTACAAGAGTTTCTTTTCAGAATTGTTTATTACATTATTAATAATTATAAAAATGGAAAAAAATATTCAGGAAATTATTATTTCTGTTGAAATCACGTCTTCGCCGCTTTGTTTCATTGTTGATTATTACATCGCCGTCTAAAACAGAGTTTCGAAAATCGCCGATGAAAATTGTATCCATGTAGAAAAATTCGACGAGCAAAAGTCGAGAAGGTAGAAACATTCGAACGTGTGGAAATTTTTTGAGCGCCCGATTGGTTAGTTGTGCCCATAACTAAGAAAAATCGACATCTCGGGAGAAAGGAGAGGAAAAAATACTGCGATAAAAAAAGACGTGCAATGCGGCTTCGATGACGCTTGCGCGACAAAGATCGACGTAATTGTAGCCACCGGAGGGTGAGTAAAAAGAGGAGTCATATCTTCTCGTTAGCTCCGGGCAATGACGTAGACGCTACATATATGGGTTGCGGCAAAGTCACGTTTTTAATTTCTACCACCCCCTGAACACGTTATGTCCACCCCTCCGAATCATCCCTGTCGACCTCACTCCGAGACGCGATTTAGGTGTAGCTATGTACGTAGCTATACGGTTGCCAAGAGAAAATAGTACGGATTTATTTTCTCGTTGTTGTTAAATGCTTCGTCATAACTTGCAACTGATTTCTAGTTTCCACGAAGAAGAATCTCTGTAGCCTCGCGATTTTTGCAGTTGAACGAGGAATCTTTGAATCTTTGAATTAGGTCTGCAATTGAAACTACAAACTTTTTCTATTAACATAAAATTTTACTTTACAACACAAGTATTTTAATGTATTTGCCGAATTCGGTAATATCCTAGATATTTGTACAAATAACGTAAAAAATTGCACATATTTTTATAATCTTCTTGCGTCTCATTTTTTCTTGTAATAATTTAATATAATATCAATACTATCGAAACAGCTATCTTGGTAGCATAGAGAAGAGAATTTGGTGTATCCAATTTGCAATCTGACGATTACTTGTTTCATAAAACTTAGTTGATAGTTAAAATTTCACGTATATCGAAAAAGTTTGGAGTTGTACCGACGTATCCCCTTAACGATGATAAAATAAAGTAAAAGATATATATGTTGTATACGAATTTGAACTCGAAGATCCGGCCGCACATCCTCAAGTTCCAGGAGTTGGGAGAGTTTTTCCAATTAAATACTAAAAGAATCAGTCAAACATTTTACGGGAAAATCAAAATTTCTCCTCGCAAATAGCTGAATTGTTTTCACAGTACTTTTTTCAATCGAATATCGAACCACGTGCTTGCATTGCGGTAGAATAAAAAATAATGTGGTAATTTCTATTCTTTCCTCATTCGAACCGAAGTGCAAACAAATTATCTGTAGGTTGATAAAAGTACTATGTGAGGTCACCGTATCCGGATGCTAAAGTACATCTAGTAAGTATAATATAGTGTGAATTGTTAACGAAAGAATCCTCTGTTGTCTGATATAGTTTAATGCGCATGCGCTACAATCTGAGTGCAGTTGTTTGCCAGGATGACCAACTGTCGTGAACGTAACACCGACAGCTGTCAAACTTTTTGCAGTTACATACATCGCGACGAAATGTCGTGTAACTTTACGACGGTTGGTCACCCTGGCAAACAACTGCTCTCGGATTCTAGCGCATGCACATTGAACTGATCGAACTATATCGGACGACGGACGATTCTGTCGTTAGCGATTCATACTGTCTCTAAAAAACAGCGACATTCAATGATATATAACTCTATTGCAATTATATTCTCGTTCGGATATTTCTATTGAAACGAGCAAAGCGTATCAGGGAAAATGTATTTCGCGAGAACGCGACAATTCAGAGAACTAGTCAGCAGCGAATCCCACCCTCTTGTACACATCCGCCTCATCATCGACCTGTAAGAATTTGCAAAAATGGCGGTATGCAGACTGCTGGGTACAAGGTGGGTGCCGCGATTCGTCGGCAAAGGAACGGAGAAGGTAGCTGCTGGGAGTCTGAGGATAGAAAAGAAACGGGGTGGCCTTCCCCTCGTCGCTGTAAGAATTCGCGTATCCTTATATCCCTCGTTCACGTTCACATTCGCCTAGAGCACCCCCATTGCACACACGAAGGAAGGCGCGCGGCGAGAAAAAGAGCCGGGCGAAACTCGAGGGGGTGGTGCTCCTCTCTCCTTACTTAGCATGCATGTGTTTGCCTTTAATATATTTTTCGCTCGTGTTGACCAAGCCGCGCCCCCCGCCCTGTCCGCGCTTATACGTGACGGTGGATAGATGCCCGTTCACCTACAACGCCCGGCGAGATGGGAGATAGAAGATAGATGGAAGGAAAACAGGGCTCGCAGGGAAAACAAAAAAGTGGAATCACACAAGAAAGGGGGGTTGCACGGAAAGTTTTATTACAATTATAAAATGAATACATCGCGTTAAATGTATAACCGTTCGAATATTTTTGAAATTATAAACAAATTACGCATAAAGTATGATTTCTTACCCGATGTTTCCAGTTAAATAGAACCTTAAAATCAATTTATTGTTTCACCATCATCGGATTGTCGCAATAGTTAACGAATAATGACGCAAAGTATATTTTCTTCGGGTTATAAATAGTAAAGTCATTTTCATTTTTTCTCCAAAACTGTATTTTTTTTCTTATGATGACAAATAAGAATTGTTTGGGACACGTGAGTATCGTTTTGAGATATTCACTGTCACCGGAGGGAAATATCCATTCCTTGTATAGTATGGTAATGAAGGATTTTTTGAACTCTTCACATTCCTCTAAGCGAGATTCTTCGAATTCCGCTTTTTCTTGGCCTCCGCTAACACATCAGCTTATACTCCGATTTTCAAACATCTTGAGATTGCAAGCTTCGCTTCCTTTCGTAGAACTGTATGTTTCACTTGTATAAAAGCTTCTTGGAATTGAAACGGATTGGGCTGCGTACCGTTCGAGATGGCTGATAAAAAAACGCAAATATTCCCTGAGAAGCGGCGACTCACGATTTCCTGAATGAAAACAGTATAGAATATACAATGTACTCCAAAAATGACAGTAACTTAAACATTATCGATGGTTTTGAAAGGAAATACGTAATGAAAACGGTTTTACCGTTTCGCTTAGTTCGGTGAATTTTAAGCTGTGCTTCTACTTGTAAAAATCGAGAATCCGAGGTTCTGTCGTAAAGGAATGTTCCGATCAGCTCCAAGATGTCACAGTTTTACTGATGAATTTGAAGCTTCGGAAAATGCTGGAATTTCGAAATATCTGAAATGTAAGGATTTAATATTCAAAATTTAGGAGACATCAAAGGCATAGCATGGAATTTCATCGATGAAAACATTATTCCTTTTTTCCTTACCTGAGTTTAATTAAATGTTACTCAAGTTGAAAGCAACACAGACGGTAAAAATAAACAATAATGTGAAAATCTCTGAAATCTTTAATACATTGAATATTTTCACCAAATTTTACAATAATTCACATTATATTCCGATTACAAAATAGTCAGACCACGAATTGCAACACTGTCTTTGGTGTCCTTGAAAAGTCGGAAAATTTTTTATTCCAGTTGTTGTGCCCACTGTAAGTTCACAAGAGTGTTTTCGTTTTATGGTTTTTGTACGTTGTATCAACCCTTTGTGTTTGTGTTTGGCACCGCCGACGACTTCCGTATGATCAGTATGGAGCAATCCATACTTGATGGCGTCCAATCGATCCGTGCAAGAAAAATTGATTCCAGCATTATTCAAAATCGTGAAAAAATTCTCACTTTTAGCCTTAGTTTTTTCAACAAAAGATTTTCCGATCAGAATCGATTTGTACGATCCTTTCCCAACTAATTGTACCCCCTGGAACGCAGGAAAAACACTAAAGAACCGTAAGATATTACGAAGCAAATCTTTCGTTCATCGGCTGCAATTCTTGTTCCGTTGCTTGCGGCATCTTCGGATTGCGCCCAATTGATTCCTCGCGCAAAATGACGCCGATAGATGTATAAATGAAGTTGATATCATTTGAAAGTGCAAAGACGTAACGTCAATCAAAACAACATGCAACTGTGACAGAGTAAATGAACAAATCCCTTTCCTTCCTACTTCTATAACGAACTCCATACCTGAAAAAATTACAAGTCCCCGGCCATGGTGTTCGGTGCTTTTATTACCTATGCGGAAAGGAATCATCTGCGAGTATTTCGCCCTCGGTATGTCCTGACAAACGGTGTTTACACGCGAGTACTCGACGCCCTTACCGATGTTGATGCGTGAATACCAAGCGACGGAGGTTTCGTTTTGAGAGAGAAATTTACGTCCTAGCTGCGGATCGCGAGTCTAGAGAGAGCCCGTTTCTCTGGGCTCGTTCCCCTCTCCCTTCCCTTCGCTTCTCTCTTCATGCAGTCCTTTACCCCCGCACAGACGTCATTTATTCCGTATAATTGGACAGGAAGAAGTGGAGAGGAGATTTTCGCTCGTTTCTCCGTCTCCGCCGAACCCCGCGTTTACCTTCAACCTATGAAACCAAGTCCGAGACTGGCGAAGGTACAAAGAGAGCCAGGCTTCTCTTTAACGATGTCACGTGACTTCGAGACTCTGCATACTTGCGCAGGTTAACGAGAACGGTCTCAGGTAGCTATGAAAATTAGGCATGTAAGACAAGTTCAACTTTCATAACACAGGAATCGAAATATGGATATTTGCATAAACTAATAGTTGAATACAAGAATAGTCGAGTTACAGAAGGAAGCGAAATTAACTGAATAACAAAAGAGTTTGTGCAGAAACTCGAGATGTTATCGAAAATTGACGAAATATTTATACTACAACACCCTTTCGAGCTTCCGAATTAAATAAAAACTTTCGAATTATCACTTCTACAAGCCGTTTACGCACCAACAATTACGTTGAACGGTAAAATTACGTCGGTCTGTAGATTTCGACGCCAGAATGTTAGAAATAATTGCTAGAGATTTTTTAAACGTACGTTTTTGTTCTTGTTTCAACTTTGATGCAGATGATCCGACCGATTCATTTTTTAACTTGATAAATTTCAGGCTTCGAATACCATGACAACTTGATTCCAGTCATTTTAATTTTATTTGCTTTCTACTCGTCTGATTTTGGTTTTATAAGTATTGACCAAATGTTTTTAACACTGAGTTGTCTTTTTTTCAGCCATTACGTGATGCAAATATTCAGATGTCAATTCCTGTATATTTTGCAATTTGATAAAACTTTACACAGACTCAAGCTGTACATGTATTCGAAATTCCCTTAATCTATAGTTGTCCGATCTTTATAAACTAACATTGTTAAGAAAAAAATCCCGGCTGTCTCCGCTTCTCGAATTCTGCTTACACATCAAAAACACAATAGCGATTCGTTACTCCACAACGACAGCTAAAGACGTACTTAAAGCAGTATCCAAGCTCAATTTTCTCATTAAAAATTTTCCTCAGCCAAAATTTTTCTCTACCATTCACCACGATGATATTTCAATATAATCTGAGCCCGAATCCTGCGTCGATGTAAAGCATGCAGCAATTCTCCGCATTGGGTTGAAAAGCACAGTGCAATATATACCCAACCCCGTAGTGAAATCCTTCCTCCCTGTTCCTCGTTCTTCCCAGCATGCATACATGCATATAACCTGCAAACGAGTTCCCCTGCAACATTCCCCCATACACAACTAGACCTTGAGGAAGGAAATAGGGAACCGAATGATAGGACAGAAGCGTCTTCCCTCGGAAAAGCCAGTATACCCAAACCTAAATCCCTGTTTCTCTTTCTATTTCGCCTCATTCCTCCCGTTCTTCCTCTCCTCCAGGACTACGGAAGAGCCAAATGTTTGTCCAAGAGGAACCGAAGAAGTGTAGAGAGATGGAGAGGCGACTGTGAATGTGGGAAGGGCGGGAGTGCGGTGTGGGGTGTGCGACGAGGGGCGAGGGGCGGTGGGGCGGAAGGGGGAACGGGGAAGGGGGGGGGCGGGGGAGTCGCGAATCCCTGGATGGGTCTCCGCGGTCTCGGCGACTGAGGAAGGGGGGTAGAAGGGGGGCCAGCTCCTCTTAGCGCATTTCAATATATGGCGAAGAAGGCCTTTGAGGTTGAGGGAAGGAGGGCGCTATTGATTCCTCTTTTAATCTCGTCGTGCAGGCCCGCCTTGCCCCGCACCTCCCAGCCCCACCCCCAACCCTCGATCCCGGCGACGGGATCCGGGGTGAGAGGGGTTACTTATTTGAATGTGTCGTCGCGCGCGCCCCGAGACAAAAACGAGAGAGAATCCGTGAAATCGATGTGCCGCCCCCGACCCCCCCCCCCCCCCCCCCCGCCGACCCCCGGACCCGCCGCCTCAAACTTCGGCACCCCCGACTATGCTGTGCTGGGCGAAAGAAATCCAGCGCCCGTCTCTTTATACCGTAATGTGTTATACGCTGCACACGCACGCACTCACACCTTTAGACGTATTATAAAATACGTAAATGCTATCTTCCTCTCATTCTTTCGCGCTGTCTTTCTATTTCACTCTTGTCGAGGGGTTGGTGTGCGTGCAGGTTGCGGGCTCGGGGCGTAAGATATTGATTGACTACGATATGGGAGACTCGAAGACGTCGATGTGCACGATGGGCATTTCCGATTCAGAATAAACAATGCAGACGTATATTGTACACTTGGTGCAGTTCGGATTTTTTATACCCTGATAACCCCCCAACTGTGGGAGAGAAGTTCGGGACTCGAGTTCGTCTCGGTGTAACTACAGGAAATATTTTTTTTTTTTTTTTGTTTCATCCTTTCATTATTCTTAACAACGGGGTGATCGCTTTTGCACCGTTGATTTTTTATTCAATGTTCGAAAGCCGATACTGATGCGGAAAGGTTCGCGAAATAGCCGAAGATTGTATCGCGGACTGAGACTAGTTTTATCTTTATTTTAAACTTTGAGATTTCATCGTCGGGCACGAATTGTTCTAGTTCCGGCGTGAAATTCATATCAGAATAGCATTTGCATAAAATTTCATCGATTCGCTTCGCGTGAAGTGTTCAAAGTCGTTTTTTTTTTTCACTAAAACAAAGTGTGAAGATAAACAACTCACGACAATTTTTCAGAATTGAAGATATCCAGAGTGATTGATCCAATGCATTGATCAACGCTAATGTCGGTCATCGTTTTTATGGGTTTCGGATTACCGATGACGGGATCAATTGCAATATAGCCTTTCACGTCAGATTTTTGGTACATGTGAGTGAAAAATAAAATGAAGGGCTGTACGAAGAAAACGAATTGTATAATCTGCACTCTCTCGAAATTCTTACACTTCACGGGAAAATTATTTGCAATGATCTGTCTACGTTTTCAAACGTGTTGAATATATGTAGATATAGAATATACATAGATAAAACAACTTATTGTTTGAACGTTCATAAAAAGCAGACATTTTATACTCACCTCAATCGAGCGAATTTATTTAAGTGTCCTGAAAACTAATGTTATTTTGTGGGAGGTAATTAGACGCATCATTCGACCATTTTTTTAACGCAAATATAGTTTTGCCAGATAAATTATATAAATTCAAGCTTGGTTTATACAGTTGATTATCATCAGTCAAGAACAAACCAATTTCAATTTTGACTTCTCTTTCCTTTAATTTTAAAGCGTAAGCGGGCACGAAAGAAGTGAAAATGGTAATTGTAAATAAAATTGTAACAACAATCAGTATTGAATATATGCTGCATTTTTGTTTTTTTTTTCTATTTTGCAAAGGACACAAACTACAATAATATATTTAGGCCCTAAAATTAAGCTAAACACGCGGTTAATTTAAACACTCACAAATTTACTGTTGCCAGTTTTTTTTGGCCTCGGAATCGTAGAGCACATGTTTGAGATTCACCCTTTATAGTATCGTAAAAAACGCGCCCTCAAAAACCGAGCGACAGCGTAGTACAGGTGTGGCAATTGTGTCCGTGATTTTCTCTCGGACAGCAGAGATGATATTAGAAAAACAAAAAAAAACAAAAACGGTAAAGAGATAAGGAAAAAAAAAAAAAAAGCAACTGCGAAGCGGAGTATCAGCCGGGAGCATCGGAGCCGGCGGGTGAAAATGAGTAGCGGGGGGTGGGTGGGGTTGGGCTCTGGGTTAGGGTGGCGATGACGCCGAGCTCAGGGAGTTCCGGGACGGTCGAGGCGGTCGAGGGAGTCGCCCTATTTTTTTGAACCGAGGTTGCGTGGGGTAAGATATTGATTTTTTTATTTTATAATTAGGGGTGCGCACCCCTTGGCTGCCAGAAAAACACGTCACCCAGATGGGAGAGACCCGTCCCCTGGCCTTGCACCCCTCGCCCCTCAACGACGCCATCGAACGATACACACGCGTGCAGTGCGTGAGTGCAACGCAGGAGTTACAGCCGTTGCGAACCGGCCGGGAGGCTAAGCGTCGGTCACCCCCTAACCCCACCGTCCCCATTTTATCTGACTCGATGCTTTCTTCGGCAGCGAGGTTTTTACTATCTTCGCGATCAGGGGGAACCGGGGAACTGCTTATATATTCTTTCGAGAGCGACCGACGGATTTGAACGACTTTTTTCGACAACCACCCAGCGGCTGTCTTTACTTATCGCTATTTGAACACATTTATCTACCCATTTCTCTTTACGAATCTGTTCTATACCAACGATGTGTAGAATTGTCATTTTTAATAGTGGACGATGTTATTGATACATGTGACCGATACAAGACTTGCATGTACGTTTGCACACACACACACACAAGTAAAGATTTGAAAAAATTTTACTGGCTCCGATGGAGGTGTTAATTTTATTCGAAAATTATAATTTATATGCGTCAAGATGCCGATTGAGAAAATTGTTACCGAAGCAAAATTAATTGTTGTTATTTACAAATTAAATTCGTATTTCATTATAACCTTATTACAAAATTCCAGTCACTTGTGCATTGTGTTTTAGTTTGTCCTTATTAGAAAGTACAATTGTAACTTGTATTATCTGACTCCAATTGAAAGACAATTTCCTGTTTTAATTAATTACAAAATTTAAGTGTAATTTATTTATCAATTACACGCGTAATTTATTACCAATACCAATGTAGCTCTTTCCGATATCGTTCTAAACTTGACGATGACTACGCCCGTGGTTTATTCGTTTCTGCTTGATTTACTGTCAAGAATCAAATGAGAATTTGAATATGACACAGAAAAATAGAGAAGCAATTAATTTATAAATTTTTGCTTAATTTAGAATCGTAATCAGGATTCTATACTTTAAAAGCTATTGATTAGTAGATACAGGATTTATTCTCAGCTGTTCTATAGCTGCAGGTGTTAAATACAAATTCTTCCAAATATACGCTTCTGCGATATTTTCTGTTTATTATTTTGTATAAGAGTAATTTTTTGAAATTCCTGGCAATTCATTAATCTAGTAAAGTCAACAATTTAAAACACACGTATTTCGTGAACATTGCACAAAAAGATGTCTCTCGGAAAAAGATGAGAATTTCACATTGGAGCGAAAATGAAGTAAATCAATTTTTCAATAACAACGACGATTATCAGATGGTCGTAAAATTGTACTGACGTGCAGAGAAAAGTAGAGAAAAAATCACTTTGGCATAATAATCAAATCTATTATAATCAATACTGTGAATTTTTGGTCAGTATATAAAAGCTTCAAAAACTCTTTAATGATTGCCCTGATCATTTCAAAGTTATGAAAGTGTAAAAATTACCGTAAGATATTCTGATGGTAAATAATCTTTTCCTTCTACTTACGATACTTTTCTCTCTTCCAAAGGGAGAAACTTCAAATTTCGAATAAGTCGTACAGCTGTGCAGAATCGACGAGAGAGGCGAAATATGAATCGAGGAAACTGGAAATTCTGTACATTTTCCATCGTTCCCGGGGACAGCGCTTTTTTTTACTTCTTCTTTTCACCCTCCCTGCACCCTGGTTCTCTTCCGATTTTCGCACCCCTCGGCATATATTCGGGGACGTTTTTCCTCCCTCCCGTCAGACTAACGTCCGGAGTAATTGGCACCGCGAACAGCGCGTTTCGCACGGACTTAGGCCCTTGAAAGGACGAATTAGAAAAGAAAGAAAAAGCGAAAGAGTAAATCACCGGCCGGGCAATCGTGTTCCAGCTAGATTTTCACCTACGTTTAATTCGCACTGGCGAAGAAGAAGCGTCGCGAATCTCGCGAGCGAGGCGGTAATTTATTCGCCGTTTGAAATGGCATCGAGATTACGTCGGCGTCGAGGGCCACAAAGGTTGGGGCACCCCGATAGCGGGCCCTCAATTAGCTCAGGAGTTTTCGGACAGCGTCCAGGGTCCGCCACCCGACCCGTAACGAGGCAATTAAAAATCCGCGATATTCGCTCACAGCACCGCCACCACCTCTCCTCTCATTCGAGTGCATTTCGTTGGCCTGGTTCTGTGTGTAATTTCGTTTCGAGTCCCACATGGTTCGACGAGAAAAGCGCCGCAATGTTTTCCCGATAGCTTGAAGCCAAATACATCCAAAAACCCGCGTATTGTATTCAGGCACGATGAAAAATTTCATGATTGGGGTAAATTTTTGACAGAAATCTACCGATAACCTAATACCAACATTTTTTCGGTACAGTCAACTTGATTCTCGTTGCACCAGAACACGTTTCGATATATTTTTTATTCTGATATCGTGAACGCATTTGACGAAAAAAATCCTTGTAAGTTAGCAAATCTTTGTATAGCCGAGTTGATCCGATGTTCAATTAGTATAGAATAATTCTCAGCAGAAAGATTTACTTTACTACGATTCTAAAACTTGTGATAATCTAATCGTTCTTTACAAGAACCATTTCATTAACTTGCTATATTTTATTTAGCAAGTTACCAAATTAGGTGATTATCAATTTCCCTTATAAGTTTTCATTCATAAATGCCTCAATGTTCATTCATCTCTTAAGGGGTTATTGTCAGCCCTCAATGATGACAATGAGATGAGTTTTCACACGAAAGAAAATTTCCATTTGTGGTTATACTACACTGCCGTCCTTAACACTAGGTATATTGTCTTGTAACTATTACGATTTTTTTATACCAGTGAAATAATAACTTGATCTCGTGCTTTTATTTAACTGATGAAACGTAGTAAACCAATCACCAAGAAATGTTGTATCGGCAACTTTAATCACACTAAATGTAGTTACTGCTACAACATTGTTTCAACATAATTTCAAATATTCAAATTATGATTGTAACGATAGGCATCTTATCAAAATTTTCCTGATAACTGCAACAAATGAATTTTATCTCAACACAACAACGCGACGAAGCTTAATGAAACACAAATTTCAGGAACGTGTAGAATCCACCCGGTCCCAGAACTGAGTCAACCTGTACAAACTTGAAGCGTATACCGCGGCTCGTATTCGGGGAACAATTATCGACAACCCTTGTTTCCACCATCCACCTGTGCCCCGCTGGCCAAGGTCTCGAATTGGCCATCGCCATCCTTTGACGTTCGTTACAGACGCGACCTGGCAGAGGTTCATTCGCGGAATTCGCTCCTCCTTATTTCTCTGTCCTCGTTGTCTTCTTCTTCATCGTCTCGACTCCAATTCTTCTGCCTGAGATCCCGCATCCCACATACACGCGTCAATTTAGGCGAGGTTCGCACACCGCAACGCCGAGTACCAACCTACCTATCCAGTATAGGGTATGGTTCGCTTGTCACATACAGAGTATAATATGCAAAGTCCCGCCCCCGCGTTGCCAGGGCGACCGAGCGCTCCGCGAGAGCCGGTGCCCCCGGTGAGGTGCCGGAGGATGAGGATGAGGGAGGGGGAGGGCAGACACTCTTCGAAATTTGTATAACTACCCCCGGGGGCGGTGGGAGGCGGTGGGGCGCCGCATCGATCCGCGACCCCCGGCCCCCCTGAACGAGGAGTGGGGCACCGTCGTCATCTCGCGAGGCGGGCAGGCAGGAAGGAAGGAATGGAGGAGAGAAAGAAAGGGGATACCACCCTTTGCCCATTACACGCGTTGATCCGGCGGGTCAAGATGTTGGAAAAGCGAAAATGCATACGGGCACCTGCGCGCCGTTGCTTTTCCAGGTTCGGATACCATGGTAATGCACCTGTATCGACAGGAAACGGTGAAATTTTCAAGATTTAGCTTCCGACTGCGCATGCGCGAACTTTGTCGGATTTTCATGCAGGCCGGCCACCTCAAGCTTGCCTGGCTTGTCAAACGAGGTTTATCGAGGTTACGTAGGCGATTTTTTTTTTTTTTGCTGAATGCGATTCGGAAAGGCTAAGAGAACCTGTCGTTAATAACTGACAATGAGTGATAAACCGACTACTGTTACGAGTCATCACGACCAAAGCCGGCGAGTTTTGGTTGTTGGTGCGATGACGGCAGGATTAAAAAATGTCCATACGTTGGAAAACAAGAGACGGGATTCGACTCTTTTAGCAAAAATTTGGCGAATTTCAACGAAAATTAAACTATTCATTCCAGACATCTCGGTTGAACAGTTTCACGCATTAGAAAAATAGGCACAAAATGGTTATTTCAAAAATTGTCAATAGCAGACGTCCAAGACACCGCTCGTACAATAGTATCGCAATTTTACGCGCCTGCTGAGAAACGAATCAGATCTTAAAATTAGAAAGAAAAATGCTCGTTGATAAATTCACATCAGAAAATATCCCAAGATCGAGATATGCGTTCGAATGAATCGAATATGTTTAAAAATTGTTTCGAGTAAGTTGGCTCCCCTGTCTTGCAGACGTAAATATTGCCGCGACAGGACCTCGCCAACCAATAGAGTTCAATCATTTTGCGCATGCGCGGTCGGTCGCTTATCCCGCTGCAGTTTCACCGTTCATCCCTGTGTGCACTTCGATTGCTCGTGTATCGGGAGGATCAGTGCAGCCGCGTTCCCTACCTCTCGATACCGCCCACGACTTTTGCCTTGCAATTTCTGCACCGTTCCCGGTACATACACGTGACTGAGTGTATGCGTCGTGGATTCGCGGTTGTAGAACTACAGCGTCTTGTGTGTAGGTATGCCTTATAAACGCACAAGTATTGCCTCGGGGTATCGCGCTCTCGCACCTGCCCTTTTATTCTGCTGCACCTCTAACTCTTTCGCTCTGTTTTGCTCTTTTTTATTTTCCGTACACACGCGTACGGACCTAATATATAATACCTACCGAATTCGCAAAACGAGGGTGAAGATTGAGGTAAGAAGTAGAGAGCAGGAGGGAGACAGTTCATCCATTGTTGTATTGTGTGCTGCATTTTAAGATAAAAATTTCTCAGAAGTTGCACACTCGGTAATTGGATAATTTATAAACAAGCACAATTTTCAGAAATGCTTTCATTTTTTATGCTACGCGGCTTCTTTTTCATTTTGTCTGATTGTATGTTACATGTACGTATGTTATGTTGGATCGTATTAAAAATATCTACTACTTTTTTTGTTTTCAAAATTCGAGTCGAAAACATTCTTCAAACCGACGAAAAAAAAATGACGCCGTCCAAGTTTCAGCTCTGAACATTAATACTTATAAATAAAATGATAACAGGCCTGTTTTGTACAGGGTTCACTGCGCTACAAAAATGCGTTCTGGTATTATCGGTACATTAATGCGTTGACGATTCATAAAATACGAAAGTTAAAACAAAAATTTCCAATTTTATTCAAATGGGAAATAGATAATCGCGATGAGGCACCTCTGAATATTAATATTCAGAGCTGAAACATGGACTGCATCTTTTTTTCGTCATTTCGAACAATATGTTCGACTTGAATTTAAAGAAAATAAATATTCGATTTTTTTGATACAGTCAAATGTATATACTTATATGCACAGGTATTAGGTTATATGTAAGACAGGAAATTATTCGTGAAATTGTCGAACACTTCTGTATCCATACAGTCCAATATGTATTATCATTATATCATATACACACGTAATGCATATTCCGCTAACACAATTGTTCGGAATTCTGTTGAAACAAAAAGTCATTCATATTCAAAACGTTGCGAAGAAGTTGAAGATGAATTGAAAACAAGTGTTGAACTATACCCCGTTCAGTCTCTCGAAACCCATGTAAGCTATAATAACCAGACAAGGAATAATAACATAATTTAGCCAGGAATCAGAATTATGATAAATTAATACTATGCATCATTTCTTTCGTTGAATTTCACGGATTACTCATCATCCGTCATTTCTTCTCCAGTATAATAAACGACACTCGTAACCATATGCTGGTAAATATGAAGAATCGGGTCTGTACAAGCTTTTCATATTTTCATTTAACGATCGATTTAAACGGCATAACGAAGGAAAAAAATCAGATAAATAAAAAAGGACAATAATAAAAATAAAATCTTTTTAAGGTCCGTTACTCGTTGCGGATACCGCGCATATTCACATCTCTTTTCTGCAGCGTGGTGCGTTCGAGAGTGAGTGAAGTCATCATGCTTCGCAGGTCCGCGAATATAACAGCTCTCGGTAATTACACGATAAATGTAGATAGGTGAGGGCTGTGAGCCTGCGTCCAAGCTTGCGCTGGCCAGCTGCGGCCGAGCTGATTCAATGCTTGGCTAATTATCCTCGTAACCATCAAGTTAATTGCTACCACTGCAGCCGAACCCGGTCTCTTACTCGTTCTATTGGCTCTTTGAGCGATTCTTCTTCCTCGCTGTTCCCCGCCGCCACTCTTCAATTCTCATTAACTTTCTCTCTTTATCTCACTATTTTAGGAGTGATTTTTAGAACGGCGAGAGAGCAGGTATAACCAAATGGAAAATCGATCGGTCGAACAGCTTGATAAGATCGGTATATACATAGATGTAATAAAATCAGTTGGAAGCCGTTGAGAATCAATCTTAAAACGCTCAAAATCACGTTAACTCACCTCAGCTTGAGAAACCTCGAAATCGTGATTATGCAAATCGTTGTAAATTTTACAAAATCGGTGCGGAATCAAATGGCACTTACTATTTACTTGGAGCCGGTCAAACGAGATTATCAGATGATATTGTTTCGTAAAAAATTCAAAACCTCTTTTGGTATATTTCTAGATAGCAATTAGATTGCCACACTAGCCAGAGAAGTTTAGTCCTGATCGAACGCTACGTTGAAATTTTTCTTATACTTTTACTCACGATGAATCTCTGTTATATGTAGGTATACTATTTACCCTTATATTGAAATTAAAAGTAGAGAAATCATTTACGCTTTATCATCTAATTTTTGACACGATAAACATAGTAAGATGAGTAAAATTTCTCCTTCGTGAAATTAGCGTCGCGGTCGAAATTTCCTCGTGAAGTTGTCCGTGTTTTCTCGCGGCTGAAAAGGAATGACGAATCACTTTTCCGGGAGGCATTCCATCGATATTCCAATCGGCGATAATTTTTCTATTTCCCCAGCCGCTTCATATTTATCGATGTACGCGAATACTGCTTCGCTATTAATTGCAAGCACAAATGCTGATTACGAAGCGTAAGACAAGTTGTCTACACTTAGCCGTATAGCACAGTGGATTTCAGTGAATTGAATTTTCTTCTGAGTTAAAATCTTGTGTAAATTTGTAGTAATATCGAGAAATTCAAAATGCAATACCATTGCCTGCATATATTACAATTGTGATTACGGAAAGTAACAAGAATTGTGTTATAAACGTGAAAATTGTGAAAATTGACAAGCCTAATCCGCTTTATTTTGAAAAATAATAAATTGCTGGAAATTGATTTTCCTTTCAGAAAGAATACAGAGAGATAACTTGACAAATTTTTTTCATAATCTGATCATACGAAGGAAATCAAACCAAAACCTAGCTGAAATATTAAAAACTCGAAATTGAGTAAAAGAGAAAGCAACGACTTTGTTTCTACTGCACTCTTCGATCTCGTCTTATCTTCGAAATGCATAAATCGCTTTGATAATTCTAAAAAACGGCGGGCCACCCTCGATATATCCGAAAGCTTGACGTAACTGTATTTTAGTTCTCGACGATTCCAACGTCAAACTCAAACCACCGATACATCTCAAGTCTTGACCTTAATTTTCTCACCCCCTCGCAAGTAAGTAATTAATTTCAAGAACAGTCGAATTCATTAATGACTCGCCCTCGCGCTTGTCGAACAAACATATTTGGCGCGCTCGGTCTCGGTCAATGCCTGCGCGTAGAAGATGAAGAAAAAAAAAATAATATGATACGTACGTAGTTACGCACATACCGATACACAGACGCGGGGTAGGCAAAGAGGTACAGAGGATGTAAAATCGTCGATCTGGAAGGGTATGGCTGTGTGGCGTGGGTGGTGCCGCGGCGTGGACCCCGGGGGCAGAATTATCATACCAACACAGAGGCGGAGGCAGGTCTGATCTAATCACACTCCCATATACATAAAATAACCGCTCTACGCTACGGGCCCCGCGCTAAGGCCCTGGGCCGGGGCCCATCGCACGGCTCTTCGCCTTCGAAGAGGCTAAGAGGCGGATTGTTTTCAGCTGGGACTCTCCGAGTATAAATTGGCCAATTATTCGGAAATAAGGTAATTATATAAGAGGGAGGTGATCTCGGATATGGCAGGGAAGGGAGGAGGGGGGGAGATCGAAGAGAGAAATCAAAGGCGATTACCTGCCTATGAGAGGCTCGAAATCAGAGACCATGCCTGGCACCGCGGGGCCCGAGCTCCCCCGATCACCTGAGGACCAAGAATTTCTCGCTTCTTTCCGCCCCGAGGGGGGTGGAGCGGGATTCCTACTCCTGCATGTACCCGACCGACAGACAACCATCCTTGACCACATCGGCAGATGTTCCTTACGTAAATTGCCTCGAATTAGGCCCCGATAAATAATAACGGAACGAGCTCCGCGCAATCCTTTTTACGATATAAATTAAACTAAAACACTTGTCTTATTTTTCTTTTCTTCGTTGTGCTGTTGCTTTTGTTTCCTTTTTTTTTATTTATTTATTTTTTTTTTTTTACCTTTTTCTTCTTCTCCGCTTTATTCATGCCAATTGTTGATCTTTTTCCGCGATATTAAACCTAATTTTCACACGTTCGTTCTTACGTTAGTCAAATTTTGTATTGTCTATTATCTCTCTCTTTAGTACGTACCGAGAATCAGTAACGATGTGAAAAGGGTATTAATATGTACTAACAATAGTATATAATTCAAATTATCGTCATAATAATAGTGTCATAATTGCGAAGTTATATCAGTTGCGCGTGAATTGATTTTATATTACAGTTAGGATATCTACTCGAAAATTTTATAATTGTATCGATAATTTTTTGAATGATGAGCGGACAAAAAATATCTTACAATCAGTCGCTCATCCCTTATTCTTGCACCATACTTTATTTCGTTCATTTTATACTTTATTCTTTTACCGTGTTCAGTCTGGAAAGTTTAGAGATCTGGGATTTGGAGTCCACGACAAACTCAGCGAGGAGTTGAGTGGACTGGGATTGGACTATTTATTATTTTTGGAACGTAATTTCAAGTACGAAATAATTTTATTTTGCAAGACTACAATTTTCTACCGAGGTAGCTTCTGATGGAAAAATCAGCTTTCTAGACGTTCTCTTATCAATGATAAATCTCTCGTATCTTGACTTCAAATCACACCAACCAAAATCATATTAAATCGAAACAATTGGCTACTTGGGAGAAAAAGCAATCAGACTTTCTAGTCAAGAGTTCCATGGAAAAATCTAGATTTTATACATAAAGTTTTACGAAAAACGTCTACCCTCATTATTTAATCACTAAACACGTAATAAGGTAAATGTAGGTTATGACTATACACATATCTTCTGTAATGTAGATTGATATTCTCTATTGTTTATGATAAAAAATTATTTCAACTTGAACATATTCCAATAAATTTTCGTTCCGAGGAAGGCCCCCACTCCACACGAACCGTAAAGAAATACGTCTTATATTTATAACGTTTAAAGACCGCTTGTGGAAACGTGTATGCGCTATAAAATTTGATAAAATCCGTCCATTCGAAACTTCATCATACGTTCAAAAAGTAACGTGTACATGTTTAAGAAATTGAAATGATGAAAAGTTTTCAAAAATCGTTGTACATATTTGTGTTTCATAACACAACAAGAAAAAATCTCAATTGCGCCGGATTAAGTGAAAACGACCGCTACTCGGTCGGACAAGATTCTATGCGAGTACCGTCTAATTGTAAATGAATAATGCAATTTTGAAAAAAATCCGTGCCACACAGATGGCGACAAGATAAATTGCGCATACCCTGAATTAGCGTTAAACCCGTAAAATACAACGGCAAAGAAGCTTCAAGTTTATCCCGCGAAGCCGCAATTGTAACGGGAGCTTTTTCCCAGCAGTCTCAGCTTATCTTCCGCCGAGCCGTTGAAAGCTGGAATGAGGTAAGTGAGAGATATGTAGGCATATAATAAAAACGTCGATGTAAATACAAATAGGGGGCAAGCGGGTGGATATGGGGGGGGGGTAAGGAGACGGGGGCTGGGGAGGATTCGCCGCGGATATAATCGCGTGAATCGCGAGGGCACGCGCTTGGGTGGCGGGGTTCGCGTCACGGGCGATGGTTATCGGATCCGGGACTGCATATAATTATAATTAAAAGTGATCAAGCCGATACGACGCACGGCGAGTCGGTCGAGCCTTTCCTCGGCTATGGTTAAGCTCGAGGTAAGGAGCGAAGAGGAGAGGCGAGAGAGCGCGAAGGGGGGGTGGAGAGGAAAGGGGAGGAGAGGATCGAGGCATTATAGAGGAAGGCACGGAATGGTGGCATAATACCAGCTCCGACTTAAGCTATATATTCCGGCTGAGGATAGCGGAGCTCGGCGCAGCTCGTGTGGAGGTGGAGCTCGTCCGAGGGTATGCTAATTCCGGCCCGGGGCCACCACGCAGCCCTTAATAGCTCAGCGCCCGAGACTTTCCGAGCTTAACCGACCGCTTCTTAAGCACGCCTGTGTGCCACGTACGGCGGTTCTTTACCTACAACCTACACCGTCTTACTATTGCTCTGGTATCGGCCGAGCGAAGCACGCCGGTGATTTTTCAAATTCCGTTTTTCACCCCGTCTGCCGAATTATTCATTCCGTTTTTTTCCACCTGACATATCGAGCGCGGATAATTTCCTCGCGATTAATTCTAGTCTCTGTGTACCGAGAGTTTCCCTTGAAAGGGAACATACGCTCGTAGCGCGCGCTATTCAATTTGCTTAATTTTTATTGGCTCGTATCCGTGCTCGCTGCCTGAAGCAAACCTTTGCTGACGAGAACAAATTCCCTAGGATCGATCGGTTGACAAGTGACAGTCAACCGTAACCTCTCGCCTTTTTAGAAATCACTACGTATCGGTCACTCTGCTTACCATTCTGGTGAGATTTTTACGAAGTTGGCTACCTCTGTAAACTAGGCGAGTTGCAATTTTCGACCGGGTCCTTTTAAGAAAAACTCACCGTATAATGGTATTGTTGGTTGTTCTGGTTATACAACTCTGATTTATTCTACCTCAAAAAAAAGGTCGCTCCTTGATTCAACCCTGCTCGATCCACCTCCAGTTTCTGATTAATTGACGATAATCAGTCGTAACCGTTACTCTTTAACCCTGATAAATAGGAATCTTTATTCCACCAGATTTCTATGATCAATTAAATTATTCATCTTTTAATAAGCACGAGTTTGTCATTCTTCACTTTTTCTCGTCATTATCGTGCCGTCATTTTCTAATACGTTTATCCAAATTCTGATAATAAAATACCAACTGTATAATGTTATTCTCTACACGTGAGATATTTATAATAGCAGAAAAATTAACAACTCCAGATAGAAAATTTGCTTGCGACGATTGGATAGAGAACATAATTATGGTTAATCGAACGAGATTTTTTATTTCTGGTCACTTCTAAACAACGGAAATATTTTATTTTTCAAGCTGCCAATAGGTTACAATTGGTCAAATAAAAGTGACACTCTTCACTAAATTTTTCGTTCGTCTCGTTCTGCCCCAACTCTCTCACATGGTAAACTTTAATTATTTTAATTAAATGTAGAAAATGTTTCAAAGTTTGAAAGACAATGTGTAATGAAACTTGTGAAATTTTTCATCTACCGTAAACAAGTGATTTTATTTCTATACTGAGGAACTTTTTCCTTATTATTCCACAAACTATTTACTCGAAATTGAATGAAATTTGTCATAGTTTACGGACATTTTTCCTCGTGCGTGGAATATGCGTAAATACGGGTACACTGAAAAAAATCCATCAGATCAGAATAAACTATCACTTAAGTATACTTATGTTACAACTATTACTTGGATCAGGAAGTCAGCATGTAAATGGATTAAGTATCATTTACTTTGGTTATTAATCAATGAGGAATTTTTTGATCCTAAAAATGATTTAGCATGAAATGTAGTAAGTTTTTTTTCCCCAGTGTGTGCACCGCTGACGTATGACGCATGGGGCGTTACAAGACTCTGAGCATAACCTACAAAGGCCGTAATTAATACAATGTGGGGTTACCTCGAGACGGTGAATTTTTTTTACGAGTCCATGTGCAGGTTTTATCACCAATTAAGTTGGAGGAGAAAAGCGGGACCGTTTTAACGCTCCGCGGATGGATCGGGCCCTTTTCAGGGTGGGGGGCAAGCTTCGCCAGAGGAATGCACGCTGCTACAGAACCGACACCTCCGACAACCCGAAGCGAACACCTCTTAAACCTGATTTTTCACCGCCAGTCGCCCAAGCCGAGAGGAAATGGTAAAAACTCAACTAAATCTGTTTCTGATAGGCTATCACCAACTTGATATCTGTTAGTTTAACTTCGGGTATCGTAGCGCTCGTATCGGTTTTTGGGCCTCCTGATCGATACAAGCTGCCGTGTTCTGGAAGCATAGGAGTCAGCTATCCAATTAATATAGAGATGAGCGATCCTATCCTATATTTCAAGCAACTGTCTTATCTGTAAAGATA
This sequence comes from Neodiprion pinetum, assembly GCF_021155775.2. Lineage (NCBI taxonomy): Eukaryota > Metazoa > Arthropoda > Insecta > Hymenoptera > Diprionidae > Neodiprion > Neodiprion pinetum. The sequence continues at coordinate 22,702,479 of NC_060234.1, forward strand.
AAATATACCGGAGACGGCATACTGTGACTTAATCTTGTACGGAGCAAAGTTTTAATTTTTATTACACATTGCAGAAAAGAATTTTTCAATTCCTCGTGATACAATTCAAAACTTTTCTATCGCTAGTCTAAAAACTGTTGGATTCCGATTTGCGAAAGTCATCGCGCGTAAACGAAACCGATTAAACGTGCAACAGGAACCCTGCGACGTAACGAAGAAACGAATCGATGACAATAATTGTAACGAACAATAACACAGGGGCACCGGAACACAAGAAGACACTAAAAGTACCGTGTCCGTCGTATTTATCGCACCTTTTCATTGTAGGGTAATTACAGTTAATTTCTGTCAACCGACACGGCAAAGGATGAGTCGAGTCCTCGTCCAGCAACTCGGGTAGCAATTAAGAGCGGGTGGCATAAGGGGGAGCGGAGAAAAGGAACGAAGAGGATGCGAATAATAAAAGAAGGGCCATTGGACGAGGAGAGAGGAGGAGAGGAGAAAAGGGCGGGTAAACTGCTGCCCGCGAAAGTAAGGAAGTGACGGGTTGTAATGGGTCTTTGAGAGCTCTCCGAGCTAGCAAGTGCGCGTCGCGCATGCACATTTACAGAGTTGCATACACTCCGGTTTGTACACGTAGGCGTTTCGCATGTGCGATTTCCCGCACACGTCTATCGCACCGCTGATGCCGGTCGAAGGCATTGGCAGCCGGTTGAAATACACTCGACTGAATTATGAACCGTAAAAAACTCATGCTGGCAGCTTACGGTCTTTTACTGTACAGTAACTACACCGGGCAACCCACCCCTCCTTCGTTATTGCTCCACCGCGCTCGCTGCAACATTGTGCAAGGCGAGTAGCGATTTGCAGATCACTTCGCGATCACCGTGCCACCATCTCTCTGCGCCGAATGGCCACGCCAGGGCACCGTTCCTGTATGGATGAAAAAAAAAAAAAAAAAAAAATTAGTATCCTTAACCAAGCAAATGGGTAAACACCACTCCAGACATCCTTTTTTCCTCGCTGCAGTAAAGAAAATCGATACGCGGTAAATCTGCCCGATGGTTAGTACAACAGAACTTTTATTCTGTTTGTTTGAATGTCACGGTGTGTATGTGAACCTGTACATACATGCACGCCCCACGGTGCATCAATATTTTCTTGGACTGAAACAAAATTTCATCGATTAAAATAGACGAATGTTGTCGGTTAATTCGAGTTACGTAAATTGAGAGTAGAGAAAGAAAAAATCAGACCTAATCGTTCGTGGTGAAAAAAATCTTTTCGTATAACTATTGCAGCGAACAAGATCGCACCTTTTTTACCATCTGTATCAAGGTTTGAGCTCTTTTCATGCAAAGGGTCTCATTCTCACAACTTTTACACCGTTTGATTAAATCTGCCGAAAGTGAAAGTTTAACTCTGCGTCAAGGTTCGAGCACAGATGGAATAGTAATGATAAGCAAAAAAATAAAAATAAAAATAATATCGAGAGTTGTGATTGCGGAAGGTATGGATGGGTAATAGATATATCGGAGTGAGCGAGGGCTGCTAATGGACCGGAGTCGTGGTCACGTCCGGAGGTAATGATATAGAACAAATGTTTCGAAAATGCACTGCCATTTGAGATGTACGTATATGTATACACCCAACGCTCCATATATAATTCGTGAGTAGATTAATGTACCAGTAAGACTGATCGAATTTGACCTAGTGAACATAAACTTGACGTTAGAAGGGTGGATCACAGGTAAAAATAGGCACGTAGCCCTCCTTTAGCCTCAAGGAAAGCGACCTTACGTTTCTTTGACCTTCGTTCAACGAACATTCGGCAAAGAATGAAACGAAGAAGTCTGAAAACTCTTCAAGTATTATAGCCTCTCGAATCGACCAAACCTCTTCCATCCGTGCACAATAGGCAAGTTCGATTCCCTGGATTGACACACAAAAATAGTAAGCACAACTTCCTTGTACGTGAATGTTCATTATGAATGTATAGAATATGGTATTGAAGAATATGAGTTGGAAAAATAACGTTAGTTATGTATCTTTTTTCTTCTGACGGTTCGTGTTTTTCTAACGATTACCGCGTTATTCCAACTCCCAGACTGCACAGCTGGGAATGAGGCATCTGTGTATATATGTACGCTTGGGCACTTGGGCACTTCATATACCTGGTCAACGATTAGCACCGCGTCGCATACGAGGCATCCAAGATGACTAGGCGCATACCGGTCTGGATATGGTTCGTTCTTTCGCCGGAATGGCGTTGGCCAGATACACACGGCTCGTAACACGCGTGTTATTACGCGGAATAATATAACGACGATAACAATAATGGTGGTAAGAAAAAGAAGATATATATATATATATATATATATGTATATGTATGTATGTATGTATGTATAATAACGATCGATCGCTCACTCATTCGCGCAGGAATTACGTGGCAACCGTGCCGCTGACATATCGGAGAGGAAGATGATGAAACAAGAGGAAGAGGGCGCATAAAGGAAGCGACATCGGTATAAGGCGAACGAGGGTATAATGGGAAATAAGAATTGCAGTGCGAGCCGTGAGGATCGGCGTCGCTCAGGGTCCGTTCATCGATAATATCGAGTTCAGGAGGAGAGGAAGCTGAAGAGGAGACGAGGCATCGCGGTGCACGGACCACGTGAGATAATAAGGAGACGCGGAGCGTGGGGCTCGGGATGGAAACCGCAGGCGGCATTATTCAAATTGAATCCAGTAAGAATGATTATTGCCGAAGAGGCTCCGGAGAGAGACGAGGAGGCGAGGAGGCGAGGGCGAAGACGTACGGGGACAAGGACCGGAGGAAGAAGTCGAGGAACGACGCGGGAAGAATGGGAGGAAGTCTTGCACCGGCCGCGACCTCCGCTACGGTGGATAACCCGCCTGCCCATACCTGATCACCGATCGCCCTGTCATTATTACGCCACTCTCGATGTCATTACGTTATTACTCCTCCGCAGCTAACTCGGATCAGAGATATTACCAGCTGCCGCCTCTGGAGGAGGCCCGAACTAGACCAACCAGAGTCGTCCCACTCTCCCTTTGCATCTTCACGTTCTTGATATACACTGGAAACCCATTTCAACATTCAGCGCCGACTCTCGTCGCCCTTTAATTTCATTTACCAAACTCGCGGAGAGGTCCGTGTGTGCGCGTGTCTGATGGTCCTCTGCCGCTACGCTAGGAAAAATTACGTACCTACACGATCGATTGTATACTCATCGACTTGTGGATAACTTGCCAAGTCGAGGAATGCATCCTCGAGTTTAATGTGGCAAGTGATGTACAATTTATTTCTCAACTGTTGGTAGATTTTTTAATACGATTTTCGCAAATTTTCAAAGACCTAGGGAGTAGAACTTTGAAGATTTCATTCTATATTTTGCGTCTTGGTTTAAAAGTTCTATACCTATAGGTGCAATGGTAAGACCAAAGTCCCAGGTTTTCACAAGTTTTATGTATCCCAGCATTGAAATTGAAATGAACAACTTTGAACTCCAATACGGACATTTTCAATCGCTATGAATTCAAGGATTCCGAAATATTGGAAAAGACTGATGTTGCGTACAGCAATGGTACCAAGATTATCACAGGATTTCGAGGATTGTAAGAGTGGTTCGAGAAGATTTCCGTGACTAATGTAGTGTCGACCGGGATAACAACGTGAAATTTGTTCACGATTCGATGCAAGTTCTTCCTCGTCCTCGAGCTGATCCTGTTGCGTTTATACCGTGGATGAAAATGTAAGAAAAGGGAGACAGCTACGGCGCGGAACGAAGAGGAGCGGAGATCCGAAGGAAGCGAGAAGATAGGCAGGAACAGCAGCGAGCAGAGAAGATTCCTGGTGGGATGATTGAGTTAGGCAGTGGCTTCAGAGTTTGAGGTTTGAGGTCAGGCGTGATCATTACGTAGCTGGTTGCATCGCTGTCTGCGGCTACGCGCGGTTCCTCTGCAGCGGTGTTATGAGAGGCAGCCAAGTGAAGAGGAACAAGAAGAGGTATGAAGGATGAGAGCGGCAGAGAAACGAGATGGGAGGAATGAGCGGCGGCGGCGGCGGGGCGAGGGCCGAGGGGCGGGGGATGAATGGGGCAGAATGGACAAAAACGAGACATTAGCGGCGACAGGCTACCGTGCTGCGCTGTCCGCTCGGCCGCGCCGAGTTAACGCGTCCCGCATCACCGACCGACGCCGTCCCCGGACCGTCGGTTGCATTTTTACTTATCAAATTAGCATTATTACCCCCATGCTGCCCGCCGCGCAAACGCGCCAAAAATCTAATCAACGTTAATCCATTCGTGCGACGGGTGAGAGATTTTTTTAAAGAAACCAGCCGAAGGATCAAGAAGAATAAGAGACATTGAAAAGGACTCGAGGAAAAGGGGGTCGATAGTAATCGGGAACGCGTTGACGATAACGACCCTCGATCAGCGATGCATCAGCATTCCACTCTCATCTGCTGTATGTACGATACCCAGCAGTCGAAATCTCGACAGTCTCTGCATGGATACTTGCGATATTTTTAACGCGTTTTTTCGAACACTAATGCGGTGTTCTCTGAAATTTTTACAATCAATGCAGTTGATCCATTTGAGTTGTTGATTAAAGGAAAATTGGAAAAAACTAAAAAGGACCGAGAAGAATAAGCAAAACTAATGGAAAGGAAAAGGACAAGGAGACAGCAATCCAACCACTCTTGATCAACGATTTGTATCCACATTCTCAAGTGGATCAAGTGGCTGTAGCACAGGTCACAAAAATTTGAAACAAAATTCAACAGCTCAATATTTGTACGATTTCGGATTCCTGGACCTGTTCGACATTGTGCATGCAACATATTATTATGTTCGTGCAACTCTCGGGCAGTTTCATTACGAGGTCTCATCATCACCAACACCGAAGCCTCGGGCAGCAGAACGGCGGTAATTATGATGATTGAAAATTGTGTGTACCTGTTCTCCTCTTGCTTTCAATGTTTGCGTGCTGGATGACTCGCCGATCTTTGTGCATGAAAGAAATTTCCCACCTAGCGCAGCGTGCCAGACATTTAGAAATGGTTTACTATTGTGGAATTCGAGGCTGTAACGACCATCGAGGCGACTGCATAATCGAGCCTGTGTAGTCGGAGGAAGCCGGACCCGAGGCTGTGTTTGGTCTTAGGGTTTCGAAGCTAGCCCAAACACATCACGAGGCCGAGGATCCGAAGCAAGCACACATCGCCTAATACAATGCGCGCGTTGAGCTCGATTTCGAGTGCCGCGGTACCGAATGAAAAACGCAGGTGATATTTCTGCCGGGCGTTTATGCATTCAAGATTCGCGACTAAAAACGAAGAAGACTTTTATATACCTGTATGTACACATATATACCTACGTTAGGCCGATCGAGGTGTCAGCAGCGGTGAAAAATTCACCAATTAAAAAAAAAATCTCATTTCTCGCGGTAACGAGAGGGAGAAAAATTGGGCGGAGGCGGCGGGGGACGACTGGCAATTAACGTCAGGGACGAAAATGATTTATGGGGAGGGGGAGAGACGCGCAGCTTATCATAAATTAATGAATTATCATTACGGGAACGCGAGACGGCGCCGCGAGGGTGGCCGGAGCTGGTTGCTCCAGGGGGTTGATGCCCGCTCGGAGGATTCGGGGCGGGGAACGACAGCATCGATACAACGACTTCTGAAATATTCATCACTCAAGAATCCCATTAAGCTTCTTCGTTACACTTCGCTCATTTTTATTACACCCTTCGTTGCACCCGGAAATAAACAAACGATAACCCTAAATTGCCGCTACATGGTACGTTTCAGTTATTGCCATCTTTGACCGTTAATTCGAGGGTGCAGGCTTGAAATTAACGAATCTCATTTCTTCCCCATCACATTTTCGCCAAATTCTTCCTCATCTCTTCTCAAATGTAGGAACGCTAAACGTCGGTCACAAAATATGACAAAGTGCACCATTATTCAAGGTGCTTCTAGAGCTTCATCGAAAACCCGTGGAAACCGCAAAAAATCTTATACGGTTGACAAAATAAACACTACGCTCACGTAAATTCTAACAATTTTATTCTTCGCGATGATAGTAGAAAAGAAACAAAATCTCTGACAAGAAGTAACGAGTAGGTAAGATGCAGAGAAAATTCCTGTAGTAAATCGCATGATTCGCTTCTCCGATGAATATAACTAAGACGTGATTTTTATAATCTTTTTTGTTTCATCCTCCGAACGCATAATTGGTGCGTGAGAATTTCCCAGTATAATTTCTCACGCGCCTATACCTACCTACGTAATACCAACTGACCGACCGCCGAAAAAGCCTATACCTATGGAGAAATTACGATCGAATTTCTGAGTAATTACGCAGCATTCTTGAGTAATTATGAGAAGTTGTTTTTTAGTCCACGTCTGAAGCCAAGGGGAAGTACTTCGTACACTTCACCTCGGAAGCGTTCCTTCACCTCCTCGTCCCTCCTCACCCTCTCTCCTTTCGCTCTCTCTCCCTCGTCTCTTTCGGAGCGCAATGGAGGGGGCGAATCAAGGTCGTCCGTAAATTAACCCGCACGCGGTAGAATCCAGAATATAATACTCACTTATTTCTCGGAGTCGCCGCAGGTTCTACATAACCCACACGCGTCGTGCGCACGTACCTGGCGGCCTTTACGCCACCCGGTACATTTAACTGCCTCTCGAATGACGTTCGGGCGTATGTCTACGCTCGTTGCATGCTCTTATTTTCGAACGACGCCCAAGACGCCGACTGAAACAGTAGACGCCATCCCCTCGCCCATTGTTGGCCAATTTCACGCGGGCCAAGCCGTTAATTACCAAAGCGCAGCTTGTCCCCGTCCCCAAGGCGAGAGGACCCCTCTAGCCAAAACAACATCGCCGAGGCCTAACGCCCTTGTTTCGAACGAACCTCTCTTAGTTTCGCGCCACTTTTCGAATCTCCACTGAGAAAAGAATTTATTTTGTTTCACCAAACGTATATTTGGATATGGCGAAATAAACGTTTAGTTATTATCATCAAATTTTAGTCGAGCCAAGTATGATTTTTAAACCATTAACAAGTTTCTATCGATCATTATTTGGCTCGACTGAAATTTGATAATAATAACGAAACATTTGTTTCGTCGTATCCAAGCATACGTTTTTCAACAGTGAATAATAAACTTTTTTCTCAGTGTCCTTGATTGACGAAACGGCTCATTTTGTCCGTTAATTCACTGACAAGAGAAATATCGAGTGAAAACAAACTGTATTCTACATAGAAAGTTTTGTGAGATCCAACGTAGTTTGATTATCCTCAATCCTAGCTATTATCGGTAATGCGAGGAGGAAAATTGGGGGTTAAAAAGTACAGACGATGAATTGAAAAAAATTTAATGGCCTCGCATCGCACGCGAGTCGGGAAAAAAGAACGAGTAAAAATGGAAAAATTTTTCCGGCTACCGTGAACTGCAATAAGGAAAGCATAAAACTTTCTCCCTCGTCCGCGGCACGCTCCCTCGGGATTTCGGTTAAAGGGGAGGCGACGCGTTGCACGGGAGCAGACGTCGTACCTTGGCTGATGACCTCGTTGAAAAATATTAATGGACCGCTTGAAAACACCTCAAGAAAAATTATGATGGAATTCAATATATGTACTGCGTAGTTAGAGGTATGCCTACTTTGAGAAACGCAAGACTGTTCCTCGACTTTTTAATAGTGATGCAAAATTATTTGATGATCTTAAGGTATCGATCATTGTGGCGTTAGATTAATCGATTATTATTCGAGTTTTCAGAAATTCGATTATTATCGAATCGATTCTTTTTCTATACGAATCGATTAGTTATGACGATGGGAGTCATTTAAGAACAATTTCCTGTAAAAATGTAATGTTATTCTCTCGAAATTCATGAAACAAAGTCATTTGCTATCATCATTTTCTGATTACGTGGAAAAAGTAGTAGAATACTTCAAAATAACGTTTATTTGTTGCCAACAATGGTACACTGAATAATAGTATTAACGCTGTCAATAAATAGCTCATTTGTTTTAGCCAAATGTTTTGTCGATTATGAGGAACCGATGCTATTTCCATCGAATATATCGATTCGCAAAATCGGAGATATAAATATAATTAATCGATTTTCAGATCGGTTCTTTAATTTTCTCGCACCACTGCCGTTGAGTCAGTGTTCAATTACAATTATTACATACAATTTCGATACAAGAAAAACTTGCGGCGAAAAAATTCTTGTTTTACGCATTTTAACACCACTAATCTTAGCGTATCGCATAACATTTCCCAGCTCGTATCTGTAAGTACGACCAAGTATCTAATTGGGCCCTTAAGGTTTACCTTACAATTAATGTCGCAATGAAATTTCGGGACAAGTATAAAAAACGCGACTTTCTCCTTGTAAACGGCTTCTCAAAACCTCAAACAACGACAGGATAGCTCGATCCGTCTTCACAAAGGTGCAAAAACGGGAATACAAAGCGAGTAACATCGTGTCGGTGCCGCGCGTGATTCAAACTCGGGAATCCTACAGCGGTCGGTAATGCACCGGACCCCTGGATTACCGACAGAGCATAAATCGCCGCGGCGCTGTGGGTGCAGGCTACAGCGTGAGATGGCGGTTAATCCGTCAACATGGCCACGTGCCGACGAGGAGAACGGTCTTCCGTAGAGTGATAGAACGCGGATCCGGCCCGTGTCCTTCGGTATTTAGATAAATCCGGATAAGCCAAGTCGCGGCCAGGATGGCCAGGTGCAGAGGGCGCGTGGACAGTGTCAGTACGGAGCCACCCCGCGAATGGGACACATTTACGCGATTCTACTAGCCTTGGCAGCCGCCCAAGGACCCACAGCCGCGTTGTCATCGGACCGAGGAAGCGGCGCAGTCATGAAGAGTTACCGACCCCGGGGCGGAATTGCGCGGATGATATACGACAAGCAGAAGGCGGACGAGCGACTTCGCGTCTACGACAAAACCCAGGTGAGGAGTCAAAACCGAGCGAACCGAGTAACCTCGGAATTTTAAGATGCCCCGTTCTTACGGAGGAACGATCGCAAAGCTTCGGAAATTCCCGGCCGTCTGCGCGTGCGCGCGCAGCCCCGCGCTTTCCTCGTAGAACCGAGTGGTTCGACTAGGTGTGAGAACCCTTCGCGTATAGGGTCGATCGAATGTGTGCGTGAGCGTGCGTGTGTGTTCGTTCACAGCGTTCTGCGTCAACTGTCACAGGGCCGCAGGCGCGCTCCTGTAATCCAAATGTTTGAATTTCGAACACAATGAGTTGGATTATTCGCGCTCGATGTGTCGGGTGTTTCTCGGGGAAAGGATAGTTTCGGCGGCTCGATTTCCGAATTCGACCGCGTGCGAACGAGACGTCGAATTCGCTGTGGCCGTGGGGAACGAGAGGTGTTTGAGAGAAAAAAACGATAAAATAGAAGGAGAACAAAAAAGGAGTAAGAATAATAACAATGTCCGAAAGAGTCGAGGGCGCGCGTGCAGCGGTTGTTGGAGGAAAAGATTCGATTTTAAAAGAGGCGAGGATTTGCGAACGGCGAGGAGCCGGCGGGAAGGTGGAAGTTGGAAGGTGGAAGGTGGAATGGGGGGGCGGGGGGGGGGGAGGGAAGGAGGCACGCCGGTAATAATTAGTACAATTATCGTACAAGGCCAACCACCGGTTCCCCGACGCGGCGCGTCCTACGCCCTGCGTGAGGTTACGGATGTATGTATCCGCGGAGAAAGAGCAGGAGAGAAATAGCGAGAATGAGAATGAGAATAAGAATAAGAGGCGGCCGGGCTTACCTGCCTGTCTTGTGTGCCCTCCAGAGGCTCCGGAGCGGTAATTATGCGTAATTACGTCGTCGATATTCCTGAAACATCTCTCGCCGCTGCTTGCGCTGCGGGCCTCTCGGACTCCCAGCCTATTTATAATTACCCGCTGCAAGGCTTGGAGTAAAGACTTTCCAATTTGCACCGAGCCAAAGCTCTTGCACGTGTGGTGCGCTCCTCTATACGTAGAACGCGCGTTACCGACGCACCGAGGAAAGCCATTCTTCGATGAGGGAAATAAAGAGGGAAAAATCGAAATAGGAGAAAATTAGCGGGAGTCGAGGAATCGCGCGGCGGCCTCGATTGCAAACTGCAAAGTCTAACTAACCGTGACGGCTCCTTTGCTCGCGCGCCGTGTGTGCCTTGCCTTTCCTTGCCTTTCCTTGCCTTTCCTCGCCTTGCCTTATACAACCTTCCCGTATATAACGAAGCAGTTCACGCGAAAATACATCCCCCGCTGCACCGCCGGGCTACGGGTCGGTAGCAGCACATCACATCGCATCACATCAGATCGAGAAGAGAGCTTGCGCCTGCAAAGAATATCAAGTTTCTGATCGAGCCCCGGGCGAGGGATTCAGCGTCTCTGTGTCTCTGATGTAGACACTTGAGCTGTACCCGTTACCCGGGCTCGAATTGGGTCTCTGGGTGTATTTATCATTTCATTGGAACTCACGATCAGCGACATCCGGTGGCAGGAAATTTAAATGTCAGGATACCCGAATTCAATTTTATAAAAATACGTTTTTTTTTATCATGTTCTTCAACCGATGTGCGTAGCTTGCGCGGACTTTTCTGCTCCTATCGATACTCGCAAAATCCGGTTAAAAATACTGGACTATTTCGCAGATTTCTTACACTACAACGGCATTTGCATGGGGATATGCATCCATCTGCTTAAACGGTTCTTCATCGACGGAGTAAAAGAAAGAACAATTTTTAACTGGCTCTAATCGCGATATAAATTGACGATGCGGGGAATATTCTTCATCCCAAACTCCGATCGTGATAATTAGATATCTATATATATATATATATATATATATGTATATATTCGATGTTTTATATTTACTTGGGATCCGGAGCTAACGACGATATAACACGCACTTTGCACCGTTTCGGGATTAGGCTAAACCCTTACTCGAGACCGTTACGGGTTAGACGTTCGATAAGCGGTAATTAATGATCATGCAGTAAAGCTGTCTGCTTGCTCGTTTCTCGATATATCCCGGTACAGAACGCTCCGACTTCTACGGGCCCCGATATTCACTCGTGTGAGTAAGTTTGTATTCTACGTACGTAGAAGCCCGTTGACACAATCTTGTATCACATTACGTGCTATCGGATACGAAGCATAATCGTAGTAGTATAATTTATTTTTGCCAATCGTATCAAAGAATCACCCTTCAATGTTTGCGGCTGGAAATGAAATCTTGCAGCTTTGCAAACTTTTTGACGCGTGCGTGTGGTGACAAGTTTATTAAAAAAAAAAAAAAATAAAAAAAACAACCACAGGGCCAATGATTTTTAAAATAGCAAAAAATATCCTTGAATTCTTGACAAAAATACTGTTTATATCCGGTTTTGATTATGTAATTCAGTTTGAAGTTGCAACGATTCAAATATCCCCACCTCAAACCAAAACAAGTACTGTGAGTTGACATTGAACCTATTTGTACATCACGTGGTGTCCACCTTCTTGGATTTACACCTCTCACTGCGAAACTATCGTCAGAGCACCACGTGCAAAATTGCTTTTCCTAATACGTGTCTTTTATTTTCGTTTTCTTCCTATAGAATTTAACTTCGATAACGTGTAAAATAATTGACTAATCCGAAGATTCCGTTTTACATAATCAAATCAGAGATGTATAAAACATCAACTATGTGTGGTATCTTCAACAATATAATTACATGAATCTACGGTTCAACGAACCTGTCGCGATCACGGATACCATCGATTGATCTGCTTAGCTGGTAGTAAAAGATAAGTGAATAATTGTTAACAAAACAATTCAAGAAATTATAAAGACAAAACTTCGATGAAAGAAATATAAATTGATATAAGAGACTGTTTTAAAATGAATGAAGAAAAAGAGAATATTCAAAAAGGAATAACGAATAGTTTGAGAAACAATTTTAATGAAAGAAAAACGATATGTATTTCCAATTATAATCTGTTTCGCCTGCTGATCGATAATTTACGTACTTTGTGAGCGAATGATTGAATGGATACACGAATGAATATATAATACGTTTTTCGGTTATTGCTATAAATTTATATAACAGAAGTAAAAGGAATATTTACAATTTTCGCAATACATTACATAAAATTTGTTCATAATTTATATTCAACATTTAAACCTATATTTACACAATTCTTTGCCTACGATCATACACGTAATTTTTCAAGTCAATTTGATCGAGGAACGCATATTGCTGGGTAACCGAACCGTCTTTTTGGAATAAAAAAAAAATTCCTAAACCTTGTCACGAATCAATTTTCGCCGCACACCGTAACCCGGATAAAAATCAGCATCGACGAATCGAGGATGACGATTTTTCAGGAAATTCGGTTGGCTCGAGATGTGCTATATATATATATCGGCGGGGCCCCGAGGAGCCTCGCCCGGATGCCCCAGTCTCGGGCTCGTCGCCTCGGTTCCCCCTGGAGCGCCATCCATCACTCACTTAATATTTCAGTGCGCCTCTGCCCCTTTTTAAAACCTTAAAACACCATGGTGTAGCGTTGCCGCGCACATGCACGCGTTCATCTTACGCCCCGCGTGTTATGTGTAGGTACATGTATAACAACACACTTGTCCAACCTGAGAGCAAAGTTCTCTGATGCCGGACTATGCTTAAGGATATTAGGGGCTGACGGTTTATCGATTTCTGGGGAAAATTCTCCGCTTACTTAGCCGCGGCTAGAACCCACCCCTACATCCTTGCACCCTTCTTTCCTGTTTTTTGGACTTGGTGAAGAATGAAACAACGACGCTCTCGTACTTTTTTTTATACATACGAAGAATAGTTTGTGCGTGCGACACTGCGCGAGTCGTGATTCCGTGATTACCGGCTGAATTTGCGATTTTTTGATTACCGGTTCTTAAACTTCTACGTCCGTAGTCCCTATTCATGATAACCGCTGATCAGGGAAAACCTGAAAGTCAGGGAAGAGTTAGGAAATTTGTGGCGGTAAGGAACGTCAAGAATAAAAGTTCCCCTGTGCAAAAGCGCAATTTTAAAAATAATTTGCTTTCACATGCTCTGTTCCATGACCATCAAATGGATGATAAACGTGCTTTCGAATACCGGTTGATTAGGATCTTCATTCGTTGGATAGTCAAATTAGATTATATCTTGTTCGAATTTGAGTCAGAGATAAATTATAATTGGATCACGGCGAAGAGTTCTCGAATGTTTTCATCTATTTCTATTAGCCACCATCTGTATAAACCTTGAATTTGTCATGTAGTGTAATATAAAAAGATCGGTGGTTAAAAAAAAAAACAACAAGAAAATTACGTAACCATTGAATTTGTACACAAAAATCTATTTATTTTTTTTTTTTTATGATTTCTTCGTAAAAGGTCAGAGAAAAAAAAAGCAGTTGATTAAAAAAATTCGGCGGGGGGGGGGGGCGAGGTTGGGGGATTACATTCTAATGTTCTTTTTGTTTGCCGCTTCGTTTATAGATATGGTCAATAGCGTTATATGCATTTCAGTTATATTCATCGATTTGAAGTCGTTAGAGAATATTTTTCACCGTGCACTTGAAATCGTTAGAAAAATATTTGAAACCGCGTATACCTACGAAGGATTTGTGAAGTAAAAAGGAGAGTCAGTGTGTGAAATCCTGTTATATCGCATAAAATCGTGTAAAGAGATACGATGGAATCGTTCGAAATTATTGCTATGCGATCGGCAGCTTCGATTAATCGTTTCCTCGATTAATCGATCGATAGTTTTTCTAATTAATCGATTGATCGACGATTTCGATTCACATATCAATCGACCTGCATAATTTTTACAAGGCAGCTTCGATCAACCGATTAATCGAAGCTGCCGAATAATGGATTAATTGCACAGCGTTATATTGGAATAATCGTTGGACGTCCTGAAGGCGAGGAACAATATAACCTTGGATTCCGATACGTCGGGTATTTCGTCGAGCGATGAACGCGGTTTCTTGGCGCTTCGCGCCCCGACGGACATCGGTTGCATATCCATAAAACGAGGCGAAAGGGTGCACTGCACCAGATCCACGTGGCCTCGCAGGCGTTGGTTGGACCACGTGTGAGGGAAACCGGGAACGGGGCACGACCCGAGGAACCATAAACAACGCCGCGGCGTTTACGCCGCTCGGGGCGGCGAATTGTAGGGATGTTTGACCGCCGTAAGTGGAGCTCTTGAGATTCCTACGGCGTGTTGGTACGTGGCCATGGCGCATTCTGCGCGTACGTCGTTCGCTATTCTATTGCCGCCTTTCCACCATCACCGACGCGGCGACGCGAACCGATCGCTTGGAATAATCAAATTAACGATTCGATTCATCGAGTGATCCGTCGAGTGAATTCCAACGCTACTCCTGATTTCCGATGATTTCCTCTGCATTCTTGGCGTTTCTCAGTGACTCCCGGGTCGGACGGGGATCACGGGAAATCCCGACAAATCACTCGAAATCATCGAGAACGCTGGGGAAACGCTGGATATCAATGACAGCGCGTGATAAGATAGACGTCAATAGAATATCAATGAGTTGGAACCGTTTGGCGTTTATCGCAATACTTGCACAACGACTCTCAGGATCTTCAACGCTTGCCGTATCGTTTCTTCAGCCCTGTCGCGTGATTTCAAATCATTCGCAACGTAGACTTCCAAGGATTTTAGTTAACTCCTCGATTGATTCCTCGTTGTTTTAAAGAATATTTCAGTCATTCGAGTTGTTTTCATTTAAAATTCGATTTTCAACCGTTATATTTATTTTTTCAACTTATCGAGTGTATTCCTCTTGGGCGGAAATTCGACACCTAAAAAAATCTGCATTGGATAGCGAATGCGAGAATTCTTCTACTACAAAAATATTGGTTTCTTAATTTTGTACCTCGGGCATTCCAGACCATTACTATTTTCATTTTTATTCCCTCCGTGCGATTTAGGCCGTTGCGCAAAAAAAAAAAAAAAAACACCATTTGCAAAATTAGAAATTTTTTAAGCAATTGTTCTTCATAGTAATCTCTCAATTAGCGAAATCACTGCTAGCCATAATTAATTTCGGTGAAAGTACGAAACTTTGAACCTAGTGCAAAGACATCGACTTTGTTTTTTTATAAAAAATTAACCGTGTAAATTTGATGCAAATGGAACGTAGCTAACAGTGGTTACGCTAATTGAACGATCACTACGAAGCAATTGTATTATTCCATGCTTTGAAAATCGTTTTGCTTTTTTTCTAAACGTCCTGCAACATATCAACAGAAAAATAAAATTGGAAATCGAACTGTCCGTTTAAGATGGAATTTCATTGAAATCTGTTCACCGGGCTGTTTACTTCTTGGAAAAATTTGGAAAACTTGGGAATCTCACTGTTAGGGAATGTTTTCGGCGAGTTCATTTCATTACGATTGCTACCATTATTATTATTCTCTTTAATCCTTAAATAACCGATGTGTAATGAAAACTTTTCTCAAATCTTCAATCCCTTCCATGAGAAATGCATAAGATATTCGAAATGATTCCAAAAATCTTTTACTAGAAAAAATATGTTAATAGAGAAAAATATTGTCTCCAATTATACACCCGACAAAATTTCTATGTTACCTGAAAAGTTACAGAATCCCCGTGGAATTATAATTTTGAATTTTATTCACAGATTCCCCGTTTACTGAACTTTCATTTGCGTACAGAAAACTGCTACAAATTACAATTTTTTTATCATCAGAGTGTATCATCAAGTGTACGTAATACACCCCGAGTAATTATACACGTACAATAAAAATTCGTCACCCTTCTATAGCTATACCGGACATTGCGGGATGACAATGTATAAAATGGAAGAAGAGCACGGTCAAGATAAATAACCCGGAGCCGAATAAAGCCACACCTACATGGATGCATGTATATGTAAAAGTAAACAGGGGGGCGGGACGTAGAATAATTTTAATTACAGCGCCGCAGCATGTGTCGTGCACTAATTGTGCCCAGCGGAGGCATCATCACACTTTGATTCCGGTTTTTCTGTCCGAGATATTTTACCTCCGGCGTGTTACAAATGGCTGCAGCGTTGCTACTGCCGTGCGGTAGCTCGCCTACTTTAAAACCCGGGCATTCCTCTTCGCGTCATTAGCCGTGGCGATTTCCCTTGTCCGAGTCCTTCATACATGTGTGTGTGTGTGTTTGTACTTGCAGGCTACTCGGTTCAACCAGTACCCTCATTTTCCGTGTAACATTTTCTGTCTACTGCATTATTTTAATTATTTATGGTTGACAAATTGGGAAAATAATGCGCATGTCGTAACTAGTTTTCTCTTTTATTTAGTAACTTGTGGTTTTAATTTTGTCAGATCGAAGAGAATGATTATTGTAATTATATGAATGAAGGTAATTCGAATATTCTCGAACCTATTATACATCCTACTTTGGTACATCGATTGCCATGAAAATGAGTTAAAAGAGTCTCACAGTGCAAAATAATTATTCTCTTGGTAGAAAACAATTGTATAATTTGCCTGGTAATTTCAAATAATTTCGTCATTTTTTTCCCCTTTTTTCACTATACAGTTGCAGGCTGCTCCGATGAGAAAATGCATCCTTCGTGTAAAGACTCGAATTTTTAACTGTGCACCACATCGCATACACATGTGTACTATAAGTGTATTTATACCAAATGAAAATGGTGAAACTCACAATTAGTAGATTTAGCATCCGATTGCGCATACGCGATCATTTTTGAATTTTCACGCAAGCCGGCCACCTCAAGTTTTAGCTGTCAAACGCGTCTTGCCGAGGTTGCGTAGGTGATGCAGTTTTTCTGGTCCAGTACACCACGAATAGTTGATGCAGTGATTCGGGAACGTTTGGCAAATTTATATCATTGAATCTCTGTTGACGGATGAGTCATCGTACCAACATAATTTCAATTCGTCTCTTGACACGAAAAGGTTGGACAATTCATACCCAGTATCGAGTAAGTTGGCTCCCCTGCTTTGTCTGACCGACCAATAGAGTTGAATTATTTCGCGCATGCGCAGTCGGTAACTCTGCAGCCTGTCGAGTTTCACCGTTCATCTCGGTATACCTACGTAGCAAAATAAAAATCGTCCCGACAACGATTGCGATAATCGTTCGCCTGGCTCACGATCAGCGACGCGACGTGAGTAGGCAGCGGTACAGCGGCATTGCGGAAGTGCCGCGGCAAGAGTAATTTCCTGTGTTTTTACCACGTAAGTATAAGGATCGCGAGGAGACCCGGTGGTACGCAGCATTCCTGGTCGGGCATGGCACGCACCATAAACAACTCCTTAGGTCGGCACACCTGGCGCGAGGCGTTAATTACTCTCCTCCGGTCGTCCGTCTGTTCATCTGGGTTCCCGGCTCTCCCTGAAACTCTCTCCCTCTCTCTCTCTTTCCTCGGCCTAGGTGGTCGGACGAAGAGAGACGAAGAAAGAGAGATCGAGGGAACGCAACAAGTGTCCCCCGTTGCGAAGCGCGAAAGCTCGCCTAATTACCCTCGCCTTCCCCCCTCCGGCGGCTCGGTGAGCGCCGCAGATTGAACGAGACAAAAACTCGCGTTGATTACAATTTCGTTTAATTTCAACGTCCGCTGCCGCAGCGCGCAGATTAGCCGAGAGCTGCCGGGATATTATGTATATACCGTATAGTGTACTAACCGCTACCTTTCAATTGGACTCGTTCCCCAATCCCCGCTGCGGATATATCGCATAATTGGTTATTATACCTAATATATACCGCCGCGCACGGCAACAAACAACAATCTAATCCAATCACTGACGCGGCTGTGTCGTATTGCCATTCCGATTCTCTTTCAAATTTAATTAGTTATTAGGAACTATCCTCTGAGCATCGTCGCGATCTATTCGTATGTTTAACTGATCATCGTCAGTCAACAAAATTAACCCGAGAATACAGCGCGTGCTTTCTGTAATTGTAATATATAAAACACTCGTTGACCGTTGGAGAATCGACTTTTACAACGGTTTAATATATAATTTCGCATCGCTAGTTCAGCCTTATAATTTATACCGCAGCGATCAAGTTTGTGGGATCTAATTTGAAAATCATTTTTGTAGAAGGAAAAAAAAAAGGACGATCTCAATCGACGATACAAATGGCGATATTTTAACTGTATTCGAGGACGGTATAAACTGTGTTAAAAAAGGATTCGATTTCTGAGTGAAAAACGGTTCAAATTTGAAAAAAAATAAATAAAATGTTCAACTGCAAACCAGCTAACAAGTTTTTTCGGGGTGTGCAGTGGTACAAGGTGGACGAAACGCGGATACGAGAGGATCTTCGCAATCTCTGGGTGCCACTGGGAGTCGGAGCGAACAACGATGAGCCGGATGAAGCTGCCAGTGTTTTCCTCGAGAAGTCGGCCGAGAGATCGGACTCGCTACTCTTGCAAACTTGGCACTCGTTCGCGAAATCTGCCCTGTCATGGTTCATCAGTCGCACCTCGATCAACGGGTAAGTCAATCGAACGTCAGCGAAACTTAAACAAGCTTATCTCAAAACCGGCATGTTGACAAGTTCCCCATTTATCCAAATTATCGAAAACATCTAACACATGTATCGGGTATATAAAACTTGTGCATATCGTCCTTTTCACGGTACGAATCCTGCCGTGAAAACTACACAAGTGTAACGCAACGTACACCGGAGCATTGGAATTAGGGGTATATAGAAGCACCTACGCACACACACTCGATACCTCGCGAGGTGATGAAAGAAGGCTTTCTTCTACTCATCCTCCGGACGACGTACGCGCCTTTACGGTATACATACACGGTTAATTAATAACCACGGAGATACGATCTTCGGTTAGGTTACCATCGCAGCCTGTGTGTGCATAGTTCCTGCAACAGAGTCGAGAAGCGAGTGGCTCTTACAGTTTAACCCGTGTGTACGAGACACACAGGCACAGGAACTCGCACGGTCGGTCGACTACTGCTGTAACCTGTAGCTGTGTCAGAGAGACCTGCAGGATCACGAGGAAGGCTCGCGGGACCGAAGATGTTATTGATGATCGAGCTCGCTCGCGTTGCTCTTTAGGGAGCTGCTTCGGGGATCGCCTCTCTCTGAACCGTTTATTAAAAACTAACGCCAGTGATTAACCTCTGCATCATCGGTCCTCCGCCTCCACCTCCGCCCCATCCATTTGCTACCTACTGTAACGTACCCGAATGTACGTTGTCGCCTTCCATTCGACACGTTATAATAATATCAGGTCTGCGGATTGAATTGGATTATGATTTTTTCAAAACCAGGCCAAATCCAACCCATTGATCGTGTGGTGCATTTTTCATATAGTAACTATGAATAAATATATAGTGTTGAAGTGTCACATGCTCTGCGCCAGACGTGCAGACAACCCAACTTACACGGTCGCGGAACTTTCTATGGAATCATATTTTACGCAACGATAAATTTTTATCTCGCTTTCGTTCGTTTCGATATTGAATTTATAGTGGAATGTTCAGAAATACTTGATTCAAAATGCACAACGAATCAAAGGCGTATTTTATATGTTTATTGTATACTACATCACACAATCCAATTAGGGTCTATGTAACAGAGCAATTTTTTTATTTATTTATTTTTTTTGAGCAATACATTCTGCGATACATTTGTGTATACAGTATTAATAATATAGCTGTCCGTATTCCAAATTTGAATCGTTATGAAATTCAAACATTAAGAATCAGCGATTTGCGTAATTACTGCAGGTATGTACAGGTGTAGAAGTATGGTACGGTATTGTGATTGCCTTATATATACGCTGCATGTTTTCTCCTTACTACTCATTTTGTGTTATCACACGAGGACGGATCATCGTCGGTTCATAATTGTTAATACTCATGGTGAGGCGCGTTCTTCGCTCGTCAAAATCTTAATTTTCTTTTATTCAAATCATAATAATAAAGCGATATTAACAACCTGCGCGCACCTCCGAGTATTCGTGTGTATAAGTACCTATGACTATGTTGTGCGTAAACGAATACAACGTTGCAACAACGCAACGGGGTTATACATCAAACGCTATGCAAAAGCACCGCAACTCCGATGTGCTACACTTGGTGGGGCTATTCGAGGTACAGCTAGTGCGGCTACTGCTGGTGGATAACCGAATCAGATACTGTCCTTTGCAACACCTTTCCACCCCGGTATTCATAATTAAACGCGTTCGCCACGGACTTTCTTTCGAGATTTTATATATTAACTTGCTTGCAACGTGGTACTTATGTTGCTGTATCACCAATACCAAATTCAAAGTGTGCGAGGTCCGTGAATATGTACACTAGGCCAATCTTAGTTGCTCCCCTGGGCTAAAATGTCTCAATATAAATGCTGAAAAATTTTAGATCAAAACACCAAGCTTCTATCTCACTTCTAAATCCCATGCCCCAAAGTCTTTGAATTTTTTCATTTCAATGATAAGTAATTTTCACAATCTTTTTTTTTCGTATTTCAACGATCAACTATATACGTTGTTTTTGATTTGTTTGAAATGGTGAAAGATTGGTGTGAAATCGATAATCAAATATCTCTACGTCCTTAAATTATACCTATTATACAGATCCGTTGATCAGATGAGTATGAAGTTAGTACCGTTACGGTAACGATGCATGTTTAGGCAAGGTCGTTACTTCGCACCTTTAAGAATGTCTGAAATTTAGTAAACCATCGTAAACAAAACATATTGTTATTTTGAAAGGTCGACTTCTTGAAAGTTATTCTAAAATTGCGCAATAACGATTTTTTCATGATGTTTCGTTACGTTAACGTTATTAAATTCAGGCTGATTTGACCAGGGGCTATTCAGGGTTAATTAGACATGCATCTGTTAGGGTATAAATGTCTCTGATTGCGTGTGAATTTGAAATTGGGACACCCACACAAATAATCCTGACTTTTTCCCAATCATCCGTCTTTTCATTCCCTCCGAATGAATCGTTATGTGGCATTCGGATTTTCAACACCCTCGCAGCAGGACTTATTCACGCCCCTCTATAATGTAGGAAATGTAACAGGCGCAGACCCGTAAACCATGCGGAGGAGTTTCAGAAGCCAATTAAAATTGATTGCAGCCTCCAAGTAATAAATACACATTCTTGTATCTGTTAATTACTGCCCTTAATAGCCAGGTCAATATTTTCAACCCGATCCTCGTGTAGCCATCGCATAATTCCTTTACAAGTGAGCCTGTACTATACATATAAATGGAATAGTAAAATACGGATCGGCAAAACTTGTTCGTATACCTTTTCAATAAACAACGGAACTTCTTGAATCACCACTTTTTGTAATTCTTGTACAACCACGAAGATATCTCTGACGATTCTTCTATCCATCTTTACGGATATTCTAACTATTTTTAAGAAAAATCGAAATTTTTTTCTATCATTGTTCACCAAATTGGAAATAATTCGTCAAAGAACCGGTAAAAATATCATGATGCAAGAAAGGGGGAAAAAATTAAAAACACATGTGGATGCAGGTGTTGATATAACAATTGCGAAAATCCAGCGGTTTGTTCAACCAGAGTAATAGCTCCACATGAATAGCGTAACTCGGGAGTCCAAGAGCGAGGCGCATCAGGAGAACGAGCGAAACCAGTAGCCAGGTTTTTGTGCGGTGAACAGCAGCAGCAGGTAGTGTTTAGTTCCGCGCACCACCTGCTGTTGCCGCCTCTGATTCCTCTTCCTCCTCCTCCTCATCTTCTGCTTCTTCATCTCATCCTTCTAGTCCACCGTTCCTGACTCATCCAGAACCCGGGATGATTAGGGCATTAGACCGTCGAAAGTTGGTCTCCTTCGTCAACGTGCAGCTTGCTTGTCTTCAACTTCCAAAGTTGCGATCAATAAAGCTTGGTTGAAAAGAGTTCCAATCGTGAACGAATATATCGATGCAATATTCGGCCGCAGCTTCGCTGTTTCGTACCCTCGAACAGCCACTCAGGTTTCATTCGCTCCTCAGAAATTTACCATCAAATCTCAATGTCGGTATAATCAGCAACCTAAGTTTCTGATCGAACTTGACGAATTGGAACCTCGGTAACAATTGTCGTTAAGGTTGCGTAGGTGACCTTTGAAATTTTGTCCCTTATATTTTAGAAGTGGTCCCACGGTGATGTGCTCGAGTGAATTGATCATACGCACAACGTGGGTGCCGATTTACGCGCTAGATGCCGGGGTGCAGGTGGAAGGCCTTATAAATACGATTATAATGAGAACGGAAGACCACCGATGCCGTCGAGACCGCGAGCGGAATTAAT
The DNA here is from genome assembly GCF_021155775.2 of Neodiprion pinetum. Taxonomy (NCBI): domain Eukaryota; kingdom Metazoa; phylum Arthropoda; class Insecta; order Hymenoptera; family Diprionidae; genus Neodiprion; species Neodiprion pinetum. Next base: position 22,724,851 of record NC_060234.1, read on the forward strand.
GCCGGTGCGAAAACCAGTCTCTGTTCCCTCTCCAGGTATTCCTATATATTATACTCTTCTTCTTCGTCTACTCCTTTTTCTTCTTCTTCTTCTTCTTCTTCCTCTCCTTCTTCGTCGTCGTCTTCTTCTTCTTCAGCTTTTTCTTTCCGACTCGGGTTCGGAAACGTCTCCCGAATGGTCCCTGCCCTTTCGATTCTCTTCCGCCCCCGTTTCGAGCGCGCCCTAGTCGGGTCGAGTATCGGACACGACGCGACGCCATGGAATTCGTAATTTCCAGAAACGACAGAAACACGTGCCTCCTTCAGTAGCCAACCCCGCGGTAGCGAAAGGGGAAAAATTCCATCACGAATCGTACGCAAAAACAATGGCACGGCTCTACCGATCGCAACCCTGAAATACACGAAGATCTCAGAAAAATTAATATTCTATCTTACAATTACATTTGATGCTATTATGATGTAGGTACTGATTGTATAGTCATTTCTACAAAAACATTTAAGTGTATGTGTACACCTTGCTATATGAAAATTGAAGCGATATTCAGGATACCAACATCGCGGTCTGAATGTTTTTTACATTTTTTTATGTTCAAGCATCTTATCAAGCACAGTTTTGAGAGTATTTTCACCCCCTAATGAATCTCATAATTGCATCCATCGGAATTATACAGTAGTTCAAAAGTTGTTTTGCGATTTTGTCAACACCTCGCGTTATCCAGACTATTGCGACGCCTTTTTCTATTTGAAACGACTTGTGTGTGGATTCCACCAACAACTTGAAAATTGAAGAATTTTTGCATTTGTTTCGGCATTTCTATCATATCCCATCTTTTCTCTCGTGATTGAATTCATTCCTCCCAACTCGCGGAAACTTGAATCACACGAACGTGGGAATTATTGTAATAAAATCAAATCCCATACAGTAGAGGCTTAATTCATTGGTGGTGTGAATTTTTATTCAGATCCCTTGGGTAATAATGCTCTGATATAGTTCGAAAGAAAATCGTCTTCAGAAATGATCCTGTAGCAGTGTATATAAGGTATATTCACGGGGCTGCATTACCCGGCTCCTCCGCATCTCGTTATACCTAATCAGAACTGAATTTAGGCTTTCGCGAAAGGTGCAGAGCCATAACCGTTGTCCCAGTTATTGGGCACTTATCCTCATCCGGATTCCGAACCCCGGCCCTGTAATCCCACCCCCGTGTCCCCCTTGGCCTCCCCCACTTTATCCCTGGGATTCCCTCGCGGCTCCTCCCAGCGTTCGATTGGGCTTGGTCCTGGCTGGCGGTCAGTAATTATCATTAACGCGTTTGCGCGGTCGCCCTCGGCGTCACACCCTCACACACAGGCGGAAAAGCAACCCTGTTCCGTATCGTCGGAGGTCCTCCAATTGCCGGTCGTATCCTCGAGGACTGGGTGGTTGTGGTGGTGGTGAGCTAGCTGTAGTTCTATACGTATCCCTTGCTGCACCGGTCCAGACGTAATTAACGCGACGGGGCGCATGCGCTACCTCTCACCGCGGTGATCCGCGTCGCGTTCCTGGGTGCGCAACGTACCCACCTCCGACAGAAGCCTGCAGGACCTCGGGACAACCGAGCCTGGAAATCGAGGGATATGGGAAGTCAGGGGGAATCTAAAGCGGGGAATTTTGCCTACACTGAGAAAAATTTCATTTCTTACAGTAACTAGAAAAATTCGGTAAAACAGGTATCGTTAAAAACAATGTTTGAATATTGTTGGGATCACGAAAAACGAGGTACGCCTAACCATTTTGCGCTGTCGTCGATCCTTTTTTGGTAATTGCAACGCAAAATCAGTTTCCGAGATTTACTCTACTTTTTTTAGCTAAGCAAGGCTTTAGCGTCAATTTATTGTTGCACAGGCACTAAATTTTCGCGCCAGTTACAAGAAAATATAGCAACAGTGATTGTAATGAGAAAGAATAGTAACGGATCCAAGACTTTGTGGTAACAGCTAGAAAACTAATTTTCATTTTGTACCTAGAAGTATATTTTACGATTGTGGTAAAAAATGAAAATAGTTAAAGACTGAGCGGTAACCGGAACTAAAAATTTCTCTCAGTGTATGATACCAATTCTGACGAAATTTTCGGTCAGTAATATACGACTTTGAGAGGTATCGAACGTTTTCTTACACGTTGCAATATTCTATAGGACGTATAGTTGTGCTGTTTTTAGTCAACTCGTTACCACATGTGGCCAAATTTAGTACGCCTAATTTGAGCTGGTGCAGAGGTGCTTTGATGTATAGGTAACCTCCATAATTTTCGAACGGTCAAATATACCAAATACGAAAAACTTGTATCCACACTTGCTCAGTGTCGGATTCTAATCGTGAATCGAATAATTGAACAGATTTAAAGTCTAATTAAGAAATAGGAATTAAGAAATTATTCTATTCTGCAGCAAATTTTCAGATAACCATCCTACTGAGAGCTCGACCGATGGTCGGAATATAAAATAGCTAGATATTTTTGAACCGCCATCCCTGATAGGAGTATCATTTTCCAAACGTGTCACCATTTCCGTAGTTATATCGCAACCGTATACATATGTATAAATGATGTAGGTTACACTAGAATGATGAGGGACGCCTGCGCCTCTGATGATACAGATGCGAGAGACGAGAGGGAAGGAAGGAACGAAGGACCTCCCGGTTCTCGAGGCTCTTCTTTCTTCTCAGATTCGTCGTCGTTCGGGCTGACGTCGACCAGTAATTAAACCAGGGGCGGCGCCTGGGGCGAGCCGAAACACTCCGCGACTGCGCTCTCTTAATTACTAATCAACCCTATCGCGAACCCTCCTCCTCTTTCAGATTCCACCGACGAATTGTCCCGCAGAGTTCGCGAGGACGAAACTCAAAATGGCGGATTTCTCATCTCGCCATGTTATTACTAAGGCCTGTTGTAGGTATTTATACATGATTAGATATACAGCTGTGTCGCAGTTATTGTACCCAACCAACGGACGATTTATAACGTAGGCCGATCTGTAATGGAACTTTTCCATTTGCCGGTGAAAAAAACGCAAGTTGTCGAGATCAATATTGATATATTTCTGAAGTCAGGAACGAATGAATCAGCGTATTCCTCTCGCAGGTGTATTCCTCTACTCCTGTGCCTACCAGGATGGATATAAGCAGTATCAATGACGAAACGCCTTACGAGAGGCTAACGCGTCGCTCATATCGCCAGTAGTAAAACCGCGTCTTGGTCCGGCGCGGCGAACGAAACGTGCAGGGTCTAGAATGTGTGTATAAGAGCACAGATATCGTAGACTCTCTTTTTTAGGCAGGCGCGTGCCCCAGGGTGTGTGTATATCAGAGAATAGAGATAGCTCACCGGTGTGGCCGGTCAAGATGAGTGATGGTGAAACAGACGATGCCTACGTACGTTAAAGAATTTATTCGACGCGAGCATGTCTCACGCGCTCTTTCACGCGTGTTTTCAATGCGCAGTCGCAAACAAATCTGACATTACGCGACCCAAACCTCGATTTCACGCTTCGTGAAAAAACGCACAACATACCTACGTTTGTTGAATATAGATAATCGTGTGCAACGTTCGTCTCCAGCTCATATCGCAAACTTACGCTCGATCCGAGAAATCCCAGTTTTACAATTTGAATAATTTGTGCAGTTTTCTTTCTTTTTTTTTTTTTTCCTCTGTTCTGACTCGTCGCGTCCATAGTCGTGGTTATTTAAAACGTGCCGCCGTGACGCGGAGCGCACGCGGATTGTTTCAGGTTGGCAGTATAGAAATAAGACGAAAAAGAAGACCACGGCCAAGAAGAAGGAACGAAGAAGCGTCGGAACGGTCGGCGGCATTGTCGACATAAATCGAATAATATGAAAGCGCGGCGGTCCAATCAGAGTCGTATTTAGCGATCCGTAAAAAGTTAGAAAGACGAGCGATGATGGTGGTGGTGCGGTAGACCCGGGATTGGGTAGTCGTGTAGAGAGATTCCCTCTCGCCGCGTCTCGACTCGCGCATACATGGGCATGCGTGCACACATTGCACGCGTATAACTCGGGCTGCGGTAGCCGGCAGCTTACGCTCGTTCGCGCGGCCAAAGACAGCAGCGCGACAGAAGGAAAGACAGGACAAGACAGACGGACAGACGATACAGACGGATAGATAGATGCGCTCGCCTTCCTTTCTCATTCCCCTCCTCTGCCCACTCGCTTCTACTTTTCAGAACTTCGTCTACCCTCTTGTATACCTATAACCAATGCACGTTGTACGCTTATGGCGCGAGACTCTGTCCCGAGCCTCTCGATGTTACATTCGTGTCGCACGTTGGCTATCGATGATCTTGAACTCGTCTCTGGGCACCCGCTAGTGGCTCTTTTGCTCGAACCAACTGCGCCAGATTTTTGAAGCCTGAATCCCTGGAATTTGACAGGATGATCTAATCCACGGTTTGCAAGATTTTAAAGCCCGCAGCGTCGTTTGCTCGTTTGCGAACCCTGTATAAAGCTGCCGTGCAAATGGAAAGAAGACTCGTCGCAAGATGCTCATACGCGAGACGGGGTTTTAATTGCGCATGGTGCGCCTAGGTATATTCATCGTTTTTCAAACCCCCGATCTATCCATGCGCGCGGAGTGACGCATGAGTGTGAGCTACTGTACGTGTGTCTACGTGTGAGACTGGCATAACGATCCCGTTTAAGAATCTGCCATCTCCCTCGTATCCACCGTTGCTCCGCCGCCCATTTCTCTCGCACTCCCTCTCTCTTTCACTCTCCGTCCCTCCCTCCGGCCCTCTCTATTTTTCTCTCCTCCGCATCCCGTCCACCCGTCTCCTCCCTTCCCCTCGCGTTCTACCACCACTACCACCCCTCGCGACAAAACGCGGCTAGAAACACACGCACACAAGCGAACTAACGCGGAGGGCGAAATTTCGCGATGAGAGGAGCAAAACACAGCTGACAAGAACGGTGAACGTGGAGGAGCGTGCGCGCGACATTTGCAACCTCGCGTGTATAATTGTTCCCCCGCCCTTGCGCCTTCCCTTTCTTCCCCTCTCGTCGTTCTCCCTCTCCCACTTTCTCCCTCTCGTTCTCCGCATATATTCACGTTATCGAGAGGCGGGGCATCCCTTCCACTGGTTTCCTGGGGTGGTCCATGGGTCCGCCCCCTTCCCCCTTCGCTCCAGCATCATCATCCCCACCGGCGCGGGGGTGGAGGTACGCTCCAAGGTATCGGGAAAAGGAAAGGGAACGGTTCTTGATAGGAGGGTGAGGGAGGAGGATGGGTTGGGGATGGGAGGGAGGGAGGGGGGGGGGGGACTCCTCACCTACCTCTTCCTACGGAGATGCCTCGCTCGCGAGATGAAACGGAAAGAACTCGAGGGGTATAGCTAACGAGACGCCTCCGCCGCCGCCGCCGCGGCCCCCGACTCTCGTCCTCTCCTGGGGTAGGGGGAATGCTAAATACACGGGACCTTCCCGGGCATGCTATATATCTCCTCTCTCTTTCTCTCTCTCTCTCTCTCTCTCTCTCTCTCTCTCTCTTCGATGCTAGGTTCTCGACGCGGAGAGATCCCTGGAAAACGCGGGAGTTGGGGGGCGCACTTCGTTTCGCGCCCCTCTTTCGCCGACCTGGGAGGCCGCGGAAATACGACGGCGACGACGCGTTTCCTACTCTCCGCACAGACACACACACACACACACACACGCACGCACCGTACATTGTCACCACGCCTGCACCCTCGGTCCTCTTCACCCTTATCCTAGAGCTCTGCACTACACACGCAAAACAGAGTCTAGCGCATACATACGTATATATGTATATATGTATATATGTGATAGCTTTGCGTACAGCCACGTGTGCGTGTGTGTGTGTGTGCATCGTCTATCGAAATATATAACATCGCGTTTCTTGATTGTATAATCGCCCGGACCAAGACGAAGAAGGGATCGCGAAACGCCGGAGGAACGGAAGGACAAAGAGGCTACGGAGGAAAGGGTGAACCAACGATGTACCTACCAAAGGGTGACCTCTCTCGCCGCTCTTGCTTCTTCCTCGGGCCCCCGTATCGCACCCGCGTCCTTGTACATATACCTTATTTCTAGTTTCCTTATTTTACCACTTCGCGATCCCGGTCTAACCTTTCTCATCCCTCGACACTTTCGATCCTGCACTGTACAGACGTCCCCTGGTCTTACGTTTACACCGTTTATACATGCGATAGCGACAAAAAGAATATGGCGTGAACAAAAAAAAACGGTTTTCCAAAATATCAGCCGATATTCGCGTAGGTGGTTCGAATGTTTCAAAAGGGTTTTGTTTCCAGTTTATCTTTGTCATCGAATTTTTGGAAAATGCAACGCAGAAAAAGAATCAATATTAATATCATAAAATTACGACATAAGAAAGTTCCGAGAATAAGTCAAAAATATGTTGCGTTTGTTCGGTTTTTTTTTATTTTTTTTTTACTTATACATCGGTCGAGATTTTGTTACAAGGGTAATTAATCTGCCTCTGTGTAGGTCTTGCGCATGTGTGTTAAACGTTTTTCTTATCAATCAATGTATCTTATAGTCATATGTTCCATTCGTTTAGTATACCCATGCAACGTGAGATATTAAATTTGAAAGATTAATTTTTGTGTATTCATTACAATGCTGTATACATATGTACATAGTTGTCCGAAATTTCCGTTGTTATCAATTGTTCATAATACATCGAACATAGATATGGAGGTATTCTAAATTCTTGATATACCACGTGTACCTAAAGATACGTATACCTGAAAATATTAAATGTTTGAATTCATTTGTTCAATTTAACGACGACGAAGCATTATTGTACGTCGCTGTATCAGAATTTAGATACACGCATATCCGTGCTCTGCATCTCATTGTGTACCTATGTACACACACATATGTATCAAGGAGTACATGCAAAGTATTACAAAACTATAATATACCTACACTGAAGACAGCCGTGCACGACCTGTGCCCGGAACGTCACGATGACTGGGCAAATTCCTGAACGAGAGTCCAATCAGATCGCGTGTCACTCGCTTCATTAGGTCGGATATAAGCCCGCATGTGCGGCCAGGTGTCCAAAGTGGGTATCCCTTTGCAGGACCAATCCGAGATCCACTCCCAACATTCCTACTTTCACGGCGCTTGTGCACACGTAGGATATAAAATATCCGTGCAATTTTGCGTGAATAGCAAATGCAGAAATTAAAAATGCAGACTAGAAAAATATACATTTCAAATTGCCTGATATTTCTCCAACCGGATTCCACGATTTAAGTCACCGTCACAGGGCGTAATATCTCACGATTGAAATACCCATCCCGTAGAGTTATTTCATAAATGCTGCAACGGTGCACGGTATAAGGAAAGCTTAGATCCGCCCGTGTGTAGGCATCTGCATTGTCGTATCACGCTCGTAAATGCAGCAAATCGAATATCAGTGGCGTTCCGCGACGTGGTTGCCTACGCGCAGGCGAATATTATCGCAAAATGAACTGTTATATACGGGGTTGCTTCCTGGAAATGTCACATGGACAATTTAACACCGCTGGCTAAATCCGCATGCATTTATGCAACTCGTGCTACATTTTCCGATCGACATTTGCCCACAGCTGAACGAGAGTGAGTCGGCCAATCGTGAACAATAAAACAAATATCGATCGTCAAAATTTACTCTCAGTTCCGGTAATATTTACCCTGAATCGCATAACTGAGGGCGAATTCATCCCATGTATGTTAAATTACCGGTGATACGATGCCGCACAGAATAACTCGGCATGTGATTTAATCTTTGCCGTAAGCGCAAAGTATGCAGGTATAATCACAAACGCGCTGAACGCGATACCTTGTGAATGATGCAACACTGAGAAAAATTCAGTAAAACAGGTATCGTTAAAAAAAACCGTTGGAACATTGTTGGAATTGCGAGAAACGAGGTACGCTTAACCATTTTGCGCTATCGTCGATCCTTTTTTGGTAATTGATTTATTGTTGCACAAGCGTTAAATTTTCGCGCCAGTTACAAGAAAATATAGTAACAGTGATCGTAATGAGAAGGAACAGTAACGGATACTAGACTTTCCGGTAACAGCTATAAAACTAATTTTCATTTTCTACCTAGAACTATATTTTTCGACTGTGGTAAAAAGTGAAAATAGTTAAGGACTGAGCGATGACCGGAACTGAAAATGTCTCCTAGTGAATGGGTCGCCTGCGAGATCTGGGAAAAAATTGACCGCGCCGTACACCCCGTCGGTTCAACTAGGTAGTGCGGGAAGCAAGCGAAACAAGGTGGCAGGAAGGAGCAATGTATGTACGAGAGCAGGAGCTTAGTTGAGCCGAAGCTCGAGGTTCTTCTCGGGGTTCTGGAGGCCGTGCCGTGCCGTGTCGTATCGATTATTGTTGTTTGCGCCCTGTTCATAAAACAGCTATAAGGGCGCCTGCCTCGGTCCGGTGTTAAGGAGAGGCGCGCGCGCCTCGTCTTGCTTGCCTTACCTCACCACCTCGCATCGGATCGCATCGCCTCGCTGGACCACCGTTTACCTAATAATAGCAATAATATGGAAATGCGACGGGTATCAGCCGCCATCTAAAGAATCCTCGCTCCCCGAAGCCTATTGTTTGCAAATCCCGACGTTCGACTCTCGGCCCTGGGCCCACGGGGGCTGCTGTTGCTGCTGCTCCGCCACCACCGCCACCACCGCCACCACCACCCCCTTCCTCCCCCCGCCCCCGCACCCTACTACCTGCTCACGTTTCATCGAGAATTCTTCAGCTCGCTTCTTCTCCGTCAGAGCTATTATACGCGCATGTATTGCTATATTCTTGTGATATAAAGGAATCAGAATAAGGAACACGTATGCTTACGCGCATCGTGTTTTAACGATGTAAATTTCTACGCGTGTGAGTTTGTGTAATCGGTACAACTCGTTACGTGCTTACACCGTGCGTAATCTAGTGATAATATTAACCTATCCGATCGCTTATCTGGGCTTTGTATATGTTTCATTGCTTCGAAGACTGTCGCTCGGATCAGGCCCGATGTTAGAAATAATATACAATTTACAAGCGGCTTAACGAACGAACTGGTTTTGGAATTTAAAACGTCCGGGGCAAGCGATCGCCGCTATCAAGTCATATGCGGTAATTTAACGTGTATATATAGGTATGTTATAATTATTGTATATCTGAGGATTCGAGATCGTTCCAAATCCTCGTAATTCAGTGTCGAGATTCTTCGGTATGGCGATCGCTTTACAGTTGCTGAGGATTAAGAAACGAGGAATAATTTTGCTTCTAATAAAATTAGTAATTTACATTTATTCGGATACGGAACAGTGAATTCACCATACATTTACCGTTTACTCAATTTACAAGCACTATAAATTTACTACAAAATTTAGTAAATTCAAACTACTTTCTTTGCGTTCTTCCTATAAATTTTAATAAAATCAAAAATTTTCATTGTAAATTTCAGACAAATGCATAGCAATTTACGCCGCTGCACCGAATTTGTTAATTTGCAACACTTTTGTACGGTAAATGTGTAGTAAATTCACAATCATTTTTAACAGTGTAGCGTAGGATATACATTTGTATGTAATATTTGTAGTCCTCGTGTTATGTCGCTAATCGCGCTTGTTTTATATGCAAGCGGACGTACAGCGATGCGCAAACGAGCCCAAGAGGTATGCACACGTATTAATACACGTAGGACTTCGAGTGTGTGCACAAGAAAAGAGGGACTCCGATATCGGCACTGGACCCGTCTGTCCAGACTGCTTGCCGCCGTTGGGGATAATGCTATAAACCGAACTACAAGGTACCCTCAAAGAACCTCGTTCATCGGCTTCGTCGGGACAAGAAACGTGGAAGGTTTCGTAGACTGCGTTCGGCGATGCGCAAAAGGGGGAGAGGATTATTCAGTTCGTTATAAAATTATTCAATTCCATCGTTGTCCGAATGTCATTTACCGAATATTGGTTTTCAACCAGTTTTTCCCCCGAGTGTCAGACAGGATTTCGCAATTGACGACGAAATTAGTAGAAGATCATTCGTCGTAGAAAGAAATCCCGTCAAGCGAAAGTTTCACCGCGTGTGTCGGGTTGCGGTCGATGCGGGGGCGTCGCATACCGGCTTTGCTGCAGACACACGATCCTGTCAGAGATGCCTTATGTATAGTGCGAAACGAGATGTCGAAGCTGGATGGCGGGTAGTCGTGTATGCGCGTTGGATCGGGCATGCCGAAAAATGGTCGAAAAGCGAGGGATCGAAGGTATCGAAGCTGCTCTGCGAGTCCGAAATGCTATACGTATAACGGAGGAGGGAGCAAACGCGGCGAATTAATTGTCGATGCACGCGGGGAGCGAGGACAGTATGTGCGATGCAACGGGGGCTTGATTTGTGGTCCGCACGTGTGTGTCCGAGGCGATGCAGCGCATACGACAATAAAGATAAATAAAACTGAGACCTCCGAGCCGCGGCGGCCCGGGAAGAGGGAAAGAGAGAGCCAGAGACCGAGGTGGTGGTGCGCCCGTCCTCCGGGATAAACGACAACGAAGTTGCGGGCGAAAAGAGGTGCGGGGTATATATCCAAGAAAGGGTGAAGGGGGGACCAGTCGGCAAACAATGCGGCAGCCAAACCTTTCCTGTACATGTTCCTATACGCGGCGTGTTATGGTAGTCGTGAAACGCGACACACACCGTCTACCCTTCCTCCTCCTCATCCTCCTCGTCTTCTTCTTACTCGTATTCTGTAGTAGGTACCAACCAACCAACCAACCAACCAACCAACCAACCAACCAACCTACCTACCTACCTACCTTATACCTCGACTCGCGGGGCTTTTATTTTTGTTTATTATTCAATAGGGCGAGGTGCTCGTTAATTGATGGCATCGGCCATCTCGAAGCGCGGACCGTCCACAGCAGATTCGGTTATTTATAACTTGGTTCCTGAATGCGCACGATCAAAATCTGCTTTGCTTCTGCCGGCAAGGGAAGCGTTAGCCTCGTGCCTGTCGACCCAGGATGCGAGGGGGAGGAGGTTCCTTTTTAAGGAAACCGCGCGCACAGGCGTTCGTTGACAAAATGAATAAATAACGTTACTGAATATCAGTTTTTTACATACTGTAACACACGGTGCATCAAGTTAAAGCACTTGTGTTTACATTGCTCGTTAGCGTGTTATCTGGAATCTGGGGTATATGTCTGAAAGTATGCGAAATTTTTCGAAAAAGATGCATAGTTATTCTCTTGTGATTTCTGGGTCACAAAGGATTGTAATCAGTTTTCGTGAATTTTCACTTTATTCTTGCATTCAATCCAAAACGCGAGAAAATAACATGCAGAGAACAATTTTTAATCGGTACGTCATTTAAAAGCTTCGTTGTTGTGGGTAATTGTCGTACATACCTGCATTGAGAATATTTTCATCTGCTGTAGTTATAGTGGAAAAATCTAGTATAATTCAAATATTTTTGATTTTATGCAAGAAAATGTCGTAGAAGTTGCAATCCCTATAATTTCTACTCCAAAAGGGTATGCATACGTATCAGGTTCTTCCCCGTCCCGTTGTAGTTAAATACATTTGGCGATTATTTGAACATTAGGTCTGTTCAATTAAGTAGGTACATTTGCTTTAATTAAATAGGACCTTAGCATCAATTTATTGTTGCGCCAACTTTGAGTTATCTCGTCAGTTCCAAAAAAATATAGGTATGGATAGTACGAGTGACTATAATAAAAAAAAAAATCGTACGACGTACTAGAGATTTTCTGGTTACAGTTGGAAAACTTTATTTTATTTTGAACTCGGAACTATACTATTCCGTCATGGCAAGAAATGAAAATCGGTAGTAGAACTATAGACATAGTAACCACAATTGAAAACTTTTGTTGTACGTAAATGAAATTAATTAAAGAGTCCAAAATTGAATTTCAGTCATGAATTAGAATGCAGTGTATAATAAGTTGGGAAAAATCAATTCTAGCCATAAAATCTATATATTAAAGTTTGAAACCGAATTCGGATGTTCGGATATCCAGAAAGTGACGTCACCGAAAATTTTTTCTATTCTGACGTCAGAGCTCGAGAATCTATGACGACGAAAATCAGTGAGCAGAATTCCTCAGTTCCGAAATGAGCGCTCAGATGAGAGGACGTACGGAAATCGCGCTCCGTAATTTCTGCGCTCAAGGTTCGCTACCTGGTGAAACTCGACTTCCAGGGAAAGGGCTCCGTAGTTCTGGCTGTCCAGGTCCTTGACCTGGTGAATTTTGACCAAGCGCTTCGTAGTTTCTACGCTCCAGGTCCACTACCTAGTGAAACTCAACATCCAGGACAAGTACTCCGTAGTTCCCGCGCTCCAGGTTGTCTACCTGGTGAATTTTGACGTTCAGGAAAAGCGCACCGTATTTTCTACGCCCCAGGTCCTTTAACTGGTGAATTTCGACCTCCAGGAGCAGCGCTCCGTAGTTTCTGCGCTCCATGTCCTTTACCTGGTGAATTTCGATCGCCAGGACGTGGCGCTCCAGATCCTTGACCTGATAACTTTTGACCTTCTGGACTAATTCTCAAGTTTACAAGTTTGATTATTGAGAACGTTATGTTTTGTACTATCAAACCAATATGTATGCTCCAGATAACATTTTGAATCCAAAAAAAAAATCGAGCGACCAGGATCAACAAATTGCAATTGGCGAGTAGTTGACATGGTATACATGTACAGGAATACATGACAATAACGTCATTCGATTAGAGCTAAATTTGCTGTGTGTCGTGTTTCAAATCTGTTAGCACTTATAATTAGCTGATTGTTCTGTGGTGTTTTTTTGACGAAATTTATTGTCGTAAAATCACAATACGTAATACTTACATGCATGTGTCAACGCGAATTGTAGCATTATATAGAAAAAATCTTACTGGCAGATTCGGTTTGCGCCACATGCACAAATACAGTGTTCGACGACGAGTAAGCGAGCGCACAAGCACAAAAACCAGCTACACTAGACATCCAATCCCAAGCGAGGGTTTTAAAACTAGTGAAATATAAAATTGTGAATCAAGACGCACGTTGAATATTCTATGTGCGTAATGTTTCCTGATACATGTGTAGTTCATAAGTAATTATTTAGCTGACAGATAATCACGTTTATCGTGGTGGTTGTGATTTCTGCCACAGACTGCTCGGCCGAGGTTCCATGCACGTGTTCTCGTCAGATCAGTTCAAGAAGCTAATGACAGCCAGCAAATACTCGGGATCGTGGAACTCGCTCCTTGATTTGGGAGCCGGCGACGGTGCGACGACTTCCCACATCGCCCATCTCTTCAGCAACGTTTATGCCACAGAGATATCGCCACCGATGAGGTGGACCCTTTCCCGAAGAGGATTCACGTGAGTCATTGCATGAACCATGAATCGGAAATTGGAAAAGTCACAAAAGTGTGTTTTTTCATGTAATTAAGATTGGATCACCACTGCATCGGTATTATCATCCAGCAGGATATAAATGAAGAAGTTCAAGTGTTCGTGTATGAGGTTGAAATTTGTAAAAAAAAAAGCATAAAGAAAATTAATATCCGAAAACGTGAGAAATATTTTGACGAAGCTAAGTTTGTGAAATATGAGTATATATTTCGTTTCTCGGGGTATCCATTGATTGTGAGTTTCAAACAGTGATAATGAGATTTTTTCCTAATACCGCATCGTTACGTTTGCGTTACAAACTTGAACCTCATAAGTTCATCCTAAAACCGATAAATCAGAGTTTCAAACGATTCTACGAGAAATACGAAAGGATTTATTAACCGAGAATGACAATCGTTATACTGAAATAACAGTTTCACCGTGAATCTACTTACCCGCATTCGTTAGCCGAAAAACAGTCGTTGCATCCGAATCGAAGGGCTTCGGCTAGGGAGCAGCGGAGCTGCTTGTATATACCTGCTATAGCATCGAAGTTCTCCATCGCGCGGCAAGATCTTAATTGAAGTCGTTTCAATCACTTAGGACTTAGTTCGACGATTCCACTCGCCTAAGTTTAGTGCTATTGCCAATTGCCAATTGCCGGTGGTCGTTGAACGTTCGGAGAGGGAGGGATTTGATTAAAGTAGATCTTTATGGGAGTTTTACGTACCGCGACGTCGGGCTCGAAGCTGCAGCGGTAGTCCGTCGAAGACGACGTTAAATTTTAAGGGTTGAAATCACCTACTCCCCAATAATTTTCACGTCTCGATTATATCATTGCTCGATGCACGATCATTGCGCGAAATCGTGTATAAATACGAGAATATCTGCCATCTCCAGGGTGCTGGACGTTGATAATTGGCACAAGGAGGTGAGCAGCTTCGACGTGATTCTCTGCCTGAATCTACTGGACCGATGCGACAAGCCGAACACCTTGCTCAGGCGTTTGAAATCAACCTTGTCGCCCGGTGGACGTCTCGTCGTCGCTATTGTTCTTCCGTTCAGTCCCTACGTCGAAGTGGGCGAAAGAAATGACCACAAACCGTCCGAGTACTTGCCGATAAAGGGAAACGGCCTCGAAGGGCAAATAGCCAGCCTCATTGACAGAGTATTCAGCCCCCTTGGGCTCAAGTGTCTGGCGTGGAGCAAACTGCCGTACTTGTGCGAAGGGGACCTAGGACAGGCCTTCTACTTCCTAGACGACGTCGTCTTCGTCCTCGAGGCGGAGGATGTAAGTATGATGTATGGAGACGTATGTCCAGTTAAAATTGTAATGCGAGGCTGAAGCTAGCGGTAAGAATCAGCAACCAAACGTTCCAATGTTTATTCGAATATGGTAATTAAGTCCGAAAATTAAAATTTTGTGAAATACCTTGAACTCCAAATACTTTTAGAATTATGAGGATAAAACTGAACTGGATATTTCTACTTCCACAAAATTTGACACTTTTGGCCGCTAACTGTGGCTGATAGCTGCAGCTTCATTAATCGTTCAACTTTCTTTAGATCGCTGTCAGAGTATAAATTTGTGAAAATTCTCGTAAGACTTGTTCGGATCTTATGAAGGATCAAAAAATTTTTAAGCAACAGCTAAATTTTCTTCTTTCAGCAGCAAGCTTACTGTCCAGCCGATAATACGGGAAGTAAATCTGACAATGAGACGGCGAATTATGTGCAAGAGTTGTAGGACGATGAGTTATGGATTATAGAAGAGAAATATATATGTATATATCAGGCGAGTGTTTCACACTTGTAAAAACTTTAATATAATATAATGTAATATAATATAATTGTTTGTTTGTTAGTTAATTATATACGCAATCTGCTGGAATACAGAAGAGCAATACCGGGCAAGCGACGACAATTTTTAGTGTGCACACACAGAGCTGTATAATGTGTATAGAATTCTTGTATTCATGTATATATGTACGAATGTAATATAGACAACGTACGTACGTACGTTATTTTTACGCAAACGGTTATAATATTGAATCACGGGTTCACAACAGAGCGGTGCAATTAGTTTTACATACTTTATTTTTATTAATGCGTGAGGCTATCAAAGTCTGGACATCGAAAGTAAAATCTCTGTATCGTAAGTCAATCCCAATGCCAAATGCTTTTTCACACGGAATGCAAAGCAATTTTGTTCAATGTAATCCGCAAACCTAATTAAACCGAAAACAAAAACGAGACTAGTTGAGTTTCCTCGTTGTGTACCAATTAAATACATTACTTAACGAACGGAACTTTTTCCCTAGACTTTGATAGTAAGAAATTAATAGTACAGTATTACAGTGATATTTATTAAATGTATGTGGAGTAACTACTTGTAATAACGCGATAAAATCAGCGGACTTAACTATTAGTACGGTAGCGTATGATTATAATGTGAATAACAGTTAATTGATATAAATACAGTTTCACTGTATGTATATCAGTATAGGTAATATTGCAGCAGCCAATTAGGTACGAAACGATAAAAATAACTTATGGACCTATGATATACCGTATGTGTATAAAACAAGTCTGCAACGATTTATACAATACTTAGAGAAACAGAAAGCAGAGATTTTAATTATACGCACTTACACCCGGTCAATCCGTAAATTTATCATATTTAATTTTGCTATTTTATAGCCGAGGCCCACATTTCTATTAATATATGTAATTTCATTCCAAGATTTGTTTTTTAAATTTCTTCTTATTCTCTCGTTTCTAACTTTCATATATAAAACTATCTCACATACAAACACTCAAACATGCACGCATACTTTAGACAAATTGAGAACGCTGTCTTGATTTTGTTTGATTCATTCGTTGATATTAAGCATTGCGTACTTCAATAATAATAATGATAAGTGTACGCCGTACATAATAACAAATTATATTCACTATCAAATTTTGATAATATTACTACGTGACGATCGCGCATTTTTCGAATAACAATTATTATTATTACGCTATCATTAATATAATATTATTTATGAAGCACTCGTTGAAAACAGTTCTACCTTGAATTGGAGTTCGAATAGAGCAGAATATTTGTTGGCGAGTGTGTTTTGAATCCAAAATGTAATATAGTTGAACTATGATTAATTGCACATGTATAGAAAAATCAAAAGGAGTCTTGAATTTCATGTGTTTGAAAGCGTCTACAATCATACATCAATTCGAAAGACCTAAATGATTCTGAAAATAGTATTACGTTGTCCGAAATAGCGGAAATGAAACGGAAGTTTTTTTTATTCGTATGGAGAAAGGCATAAAAATAAATGAACAAAATTCATGCCACACGCAAATACTCATCATTTATGTAATAGCTAATCTCGATCTAAAACGGTTAGACTTGTTCCTTTGTGTTAATTGTTCACCCTCTTCTTCTCAAATCAAAAAATGAGAATCATTTTCAACAACGTCAATAAATATAAATCTCTAGAGTAAAATAAATATTTTTAAATTTGGTGGGAAAGCAAGGATATGTTGAGAAAAACAAATTTTTGGCTTCGCAAAAAAAACTATAACAGAAATTGTCAGGCTTTACCTAACGGCCAAAAAATTTCAGTCTTGTTTAACGGACCAAATATACATATACTATATCCATAATATAGCAATATGTTTGTAGAGAGTTATTCAAAGCTGATTATTGTTTACGCAACTAGCTGCGCTAGTCGAGTTCTGAAACACTCTGTACATTACGTAACTATACATATATATATTATTATACATAGTGTGGAAATGCATTGTTAGACGATACTAGAAAGAAGAAAGAACTATTTCTGAAAAGGTGTCAAGTTTATATCCTTCTCATGGGACGAGTTTTAGGGATTGTTTGACGATACTAGAAAGTAGAAAGAACTATTTCCGACAAGGTATTAACCTAAAATCCATCTCACGGAGAGAGTTTTAGGCAAATATTGCAATACTTTATCGCTGGATAAGATTAAAAAAGTTTTTCCCTACGGACAAAACAAGCAGAAGTACACTACAGCATTGATTGAGATAATACAGAACCAGTTCGTATGGGAAAAATATAATCTAAGAATTTGAGATCGCAAAATACTATGAGAAAATTAGAACCATGAGGAGAGTATAATAATAATTGTATGTGATGGATGATTGAAAACGAAGCTGCGTCTTTGGAATAAATAAATAAGCTATAGGTATATATATAAATGTTACAGCGAAACCCTGGATCACATAGATATAAAATACACGTACATACATAGTATTGCATGAACATAACATAGTAAGTCAATTATATATCATAACTTTTACAATTATAACAAGAGTTTATTCTAAAGACGCAGATGTGATTTTTTTCTGTTTAGTTTAGTTTACTTTTTGCACCATCTACGTTTATCACAGACCACGCATGACTCGTTTTGGCTCCTACCACGTCAACTTCTAAATGCCAACAACCTTTGAGCAATCCATGGGGGGAAAATCAATCAGTTTTAGACTCGATTTAACGGCCTAACTCATACTCCGTCTGACTAGAACACCGAAAAGACTGTTTGAACCGAATAAATACGGCCTAATCCAACTTACGCTGCTCGCACATCTCCTCTAGTCCACCTGCCTTCCTGTAGAAATAGAAAATAGTTTCTAATAAATTGGTACAAATTATTATTACTAATATCATCAACTGAACTAAAAAAAAAAAAAGAGAAAAAGAAAAAACCAATTATGATTTCTTACAATGTGGGGAGATAAGAACTTCCAGAATGATCTAATCGATGCTTATCTTCATTTTTCCAGCTCGAAACGGGGATGTGAGGTGGTGGCAGAAAACTTCTCAGAGACTGAACAAGCTGTATTGTATCGACCAATGCTGAAATCAACAAATTATTTTCTGTAAAGTATTCCCTCCTGTTTTAGGAAATGGCCAAGTATAAAATATTATTGTACTATATAAGAAGGTCGAAGCCAGTTCGAAAGTGCACCCTGAAGTCAGGCGCTCGCAGGTTTTAATATTTAAACCTGTAAATGCACAAGAATTATCACTACTATATTGTTTCAAAATTCTATTGAGTATATTGCAATATTAACGGGGTATATAAACAATAATAATCTCATCACTTCCGTGATAATTCCAAACAAGAAATACAAAAGTTCAACAAATTATTAATTGCACGTAAATTATAGACATGTGGTTTCAAAACAATAAATGAATATAGGTGTAGAGATATTCGATTGACTATAAATGGATTAATAACAATTATGCCATACATTATAACGTACAGAATTGAAAAAGAATTGTCTTCGTAGTCTTATCATTTACCATTATCGAAGATATATTCATTCAATCCCATAAAACTCACTTTTTTGTAAGGCCTCAGACTGTTTACCATAAGGTTTACACATCGCTGGTCTAACACAAGCTTTCATCCGCGCCATGTTCTTCATCACTTCCGCAAATGCTCTTACAATCTTTTCTTGTCCACCTGTAAAGTGTAAAAAACCATGACTCAAACATACCATATCATTAATAAATAACTCATGTAAACAGGTAAATAAATATCTGCCCACCTTCTGAGTTCGATGAAGACGATCGAGAGCCCTTGTCGCTGTCAACGGACCAAGCTCCGTTATGCAGCGCGAGCAGATCTTTGTTGGCATTTCCCAAGCTTTGAAGATTGCCCAAAGCACCTAACCCGCTAAGTCCATCGAGATTGTCCAAATTTGCCCTCAGAAAATCAGTCAATTTATGATCTGATATTGGAATGCTGGGTATGAGCGGCTCGTAGTGCTGTTTGCTGGCACATTTCTTTTCCTGAGAACTAGGCCGGTGAGGAATATTAAGTGATGGACGACTTGGAGGACGTTGGAGATTCATTTGGTTTCCGCTCCGCATTTCCGACGAGCCAACCAAATCCACTACCGAATTGGTCATGTGGGTATTGGATGGAGCAACACTCATAGTCTGTGGCAGCAGAAGAGTTGCATTAATCATCGTCTTACACTTTGCCTAAATTTTATGTTATGTTCTAGCACAAGCGCATGCAAAGTCAATACAATTCAATAAATTACCGTCTGAAAGTCAGCGTTGTGGGGAAAGCTAGAGCGTAAAAGAGATGCTGTTGTTTCGTTGTCTTGAATGTAAGTCGGACCTATGTGATTCATTTTCTGACTCATCTCGAGCTGATTTTTGTAATAACGACACGCAGGATTGGGACAATTCTGTACCACTTCAATGATAAACTCTTTCTCCATGCCAAAACACTCTCGACCAATGGTGTACGACTCCATAACGGCTCTTACGGTACCTTCCATACCAAGGTGAAGACCGTGTGGGCCATTCATGTGCTTGAGCATAACTGCGTTTGCAAAATGTTCGTATGGCAATATTATCTTGCCATTTTCTCGTAGGACCAGTCTGCCTTGCGAATCTAAGGCAACTCTGGACGCCATCATCCTGAAACAAGATTGAGTGTGCTTAAATTTTTGGTGCGTTTTCCTATTTTTCTATCATTTTTCAAGCATGACATTATGACTTGGAATATATTGACTGATTCTCATCTCACTGAAGGTAGGTGGTGCTTGGTAACATGGAAGCCTCCTTAAGCTCGGTAAAGCATTGGAGTAACTCGATGCTCGGATTCCAACCCTTGTTTTGCAAATAAAGCTGCAGCAGCATGTACATTTTCTCAGTGACATATCCAGCCCCGTTCGCTCCCCCCGGATAACCACCTCCAGGAGGTCCCATCTCTGTCTGCATACCCTTAGCCACTATATTTTTCATAGTTTCCGCCAAGTCCATTCTGGAGATAATAATAATAATGATTAAAAACACACATTAGATAATGTGCGATATACGTGGTGCTCGGAATTGTTTGGGACCAAATAACAAGCTATTGTTTACCTCAGAAAATCTGTCAAAATTGCGGAATCAGTGACATTTTATTCCACGGTGCTTTTTTCTCTGTTTTACTTCGTGTTTATTGGTACACGAGAAATTTTGTAGAAAAAAAAATAATCGGTCTGTAGACATGTTTGATATCTGCCACGAATCCCGGGTACGCCGCGAGGCTAACGATATTTATTGCTTTCGGCCATTGTTGTTTTCGGCAAATGCAGAAGCAGCGGGCGGCAGTCAGTCGGTGCCCAGGGAGTGTGAAAAAAACATTAGCCGATTAAGCCGCCGCCCCCCTCCTGTCTGGCTTTATATTATTTCGGTTAACTTACCCCAGCCGGTATCACCGCAGCATTCACAGCACCGTTGTTATCACAAATTTAGGGCCTAATCGCCCCTATACTATCATTTTACAATTAATTAACTACTTTGCATTTGCAAATATAACATAAATCGCAATTATTATATCCGCGAGTATAGCTTGCCCATACACCCGCCAGGGGCGGTTGGTAAATTTTCTATGGTTTGCTCCCTGGAAGCTTTTAGCTTATACGTCACTTCCGCGACGCTCATCAGCGACCAGACGTAACTTCCGTTTTCGATCCCTCCCGCGGTGGAACGACGGTCACCGCCATTTTCATTTCATCTCTCCGAGTCGCCGTGCCGTGTCCACGTTTCGGCTACGCGGTCCCGAAACATTAAATAAAAATCCGCTGACATCGGCGGATTTTTACGAATTCGAAACACCTATCAGGTAAAGTCTTGTTCATCTAATCAGTCTCTCTCTATATCATGTCGTATTTATCTTCCCAAACAACTTCGTAACCCGAGAAATGCATTTTCATCAAAACTACGTATAGGCGCGGCGGTTTTTTTTTTTCTACCCGACAGCTTATTCATCGCGATTATTTCTCTTTGCAGCATGGCAGCCTGAAACTTATCTGCGAGCACGAAGCTAACGCTGACAAATTAAACTTCTTATAACGGATTATCAGCCGCATTCACGATGTATCTGTATAATCTAACACTGCAGCGCGCCACCGGCATCACCCATGCCGTCCATGGTAATTTTTCCGGCAGTAAAATGCAAGAGATACTTGTGTCACGCGGCAAGTCGCTCGAGCTGCTTAGGCCCGACCCGAACACTGGAAAAGTTCACACCCTCTTGACCGTCGAGGTTTTTGGCATCGTCAGGTCTCTTATGGCCTTCAGGCTTACGGGGGGCACCAAGGATTACATTGTCGTTGGGTCCGACTCTGGTCGCATTGTCATTCTAGAATATATTCCTGCTAAAAATGCCTTCGACAAGGTGCACCAAGAAACCTTTGGCAAAAGTGGTTGCAGAAGAATTGTACCTGGACAATATCTAGCCATTGATCCAAAAGGAAGAGCAGTTATGATCGGTAATTATGAGAATTTAAATTTTTTACTCAGCTTAACTGTGACCAGTTGTGTGCTAAATGATGCTGATCTTATGATCCGTGTTTCAACTGATTATCCATTGATTACAAACTTACAAACTGATGGTACTATTAAAACTGGTAGTTTTTTTAATTGAATCAATGTAATATAATATTTTCATTTCTGACGGTAAAATTGGCTTTTTCAGGTGCTATCGAGAAGCAGAAACTGGTTTACATATTGAACAGGGATCCAGAAGCCCGTTTAACGATCTCGTCTCCCCTTGAAGCCCACAAAAGCAACACTCTAGTCTATCACACAGTTGGTGTAGATGTTGGATTTGAAAATCCAATGTTTGCCTGCTTGGAAATTGACTATGAGGTGAGATACACATTCCTTGTGATTTATTTGCAAGGGTTGTGAAAGGTAATTAATTTTGCTTTTCGGCTTCCCTGTACAGGAAGCTGACAGTGATCCGACTGGAGACGCAGCTGTTAAAACTCAGCAAACGTTGACCTTATACGAGCTTGATCTTGGATTGAATCACGTAGTGAGAAAGCACAGTGAACCTCTAGAGGAGCATGCAAATTTCCTTGTTTCTGTTCCTGGAGGAAATGATGGTCCCAGCGGTGTCCTTATCTGTTCAGAAAATTACCTAACCTACAAGAATCTTGGGGATCAGCACGATATCCGTTGCCCAATTCCCAGACGTAGAAATGATTTGGACGACCCTGAGCGCGGGATGATCTTCGTCTGTTCAGCAACTCACAAAACCAAGAGCATGTTCTTCTTTCTTGCCCAAACTGAGCAAGGGGATATTTTCAAAATCACCTTGGAAACTGATGAAGATATGGTAACGGAAATAAAACTCAAGTATTTCGACACAGTGCCTGTCGCCACAAGCATGTGTGTCCTGAAAACAGGTTTCTTGTTCGTCGCCTCTGAATTTGGAAATCAGTAAGTCTAATTTTTAGCTGAACCATCACGTGATCCTTTTATCAATCCGTTTATTCAACCAATTACCAGTGGTTTCAACTTTTGATACTGATGATGTTAACCATTTATGGCTATGTCGGTTTAGCTTCCAATTGATCAGACGTGTTTGTAATTGTTGTACTTAATTGCAGCTACCTGTACCAGATTGCTCATCTTGGTGACGATGACGACGAACCAGAGTTCAGTTCAGCAATGCCACTTGAAGAAGGTGATACCTTCTTTTTTGCTCCCAGACCACTCAGGAACTTGGTTTTAGTTGATGAAATGGACAGCCTATCACCGATCATGACTTGTCAGGTACCTAAAACTGAAACTACTTTTTCAATATCCAAAATTAGGGAAGCATTTCCAAGTAGGAGATCGGATCACCATTGCACTTTCTCCTGAGTTGTAATGCGATAAAAAAAATTCCTTGTCGCCTTTGTTTTGTACTATTACAAGCCGAAGTGAATCAAGGAATGATAATCACTTGAGATGTTTTACAATCTCGTTATCCGTGTTTTGGGACAGCAAAATAGATCATTTTGCTTGCTTTGTGTATGCAGGTCGCTGATTTGGCCAATGAAGATACTCCTCAACTGTACATGACTTGTGGTAGAGGTCCAAGATCCACGCTGCGAGTTTTGCGTCATGGACTAGAAGTTTCGGAAATGGCAGTCAGTGAGCTGCCTGGAAACCCAAATGCAGTCTGGACAGTGAAACGAAGAGTTGACGGTTAGTTCAAGTTTTATAGTTCAAAAGATAAACAGGAACGTTTTGTTGATCCACTTGCAAGAAGATGCAAGCCTGTCGTAGCCCTGGAAACATGCAGTGTGTTCGTTTCATTTCATTCATTTGCAAGATTTTTAACGCAGTATTCAAATCCGCTAGCTAGAGTCCGTTTAAAAAGAATATTAACGAACCTGGTGGCTTGATACACTTTTATCAAACACCAGTTCTCTCTTTCAGGCTGCCAGCGAGCTAGTGGTTGACTGATGCAATGCAGAAAGACTAAAAGGTGAGGATCTTATCGATGGGTCTGGGATAAGTCCGACCTGAGAAACAAAACGAAAAAAAAACTTAGTAAAATGCGTCGCCCCTTGTACACCAAGATGCGGTCATTTTTCCGCGCGTCTCAACGTTCTTTACACATTGGTTACTTAACTTTCCTAATAATCTAGACGAATCCTTTGATTTCGGTTACAGAAGAGTATGATGCATACATCATAGTGTCCTTCGTCAATGCCACTCTTGTGCTTAGCATCGGTGAGACTGTTGAAGAAGTAACGGACTCTGGTTTCCTCGGTACGACACCTACCCTCAGTTGTTCTGCCCTCGGAGAAGACGCCTTAGTACAGGTAAATTTATTGTTCGCCTTCAAAATTCTAAACGTAATGTCAAATGATCCTAAAAATCTAGTCATCTTATTGATTGAGATACAGCACATCAAGTTTATAAATAATAATGCACTGCGGTATCTCCAGCGCCTGGTCAACCACGCGTTGGTCGCAAAAACAGTGCTAAATCAAAGTATCGGGTTTCGCATCGTTGGAGCACACTGTCACTCAAATGTATTCTCCTGGTATATTAACCCGAACACTTATCACATGTAACTATCGGCCGCATATCCAATATATGCCTCGAGTACAACGATGTGTAAATTGAATGTCCATTCAATTTCTTTCCCTTTGTTGCAGGTATATCCTGATGGAATTCGTCACATTAGGGCCGACAAACGAGTAAACGAGTGGAAAGCACCGGGTAAAAAGACCATTGTAAAATGCGCTGTGAATCAACGCCAGGTTGTGATTGCCTTGACGGGAGGAGAACTGGTATACTTTGAGATGGATCCTGTGAGTTAGATTTCTATTTCTTGTGGATAGATCGCACAGTTTGTTCTCTCCACGATGTACCTTATTCTGTGGAGATGTATAACGTGCAAAAATTAATCCACTTTTGCTTCTTCTGTCCAGTTAATACTGGTCTGAGTGAAACAAGGGTGAACAACATGCCGTTTAACGTTCAAATTTTGAATAAAATGAAGACCTGCAATTGAAGTTGTATTTTATTACAGACTGGCCAACTGAATGAGTACACAGAGAGAAAGAAAATGCCATCCGAAGTGATGTGCATGGCCCTTGGTAACGTCGCCGCTGGAGAACAAAGATCCTGGTTCCTTGCTGTTGGACTTCAAGACAATACAGTCAGAATCATTTCTCTAGATCCGTCTGACTGTCTGGCACCCAGAAGTATGCAGGCCTTGCCTGCAGCTGCTGAGAGTCTCTGCATTGTTGAAATGGGGTCTAAGGAAGCTGACAATTCGGAAGATTCTGTCTCTCAGCAATCAAGTTTATACCTGAATATAGGTAATTTTGAAACAAATGCTCTAAGATTTTTATAAATCCTGAAAATTATCTGATGACCAAACGACAGTTCCCTGAATATTGATGAAAAACCTGCAGTGCTGATTATCTTTTGCTTTTCAACGAACTGACAATTGTGTGATTTCAATTATGCTTAGATTTGTATCTTGTTTTTCAGGTTTGCAAAACGGCGTACTTCTAAGAACGGTTTTGGACCCGATTTCCGGTGATTTAGCCGATACGCGAACTCGATATTTGGGGTCCCGGCCGGTAAAATTATTCAGAATAAAGATGCAAGGCAATCAAGCGGTGTTGGCGATGTCCAGTCGCTCTTGGCTCAGCTATTATTATCAAAATCGTTTTCATCTGACTCCTTTATCGTATGAAAGTCTGGAGTTCGCGTCCGGTTTCAGTTCCGAACAATGTCCCGAAGGCATAGTCGCTATATCCACAAATACCCTGAGGATTCTAGCTCTCGAAAAACTTGGTGCTGTTTTTAACCAAGTCAGTTTCCCGCTTGAGTACACGCCACGTAAATTTGTGATTCACCCTGATTCTGCCCATCTAATCATCCTCGAAACCGAGCATAATGCATACACTGAAGAAACTAAGCAACAGAGACGCCTGCAAATGGCCGAGGAAATGCAGGAGGCCGCTGGAGCCGAGGAAGCGGCTGTCGCCAGGGAGTTGGCCGAAGCTTTTCTGTCTGAAGAACCAAATGAAGCAGTATTCGGCGCTCCTAGAGCCGGCCCGGGGCTGTGGGCCTCAACTTTGAGACTGATGGCACCTGCCACTGGACAAACCTTGGAGCTACATCGATTGGAACAAAATTACGCCGCTTTATGGTATAGTTAATTGATTTATGCACCTCATTGTTTTTATTTCAAGTTTATTTCTGTAGCTCTTAACTAAGTGTATTAATTATTTTTACAGTTTGTCATTAGTCAGATTTGCTAATCAGGGTGATCAACAATTCCTCATCGTTGGTGTAGCAAAGGACTATCAGCTCAATCCTAGAGTGAGCAACGGCGGGTTTTTATACACCTATAAGTACGTAAAATAATGCCATTTCGCTATTGTGTTGTCGATTTATTTATTTATTTTTTTCTTGCCAAGTAAAGTTATGATGAAAAATATCACATTAATTTCTGTATCTTGATGATATACCTGCAGTTCTGAAAACACAAGTCAATATTAATATTTCGATGTAACCAAGAAAGAATTTTATTGATCTAATTTTTATATTTACTTCATTCGGTTCCAGAGTAAACATAGACTGTACAAACCTTGAACTTATGCATAAAACTGTGATGGACGAGGTTCCTCTGGCAATTTGTTCTTACCAAGGACGAGTCCTGGTCGGAGTTGGAAGGATGTTGCGTCTGTATGACATGGGCAAGAAAAAACTTCTTCGAAAATGTGAAAACAAGCACATTCCAAATGCCGTGGTATCAATAAACGCCGTAGGTCAACGTATATACGTTAGCGACGTTCAGGAATCCGTATATGCAGTTAGATACAAACGACAAGAAAATCAATTAATCGTATTTGCTGACGATACGCATCCGCGATGGGTCACGACAACTTGCGTTCTTGACTACGATACTGTCGCAACGGCTGATAAATTTGGGAACATTGCTGTGGTAAGTATCTTTATTAACTATCATAGAATTTCAATCAACTTTATTTTGACCTAAAAACCAATTAACCCCATTCTTTTACGCTATTTTAGATTCGCTTAGCTTCAGGAATAAATGATGACGTCGACGAGGATCCAACCGGAAATAAAGCACTCTGGGATCGCGGACTGCTGAACGGAGCGAGTCAAAAAGCCGATACCGTGGCGTGTTTCCACATAGGAGAGACTGTGATGTCATTACAAAAGGCTACGTTGATACCTGGAGGTTCTGAAAGTTTGGTGTACACGACGTTGAGTGGAACAGTTGGCGTCCTCGTGCCATTCACGAGTCACGAAGACCACGACTTTTTTCAACATTTGGAAATGCATATGAGATCGGAACATCCGCCGCTCTGTGGTCGCGACCATCTTTCATTTCGATCTTATTATTATCCTGTCAAAAATGTAATCGACGGTGATCTTTGCGAACAGTTCAATTCGATTGAACCAACCAAACAGAAGGGTATATCGGGTGATCTGGAAAGAACGCCCTCTGAGGTCTCAAAAAAACTTGAGGACGTCAGAACTCGATACGCCTTCTAAGCTTATTATGAAAGGGGTCTCCCTTTGAGAAACCACACCGTAAAGTGAAGTCGCGCTCGACTGAATGACCCTTATTCTGTTGGAAACATCATTCAGACCGTATAAGGTAACAGGGTAAAAATATTTTACGGTATTGATCTTGTACTTTCGACTTCCCTTTGTTTAACGGCGGGCTGTGAGTAAAACTCGCTGATGTTTTTTAAGCTAGTTAACTTTGGTAAAAAAAAAAGTAGCAATACTTGCTATAATGAAATACTCAATTATCGCCCAATACATGTATTAATAAGAGAAATTGTAGAAAATGTAATTCCACGAGTATGAAACTCTGCTTCGACTGCACAAATTTCATTGTTTAGTCTATGAATTTGATTCGACGTCGAATTTCGTTAGAATTAAAAAGTGAAACGCCGACCCAACGAACTCCGAAGTTCGTCGTAAAAAAAATTTCTTTTGGCTTGTCAATTGAACTTTAGAGCGTATAATTTTCGCCTACTTAATGTGAAGGAATGCAAGAAATTCTCTAAAGCATATCTATTATCCGATTACCCAGATTCACGATAAACTTCCTGAAATAAAATCTAGTTTTTTTAATGATAATATTGCTTTGTGAGTTAACGACAAAAGTGCTTTGGAGCAACTGAAAGCAACATTAGACTTGCAAAAATTGAAACAGGCAATCACACAACGTTGTTAAGACTGATTAAAAGTGAATTAATAAGGCAAAAAATCGGTACATTGTTCAATCTCAACAAATAGTTTCAGCTTGTCAATATAATTCATGTCCGAATTTTTTATTCGAGCGTGGTATCGTGTTCCGTTGCTTGGAAGGGGGACGGTTGAATGGCTCCTTGTATTACAATATGTTCGGTTGTATTTATTATTATCACCAACTTCGTGAATATTTGACTAATAAAAAGTGGCAATGGATAAAACTAATAATTGCTTCAATCAAATCATAAAACTTTCAAACCGGACTGTCCTCATCTTCATTCCGCATCAGCTCCCGTTTGTACGCCCTTGAAGTTCTCTGGAGGGCTTGGATCCTCTCGATGTGTCGTGTATGGGCAAGATGAAAAGGCAGGAGTCCCCGCGGTGTTATCGATCATTACAGAACCGTGGGAGGGTGCGTGTGAGCCGCAGAAGATGGCTGTACGATGCTTCAGAATCTCGCTCCCTCCTACAAGTCACAAACATCCGTATCCCAGCGGCATCTAGATATGCGTCGGAGCATACAACGCACGGGGAATCCAAATCCGCAATTTCGCGGATTTAAGTTGCTTCAATCTGGCTGCGCAAACGCGCTACCATCTGGATCTATCGACTCGCTCCAACCGGAATATCGTCAGCCGTATCTGACTTTCTTCACATCGGCAGACATTATGCTGGCTGACTCCGAGTCGAGGAATCAATGAATCCCCAAGAGTATTTGGCTCGCGAGAGAGATGATGAATACCTCGCTCCTTACCGAGACTTATCGCGGCGATTCTGCGCAAGCAATTTTGTGGTACATACAAGCTGGGATAATAAGTCAAGGAATCCACGTAAAAATCAAGAACTCAGAATCTTGAATTGACGTTTTGTTCTATAATGATTTAACTACAACTACTAAGAATTAGACTAAACTGTGTATAATAATGATCTGTTTCTTACATCCGATTAAATTACTTGCCGTCTTAGTTAATGTACCTTCATTGATTATAAACCTTCAAAAGATTCAACTAACCAGTCTATTTTCAATCACAGGAAAAATATTTAAAACGATCACTGAATTACGAAGGTAAAAGATTTCAATAAGCACTCGGCCATACAATGCACACCCGACTGCACACCAAACTGGATATTAAAGAGGAAAGGGATTCGTGAATACAACTGATTGTGAGCTTAAGTCGGGTTTGAATTATTAATAAAAAATTAACCGACCGACCGTCGGAATTGTTACGCATTTCGACGGACCAACCCTGCCGACCGAATTGACTCTGAAATATTAATGTGCACACGTAGAACTCCCCCTTTTGACAAGTACCTATATACAGTACATACTGCAGAAACTGTTGGTACCCGAAATGTGATTCTACCGGGGGCGGTGGAATGTATATTTCCGAGATATGGAGCTGAGGGTAGGTGTGTGGGAGGCTTAATTTGGACCAACATAAACTAACACCCTTAAACTTTTCAGTCTGTCCTACACAAAATACACTTTTATTTTACTTTGATTTACCAAAAGTTGCTTTTCTGCAGTTACGGTTGACGAGTTCGTTTATCAGAAGATCAAGATCTAATTTTTCAGCTATATGTTGGCGAATATGGGTTATAGCTACATCGTCCAAGTGATCTTGCAACATCGTTGATGCTCAAGTAATTGAAACAAAATTGGATTTTATAAAACCGCAGACATCTGAGTTGTGGAATTCCACACCTACCAAATTTCGAGGCGTTGAGTGCTCCACACCTACCGTAGTGGTTTCGCCGCCCCTGGATTCTACATACACTGGTATGCATTTCAAGACATGATATTAATCTACCCTTGAAATTAGCGACATTTTGTACTCTGAAGTCCAGGGAGATTTTCCAAAAGTGAAAACTTTTGTTTGATATAAAAATGAAAACGGGAAAGATTTCTTTTTCACGAGAGAAAGAGAAAGTTGTTTTCGAAACTGATGAATAATGGTTTATTTTATACATTTTCATGCGTTTTGTGATACATACACAGTTATAATGACTGAACCCTTTCCTCGCTGCAATTAATGTAAAGTTTTTGCCTATACATTCGATATTTAAAAAAATATGTGCAAGACTATAAGCTAGTTATGAAACATTGTTCTACACCCGGGTGTAGAAAATTGACGCACTAAGCGCGGATTAGAACGCCCTCGTCATTGTAACTTTAGGGTGTTGTATGCGGTAACTCGGCAATCTTACAAATATCGATCACTGAGTGATAGGTGACTAATACCGTAATTATCGACGCGCGACATAGAGCGTAGAGTTCGTGTACCTAGATTATACATCACGATGTTAACAGTTCAAAAAGCCAAGGTAAAACAACGATGTGCGCGAGTTGAAGAATACTGATCTGTAAATTTTTTCTCTTTTTTGCGGTCGAGGAGGGGAGCCTGCGGCCGCTGAGCGAATGAGTATTGCGAAGCGGGTCGCGTCGACTTTTTAGCCCGAACGGATTTGAATCGGGGATTGCGCGCGGTAGACAATCGACGTCAAACCAACAATGTGCACAGGCTCGCGGCGTTCAATCGACGTCCGTGACGCGCTTACGTCTGCGTGGTGAGCGGGGATAGATATTTGTGCATTTCAGGTTCTCCCGTAGCCGTCGGGCTTATCTACCCGGTTGTCTGTCCGCAGGTACATACATCGCGCATCGGCCTTCGATATCGAACGCGCGTAACAACGAGCCGAGAAAACTGGATCACACAATGATCGCGTAGGCGGTATCCGATCGCATTATATAGGGGAATCCCACCAGCCGCGGCTCCGGGGTCTCGAACTTAATTAAGCGGAAATCATAGCGCGTCTGCCTCGATCTACTCATCGGACGAAATCCGATGGGCGAATCTTGAACCGCGAGCGAAACGGGGGGGGGGGGGGAGGGGGCGGAGGGTATTTCTCGTACACAGGGTATATAAGGGCGACACGGCGATCGATGCACACGGCGCCCAGCGGCCAGGCTCTCGGCTCTGCCCCCAGCACATCGTGCCTCGTGCTACGTGCAACTCCAGCGTACAATTCGCTCCCGGATCGCGCGTACGTGCGTGCGTGGGTGCGTGCATGCTTGCCGTGTGACAGGCGCTGGAGCTGTTCCTGCCGTTGTTGTCCGGTTTTTATGGGTGCAGAGGTGATTTAGTGCGGCGTGCGTGCGTGCGTGCGTCTTGCCCGTTTGACTGTTCGTCGTCTAACTGCGTGCGTACGTACGTCTGGGGATTCAAGACGCGTGCCAAGAGTCAAATTGCTGGGGTAATACGCCGGGCGAACATGCCGAAAAGGATATCACTTGCGTATTACCACCTGCACCACAGATCTGCGGACAGCGAAGAGGCGGCTTAGAGCTGCATGACGACGCAGCATGGTGGGTCTTGTGATTCTACTATTCTTGATTAACATCTTGCCACGATTACCCAATCTCGATCATTCTCTCACGCACTTCACTCTCGCTTGCCTGTGTTTGCGATTTTTCTTAAACTTCACGAAACTCGATAAGCTTGTGCCCACTCCCGCTTTTATTCAACGCGTACTTTTCTAACCATTGTGGACGGATGCTCGATGGTGTTGATCCGTTATTCCTACTCCTTACCTGCAACGACAATTTGTTGATTATAATCGTACCTGCAGTTAGCTGTAAATGCTGTAAAGATTATTGATTTGGAAATGAAATTGTGAAGGTGATGTGTTGTTCATTGTATTGCCACCAACGCATCTTTTTGATGGCGGTAATTGACCTTTAACACTCCCCTGCGTAAATTGTACAGTAGGGTTCGTTCGCTTCATTCAATTACTTTTTTACATGTGTAACCCATACGTAAGGTCAACTTCCATATGATCTACTCGTAGATTTTTTCCCGGATTTCTTGTGACTGTTGAATTATCCAATTATTCTCAGATTTTATTGTAAGAACCATGCGTCGAGATTGAAAAACGTGTCTCAATCTCGAGATTGAAAGAGTGCAACCTTACGTATTTATATGGCTTACTTTGGCTTGACATATGTGTATCAAAATTAATTACAATCCTTGAGACGAGCATCAGACCGTGAATCAAAGTAATTGACGGGGTGTCCGCAAGTCTCAGGACAAACTTCAGATTGCACATTAAATCCAGGTCCTCAGAGTAAAATGATAGAAAATTTTGTCTGAGTATTGGAATACTTGATGCGTTATGTAATATGATTATTATTATATTCACTCAGTTGCAAAATTGCTTTGATGTATTATAGAATAACGTTGGGCGTGGATTCGACTCGGAATATGATTCGGTGACGATGTTTATAGAAATTTCCATTATTGCCATGTTTTTATACACCTGTATTTAGAACCCTGAGCTATTCACGTTCGAAACGTTGGCAACAGCAATTTGTACAGGGTATCGTAAAACGAGCCGTCCAAAACGATATAATCCGCTCCCTAAAGCAAGTTTTAATTAATTACCATACGGTTGAGCGAATAGTGATTGACGGTATGAGTGGAAAAAAAGGATAAGTTGAAAAATACAGTTTGAAATAATCGAGATATCCGTTGCAAAATGTTGAAAGCTTGTCAAAATCGATTGATTTCACCGAATGCTGTTTCGGGTAATTTTGAAGCTAAAATATACGTCAATTGTCAAGTAATTCAATTGAACAAAAAGTATGAGACAAATGAAATTTTCATTCCTAGTTTTTTTTTTTTTTTTTTTTTTATAAACATTGGTATTTATGCGACGAATAAACTCGTTTATTGGTGTAAAGAGAAAATCATTGTAACTATCGCTTTTGCTCACCCGTCTCACTTGAGTACGAATTGTGAGACAGGAGTGAAATTATTTCGCGCTACGATACCTCGCGCTCGACTGCAGATCGCGAACTTCTATTTACCATCTCGTTAAACCGCGAAAGGACGAAAAGACAAACGTCGAGCTGACGTCGTGTCGCGTTGACTACGAGCCGTCGCGTCGCGTGAAAAGGCAGAGCTTTTGTTCAGCTACAAACTCTCCCTCTCTCTTTCCCTATACGCCCCCTAACGCAATCCTGCACTCGCCGTTTATATCTCTCCTCTATTTTTTGCATTTTTGAAATATTTCTGCCATGCCAGGCGGTTCTCTCTACCAAGGCTTTGCATATTTGATATCTGTATAAAAGCAAAACACAGAACTCGTACTGTTCGAAACGCCCCGATGCGACCGCTCTGCTCGATTGTCAGAGAAAACGTTTCGCGTGTAGGTGTTAAATATTTACACTGTGCGTTGTCTAAGGATAATCTACGTTGTCCAAGGATAAATTGGTCGGAACTATTGAATCAAAATTTGGAAAAAGAGAACTTGTTTAAAAAATTTTCAACAATGTCACTTACATACATTGGCACAATAGCGAACACGAATGAAACATCTTTATTATGTTTAATAGAAATGGATCTGAATAAATTTGAATTATCGCACCAGATAAGATATGAACAATATGAGTAATCAAAATGATTAAACTCTGGTGTTTTGATCCGATTCTTACTTGCTCCGTGACCAGATTGCCCACAAATTGGCTGAAAGACATTAAAGAAATTGAGCATTATAGCATATAGTTATAAGGCGCTAATTCAACTGTCGACGAACATTAGTTGTACCGCGCTTACACAAATATATTCTTATTTACTCTGGAGAGAATTGATGATTTTTTTCCTGTGATTTTTGATGATTTCTACGGTAACCACAAGAAGCTCAGCAACATCAGTATCGAACCGAAAATACCAAAGTTTAAGCATTCTGAACGTTTTGATGGATAAGATCTTTTCTCAAATTGTTAAAAATTTTATGGCTCATCTTCTTTAAATTTGCTCAAAGTTATTTCTATTTATACATAGCAGGACTGTAGTTTCATTCATGTTAACTATCATTGGCGCAAATACCGCACTACGATGTAGATTTTTTAAACCGTTTTCCCTCTATTCCTATCTTCTGATTCAGACTGGCTTTTCTTAACTACCGTTTCCCAATATTTCATATCAAAAAAATTAACGTATAATAACACTGAGTTGGTTATTCGCGATCTCGAATTACCTCTGATTCTTTTCTATCACAATCGCAGTAAGAAAAAAATAATAAAACAAAAGATACGTCGCATGAATAACAAAAAACGGATACAGTATAAAATTGTTCGAAATGTATTCGCGTATCCATCTCCATCCATTTCAACTGAAATGACGTACATGAGAGCTCTATTAGAGATTCAAATGTCCGCTTGTTATACATCTTGTAGAACTCTGCTAGGTATCCACAAAGCGTCGATTAGAGATTTCATCGATTTTGTGGAGAATAAGCCTGAACCTCCAACGGACTTCCTATTCATTATTCACGTGCATCACTATCTTATAAGATCTTACAGATCCAGTATACCGGGAGTCTCTGGTGAACGTGCCGACTCCGAGTCACGCGATCACCGCCAGTGCCAACACATGCACAAGTTTTCGTTTGCAGCATATCTATCCGCCACACTTGGCTCACATCAAAGTTGTGCGTGTGTTAGCACTAGCGGTGATAATGTGGCTCGGAGTCGACAATTTCACTGGAGACTTCCGGTATATAGACTTCTACTACATATCCACATAGATCTTCATTGGAAATATCGTGAAATTAATACCTTTAACGGACGTTATTTCGGTATACTCTACTCCTGTTAACGTATCATCATAAATATTATAAAATTATTATGTGCACATTTTGTTCTGTCCTGGACGAAAAGTCAAAGGCACTTAAGGACAGCTGGATCCTTAAGTACCGGACAAAATTCGAAGTAAACGAAAGGGTAGAATCGTTGGAGGTTTGTATACTGTAGAGCTCTGTTTGGTGGCGAGAGAAGAGAGTAACTATTCGCCGCCTGATAATTTTCTACAGTACCTCCACTTAGGTGCATGGACATTCATAGACATCCAATATATATCCATCACCGGACTTAATCTTTAATCTGACCATACATATTGCGAATTTGTATAGATGTCTTGTAGAGATCCACCATGGATCTGGTCCTTTTATGGTGTTGTGAATCTCTGTATAGACCTCTAATAGATGGAGTATTTCGTGTGTGACGTTCCAGAAATTTTAGATAAATATGTACTTCCGCATGCTTTTTGAACGGAAAGAATTACCCATAGAACCTAGAGCCTGAATTTTACAACAGTAGGGTTGGCTCGTGTTGCGAAAAATTTTAAGTATGTTTCGCGAAGTTCGCTGTTGGAATTCCAGAGTACAGTTTTATTTTTATCTTTGTGTTCATACGTACGTACAGACAAACATGTATTCTATAGGTGCTAACATTTTTTATTTTTTTTGCTTTAAAAACTGCAACCCGTCTCGAGGCCGTGGAATTTTGCCTGTTGCATGTCCAGCTAGGCTCGGTGGGGTGGCTGGAGTGTTATATTAAGCAATTTCATGCACATCTGTTTACCGTTGGAAAACAGGTGTACGTAGCGGGCTCGCGGCTTATCTCCTTTTCATTACCGTGATTCAGGCGATCGTTCAATTCCGCTGGACAGGACCGAGTCTTATAGTTACTAGGTATAATAATTATCGAAGCTCATCGGGTCGTGAATCGAACAGCGTTGTTCGATATCGTCTGTACCGGTTGTTTTTTCTGATCGTGAAATTCGCCGCTCTACGTCAGCAGACAGATAAACGAATATACATTTCGGATACGCACGGAATGCAAAATGTAGTTTCGTTGTCTATCTACTGGCGTTGATGCGACAAGTTTCACAAACAAAAAAAAAAAAAAAAAAACGCCCGAAGCTTTATTACATTTATATTCAAGTATGGCTACCCATTTTCGGCTATAATCTATTTTCGGTCCGAAAGAAAATGCGACTTCGATTCTATACGAATTATGTAACAATGACTCCCATTTTTTAACTTCGGCTGCATCGTCCGTCACTTTTTTCACACAATTCGTATAGAATCGAAACTCGCATTTCGTTTCGAACCATAAATATAGGGAGTCAGAAGTGGGCAGGCATAACTACACGAATATCACTGTACTACATGATCGAGCGATTTGCAATCCCCGTCTTTTTGTTCTGCGCAGCGGTTTCCCACGGTGCAATTGACGAGACTGAAAAGTAAGCGGTTGAACGAGGAGGAAAGGGTGAAAAGAAAAAATAATGCAAGGACAAGAAGAGCTAAAAAAATATGTATTGAAAGGATGAAAGGAAACTTTTAGCCAACGCCGTTCGAGTAGCATTCCCGTAGTCCAGGACACCTTCTCTTCCACCCTCGCGGTTATCGCGGAGACAAACCGCCGCCTCTGCACTCCTCTTTTCCCCACTTCCACCCCTTCCGTCCCACCCCTACGCCTCACGCAGACAATAGCAAAGCTTGCTGCGGGGTCCGGCAGGACCGGCCGGTGATAATAGCGCACTCATCTCAAAAAACCGCGCCGCTCTGGGATAAAGATGAGGGAAAAGTCTAGTGGCCTCGTAAAACTATCCCCTGCGGCCTGTACCCGCTTACCTGAGCAAGGGCGTCCGTGAATCAATTCCATCACTACTTCTTCACGTTTTCACTCTCTTCTTCTCGCAGCTCTGCCTCTGCGGCTGTAACTTTAGAATGTGACGAAAGGTACGCTCGTAAAATTTAACGTGCGAATCGGAAAGGCACCTAGATATGTTCATTACTGTTTGTGTATCTTACAAATTGTAAGAAGAGAAGGAAAATTTTTCGCGTATCCTGCCGCGCGGTGACTTTCCTCGCAGAGTTTTGGTAGAGAAAATATTTCTATCAGAGTTTAAAGTGGGATTAACTTTTGAAACGCGATGACAGACTACTGTATTGTGTTATGTGGTCATGTTTCCAGTTTCTGTATCCAGGGGATATTGCTGTTGAAGGTTGATTAACGTGTTAATTTTTCAATTTACATGAAATAATTATTTCCTTTGATCCCAATCAATTCATGGCTCGTTCAAGCCTTATTGTATCATTTTCCACGAAACATATTCCGTACTTTATTGTGAACCGTGAATTGTGCACGAATGAATTCATTATTTCACACTGGGTTGAATTAGATATTTCGAGTACAGTTCCAACTGTAATTGTGAATGCGCGTCTATTCGAATCGATACTTCGTCGTATAAAATTAATGAAATTTCTTTCTGGATGTGTCTTTATACTTGAAATCAGTAAAGTTCATTCATATCGATTAAAAAATACTCTAATCAATTGACAAACGAGTTGACAACATATATTTACTAATTCACTGAGTTATTACTTCCTCGTTACAGAATTTTGGATAGTGAGAGGTCGAATGAGAAATTCAATTCGATGAACAATTAGGCTCGTGAATATTAAATTTTTCAATTTAAAACTTATACAAGTATTGACACTCGCTAATTTAAAATACGTTGAACTTTCTGGATTCTTACAATATTCGACTTTGCAGACCTTCCATTCCGTGAACTATCAACGTTTGTCCATGTATCTTACAAGTATAAGATGTGTTGGGCGAAATCTGAGATGCCAGTTACAGTGAAAAATTATTGAATTTTAACCAAAACTGTACTTACTATAATAAGTATCCGACATTGAACAAATCGGGAAGTGTCTGGGAAAAAATTTCTGCTTTTGATCTATGCATATAGTAGAGTGTTATGAAATAATCAGGTCGTATTTTTACAATTCCGTTAAAAACGATGATTGCAAAAGTTATATCCAATTGAATTTCACTCTTTTTGAATATATAATCCTATACTTTAGCCAGTTCGATGTCCCTAAGTACTTTTTTAAAGCTGTTATATCCGCTTCAACTTTGTTTCACATAAAAAAAGAATATATAAAAACAAATTATTCCTCCGCAAACTACTGAAGTATTGAATTGAAAAAATTCACGAAACTTCCATGAAAGGTTTATATACAACGTTTGGTTGGAAATCAGGATAGGAAATTACGAATTCGCGTCACTGTGTCGAAACTCACAGCTCCTTCCAAACCCACGTGACATTTTATTTAATTCCCTCCCATTTCAGGGCAGAGCTGATGCTGGGGGAGGTTGGAAAGGAGTATGGTTGAGCATAATCGTGATGCTAGGAGGATCGGGCGGTGCGGAGGGTGCGGGAAGCTGCGGGCTAGCGGAGCTGGGCTGCAAAGACGGGCATTGCGTGCCGCTCGACGCGTACTGCGACGGTAAGGACGACTGCGGAGACGGAAGTGACGAGCCGGCATTGTGCACGCCGTGCAACCGGACGTACCACGGGGTCGAGGGCCGGACGTACAAGCTGGTGCTCCTGCGGCCGGTTCAGGTGCGGCTACCCTTCTTCTGCCACCTGACATTCACAGCCGGGGGTCCAGGGCACGGCGAGCTGGTCCAACTGCTCTGGGAGGAGTTCAAGATCGGCCGATTGGACCCTGCCGCCGAGGACGCAACGGGCAGCTGCCCCGAAGGATCGTTGCAGCTCGCGGAGCTGGGTCGGCCCTTTACGGGGGGCTCATGGTGCGGTGCGGGAAAGGGGCGCGCCTCCTACTACAGCGAAACGAGCACCGTGACGGCCTCCGTCAGGCTCTTCCACGCTCCGACGTCGGTCCCCTTTGAGTTCAGCCTGCGGTACCGTTTCGTCGCGCGGAGCGAGGCGATCGCGCGGCTGGGCCAGCCGGGGCTACCGTTCGAGCGAGGGGCCCCTGTTCCGGGGACTTACTGCTCGAGGAACTTCTACGAGTGCTACCGTAAGCGGTGCCGCGTCCAGAGTCCGAACTACCCGGGGGAGTATCCGCGCAACGCGACCTGCCTGCTGAATCTTCGCCAGAAGGAGGTCCCCACCTGCAAGCACGCCATGATGGCCGTCAGGCCCAGTGCTCCGGGGCCCGCCGGCCTAGCCGCGAGTAACGCCACCCTCGCCGTCTGGCAAGACTGCCCCCCCGAACGGGACCGCATCGTCATTCGCGA
The DNA here is from genome assembly GCF_021155775.2 of Neodiprion pinetum. NCBI lineage: Eukaryota > Metazoa > Arthropoda > Insecta > Hymenoptera > Diprionidae > Neodiprion > Neodiprion pinetum. Next base: position 22,763,763 of record NC_060234.1, read on the forward strand.
CGGCACGGGGCCCGACGACCCCGTGCTTCTCACCTACTGCGGGGGGCCCCTCCCTCGCGTCACGGCAAGGGGCCCGACCATGCTCGTAGAATTTCGTAGCTCGTCACTCGCCATTCCCCTCGGCGCGTCCGCGCTCAGGCTCGAACTCGAGGCCGAGGTCGTCTTCGTCGACTCCGACGGGCTCGACTACGCCCGCGGGACCCAGGGCTGCCACTTCTTCGTTAACGGCACAGCCTGGCGCTCCGGCGTCCTCAAGGCCCCTCTTCATTCTCTGCCGCCCGGATCGAGCTGCACCTGGAACATCCAGGGCCTCTCCGGCGACCGTGTATGGATTTACTTCTCGTCCTATTCTCAACGCGACCTCACTGGCAACGCCGAGAGCAACGTTAGCGCTCGGACCGATCGGCCCTGCGCCGTAAAAATCACCCTCTGGGACGGTACCCCGAGCAACGGGCTGCCCATCGTTGCTCTTTGCGACGAAGCACCGAGACTCTGCGCTCACGCCGCTCTCCGCAATGCCACCAGGGCCACTAGGCCATGCACCGCCGAAGAAAGCTACCTCACTGTCGCCCCGACTCTCACTCTTAAGATGGAAAGTTTGCCCGGAACGGTGCTGCACACAGTCAACTTTCAGGTACTAATTATTTGTATTCTACCCGTTGTTTTGGATTGGATATAGATTGGGAAAAACAAGCTGTTTTTTACCCACTTTAGTCAACCTCGGGCGGGCGGTATTGGTAGTTCGCAAATATTGTGCCTCCCGACTATTGTCATTCGACGGATATACCTATGTCGATGCTTTATTGCCTTTCCATCAACCTGTAGTCGGGTTTATAGATATCTATCCGGATCCCCGAATTGATTGCAGCTTGAATGGGTTTCAATAGCGTTCGCTCAAACCAATTGGATTTCGATGTTGTTATTCTGTTCGGTTGACATAATATTGGGCCAATTGTGAGACTGTCTAGCTGCGTGATTGCATTCAAAAAAATACACACCTATCGCATATCATGATGCAGGGTGTCCCGTAGCTCGGGAATTGTAAACCCGCAGCAATATTGTTGTGCGTAAGAAAAAAGGACGGTCAACTACAAGAGAAATTTTTCTACCGCACTGCACGTTGACGATGCTGTAGGTATGGGTATGTATTACGGAACAATGGTGCAGGCTTGAAATTTTGAAATCAGAGGTTTTGATATAAGGTGATTTATCACAGAATGGTTGGTATTTGGCTTCGCTATTTTGAATTTTAGCATTTCTGCTTCCGACAAGTTATCAACGTTCACAAAACCTTCCGGTTACCAAATTTCGTCCAAGTCAAGTAATTTCTGGTATTCGGTGCCCCCGTATCAACTTCCCAAATTTTAAGTCAACTGTAATTCTTCTACCTAATCAGAAATTAAGAAAAATTTGTACCCGGAGTGGGTAAACAGCCACCATTCTTGCATCATAACTTTGTCTATTACGCGCGATAGAGGAATTTCAGTTATAATACTTTACTGCCCTTATTTTTCATACACAACACCGCTAACCAACGTTAGAAAAAATATGAATTCCTCCAGATATAGCGAAAATAATATACGTATTGTATGACAAGCAGGCAAACTCGAATATACTTGTATTTATTTTATCGTTTGTCAAATACACGACAATAATATTAAGCATCTACATTTTGAATTTATATATATATATACATTTTTTCGTACGAGAAGGGTTTACTATCCGCAAGTTACGGGACACCCTGTATAATACATAAGAGGTCTTTGGGAAGTAAATGGAACTTGGCTTGGTTAATTTTTATAAAATTACGGAAAGTGGTAAATATTTGCGCGATAGTCATTCAAACGTAACGTTTCCCTCAAAAGTGCGCGTTTCGCCAAGCGGTATTTAATTTGCAATGCATCCCGCGAATAAAAATTTAGACATATTTTTAAAACTTTCTGACAAGCAAAGCAATGCTTTTGATTAAAAATTTGCTCAACTGAAGAGATAGTCCTGATATATATGTATAGTTTCGCGCCAAGTACATTAGCGAGACGCGAAAGGACACCGATACTCTTTACCGTATCTCATATTTCCACCTGAGATCTCCGAAAATTTTGCGAACCACGTTAAGCCGTGAAAGACACCCCCTCTTTCTCTTTCCGAAAAGTGCTGTGCTAATCGTAAAAATACTTCCCTTCTCTCCCCCAGGCACGGTACGAATTCGTGGCAACGTTGCAGGGCGGCGAGAGCTGGATCGAGGGTGCGTGCAATCGGGTGTGGCGGAAGGTGCGGGCTGGGACAATAACTTCACCGAGGGACGTCCGCCTCTTCGGCAGGGGTGGCGCGTCGCGGCTGGAGTGCCGATATCGGGTCGAGGGGGGCCCGGGTGAGCGGGTCCGTCTCACCCTGCACAACGCGAGTCTCGGGGAGCTGACGACTTGCGTGAGCGAGCGGGACTTCCACACGGGGCGACCGCGCTGCTCACCGGAAGTCGGGTCGCGAGAGGCCCACCTGACGCTCTTCGAGGCGCCCTGGCGGGACTTCAGACTGCCGCGGGCCTGCCTTTGCGACAACACCTCGCACCTGCCCCTGACCCACATATCGACGAGCCGGGCCCTCGAGATCACGTTCCTCGTAGATCAGCAAGCCCCGCACGAGGACTTCGAGACGGTATTCTTCCACGCGAGCTTCGAGCTCGTCAGGGCGCCGGAGTGCCCCCGGAAACAGAGGGTCCGGGGCGAAGGTGGGGAGCTCAGGTTCGTCGCGCCCCCGCTGTCCAGGCCTGACATATACTGCGAGGGCCTCCCGTGGCTCGTTGAGGCCCGGGAAAATCGCTCGCTGTTCCTCCTCACTTGGGGCTGGTTCCTGCCCCTGGACCCAAACCCCGCCAACGGCCAGCCCGTCGTCAGCGACGCGCCGCGATGCCCAACGAGCAATCGCGTCCTCTTGTACTCCGGGAAGCCACCGAAACTTCTCAAGGTCGTCTGCCCAGCCGAGCCCGGTGCCCGAGAGTACGCTGTTCACGTCTTCTCCGAGGAGTGGCTCAGCGCCGAGGGGGAAGGGGGCGTGGGCAGGGACGCCTGGCTGGGACCCCCAAGGGCCCCGGCCCTCCTCATCGACTTCGTCGCTAGGGAGCCGGGACAGGCCGCGGCTTCTTGGCTCGAAATATCCAGGAGCAGATCCGCCCTCCGGAGGCAGCTGAGACTCCCTGAACGTGGCGTCGAAAATGACACCTCTGCAACCGGTGATTGTCCGCACAGATGCCCGGAACTCGGTGCCTGCATCGCTGCCAGTCTATGGTGCGACGGCAGGCCCCATTGCCCGTCTGGTCACGATGAGGAACACTGTGGAAACGGGGCAAGGCTCTTGGGCATGCTTCCCCCAGCCGTTTGGCTCTTTGTCGCCGGGACCGCCGGCGTCGTTACGGCCTTTGCCTGTATCCTCGCTATCCTAATTGGCAGGTATTCTTGTTTTTCATCTATCTATGCATCGGTTTGCTGTTCTGTACCTCTCGCTGTGTCTGTTTTTGAATTACCTTTATCCTATTCTTCTGCTCCTTCTTCGCGTATTTCATCTTGATTATTTTCTACTGTTTCTTTCTCCTGTACACCGAGAATCTTCTGTGAAACTTGCCGCTAGACGCCAGTAGGTAGGCAACCGTAAGTTGCTTTTTCAAAATGTAACGACACATAATTAAGCTTCTATTGCCTGTCTGATCGCGATTGGAGGCAAGTTCCACAGATGACTCACGGTAGCTTCTTATCTCTGATTATGATTGATTGAGTTTTCTCTTCGAGTGTTGCTAAACAATTCATGGCGAAGATCAATGAAAGTGAAAAATAAAACGAACTCGTAAGTATATGCATGTCAAAACAAACCCTCTTTCAACACGAGGACCCCTTTCAAGCTTTTATGAAAAAGTCGGCGGTTCAAAACTTTTCAGCTGGGTAAAGCAATTTTTAAACCGGAATTCCGTGAATAGATCGTTGGAAAGCTTGAAAATCTTGTTTAACCAACCTGGAAAAGACAACTTTTTTTTAAACTCATCTTCGCTACTTGTCCGACATGCCGAACGATTTTCTTGAATCTACCCGACGCCGCGCCAGCAGACAGGCAGCCGGAGTAACATTTTAGGTTTTTGACACCATTTCTGATCAGGCCTGAACTCCGTTTACAATCTTTGCAAAATCCCTGTAGGCTGTCATCGGCTGCTGAGGCATACAGAGAATGTTTTCAGTAATGAGACTGCAAGACCTCAAACGTAACTTTCGTTGCCTGACCTCCAAGGAAATCGCGCGGTATGGACAAGAGCAATAAACAAAAGGACGTTGAAATTTTATGGTTGAAAAATTTGGTGTACCTGGAAAGCAGTGAAAATGTACTGATGAGAATTTGCGTGTGCTTGGTTGTTTGTTACACGTTATACAGGTCCAAGAAATCGGCGCGAAGACTCCGTTACGAAGGACAGTACGAGGGAAAGAAGCCGCGCCGAGCACCAACCGAAGAGACCCTTTTGGGCGCAGCCTCCTGACAACAGCAGCCCGGTTTCGTGGAGTACATCCACGTCGACCGGGAGACAACAGTCTAGAGACACGATGCTGTACTTTACCGTCCAAGTTACTAACTTAACTGAAAACACCCCCAGCTGGTGCCAAGATATCGGCACCGTTACAGGGGCGTATCTCTGTGATACACCGCCACGATCTATTTTAGGGGACTTCTAAAGCGTGGGTGCCCCGCTTAGTCGTTATCATGTATGTTATACGATGTTCTCACCACGGTAAACCTATTCCCACTGCCACATTACCGTCGTATATGTATGTATATACGATACACTGTTGTACTGTGGAGACGAATTAACAATTAACAAATTTAACACAGCGTAGGTAGCCCGCCATAATTATTACGTGTAAAAATTACTTCGTATGAATGGGAAATTTTACGGTTATTACAGTTACCCAGATTAAATAGACGTGATTATGGTTCAACTCCGACTTTATGGTCATTTTACGTATGTACCCGTTCATTGACGCACTATTTGCACCCTGCACAATTTGTTTTTCGTCCAGTGCTCTGAGAATTGATTTTACGCTCTTGAGCGTAACAATGTAAACATCTACACGCCATAACAATATTGATAAACGTTTTTGGAGAATTGTCAGGTTACATGGAAAAATATTACTTTAACTTTACTACCGTGGAAAATGGGACTGTCGATCTAGTAACTCACGACATTCCTGCAGTAACTTTAACAGAAAACTATAGAAACTTCAACAAAATACTGCGCTAGTCCCTCATTTTCCTGAAGGGTAGTAAATCCAACACTCATTTTGTTCGCGCGAAACTAACGGTGACGTGGATATTGAAATGATTATTTTCCGGTGTGAAATAATTTAAAAAAAATAGTTAACCGATTACATAGAAACATTTCGAACAAACGCGGTAACGTTAGTTCCAGGGTTATAAGGCTATAAAAGTTTAGAGCTCTTGCTGATCTGCAGAGGGACGGTTTATAATTAATAAAAGCCATCCAAATCAGTAGAAAAACGGTACATCTCAGCACAAACATAATGTATAGAACACACGAAAAGAGAGTGAATTACTCTAGATGAGTTAGCCAAATTGCAATAAAGATTTTTTCAATCCTATGGTGGAAAAACTACACTCAAATCCGAATCTTTGCTATAAGATAACCTAGGATATAGCTCAAAATTTGACTAGAACTATGCGTGAAGTACAGATAAATTACTGAACATGTGAATTCAAACAGTGAGGTGAGGTCTAATACATGACTGCCTTTGACGCGCTTGCAATTTTGTTATCTCTGCCCGATTATTCTCTGTATTAATCAGTGAATAAGCGCTTCATTGCCCGACAAAAAATCATGACAGGGGAGATTTTATTTTAATTTCACGGTTGTTATAACCCCAGAAATGAGGAATTCAACTTCTGAAACTTTTCCGTACACTTGTGCAGATGAATTGCCTGTGTTTCACTCTAGCCAGTGAATTTCATAGACGCCTAAAAGTAGTTAGTCAATTGCTGTCACAGTTACGGACGGTGTGTGGTACGTCAGGCTCATCCACGCCTACGGAATTTTTGAACTGGAATTAATTGCGAATGTGAACACAGTAGTGCTTCCATCCTCGTTATGTGCTGAGCTAAAATCGTCAAGTTTCTCCGCAAAGTGCACCAGGCGAATTGTGAAAAAAAATCCACGAAATGAAAATTAAAAAAATATTTCAAATACCTCTCTCGCATACATAGGTGTACGTTATACATACACTTACATATAGGTATACGTATGTACTCACAATGAGTGGGTCTATTTTCGGTCTGTTGAGTTCAGTACTGCAAAAGAATCATTCTCCGGGTAGGGATAAAAAACCGGAATTGTCGATTGATAGAAGGACCAGAATATCAAATTTTCATAAACGTGAAAATCTTATTCGTAAAATTTTATAATGCGGAAAGTCCAAGAATAGAAAATTGAACATCTTCAAAGTCGAAGTACAGAAAGACAAAATATAGAAAGGTCAAACGATAAAACGGCAAAATCGCGAATCTGATCACGATTCTATATTATCGAGAGGAATTCCGACGATTCTGTAGAGTTTGGGATTCTACGTTGTGACTTTTCTGTTCTTTTACTGCCCCGCACCTTGACTTTCAACATTTCGTAATTATATGAATTAAGTTTCCGCTTCTTCAAAATTCGATATTGTGACCCTTCGATTTTTCGATCCTTCCACATTATTACCCCCACCCCATTCTCCAGATAATGTGAAGGCTGTATAGAAATTGTAAGTTCACGATCAAACAAAAAGATGAAAACAAAACACTGCCTTCCAATTACCGAATTTAATTCTACGTAAACTTCACGGTAATCTCTAGGAGTCGTCATTACAGGTACTCCGCAATGGGAATCAACTCGCCGCTACTCGACTCATTCGCTCCCTTGTTCCGGCTCCTCTCCTTTTTTTCATCCTGGGTCATCCCCTTTAAAAGTCCCTCGATGGAGGTGACCCACACGTATATACTGCACACTAATTATTCCTAACACAGTCATACTCTGCATATATACACACATTTCTACAAAATACTGTACATATGCATGTACACATTTCTGCACATACCGTTATACATACCTACAACGTTTCCACTATGTATATTACACATACGTATATACTTGTACGCTGGAGCGAACTTAATTAGCACACTCGTACATACATAAATTTTCATTCATTCATACGTGATTGTATTCACAGGATTTTCCATATACTCGCCAGCGAATCCAGTGTAGACTGCTTTCTTAATTAGGAAACATGAATTACTAAACCATATATAATTATAAATGAACTGTTAAACTTTACGTAAATATGAAGCTCTAAACCAACGAAGTATTAGGGTATAAACCTGTGTATATGTGCGCGTGTGTGCAAATCGTAATCAATCATCACAAAATGTTTATACATATTATAACGACACAAAATGCAGAAACATTACATTTTCATTTTCATTGCAGATTAAATGCACACAAGATTATACGCTAATGTTCGGAGGTTCAGGTGCAGAGTTTGATAAATTGTTATAGGTAATTGAAGGCATATTGTAGATATATGTAGATATATATATATTATATATATTATATAAATATAAATAAATTGAATAGGGAATTAGGTGTGGGCAAGAATGAGTGCAAGGAATTCGCTGCCAATACATGTATTTCGAACATACATGTACATACATGTATAAATATATATATACCTATATATATATGAAACATACAAATATATACACGGTGACGGCATGCTTATACATTAAACATATGTGTGTTGAAAAACGCCCTCGCATCGTCGGACAAACATTCCACGCTTTGTATCCTTGGTTCAATTTGATTTGCAAATTTAGTATATTTATATACATTATGTATGAATACTTTAAATGAAATTCCGTATTTGAATTTAAGCAAAATTTTCAACTGTGTTTAAAGATATCTAAAGCTCAACTTCCGGTACAAACAATTCTGCATAAAAACAATATCCTTTTTTCTTCTATTAATTTTCTTCAATCCTCTAAGAAAGTTTAAATTCAACGACCAATCATTAGGTTTTGTGGCATTTAATGTACAATAAGTCGCCGTGTAGATATATAATATTGAAAAAAAAAATCGCACTGTCTGCGCGGGTCGGTAGAATTCATTAGGGTAGGACCGCGCAGCTAAACCATAATTTACAGTCACGAGTAACACATGCTCACAAAATTAAGCAAAAAAAAAAAAAAAACACTCCTCGTGTACGTTCCACAAATGAAATCTCCTATACTATGATTGACTAACGACCCGATTAATTATATACACAACTTAATATAGCTCTATATACATACAAGTATGAAAAACCAGGTCACCTGTAATATATATTATACTATATGGATATACATCGATCGTATATGAGTTCCAATAAAAACGACACAGATCTTGTAGTAAATATTTTAGGCGGCATTAACGTCGTAATATGTATGGCGTGTGGCATACCTGTGTGAATATATATAATATAAACCCTCGCAGCAACCCACTGCTACTGACCTACATTAACACTGATTGCGAGAAGAGAACTCGAGAGGAGGCCTTTGCAGCCTTGAGCTTTGCCTACTATCGCCTTTGACTTTGCTCCGTGACGCGGATATCAAGACGAGTTTACCCCCCGACTCAAAAGCTGCCAGAGTGCAGTTGGCGTAATTAAAATTCTTACCGTTCAGCCAAATGCTCGAGTTATCCAACGATCGAGATTAAAAGTTAACCGAGGCTATTTAAGCCGCTTGAAAAATTCCATTGAATTCCAAAAATTCCCTCCGCAGAAGACGAGTACTGAAAGCTTTCGAGGACATAATAGCGACTCTGATGTGCCCATGTGCAACCGATGTATGTACACAATTGTTAATATGCACATTGTACACGTGTACACGTGTAAAAGGTACACATAGGCGATCTTTTGAACAAACTCCGACGGTGACGGAAAATCAATTTCTAAGTGTGGCGTGGTAAACCGTGGTGCACGATGCAGCACGTATAGCGTAAAATGTCACACGAGGCTTGCAGAGGCGGGAAAGCTCGTTACCTCGATAAATGTTCTCCAGAGGCGGCTTTTGTTCTCGAATATAACTACCACACCTAAATATATTTCACGTAGGTGCCACCGCGTGTTACATTGTTAACTACCCTGCCACCATTGTGTCTATAATCCATGCACCGTTATACATTATGACATAGGTATGCAATATGCATGTGCATAAAGTACACAACTGCAAGCAGCGACTTTCGAGCCAAGAAACAAGACTGAGTTGAAACAACTCGATAGAATCGGAGCATTATAAAAGTTAACCGTGCCGGTTTCACGTTTCGATCAAAGGTACGTGTTTTTATCATGAGTTCTAACATTGTTTCGTACCAGCTCTCAGGCAAGAAATTTTCGCGGGTAAACATTTGATGAGAAGAGATTTGATTGTCCATAAAAATTTCCAGTAACTAATCATGGCTAGGTAAACATACTTTCAAAAATACATTTAAAATATGAAATGGAAAATGTTTATAAAAATATTATTCAAATGAACAAATGAAAGTGCTTTGCGCAATGCTGTTTGAAATGAAAAATGTAAAATAGGTATTTAAAATGAGTTACAAAATGTATAATGATATACTATAATATACCTGTAAATAGTTACATTTTTTTTTTTTTTAATCAGTAATACACGTCACCTTACGATTTTCATCTTACTTTGTACATCCGTATTATTCTTGATAAGGAACTACAGTTCTTCGTATTACCTTCTATGGCCAATTTGTCCTCCATTGGATATTTTAGCATTACACCGTAAAATAATCGGGCAAATGTTGTATAATAGATAAGTACTGTACTTCGAAAACTTTTTTTCAACTGTAGAAGACTGCAGTTTTTAAGAATTTCGCTGTATACAATAGCTAGTCAAAACGTTGTTGGAACAATATTTCGAATACTTCGATCATACGCTGTTTATTTGTAGAATATCATTTAAAACTCTCTTAACTCTTCTAGAACGAGAGTCACCAGACAGATGTATTCATGCAAGCTATATATTTATGATAAGTATCAAATCATTAATTAATTCGAGCAAAAGAATTGATGCATCGCTAAATAGACTCTTTTTAAGTTGAAGACTAAGTGATGACCTGAAAATTCTATTATTATTTGACCAGTCCGAGAGAATATAGTTCTAGAATATTGGCCATGAAATTTTTCCAGAAGTTTAAAATCCATTTGAATACAGGCATTTGACAAACGGTTGAAGGTATACATTTTTCCATCTAAAACAGAAAATAGAAAACAACTTTTTGTATTTTACTTGCATATTGAAAATCAAACGTTTTCAAATATTATACTGTAAAAAAATGCGCTGTGGAACACTTCTATAGAATATTTGTTGGTGTCAAGCTTAAACTATTCGATGTTAATCTAATATTACCTGTCGTCAATCTAACGCTATATGTATAATGTTCAAACTCTGAGTTGACCCGAAAAATTGTTCTATAGTAGTCCACACCGGCCACTATTGAACAATTTTAACACCGCCCTTTTTTACAGTGTACCCAGCCCTGCACTAATCAGTCTCGATAACTAGTCTTCCAGCTATCGATAATAATAATAATAATAATAATAATGACAACCGAACCAGCCATACCCTTTCGGGTGTTTTCATAAACGATTAGCTTGTGCGGGGCGAGGAAGGGATGCGTTAATAACCAATCATTTTGCGTTTACAGCCGTCTCAAGATGTTCAATAGACGCGCCCGCGGCGTAATCGCAAAGGGAGTATGGAGAACGGCAGCTGAAAACATTGCCGTCGTGTAGTCAACCGCGTTCAAACCTCAGCTTGCCATTTTGGCATCGGAACGAAGTGACCCGTCTTACAACTTTTGCGAGTTGGGTCTTCTCCGAAACGCTAGGAATTTCAACTCGAGTTCTTTCGTCTCGTCAGGCTAAGCCCGTTTTAGACACCAGCGTTACTGGACACCAAAAGTAATTAGAAGCCGTATTGGAAACCAGCCCGATTGGAAAACAGCGGTGCTGCCCGTCGGACCCCAACAAATGAATAAACATATAAATGCCCGATTAAAACCAAAATTGTTCAATTTCATAATGTGGCCCTTGACTGAAGATGTACCTGCTAAGAATTTGTGGACCTTGTGGACCTCGCTCCGCGGCTAAGGGCATGGTGAAGGGTGCTGTAGGGTCGTGAAAGGGAGGATTGCAATTATGCTGAGAGATGTGAAAAGTGAAATTACATAATCTCGTCTCAGGACCGTGATCCTGACTTATTTTTCACTCGTGAAAAGAAGATTTTCCCTTTAAGGTGCCTTCCGATTGGTCTGGATGGCGCTTATCGATGCTTTCGCGAGTGCAAAATAAGTCAGAATTAGGGGACCAGGGCTCCTGATTAGACGGAACGATGTTTTCGTCATTTTCACGGGTGAAAAGGAAATCAAAATAAGACCCGATAAGTTGATTTCCTTGTTTTCTTTCGGCCGTAGACTTATAGAGATAGACTGTGCAATCCGTGTATCGAGCTGGGGTTCGCCCTCACGGAAAAAAACCCCCACTTGGGTGTAAATTCGTACCTCCAACTCATAGATAATGCTAATTTCCCATAAGAAAAAAGTTAGGGGTACGAATTTACACCCAATTTGGGGTTTTTTCCGTGAGGGCGATCACGAAGTAATTTCACATTTGGCCTTTCCCATCATCAAATCATTCGGATTGATTTACAAAGTTTTAGTCAACCAATCAGAATGTTTGGATGGTGGGAAATGTGAAAAATGAACTGAAATAATCAACCCCTTGAAGCTCCAATTGAAAAGAGAAAGCAACAGCACAATCCGACTTCTCTGCTGCACGGTCGAAAGAGTGGGGAACAGCCGCCAGGTGGGGAAAGCAATAAGGCCAGCGGGGAGGTATACTTATATCATACTTATGTAGCTCGGTGTCCCCCCCCCCCAAGTTGTCGATTAGAATAAGAGGTCGGATTCTCGCTGTTGCTTTCTCACTCTAATTAGAGTTTCAGCCTATATTTCAGTGGTTTCAGCTCAGCGCACGGGCCGCACAATCTATCTCTAAAGTCTATGCCTCCGGCGCGAACTAAAGGACGGCGTGTGTGGACTCGACATAGCGTTTGTACTGCAGCGCCATCACGCCGATAAGCTTACGCCATTTACGGTCTAAAAAACGAGTTGGAATTCGCCTCTGGTTTGATTAGTCCACGGTATTTCGGCATAAAAGTTAAACTGCCAATATATTTTTAAGAAGAAGCGTGAGCGAGCACCGGCGGCGCAGAATTTCAATATAATGCCACTGCCGATACACGCTGAGGTGTTTCAGGTAAAAATACAACTTGAACAATGTTACTGCGTATCCTAAGCGCGCCAATATTGATATAAAAAACGCTCTGCAAATTGGGGTTATCTTTGACAGATTAAACATGTCATTTAGCCACTTTTAAAAATGTAACGGTCAGCAAACCTATAGTTTGCGTTGCGCAAATCACTCCAAGTATCATACAATGGATTTCATTTTCTCTTCAACAGCAGAATGCAATGGAGCCAATGCAAGTTGACGCACCTACTGAAGACAATGACAATACAGAAGAGGAACCATACATTGTAGAAAATCCCACGCTGGTAAGGAGCTAACGATCTTTCTCGCCTATCTTTTTTTTCCCATCGATGCTGAAATATTGCTTTATAAATGACTATAGCCCAATTCATTGTACGATAAATTTTTTCAGGATTTAGAAGTCTATGCGAACAGCTATACAGGACTAGCAAAACTGTACAGGTTGATCTATATCGCAGATCATTGTCCGACACTGCGGTTGGAAGCATTGAAAATGGCGATAACTTATGTGATGACAACATATAACACAGGAATCTATCAAACTCTGCATAAAAAGCTGCAGGAGGCAATCGGCACGCCTGGACTGCCTGATATAGCAGCACAGTCGACATCCCAAGACATACCGGCAATCGATCACATGTGGCTAGAGTCTAAGTCGAAGAAGGCGGCCCTGAAATTAGAGAAATTTGATACCGATCTAAAGAACTATAAGAGTAATTCAATCAAGGAAAGTATTAGGAGAGGTCACGACGATTTGGGTGACCATTACCTCGACTGTGGCGATCTCAGCAATGCGCTTAAGTGTTATTCGCGAGCACGCGACTATTGTACCAGTGGTAAACATGTCGTTAACATGTGCCTTAATGTCATCAAGGTATCTGTCTATCTTCAAAACTGGTCCCATGTCATCAGTTATGTTACCAAAGCTGAGAACACGCCTGACTTTTCCGAAGTTCACGGCAAGGACAACAATCAGGCTGTCATCACCAAACTTAAAATAGCTGCTGGACTCGCAGAGCTCACTACAATGAAATATAAAATGGCGGCGCGACACTTCCTCCAGGCTTCACTGGATCACTGCGACTGCCCTGAGCTCCTCTCTCCAGGCAATGTTGCTCTCTACGGAGGACTTTGTGCCCTTGCTACTTTCGAAAGAAACGAGCTTCAAAAGCAAGTCATATTTAGCAGCTCGTTCAAATTGTTCTTGGAGCTCGAACCTCAACTTAGAGATATTATCTTCCAGTTTTACAACTCAAAGTATGCCTCATGTTTGAAATTGTTGGATGAGATAAAGGACAACATTTTACTTGATATGTACATAGCACCACATGTCAACTCTCTCTATACTCAAATCAGAAATCGAGCATTAATTCAGTACTTTAGCCCGTATTTAAGCGCTGATATGAGGAGAATGGCTACAGCATTCAATAGAACTGTCTCCGCCCTTGAGAATGAGCTCATGCAGCTTATACTCGAAGGTCAAATCCAGGCACGCATCGACTCGCACAATAAAGTAATTTTACTTTTAATATAGTATACTAAGTATGAGGTTTTTCTGGGTTGCTTTCATTGTGTACTCATTTTTATTACAGATTTTGTATGCCAAAGACGTTGATCAGCGTAGTACGACATTTGAGAAGTCAATTAGCGTCGGCAAGGAGTACCAGCGACGTACTAGAATGCTCATCCTCAGAGCTGCGATGTTGAAGCATCACATTCATGTGAAGGTAGGAATTTGTAAGAAATAAATTTTCAAATTTTTTAGCGAATGTACCTGGAAAATAATTGACATCTATTATTTTCAAAACGTTGCAGGGTCAAGCACGTGACACGACGCAAGGCGGTGAGTTATCTGTGGCTCCAGGAAACAGTAGCATAGTATCAAGAAATTGAAGTAATTTATTTGTCAAGTCGAAGAAGTAATCGAAAGAAACAAAAGGAATCCACACGAAACTGAAACGGAGTGTGTTCGTTGCTTGGACATTAACTCTTATGTAAATTAATCTTTTGCCATTGTGTTCCTCTACATTTACTTTACCATTTTTTGTTATTTTCTTTTTTTTTTTTTTTTTTCCAAATCGTAAAGTTCTATACTGTACATAAATATGGCCTTTACGTTATAAATAAACAATTATTATGAATCACTAAAAACTGCAATATTAAAGTAAAACTTTTGTAGCATTATCAAGAGCTAAAATAGCTAATAATACGTCATAAATACATGCATGCATATACGTAAGGTACCCGATGTGTATATTAATTATTGAAATCTTGACTAAAAGAATGGAAAAAAATCTTGCATTCTTCACAGTTAAATCTATGTTATTTCTATGATTTGCAACGTCATCTGTTAAATGCAATTATTAATTATTGCTACATTGTTCAACTAATTATTCATTTATCCATTAATAAATTCGAAGTTCTTATATTAAATATAAATGTATGTAAAATACATATTTGTTATTTTTTTTCTTTTTTCTTAAATCTTGTTCGCAGTCAAAATAGAAACCACGGAATACAGAGTGGTCGGTTCAATGGGTTCAATGATATCTAGAGTTAGATTAGTGTTCCTACGGACCGCACTCATTGCAAATTACCAATACAAACGTACAGGACGAGTCTTTCGCGTACCGGAAGTGACTACGTGAGCTAAATTGACAGAGTACCCGCATTGTACACTCTTGGCGTCGCAGTCGTTCGTGACCTGAGGATATCCACTTGCTTCGCGTCACTGGACGTGCCGGCAGTCGTATATGTGAATCTGAACCCTTTTTTGCTAGACAGTGAACCACAGTGAATTTCCTGCGCTTGTGCGCCTATCTCTGATCAATATTACTTAATAAGAAATCGTGATAACTAGTAGAAAAAAATAATGGGCCGTTATCGAAGGTACGTAAAATATGATATACCTTGAGATACAAACAGCGCACGGGGGTACGAACGATAGAACAAAATGGAAGTTGCGTGTACCTCGCCGACAATCAACGCGTAGCAATATGTCAACTGAGCCACCCTTCTCTAGCTAATTGTGTCATCGACCCGGCTAACCGAACGAGATTGACTAAAGTAGAATAAACATACAGCTTTAACTGAAGACCTAAATAGTAAACTCCGCCTAGTTGTTACTTGCTCTCTTTTTATTGTACCCAGTATTTTTCATCAGCGTTTTCGTCAATTTCTTTACGCTTCTTAAGTTTTAAAATTCGCCATTTTGTTACTCAGTTCATTATCCGCGCACTGACCATATAAATCGATGCTTTCCTATAGGTATACTCCATTATTGGGAGTTAGCCTCAACCAATTTCACGTAGCGATCACGCCCCTCGTTGCAAATGAAAACAAAAACAATGAACGGACCAAAAATAACTTGTATGAAACTACTTCAAAATCAATTGTCTTCGTCCTTACTTAGCCGTAGCCGAGAAAGGGATAGGAGGCGCAAATCTCGCAGTCGGTCCCGGAGTCGGTCACCTAGAGATCGACGTGGCTGGGGGGGACCTGGTGGTGGAGGAGGAGGAGGAGGTCCAGGACGCGACAGAGCGGGTGGTGGAGGTGGTGGCCGCGGAGGCAGAGGACAGCCTGGGGCTAATCTCAGAAAGCCACGCTGGGACTTAAGCCGTTTAGAACCATTCAAAAAGGACTTCTATGTGCCTAGTGATGTCGTACAACATAGGGATCCTCGTGCCGTCGAGCAGTACAGAAGTGACAAAGAAATCACCCTTAAAGGAAGAAACATACCTAATCCTGTATTCACCTTTGAAGAAGCGGGATTTCCTGATTATGTTCTGAAAGAAGTCAAGTAAGCAACAAATGGATCGTATTAAATGCAATAATCACTCTCAGAGTGTCCCTAACGTTAATTTGGATGCTTTGGAAATCACACATGTTTCCTGGAATTGACTCCCGCTCTTAAGATTCTTAAGTGCGTTAGGTTAACAAATAGATTTGTTTGTACCAAACCCAATGAAACAAGAAGGGAATAAATTGTGTTCTGGTTTTCGAAAGCCCAAAAAGTAATTTCAATAGATTTCGAATTTAATTTATTATAAACACTATTTTGGGTGTAGTTGATATGAAAACTCAAGCTCCTTAATCTCTTTGACTAACTTCTCATGCTAATTTTTACCTAATTAATTACGAATTTTTAGGAGGCTTGGATTCAAGGAGCCGACATCAATTCAAGCCCAGGGATGGCCAATTGCTCTGAGTGGGCGGGACATGGTGGGAATAGCTTCAACTGGATCAGGAAAAACCTTGTCTTACATACTGCCCGCCATAGTACATATAAATAGCCAGCCTAAGCTAAGTCGCAAAGACGGTCCTGTAGCTTTAGTCTTGGCTCCGACACGAGAATTGGCTCAACAAATTCAGCAGGTGGCTGACGACTTTGGTCATTCGTCAGGCATCAGGAATACATGTTTATATGGAGGTGCGCCGAAGGGTGCGCAGGCTAGGGATCTCGATGGGGGTGTAGAAATTGTGATCGCAACACCCGGTAGATTATTGGACTTTTTAGAATCCGGTCGAACAAACCTGAAAAGATGCACATATCTAGTACTGGACGAGGCTGATAGAATGCTTGACATGGGATTCGAGCCTCAAATTAGAAAAATCATAGAACAAATTAGACCTGATAGACAGACACTTATGTGGTCTGCAACATGGCCCAAAGAGGTAAAGAATCTGGCCGAAGACTTTCTTAAGGACTACACGCAAATAAACGTTGGGTCTCTTCAGCTTGCAGCTAATCACAATATCCTTCAAATTATCGACGTGTGTCAAGATTACGAAAAGGAAAACAAGTACGTAACTAACTCTTCAAAAATCTCGTTTTGTTATTATAATTGCATACAGATTAGCTCATACCTGTGTATCATCACAAGTATATGCCTCACAAGTATGCTACATTAACTGGAGATAAATTAACTTAGCTTGATTTCATTGGCAAGTTAGGTCAGTCCTCTTCAAACAAACGACCAACAACATTTTTTTATTTTAATATTTTTCCAAACGGGTAATCCGTTGCTGTATTGAAAGAACTAAATTTATCCTCTTTTTTTTTTCTTCTAGACTTAGCACATTGTTGAAAGAGATAATGGCTGAGAATGAGAACAAAACGATAGTTTTTATTGAAACTAAACGCAGAGTAGACGAGATAACTAGAAAAATGAAGCGTGACGGCTGGCCTGCAGTCTGTATACATGGGGACAAAACGCAACAAGAAAGAGACTGGGTTTTACAAGGTAAAATCTCGATCAATTACTCATTAAAAAAGTGTTATGAACTATTTTTTGATAATTTCTTGTTTACTGAACCGTAATTTACCATTTATAGATTTTCGATCTGGCAAAGCACCGATACTAGTAGCCACTGATGTAGCAGCAAGAGGTCTTGGTGAGTGAGCACCTTTTTACTACTATGTAAAGAATACAATTTTCTCCATTTTCCTTTATTTATTCATTCAATTATTTATTTTTGTTTTATCCTTATTATTTCTTGGTAGAGAGCTATACGCGGTGATCTGTAAATACGATAAGGTGCGGGAATTTTGTATCATGCTATTTGTTCTGTCATTTTACTATAATTTTGCAGAAAGGTATATAACTGTATTACAGTCGATCTGAAAACTTTCAAGAATTTATAACTTCATTATGCGACTTTGATAAGAGCATTAGCATGCATATTGACTATCTCATTTGTTTATAATTACATAAGAGAAAATGTTACTTGTCGTTACTCATTATCTTACTTTTGTCATTAGATAGCACCATAGAACACAATGAGTGATTAGCATTGATATTATTTTCCCACAGTGTTTATCATTTAGAGAATTTGTTCCCATCACGCCGAATTTATGGAATTGAATTATTCATTCTGTTGCAATTTATAATACAATTCCATGTGACGAATTGCCATTTATCTAGTCAAAAATTATTTACTTTTTATTGTATGTCTCCAAGTATTTATTGATTCATTTTATTATTTTTTGTCAATTCCGCATTACACATATTTGCATAATCAATTTTATTTCTAACTGTTACATTGATTATTGGTAGAGAAATAAGCGTAAGATTGGTAAGAATAAATGAAGAGACAAAAAGAAGTGAATAAAAGATACATATCCTCTGAATTTTTCTAACATCAAAACATGTAACATCTCCAAATTCGTCAAGAAAAAAGAAATAAAAAGACAAATAAAAAATAAATAACAAATTGAAAATGACGTAAACCAAAAAAGTATATAGCTAACGCGGCTGGATGTTTGTTTGCATTGCAGAGGCACATTGCGCGCAGGCCCACGCCGGGTAATGCAAAGCATAGGGGGCCCCCCGCCTCTTAGTTCGGTGGTGCACTGGTTTGCATTGTCTGCGCTGGCTGCTGCGCGTGCCTCTATCCGTCAATTGCGTGACGGGCCAGTCCGGGCCTAATCGGGCCCTACTTAATCTACCTGCGTACCGGATATCTCACTCCTACGCTACTACGCTGTGTACGCCACCTGGGCTGGCCAAGTTGTTGTTGCCAGAGTAGAGTCCCTTCCACTGGCCAGTCGAGCTAGTCTAACCCGACAGCGGTCCAATGAGAGGCGGAGGCATGCTAGAGCAGATGCCTGAGCCTCTAGTGGGCCCTAAGCAACCGAGCCGTGGAGGCTGTTGCTGGAGCGAGTGCAAACAGCCAGGCCCTGCCCGTACGTTGCTTGCGAAACTCGCCCACTGCCTAATTTTAGTATGATAAATAATTATCAAATCAATATTGATCATCCATGTGTCCGTCCGTATTATCCTTCATCAATACTGTGCGATCCCATTCCATTTTGCAATCCTTAGTACTATTCATAACAATACATGCTCCTTCATGTATACCATATCCATGCTATCACTAACCACAGCACCAGAAATCTTATTTACGTATTAGATTCTAAGCTAGGACTCTATGTTTTACTCTTAATGCCGATTCAGCATCTAATTAATTTATATCCATTACTTATGTGTATATTATTCTTCATTTCTTAATTATATACATATTTAGACATGGAGGTATTTTCGAACCACCAATGTGCTTTATATCAGTTTTACAATAACGTTGCTTTATCCTAGCTGTTCACCAATCTATTTTAGATTCTACGTGTCAATATTACGTAAAATGTTACCTCTCATGGTAAGAGCGTTTATCATAAAGTACAGGTAAGCAAATTGCTTATCGAAATAAGAAGTTTTACGTGAAATGTCATTTGCTAAGAGTCTGTATAATACGGTTAATGTTATGAGTGATTAGAATGGATATCTGAAAGTTTCGCACTTCTACATGATTATGTTATGAAATACTGGCAACTGGTGGTAATAAGACTGCTTTCTGAAGAACAATGCAATATTTGAAATACATTGTTTTTTTGAAAATATCTTCTCAAGATATGTATAAATCCCCTCACAGTATTGATTGGTAATATTAAGCGGCATTATGGGATAGAGACTAGATTCCATAGTGTAACAGTTTGATTGGGTATGAACTATTCTTCGTGTAATCAATGCTCTCCAAAGATCAGTTCAATTCTTATTGGCTATGTACCTTCTTTTCTATTACTCTTAGAAAAGTAGCCTGTAATTAAATTACCTTCAGCGATACCATATCGCATGCCTATGTTTCGTCATGAATTTAATCATTCCTAATTATTAGACTACCCTAAGCTGTTTCATACTTACTCAATTTCGTTATCAATCCAGCTTTGCTTCTTTGAGAGCATTTGATGACACGTGTGGTACATTTATCATCAATCCAAAGAATACGTAAAAAGTGTTGCCTGCGACAGCAGTCTAATGTACAATACAGATGTTTGTCTATGGTTGACTGTTTCAGAGAACATATTCTCATTTTACGTGTTGGTTTCAGACGTGGAAGACGTTAAGTTTGTCATCAATTTTGACTACCCTTCGTGTTCCGAGGACTACGTCCACAGAATCGGCCGAACAGGTCGAAGGCAGAAGACTGGAACTGCCTACACCTTTTTCACTCCAAACAACTCAAACAAAGCAAACGATTTGATTCAAGTATTGAAAGAAGCTAATCAAGTTATAAATCCTAAACTACTGGAACTCACTGATAGCAGAGGTGGTGGTAGCGGCGGCGGCGGCGGTATATTTGGAAGGCATAGAGGTATGCTTGAGAGGGGGCTTTGAAAATTCTCCGTTCTTAATCGCAAATTATCCTGGCAATCAAGTTCAATTTCAGCCGAAACAATAGTTCTCTATGCTAACACTTTAAAACTGACTTGAACAGGAGGAAGAAGCAGATGGCGTTCTAAGGGTGGAGGAAGCGGAGCAGGAGGAGGAGGGAGAGGTGGAAGAGATCGCAGTTTCTCCAGGAGTCGAAGTCGCAGTCGTAGTCGTGAGCGCAATGGTCGAGGAGGAGGTCGTCGGAGCTACAGCCGAAGCTACTCCCGCAGTCGCAGCCCCGTAAACAATCGCACAGGCAAGTCCTCAGCCAGTCCCAACAACGGTGCAGGGGGCTCTGTTCCACCCCCAACCCTGGCAGCCGCCACTCGTTTAAACTTACAGCCACCTCCTCCGCCCCCTCCCCCTCCTGCTCCTCCTCAACAACAACCACCCCCTGCTCAGCCTCTTCCTCCATTACGCCTGATCTTATCGGCACATCCCCCCCCTCCCCCTCCTTCTCAACCTTCACAACCACTCACAGTTTCCACCCACCCACAACTCCCTCCTGCCATGCCTTCTGTTATGGGGCCGATGGGCCCTTCTCTACCCTCGCATAGCCATGTTGCGTATACGGGGGCCCCGACACCCACTCATTTGAACGTAATGGGTGTAATGGGGTTGGGAGGAGCTCCTCCCCCTCCGAGAGTGAACATGGGGAACGTGGGTGGAGGGTTCCACCATCAGCAGGGGGGTGGCCCACCGTCAAACATGAACATGGCCCCTCCGTCCAATTTAGGCGGAGGTGGCTACCCCAACATGCCACCCCGAACGTACTACCAGTCGCCTCCACCGTCAATGCACCCCACCAATGGCTTTCATCGCTAGCAGCGGTCTTCCTGCTGTGCTGCGTGGCCACAAGGTTTGTTTAGATCATCGGGGGAGGGGGATATCTGTCCAATTGATTTTTCCAAGATTCCAAGAGGAGTAGGATGGGAAGGGATAGGAAAGGAAAGGTGCGCGTATCGTATCAAGTCGATGAACGATACCCAAGGAGATTGACGGTACCATATGGGCACCTCTCCCCTGCGTCAATTACTGCTGTTGATGTCTAGTCAATGGATTAGTTAACTGCGTCCAGCTGGTCTACCATACGAAAATTAACCGATGACTAGTTTTTCATTTAATATTGCACATCCATGTAATGTATCTACATAAATCATTTATTCAGTTACTTTTACACCATACTTGAAACATTTTTGGTTACTGATTTAAGACAGAACAATGAACGGTAGCGTGTTTATTCCTTTCAGAAGTTATTGGAAAGAGTTACTGGAGCAGCGAAAGATGATCTCCGATGAGCAGTTCATAACGTAATTATTGTGACATGGGCAACTCTCATAATCCCGCTTCTACTTGGAGATGACAAGAAAAAAATACGGTGTGAAATGAATAGGACAAAATACATTTGATAATGATTTGACCATTACGGTGAACGAATGTGCGTGTCACATGTTTTTATCTGTCGTAATTTATGAAAAATTATTGATTCAAACATAAAAAAAAAAAACATTATCAAGAAATATAACAAAAAAAGATTTATGTCAGCTGTAAGATTCAAGTGAACAATCGTGTAATTTTTAAGTTTTATTATTCTTAGTTAATGATTGTAGTTATAAATTCGTGGTATTTTACTTGCTACTCATTCCCTGCCTCTTTCTCCTTTTATGTTTACAAAAATATAGGAAAGATCAATCATTAATGTACAGTATTTAAACGTCAACATAACAAATAAAATTTGTTAATCATAATTTACGTGTGCCATTGTACTCTTATGTCAACACATGCCTTTTTTAACTACATATTTAGTACTAAACTCTGTGTAATTTAGTTGACGGACTTTCCAATCTTGCACAATAATCTGTCGGGTGCGTCTTGAAACAAATTTAATTTCATTAGGCAATAATTAACGTTTCAGCAGTAGAAGCTGGTATTTTTCATTTGCAAATTTTTATATTATCAGTCGACACTGTTGTATATGCGCGATCGAGATCAATCTCGAAAGTTCGGTTCTCTTCGTTTCCATTTCCAGAAAAAACCATTCATTGTCCCTCTGATCAATAATTTGACACGCATGCGTTTAGATATTGTGTGCCATCTACATACGTAGAATGAAGAAAACATGCTCTCGTAACATATTAGCATGATATTAGTTTTCCCAAGTTATCCGTATACCTATACAAAAAAAAGGGCAGTGGAGAGATAGCATGGAATGTAATGAATATACTTTCAGTGAGTTACTCTAATTAAACAGAATCAAAAACTTTTATATTTATTTATTCTCAAGACCAGATTTTTTTTTTCTATTCATTCGTACAATGGGCGTATATGGGAGACTTGAGATGCATAAAAAAAAAAAAAATTATATATACAGTTACATAAGGCTGCGCAACTTTATGCGCACGACCAGTATCGAACCTGCTTTGTGGTATCGATTGCAGTGCCTGGACGCTGATTGGCTATTACGGCGTGACGCAAAACACAGTCATTTTCTGATTGGTTCGAGAGAATCATGCGCGGACACCATCAGCTGCTAGCCGGAAACGGAGTGTAGTAGAACGCTGGTAGCTTGCCACCCGCTTCCATCCTCCTAGCGCCTGTCAGCCATTATCGTTTTGTTCTCGCCGGGTTCATAGGTAAGTTCATCGTAGTTTAACAGGCTTTCGATCTCTCGCTTAGCCACATTAACATCGAATACCTAACTCGCCAAAATTCGTCTGCGATTTGGCATCGAAATATACTGGATTTACGGATCAAGGACTTCCGGAACCGACTCACAGTGTAACGTTCATTGTCCCCAGGTCCGATTGGGGGTAGCCGACACGAATTTTCACCGAAGATCATCGCAGGTAACGCACAGAACGTAAAGCTGTACAGAGATGTACGGCAACGGATATTCCAATCAAACATCGTGAGTTGTTTCATGTATTATATTGAATTTATTGTGATTTCATAACCGCTTCGACGAATTGTCGCCTATCGCACGATCAATAATACCTGGGCTCGGGTGAAGCGAATTTATCCGCTATTACGGAACGACTTGCCTCGTTCTTATTACATGGTCTTTCCGCCAGAAGCGGTAACATCGGCCATTTTGTTCATTAAATTCTTCTCGCATTTTATTTACGGCCGTACAGCACTTCTCTCGAATATTCCCTCGACCTTATTCTAGCCATATGTCGGTGGATAACGGGGACTCGAGACAAAGTATTACCAACTTTGTCACTTATATGTACGCTTCTTCCTCGTCGACTGGCCTCATCTGTATTATTGATATTTGATTGTCGCCAAATTTTTCCGTGAAGTTTCCTACTTTTTATTATTATTTACTCACCTCATTAAGCAGATCAGTATTACGCAAGTTACAACTGATTGGCGTTTCATTTTATTAAAATTTTGAACTGAGCGTTTGTTTTATGATAAATGCTCGCTTAAAAGTCTCTATTTTTGATGAAACAATTTCATCCCTACTAGGTAATCAGTTAACTCCAATACATGTATGTGTAAATCAAAGGAATCTGCTGATAAACGCATTAATATTTTCATTCACTATCAAACTTAAACAGCATTGTATTGTTACATTGTGTCATTAATATCCTCGACTGCTTTGTCTACTCCGAAATAGTATTTCCATGCTTTCTCAATTTGGAACACAATATATCACATTCATATAATTTTTAATCATTATATTGATCAGTTCAACTTATCTCACATAAAATACCATCAGCAGTTCGATCACCAGGTAAGCTGCATTTCAATCTCTTACCACTCACTGAGCTGATTGACATTGAGTAGAGCATGCTCTTTTTTATGGGGATACATGTCTCAGAAAAGATGAAATATTTTGTTTTTCACTTATCACATGCCTAAGTCTGTAATTTTGATGCACCCGCATTTGGAATTTCTTCTAAAACATTTGGAATTATTTGATCGACAAAGTATGGATATTTGCATTCTTTATTTTCACTATATGTACCAAAAAAAATCAATTTTCTGCTATTCAATTGTATTATGGAAAAAGACTGTAACTAGATAATTGATGTTGAAACGGACATTTCACATTTTGCAGAATAATGATTTGAGCATTCGGATTGACCTTAAAGTCAACTGGCATGTGGATTTTGAAGTTTCCATTCTCAACACTGTCACTTGTGCAAAAACAGCTCTGAAACTGATATTTCGTCTGCCTGCTAGCTTGCTATGATAACGTATTATAAACTTACAATTGACTTTTCACAACTTTCTAGAAATGCATATCCCCCTGATACTGATCAACAATTTCTTTGACAATCACGATTGTTATGGAAAAAAATAATAATAAATGAGTATAAAGATTCCTTGGCTACATGTGCATACATTTTGCACCGTAGTCTGCATGCTATTATAAGCTCATATAGGCAAGTTTTTATGTATGATGTATTGTTCACTGACACAGTTACAGACCTAGGACAGACAGAGAATATGGCAACCGCACAGGTGGAGGCACATACTGGAACAGCCAACAACAGCCTCACGGAGACATGGGCGGGCTCAAGCAAAACCAAAAGAAAGCACCTGGTGATCTCTTGAAGAAACCAAACTGGGACTTGAACTCTCTCCAACCAATAATTAAGAACTTATATGTCCCTCATGCAAATGTCGTCAGCCGTTCTCCGGACGAAGTAAACAAGTACCATATTGGAAAAGAAATCACTGTCAAGGGAAACAACACTCCTTTCCCAATCCAAGCCTTCGAAGAAGGAAATTTCCCGGACTATGTGATGGAGGAAATTAGAAAACAGGGATTCAAAGAACCTACTGCTATCCAGTCACAAGGATGGCCCATTGCTCTCAGCGGTCGTGATATGGTCGGCATCGCCCAAACTGGATCCGGCAAAACTTTGGCTGTGAGTAATCTATTTATTCTTTTTCAATAATGTTTTATAAATATTGAGGAATGGAATATTATCTGATTCGCTTACATTCAACAGTACGTGCTTCCGGCCACTGTGCATATCAACAATCAGCCGCGACTAGGGCGAGGAGAGGGACCTATCGTTCTCATCTTGGCGCCAACCAGAGAACTTGCGCAGCAAATCCAGAGCGTAGCTCGAGACTTTGGATCCTCCTCATGCATTCGTAACACTTGTATCTTCGGAGGGTCACCAAAAGGACCACAGGCTCGAGATCTAGAGCGTGGTGTTGAAATTTGCATAGCCACGCCTGGACGTCTGATTGATTTTCTTGAAAAGGGTACAACTAATCTACGCAGATGCACGTACTTAGTCCTGGATGAAGCAGACAGGATGTTAGATATGGGATTTGAACCTCAGATCAGGAAAATTATCGAACAAATCAGACCCGACAGACAAGTTCTGATGTGGTCAGCTACCTGGCCCAAAGAAGTTCAAGCTTTGGCCGAAGATTTTCTCAGTGATTACATTCAGATCAATATTGGTTCCCTGACTTTGGCTGCCAACCATAATATACGTCAAATAATTGAAATATGCCAAGAGCATGAGAAGGAAACAAAGCTCTCT
Organism: Neodiprion pinetum; assembly: GCF_021155775.2. Taxonomy (NCBI): domain Eukaryota; kingdom Metazoa; phylum Arthropoda; class Insecta; order Hymenoptera; family Diprionidae; genus Neodiprion; species Neodiprion pinetum. The sequence continues at coordinate 22,789,893 of NC_060234.1, forward strand.
TCCCTCTTGAGAGAGATTGGAGCAGACCGCGGTAACAAAACGATAATATTTGTTGAAACTAAGAAGAAGGTGGATGACATAACAAAGGCAATAAAACGCGAAGGATGGTCAGCAATTGCAATACATGGAGATAAGTCTCAGCCAGAAAGAGATTACGTTCTGTCAGAGTTTAGAAATGGAAAGACGGCTATACTGGTTGCCACTGATGTAGCTGCGCGAGGACTGGACGTTGAGGATGTAAAATATGTAGTGAATTTCGACTACCCAAATAGTTCCGAGGACTACATCCACAGGATAGGCAGAACAGGGCGTTGCGAAAGTGCTGGTACAGCTTATGCATATTTCACACCAAACAACGCGAGACAGGCTAAGGAATTGGTCTCCGTCCTAGAAGAGGCTGGCCAACCGATCAATCCTCAATTATCAGAGATGGCAAACTCGCAGAGAAATCAATTTGGCAAAGGCCGTCAACGATGGAACACCGTCCGACCCACCAAGGACAGTAGCAGCGGGGGTCCCGGGAGCCCACGAAATATTGGCAGTCCCAACGCAAACAACTGGCAAAATAATCAGCAGAATGGTATTCAAGACAGGTCGACCCCGCGGCAACAGAATGGCTACCAAAACAATCGGCAAACAAATTATCACAGTAATCAGAACAGCTATCAACCAAGGCAGCCGAATAGTTATCAAAACGGATATCAGAATGGTAATAATGCAGGTGGATACCAAGGCAATTTCCACAATCAGAATGGAGGTACACCTAGGTATCAAGGACGCGGTGGATACCAAGGGAATAGGTACAACAGTAGACAGAATGGGTTCAATGGCAACCAAAATGGGCAGGGCATGTACTCTATGCCTCCTCCGTTCATGATGCCACCAGGCAGTCATACAGATGCAGGCATCCAAAGCCTGGTAAACAACAAGTTCTTCCAGACCAACAGGCCACCACCAGGAACTAACCCGTGTGCTTATCAATCAATGGGTTATGGCCAGTTTCAACCAGTCTCACCATACGGCTACCCTTACCCACCAACCCCAGTGCAGCAGTGACATCTTTCGAGAGGAAAACCCACTGGGGCACGGGCCAAGTAAGCAGGAAATAATATTTGATACTTCTCTGTTTCCTAAATGTCCCGTGAATAATTCTATAATAATTACTGTCAAAAGGTAGGTTTTGATGAATATGTTCTTAATGTGGTATCAATGATATGTTGTTTTTTTTTTTTTCATTTTTATTTTATTTCCTCTTTTTTTTTGTCTTTTTCTTTATTTATACTTTTCTGGAATGGTGCTAAGTTTAAACGTATTGCTGTACTATCATCAAATGATGGAACATCAATCTATATTGAGAATACTGAATTAGTTTCTTTTGGTGAATTCTTCCTTGAAATTACCCTTTATTGACTGTTCAGGAGGGTCTCTGCGCTTAATTAGTTTATTAAAGTTTATACGAAAATTGTGCAAATTTGACGAGTGATCGTGATTAATAAAACGATACTATGCTACTTTTTGAGGCACATTCCAGTCGAGTCTTGATATAGCTTGTTAGTAATGGTATACTGAAAATTATATTATTAATAATAATAATAATAAATATATTAATGAATATTGAATGTGGCCACAAATGTAGTAATCGTGGTCATAATCTATAATAATCTATAGTAATCTTCTTACGATACTATGTAATTTACCTGTATGCTTTTCTGAAATGCACGAAACATATAGAAGGGCGGGTGGGTTAGGTTTAATAAGTTAATTTATTTATATTATGTATACAGGCAATGCTCTACTCAACGTGAGGCCTTTTGCATAAAAATTAAGCCGAGCGCTTAAAGCGAACCGTACTATTGTTACTACGTGACGAGACTGGGTGTGTCTCGACTTAGGAAAAAATTCTTGATAGAAATTCGGGGATCACTAAATACTAATTAATTAAAGTAAAGGTAAACCTTAAAGCTACTACTTGGGAGGGGGGGCCTAATATTCGGGCGCGTAGTCATATGGCTGTGCATCTCAGAGCAAAGCTGAGTTTATTTTTATATATCAGAAGATGAAGAATAATATGAAGAAGATCAATAAGAAATAATAATTTTTTCTTGTTAAATGAAAAATGATTAATATTAACATTGTTGTTTGATATTTATGCAACTGGCCACCGAATTGCCATACTGCGTAATTAATTTGCAAAAATGATTCAAGAAAACCAACAAAAAAAAAAACAAAGAAAAAGATGGCAAATGTTCTGAAATCGTACCCTCATATATACCTGTTTAGTTTCAATTCAACAAATTGACCATCATTTACTTTAGTAATTAAACGAATCTAGGTTGTTATAATAGATAAATTTGTAAGAAGCTGCATAAGATATACCTACACATGAGGCTAGCAGCCGTGAGCCGTGTTCCATATAATATGTATACATATAGTACAACTGTATTATCGTACTATATAATACTAAAATATTATGTACTCTTTAATACGCTCCTTAATCCGCTCGCATAAGACGCAGAGAGTAAAGTCGACTTTTGTGTTACATTTTTTGTAAACCTCCAGCGTCACTAGGTTTACTCATTGTGAACGTTGCATAAACATTACATAGAATCTAAAAATTCCTAGGTGAATATATATATGTATATACATAATATGAAACGGCAGAAACGTATCGAAATACAAAATCCACCATTCTCATTTAAATATATACTATCTAATCGTTTTCCATTCAATATACGATAGGGTTTTCAACGAGCTTACAGATTTTGCGAGGTTGATGATCTCAAGCACGTTGGGAATATCCTAATCTAATTCAAAAAGGTGACGGCAAGAGAAAAACTAATCTTCACACATTTCTTTCTATCAATCATTAATATTTCTTTTTTAATGTTCCGCTCAGTAGAGAATTTAATTTTTGTATCACCTGATAAGATGGAGTACAATCGCCGTTTTGTGTTGAGAATGGTTTTATTTTATTGTAGGTGATTTCAGGTATTCGTTTAAATATTCAATAACTAAAACAGGTCTTTATCTTATTATAGATTTAAACAAATACACACACACTTATCAGCTTTGTACGAAGTAAAAAAACAATTTTATAAGTTGAAAAGAATCTGGAAGCTTATGCACATTGCATACTCCCTCTATCTGAGCCTGAGTACGTTGGTCACAGTTTTGGTCACATTCGCAGGCATAAAAGTCAAGGGGAGTAACAATAGAAAGTTTACACATTACCTGTTATTTAGTTTAAAAAGAAATTCACACGATAGCGGGTGTACGCGTAGTTCTGTGATATGTAAGATGTAGCGTATTATAGATCCAATGCTGTATTTTACATCGTGGTTAAAATAAGAAAGGTTCTCATGTAATCAATCTTTGCGAAACAAAAAAAATTTATGTATCATATCGCTACCTCGATATATTTCAAGCATCTGTCGAGCTACAGGGAGTCTGGTGTAGTTTTTGTAATTGTTCCAACAGATCAAATTTACACATATATAGAAAATGAATGGAAGCAAATAAAAGGATAAAAATACCTTCTGTTTGGGAGACAGTCAAAAGAACTACTACTTTTATATATGTATAGATACATTACGTACATACATAATATAATGGAATGATGCGTGCTAAACTGCAGTTTAACGGCGGTCAAAGAATTTATACTTACACACACCTTAGTAAATACACATTCAAAGTCGTCTCACCAACTGATGAGAAAGATAGGCTGCTTTCAAAAAGTATCCCAGTCACAAATTGCGGCAGTGAGACTGACAATTGTTGTTCATTATTGTTATAACTAATCTGTAGAGTTTAAGTTTATACCTTGTTGTTTGTTTAGTTTTACTTCAATATATATTATGCATACATACTTCTCTTTTTCTCCGCTGTCGCGGTAACGGTTCTCATTCAGCAGCAGTAACATCAACTTGAATGATTGAATGATAATCTTTCATCTCGCTGCCCAGTTTGTTAATAAATCGAATCAATTTTAATATTTGAATGAAAAATAAGCGAAAAAATAATAATCCTAGTGTGCGTGAATGTCGCGGCTCAGTATACTGGTGATGTTTCAACTAATATATCTATGATCTACATACCTACTGTGGATACATAAGTACCTTCATATTACGCTGAGTGCTGTGATATCGCGTACATAAACTTTTTATTATTATTATATAACGAATTACAAAATGAAAAAAGAAAAAAAAAAAAAGAAAACAAACAAGTACGCATATTATAATGTTACGAATTATCTCCTTTATACAAAGACTGAATCTCTCGCCAATTTATATACATTACAAGTTTAGCAGCCGCAAGTACGCGTTACATACTGTACACTATAAATACCTATTTGTATATTATAAATTACATATTATATTTTACATATATAATTGGATATACCGTCCCGACGAATGTACGGACGGACGGACAGACGGACCGATGCAGCTGTACTATTGCTTAATTTAGTAGTTGGGCCATATTCATCTTCACAATACAATGAATTGAAAATGATAAAAATGTGAAACAGGGGCTGGAAGATATTGGCGCCGCGCCATTGCAATAAAATCTGATATTCACGAAAAACAATGGGAATCCAAGTCAGAATAATTTATTTTAAACTCTGATGCCCGATTTTGTAATAAATCTAATTCTTAATTGATTCATACATGAGAAATTAGTTTTTTCTTTTCTTTTTGGAGATTTTAGGTTTAAGTCAAGCGGTTCTAATTTTTTACACCGATCATTCAGACCATAGTGTTTTGCATATACGTTATAATTTAAATGGCACTACATAAACTTCCTACCTTTCTCGCTCGTGTGAGACAAGTCATTGAAATAATAACACACCGATGAGCGCGCATCACATTTTGGCCTCCATTAAGTTAAATTAACAAATGTTTACTGATACCCTATTTTTTAATGTAAAACATTGTTACTGTTTTGTATTGTACGACTGTTGTAATGACTTATTGTAGCGTCTACTTCTACATACATACATACATTCATTGATTACGTATCAGTCTCTTGTGCTGGAACAGCTGCCAGTCAGCCGTTGAGCAAATTATCAGTCGCAAGGCCTGTTCAGGAAACACACTTTGTCTTTTTCCTGAAAATTCATTATTTTTTTACATTATTATCATTTTTTCAATATTGTAATATAAATATTATGTTATGTACAAGAGTAATATTTATATGTAAATCTAGTCAAAATTGTTTTAATGTTACTTACGATTTAAGTCGATTAAAACATTAATCTCAATTCTTTAGAAAACACATATCCGTTTACCCGAGTTTAATAAATCTTGTATTCTCTTTTGTCATTTTGAAAGATGAAAGTAAGTTTTCGAAGAGGCCTTTATTGTTCATTATCGTTTTAATATTTACTTTTAAAAACAAATTTTTTTTCCCTTGAGCAACTACTATTTGCTCAATACAATCAAACTGTTGCGGTGATATTATAAATATAAAAAAAGGTATTATATTGTGTAAATGAGCGAACTTGACAGGCATGTATAAGTTTTTATATTTGATACTAATTTATGATAAACTTGAACGCAAGGGAAAAAGAAAACAAAAAGGAGTTGAGAAATTATTCCTTCGTTTAGTAGCCGAATGTCTATTCCAACGACAACCATAGTTTTTACTTGAACGAGAGATGGGAGAGAAAGAAACAAAGAGTAAAAGAATGAGAAACAAGGAAGGGAGAGAGAGCGAGAGAATTATTGTGAAAAATGCATATTTATTTTTTGACCATGACACGATTCAAGAATAAAGTAATACTTATAGTAGTGTGTATGATAATATGAATATATTGCTACAACCCTTGCTGAAAAGAATAACGTCTATCAATAATAACAATGTAAAAAAAGAGATGATAATTGCCTTTGATGGTTGACGATGATTACAGTGCTCATTATATATAATTATTATTTTCGAGATTAGGTAGAAGAATATCTGTTAAATCATTAAGACCGCAGGAAGCAAGTTGACAGTCAAACAACAAACAGAAGCAACATAAAATAACTACTCTACATTCAAATTCTCTTCTGTAGGTTTCACTAAAGTGCATTTCTTGTATGTTATACAGTATTATGATAGAAAATAATAAATAAATAAATAAAAAAAAACAAAAATATTGCAATTATACAAATGTGTTTGTCGTTTACTATATTTATTCTATTCCTTTATTTCGAATTTAAACTCACGCGTGATCAGATTACGAATTCCGTGTTCGGAGAAGAGTGAAAAATGAAAATTCTGTGGAATTGTTAATGAATTATGAACCATTTCAGAGGCCTACATGCAAAAAACTGCAATAATTTCTTATATCAACAATATCGCTAACTAAACCTTTTTTTATTACACTTCCAGTAAATAATTGGATAAACGGTTCTGATTTTGTGGCTAAATATCTGTAGTTACAACGCTACCTTGTAGTAACAACACCAAAGATGTGGTTGAACTTAGAGACGTTAATGTAACGGAAAAAATTATAAAAACTATCACAGTGCAACTTGACAATTAATTTCAAGAAAGTCAATTCGAAAAATATCTTCATATTTTGCTGTCTTGTAGTTACTGAATTTCAATCAAATCTAAATTGGCCAGTAACTACTTTTCTAAAAAAAAATACGCCATTGCTTCGTCGTAAACAAAAATCAATTCTACCTGTGAGGCGTTCTCCGCCAACTCGGCCAATTTTTTTTTATCGGCTTTGTTCCATAATTGGTTACATAGCGGCGCTATGTAAAAATACTCTGAATTTTAGAGATTTTTTTAATTCACTCGATTAGGAAATGTTTTGTTTTAAACCCATATATCAAGAAAACATGAAGTCGGGCAAAATACATGTTAACAATAAAGTTATTTTTTCCATGATCTATTTAATGCATTGTCCGTTATAGTTTTGATGGCATCGAAGAGGCTAATTTCAGCGTAAAAGAATGGAATTTTGTTTTTCTTTCAATGCGACACCTTTGAGTTCACCACAAATATTACAGGCTATTTGGCAGTGTATTGGGAACGTATAAAAAATTGGCATCGTGGAACTCAAAATTCTTGCCAGGTAGAAGAAATATTTTACTGAGAAAGGTGAATCAAGGTACACTTGATATATATTAATTATATGATTGATAGCATCAAACATATAACATTGCATTGAATAGTTGATTTTTTCAAAGATATGTAGAAGGATGAATTTATGTTATGAGTTTTTCCCAAAATTTGAAGCTAAAGAATGCCCGACGCTGTTACGTTGTATTACGTAGTTGTGTAAAAAATGTCCATGCAGCGGGTTGCAAGCCGGTGTGTTTACCGGTCTAAAGATAGTGAGTGGGGTGAGGTTGCGATCGAGCCTCTGTGCTGCTGGGCGTCCTAAGAAAATGAGACTCGCGTAAATACTACGCAAAGGACGCCGCTTTACGATGTGTTTATCTCGTTCATTTTCCATTACGAAAAGTCCCAAAATGCTATCGGTCTTTATATATCTTCAGTCAACGCCGGAAGTGGTCGCAGAATTCAAACTTCGGCTGACGTCGCATGCTACGGCAATCCTTTAAACGTTAGATCGTGTTGCGCGTATCTTGCGTGGTGTTTACACCCGGCCGTTGAGACCATAGAGATATGCAAAATAGAGCGTAAGCAACGGCGTGAGCGTCCCGTGAACGGATTTGAATCGGTTTTCTAAAGGACAGAAGATAATAATTCTCCCACCCTCTCTCTCGCTCTTTCCATGGAGTGGGGGTTCCTGCACGCGCCGCCTAGTTGCCCCCCCCCCCCCCGCCCGCCCCCCGCCGGTAACTCACGGCGGGAGCGCCGAGCGGAATCAGTCGTTTCCGAGCAATCGAAGCGAGATTATGCGTTCTCGATGGAAGTTCAACATTCCGATCGCGTGGGTCAGGTTGGGTCAGTGTGTAACCTGACAAAAAACCGAGTTACTGAAGTAAAAACATCCTGCGAACGTTGAAGGTTAATTTCTTGTTCCGAGTTTTCATTGTTTTGTGTAACTTCAGATTTCAGTAATGTTTGTTTTGTCTCTGTGCGTCGTGTGTCAATTTTACTATTTTTTTGGCTTATTTTCGGCAAATGCGCTGTTGTATTGTTAGCAAGATTATTCAGCCGGTTCAAGCAGACGGCTGCAGCACAAAAAGTGAGTGTAGAATCCGAGTGTTATTGCGGTGCGGACTTTTGGACTGTAAGAGACTAGTGAAGATGTGAATGATGTGAAAAGTGCGTCGCTTCACCGATAAACCTGAGATGCTGCAACTACTACATGTGAAAGTGTGGAACAGCCCAGAATCGAGGTAACAATACTTATTTTAATTATTGATTGATAATTCAAGGTGGTACATTTGAGGCCGAACTTTTGTTCTTGCATAACATGGAGTGCATAAATATGAAAATAGACAACAGTAATAATTCATTTGAAAACCGAAAAGCCAATTTGCTAAATTAATTCAAGTGTCTTGTCTTGTTTTTTACAGATTTAAGTAGCGACTTCCTAGTAACTTTTCCATTTCTCGGCAACGTTGGTGAGTTTGCACGTGTTAGGTTACGGGTATTTCCCTGGGATTCCTCTGTCACGTGGCGTGGCGGTAACAATTGTTACACAAATCTTCGATTTCTTAGCTGCATGGATAGGCTCATTCACGATCGCAACGTGCTTGACTTTCAGTCGAATCATTGTTTATTCGCAATTTAATTTACCGTAGCTTACTTACAGTTAGACATTTTACACGTTGCTAAAAGTGGAATGAGCATCGCGACAGGTAACCATCGCTTACTCGGCACTCGCGAGATCGAATTGTACTTCGTAACTGATGTAATAATCTACGTTTGAATTTACCGATGATGCCGTTTAAGTGGTGGGTTCACCTGAGGTTCTAAAAGTATTCAAATATCAACATTATTGTTAAATTGATAAAATTCCCAAGTCTGGCATAACGTAACGTAAATTTTCAATCTTTTAACATCCAACAAGTATTGATCAACTGCAGGCTTAGCTCGCTTAGAAAAATGCTAATTGGCATTCAAGATGTTTTAATCACTTTTACAAAAGCTTAATGTACCGACAGTCTGCCAAAATTTACTAAAATAACAAATGCAATATTAGAGTTGGCGAGATACAACCGCGATACTGTATTCTGAGAAGGCAGACTACGATACAAAAACATTTTGCTCCCAGCAGGTAACCAATGAAAATGTAAGTCAGTGACCACGGCGCAAATGATGAAGAATGATGTCTGTTGGAAATTAATCTCTGTGATCGTCTGAATGGGCAAAACGCATCTCTGGACCATCTATCGCGTTCCGTGGTACGCTAGATGGGGAGAGATGCTGAGCTCGAAGACTTCGCGTCGAAGAGGACCGCCGACCGTCGCGCCACACAATAATGCATGCCCTCCAACCTCCCTCCCAGTTTCAATTTGATTTGTAATCTGAGAACAACAATCCGCATAGCAATGTATCTGATATCTAAAAGATGCAGATGCGAATTGGGTTTCTACAGAATTTTTGGGACAAGTCCCAGAAAATACAAATTTTTTGACAGTATAATCTGTCGCGCCTTATTGCGCGTAGATTAATCACGAGAATTGAACGCAGCTTCATGCGCGTAAATTAGTAACGAGAATTGGACGCAGCTTCGTGCGCGTAAATCAGTAATAGAAATTGGACACGTTTTTTTGCGCGTTGATTTTGGAAACAGTATATAAAAAAGTTGCGTACTCTCGATGTACTGATTTTTCAGCTCTTCGGTCAATTTTTTGACGAATAATAAAATTTTCAAGTTCTTCGACGCCTTTTGCGCGTGGACTCGATACCTTTCAGTTATGAGAGAAACCGCGGCATTTGAAAACCGGCACTCAACGCGCAGGAACAAAAATCTCGGTAGCGTATAGTGATAGTGGAGAATCGTGGCGTAAGTATTTATGAAATATATCTGAAATATACAGAAACACTCGTTTAACTGATTGTATTATTTTCTGATTCAGGAAAACCGATTTCTTAACAAATACACTGACACCTATAAAATGTTTCAAAAAAGATATTCACTTTAATAACTCAAAGCAGAAAAGGATGTTGATTCAAAAAATTTAGATTGTTTTTATTCATCAATACAATTAATAAACGAAGCAATGAATACTAAAGCGAATATCATGTTGGTCTCGACCTATTTTTTGTCAGTGTATGAACTTATGTGATTGTGCGAACCATACCTTCGTCTGTTTCAGCTAATAAAGCTTTTGTCTGTTTCAGCTAATGAAATCTTTGTCTATTTCAGTTAATAAAACCTTTGTCTGTTTCAGCTGATAAAACCTTTGTCTGTTTCAGAGCTAATTAAAGTTTTTGTCTGTTTCAGCTAATAAAACTTTTAGTTTGTTTCAGTTAGTCAAATCTCTTGTCTGTTTCAGCTAATTAAATCTTTTGTCTGTTTCAGCTAATAAAATTTTTTGACTTTTTCAGCTAATCAAACTTTTTGACTCTCTCAGCTAATCAAACTTTGACCCTTTCAGCTAATTACTCCGTCCCTTTTTTTGTCTATTATATTTTTCACTTATGTAAGCTAAGTATATTTTTGTTTGTATCGACATACGTCACTAACTATATTCACTTCTCTTCCAGGTAACTGAATTTTATTGACTATACGCAAAAATTAATGTTTCAGTTTTTAGGCTCAGGTCTGGTTTAGGTCTGATTCAGGGTTAGTCATATTGTTTTCATCGATACATAGATTTAGCGATGTAGTTCAGAATTATCATGATCACAAAGTGTAGTAAAATTTATTCAGCTGTAGTTCTTTTAAAAAATTGTTTTACATTTTTTTTATTGCGATCGTTTTAGTGTCAGAGATTTCTTTATCGAGTCGCTCATAGGTCATTTTCGGTTTGTATTTCACTGTAGAATTGTACAGCTCTGTCGTAATTTGATCGTTATACTTATTCTACTCTGATTTGTTTCCATTGCTTCAAAGATATCTGCATCGTCATCCGATAAGTGAATGCCAACGTCTTACAGCGATTCGTGTTTTCGATCTTGGTTTAGTTGTTGATTATTTTGCGTATTCACCAGGTTTTCCATGTTTCTGATTATCTCGTACCTTAGAATAAAAACCTGTGCGCGAACATCCGAAGTCAACCGCATATAAGATACAAACAATCACCCTTCATCCATAATTAAGATAACCATCTTTCATCCATCATTAAAACAGTCGTCTTTCATCGATAATAAATAGTCAGCGGGTTATATGAACTGAAAAATTTCAAACAAACTGCTAATATACCCGAGTACAAATCAATTGGGCAAAACAATTTGCCATAATTAACATTTGGAAAAAACTCATTTGCAATGTTTCGAAGAACGTAAGATCGATCTTGCAACTATTCTCCGTGGAGTAGGCCTACTGGGGATACCACGTAAAAAAAAACGCGCCGAACGCTCTACCGCTTGCGGTGGTGTGGAAACGAGCATAAGTGAACTTGTTTTCACTGGTCAAATACTAACATATTGTAGTTTTTTAAATGACAATTTTGTTCTTGCGTAAATTGAAGTCATTGTCAATAAAATTCATGCTTCGATAATGAGTAACGCACGTGGAATCGTAATACCTTCGGATTTCTCTAGTTTAGTCAGAGTGAATTCCACGTAAATACATTTTTCTTGGATTTTTACTAAGCTATCACATACATTTCTAACAAGTTCCTTGTAATTTGAACATATATCATGTAACTCATTAACGTTCTACTAATGTCTCCTATTCACTTCGAAAAATACTTCTTTTATGCAATTCTGCAAAATTCGTTAACTCCGTTTGCGGGTATCTGCAGAAATACTTCAATAGATCAGAATCTTGTCTCAGAAAAGACCAATGGATTGTTGGAAACTTCTTGAAACTTCTGAAAGGTCTTACAATCTTTCATCTGTGTTTTTTTGACAGATATATCGTAGATAATTGATGAGAATTTGATTATTAAGAACCCGAAAAATCCATCTTCAGATAATATCAGTCGTTAGTTTCTGATATCCTATAAACAGTATTATCACACAATTGTATCTTCTGGGTAATATTATTATTAGGGGTTACCGGAAAAGTGCTAAAATTACGCATAAAATGGTATCGACTTTGTCGGAAATACGTATTTACAAATTCGTAAATTCCTTCAGTCAACACGGGCACTGCCATAAATGTATAATCAAGTGGACAATTATCTGGGCCGCTTGATAATAAACTTTTGAACAATCTTGGATTTGGGGGGGGGTCAGCGGACAGAGACGCAATCCAACCAGATAATATGAGTAGAAGTTGAAAAAAGGAACCTTGATCATCTTTAAATTTATTTTAATTACATTTGTGATAATGATTGCCTGAGATCTATCGGGGTTTGTTACAGCATGGACTCAAACATTAGTAACAATCGAGTCTTAGCTAATTTCCAAAAAATATTTACATGTATTTTTTTGTGTAGAAAGGTCTTAGTTTTCCACTGAAAATAAACTGTATTTTCAAAGACCACGGAAATCTAACGTCAGTTAAGAAACTATTTTTACATGTCAGCTGCATTTTCTGTCGGAATGAAGATGAGCATTGACTGAAGATACATATCTCTCTATCTAATAAAAAAGTTTCAAACAAATGAACGTAGAAAAAGATTATAATAACAATAGTATACGCATGAAGTTGGCGGTGGGGTGAGATCCCGAAAACAAAACAAAAAGCATCTAGCAAACCCTTTGACAGCTGTCATCGGCTGTTTATGACAGTCTTTGACAAATATCTTTATAGGTATCTGTTTCTGACGCGCAAAAAATGAACATGCAAACGAAAATTATCACGATGATTCCCGACAGGAATTGTCTTTTTCGCGCGTTGGCGTATTGTGTATACGGCACTCAAGATCGACACGCAGAGGTGAGACTGAGTATCGTTTCAAATATAGTGGATAATTGGTCTACATTTGCGGGTTTTATTACAGGTAATGAGTCAAACGGTGCTGTGATTAGGTGACCTGGTGATTACAAATCACATGTGAATAAAAATGCAATATATGCAGCTGCGGATATTTTTAAGATATGTTTAATCGTGTATCGCGAAGAACAAATTCATCCACACCGGATCGGATCACAAAATGGAACACAATTCTCGCTACTCTTCACCGGCGACGGAGACAGTGCACACTTTGATGTCTTGCAGAACCAAAATAAAATTCAGATAGTGAGTAATAAGTATGAAAAGTAACAATCAAATAATAGTAAATCTAAATATATCACCAAACAGTCAAAAGGACAGCCAGGATTTACGATGACAATGGAGAAAGGAGGAGTTTCAAGCAGCAGACAAGGCGATGAAGATGGTGGATGGTCGGAAGTATCACAAAAGAAAGAGGAAAATAAAATTGTAAGTGCGAAGAACCAAATAAGCCATAGAATAATATCCACCAAATATTCGTATAACCAGGAAAGAGGACGACCAGGATCGATGTTGACCACAAGAGAAAGAGGTGTTTTACGGAGTGAACAGCAACATAAATATAGAGAAAAAAAATATATAAAGAAGGTGATTTTGGAGAATAACGGGCAGAGCGGTAGCAAAAATAATTCAGCAAGTCAAGGAGATAGACAGATATCAATAGAGAAGGAACACCAATTTTCAACCAACGAATGGAAGCTTAGATTGATGAAAAAAAGAAAAGTAAGCACAGAAGGAATTGAAGTGGACAGCAAGTGCAGGACCTGTCATCAAATCAACATGAAGGAATTCGCCTGTCTACTAGACAATGCGTAAGGAAATAGTGAGGCGCGCAGCGCCGAGTGCCCGAGGCGCGTAGCGCCGAGATGGGGTTGGCGCGCGAAGCGCGCAGGGGCGAAGCCCCTAGTTATTATTATCTTCAGTTAACGATACGAGTCAAGTAATAAAAATATGTACAGCAATTACATAAGGAACATATTACATAGGAACTAGTATGTATCTCCATCCTTTGATTAAACTTCTCTGACTATGTCTCCCATCCTTTGAATCAAGAAAAGGTTTCTAACTCTGTTAACAGTAAACCTGGTGCATGTTTATTGTGCATCAATGTAGGTAACATTATTTTTTTCGATCCGATGGAGTTAGATTGACATTGCTGAATTTGTCCAAATGAATTTGCGTAGTTGAAAAGTATGCGGCGTCCAGACAGGGTTATATGAGAATTTTAGTCTGTTTCCGTTCGACATTCCATAGGCATAATAATATTCGACTCTGCATTATCTGGGCACACGCAGCGTGCGATGGTAACATCAGTTCTTGTCTTTACGTACCGACCGCTTGCTGGATTAAGTTACGCGTGCAACATAGGACGCAGAGGGCACTGCTTGACGATGAATTTATCCTTAGACCATACAAAAAGAATTTATCCCATCCATTTTAGACTACGAAAAGTCCGATCAGTCATCATATATCTTCAGTCAGCGTTTCTTGTATTTTCCGAGAATTTAAAAATTCTTTGATCTTGGCGATTCTCAAAATCTATTCATTCGAAGAGATCGTGTATCCTTATAATCTTTATTCCTACATGGGTACACAGATCTAAGGTTAGATGATTTAAATACAGATCAGTGAACCCGTCTCAACGGCATGTAAATTATAATAGTTTGGAATAGGCTATTTCTATGCTGTACACCCTGATACCGGATACTTACTCCAAGCAGCTCCAAGTACATAAGCTCTGTGCCTTGTACAGGCTGCATACTTTCAGAGCCGCTTTCAGTACTCTATCCTTTTACTTCTATGTCCTATCCTCCCACGTGAATCAATATGTGTTGCGCTTGGTGCGGCTAACGGTTGCGCAGATGGTCAGGGATTCGCAGTTCGCTGTCTCTGCGCACGCCGGTGGCTCCCTTCCTTCACCCGTTCGCCACCTCTACTTCGATTTTCCCGTAGCCGGGTGACTCACTTCCGGCATCTGCCTAGCCCGTTCTTTCCGTCCCTAGCTACGGCAGAGGTAAGTCACATTTTCCTTGTTCTCCAACTCATTAAACATTTTGGTAGTCGTTGATTCGGAATATATCTTACTGTGTGTAGCGACGATTTTACATATCCAAGAACAATTTGGATCATTGTTATTGATTTATCATTCCTTTTTTGTCTTCTTAATCATTTCCAGAATATCAATCGCCGAGCTAACGAAAGCAAAGCAAGCTACACTTGCAGAGAAAAAAAGTTGCACCAACACCATTACCGGGGACAAAGGAAGCAGTTCACTTTATTAAACTATCATGTGAGTATTCACTAATATATTATTTGCGTTCTATCTGCTCGGATATATGCATCAGTCGCTATTTATCCAGGTTTTTTTTTTCTTCCCACCGGATATTGAAATCTGTCCCCGACATAGGTATTTCATGTCTGGCTTTGTGTGCTCGTGGATGGCACGTGTAAAGAGCGCACACGCGTACTTATCGATCACCATGCATACACATGCCAGTATCGCGACAGACGGACGGTTACGTCAGAACTCCGGCATCAAGGATGCGGACGCGTTAATTATTTATCGCGGTATTAACCTCGATGAAAATTTGCCAACGCGTGACTGTCGCAAAATGGCGTCCTTTTCGTAACTTGTAGAACTGTGTTGCTAAGTATAGAAAATGGCGGCTCATGATTTAACTGTCTAGAATAAAATTGAATACGGACCACTTTTTTCGATTTTTTTTTTCGTCAGTTCATTCTTTCACTTCGTTGTACACACGTACCACGACTTGCGCTACCTTGTCTCAATCTACATATTCATTGATATGATTTTCTTGAAATTAAGCTAAGGCTTTCAACCAATTACAACTACATTAAATGATTAGTTCTACACATAGGTTACATGACTCGTTATTTTATCGTTGGTAGACTTAAGAAATTTTAATGATCCAGTCAGGAACGTTGAATTGAATATTATCGCAAGTGAAGTACTTGGATAAATATTGTTCTTGAATGCTTTTCTGTCAATCTACTTCAATAAATTTTCTTGTTATAATCGTTTTACTTCAAATTCAAAATTTTAATTGTCAATTGCACGTAGTAAATTTCAGACGTTGAATTCAAATCACGTTTTCTGACTGGCATGAAACTGTACAATGGCGTCTAAGCTTTAGTAAACTTAAATTGACTGAGCTGTGTTTGTAGGTAAGACTTAATGCAGTCTCACATCATATGTGCATACAAAAAATCGCAATAGACAGAGAAACACGAAATAGTTAAGGAATTTCACAAATACAAAAAAGTCCGGAATCAGTCTTTCCTTGTTATAACCCGCTCGGTGTAGAGAGAGACAAAAACCAAAGATTGACTAAAATTAGCCCTGAAAATAAATGATTTAACTGAAGAAAAAATGATTCCAGTTTCTATATTTTTAATTATTGTTTAAGAAAGTAATTCTTGGGTTTTGAAAGTTCATATTGTATCACTGCCTTGATTATTCAATGTCAGACTGTATTTTACGATTTTTTGCAGGCCAATTAGATCGTTTCGCACTTTGAGAAATGATAGTGTCTGCAATTGTGTTTGTTGGTTGGTTCAAAAACATTTGAAAATAGATGTGAAAATATAAAGAACATGCAATTAAAATAACAGTAGCCTATTGTAACCTTCAATTGATTGAGAATCTGCTGTAATTATGGTTAGTTTTTTCATACTTTGTCAAGCCAATCCACCAGCACGATCATAAGCCTCATCATTTGAAAAAATTTGAAGAGATTTTATTACTTACAAAAAGTATCACTGTTCTTAGCGGAGTTCTGCTATCTCCTTGAGTGCTTCAAAATAATTCTAAAATTGTAAAGCAGTGATGTTATTAAAAACTATCGTTATATTAACTCTATCAAGTTCAACCTTATGGGGATTATACCAATTCAATTTAACATGTGTTTATCCTCTCATTTTGGCATGACTCTACTTGGTATCTCGGTAGAGCATGAATGCTTATGGGAGGTACATTAAACAAGAGTGAGCTATGCCTTCGGTGTCCACACTTTGACGTCTGGATCCCATCCTCAATGTTCACTACAAAATAATCTTGAAACTAAATTATTGCGTCTTACTCTTGCTGATTCGTATAAAAACAAATGTATCGTCACTGTTCAGGACTTACGGAGGATCTTCAGGTGGATACCGTAGTAGCGGAGGCCGTGGGGGAAGCAGTCAGAGGTCTGGTTATGGCAGCAGTAGCGGCGGTGGAAGTGGAGGTAGTAGTGGGCGTTTCAGCAGCCGTGGAGGTGGTGGCGGAAGTCGTGGAGGTCGCGGCGGCGGTGGAGGGGGCAGTTTAAGAAAGCCAAACTGGGACTACGAAAACTTGAAGCCATTCAAGAAAGACTTTTATGTGCCGCATGTAAATGTGCAGAACCGTCACCCACGCGAAGTTGAAGCTTATAGAGCAGATAAGCAAATCACACTAAAAGGCGATGCTCTGCCGAACCCCATCCAATTCTTTGAGGAGGGTAATTTCCCAGATTATGTCATGACTGGAATCAGGAAACAGGGATTTTCCGAGCCAACTGCCATCCAAGCTCAGGGCTGGCCTATTGCTATGTCTGGACGCAATATGGTAGGCATTGCTCAAACGGGATCAGGAAAAACTCTTGGGTACATTTTGCCTGCTATTGTTCATATCAACAATCAGCAGCCCCTAAATCGAGGCGATGGACCAATTGCGCTGATCCTCGCACCAACCAGAGAACTTGCCCAGCAAATTCAAACTGTCGCAAGCGACTTTGGGTCTCTTTCTTATGTTCGAAACACCTGCATCTTTGGTGGGGCGCCCAAGGGAGGCCAGGCGAGAGATCTGGAGCGTGGAGTTGAGATCTGTATTGCTACTCCAGGTCGATTGATCGATTTTCTTGAGAGAGGAACTACGAACCTGCGCAGATGCACTTACTTGGTATTAGACGAAGCTGACAGAATGCTTGACATGGGTTTTGAACCTCAGATCAGAAAAATCATTGAACAGATCAGACCAGACAGGCAGGTCCTAATGTGGTCAGCCACATGGCCAAAAGAAGTGCGCAACCTTGCTGAAGAATATCTCACCGACTACACACAGCTGAACATCGGATCCCTCACTCTATCTGCTAACCACAATATTCTACAAATAATCGACGTATGTCAGGAGCATGAAAAGGAAACCAAGTGAGTTTCTCGTTATAATCCTTTAGAAATATAAATTATACGAAGTTCCGAAATTTAATGATGAAAAGAGTTGATGAACTGCTGTGATTTTTATACACACACCATTATAAATACCTCTAAGAAGAACTGAATATACTCGGAAAACAACATGTGGATTTTCATGAATGGTGGATTACTCTTAATAATTAATATTGGTTTATCACTCATTCCAGATTGGGTAGCTTGTTACAAGAGATCGGCAATGTCAACGACGACGGTGGAAAAACCATCATTTTCGTAGAGACTAAAAAGAAAGTAGAAAATATCACCAGAAGCATTCGCCGCTATGGATGGCCAGCAGTTTGCATGCATGGTGACAAATCTCAACAAGAACGTGATTATGTTCTCAGAGGTAATTAATCTTAGTTTCATTTCATCATTTGAGTCCAAACAATCACTGACTGCTTTCTAAATATTCTAATTCCATAATTCGCAACATTCGTTATATTTTTGGCTCGTGGGATAACATTGCTTCAATTTCAATAAATTTTTTTCTTTACAGAATTCCGAAACAAGAAGGGGTCCATACTCGTAGCAACAGACGTTGCTGCTCGTGGTCTAGGTAAGTTGTTCAAAGTAATTATTTCGAATACACTGATTCCGTAATTTTAGGTAAACTGATAGCGTGCATATTTTCTTACATGCGTTTAAGTTCGTTGTACCACAACACAGACTAGAGAGCGAAACTATTATTTGAATAGGGTTAGCGGGTGGCGAAGTAGCACAGACTGGTTATATGAAGTGATGCCTCACTGTTTAGTATTTGGAGTAATATTTTACAGATATTTCAAACTTTTATTAACGGGTGCACTTATTCCTCAATGGAAATGGCAGGTGAACAATGTTCGAATGAGGATTTTATCATTACTATGGAGGGTAGAGGTAAGGAGGACTATTTCTGTGTATCAGAAGTGTCTGTAAAGTAGAGGCAAATTAAGATGGCATTACTGCAGTAAAGGTTCCACAAAGTACCAATCACATTGAATCGTAATTGCTAAGCGCCAATCTGATTGTGACCCTTATTGCTTATAAGCGCCATTCTGGTGACTTATTGAATTACTATTTGCTGTTTTTTGGCGGACACTTTTTCAGTTCAAAACCGATATGCGATAATTATTCTTACCTCTACCCTCCATAATCATTCGTTAAAATATATAAGTGTGTAAACCGAATTGAACTCTAGGATGGTGAAAAGGCTCTCCTATAGGATTGATTATTAAATATTAATTGATAATGTTAGTATCTATAATGCACCCATAGTTACTTAATCAACTAAAATCAATTTTTCTTGTGTTAGCTATATTCATGTAATATCCGAGTAGTAAATTCAATTGAGATCCTCATTGGCGCTGATTCATACTTGCCAGGTACATTAAATCTACCAGGTTTACAATAATTTTCTCAACCTTCACTTGGTTCTCGGGGTTCAGTAGGTACCACATCACTTTCTTGTCAATCAATGACTTACGAGAAATACGTGATTGATCACTTTATGCAATCTATCTAAGAACGTCTATCTGCGCAACATATTAGCTCTTCAAGCTAAGACTGTTTTGAACGGCCTTGGGTCAGATTGAGAAAAGTATTACTTAGAACATTTGGTTTGCGAATCTTGTTTTTGTATACTTGGTTAAATATAACAATAGAATATTTTAATTATAAGAGTGAGCATCTGAGAATTTATGTTAATCAGTCTGGTTGTCCCTTTTGTTTCAGAGGCACATGGTGCACAGATTGTTTTGAGTGTACATTGAACGAAAAAAAAAGCAAAGAAACAAAACTGACTGTAACTCACTCACTGTCTGTGCTCTAGAGCTATATATGCAACTAAATATATAGATGACGTACTTGCACAATGTCGATTGTGTAATAATTGTACGTAATGTGCCTCTGTGTACTTACTGCCTGTGTACCACACGCGAGTATTGAGAGTGGTGGTGCGCGGGCGAAATCGTGCTGGCTGGCTACGTATCAATTGGGTTTTACCTACCTGCGGTAGAACCAACAGAGATAAGCTCTCTGGAGTAGCCAACGTTCAGCCAACGCGAGACAACAAACTATTGATTTTGCTACTATCGCTACTCTGTGGAAATATGTAGGACAAGAAATTTGTGATTTGAACACTTGCATTCAAGAGTAATACCAGAGCGACGCCGAATGCGCAGGGATGCCGAATGCAATGTTCAACATTTTACGGGTTTGTATTTTCACAATGCAGCTTAACACACATTCACACTTATCAAGTTTTACCTACTAATTGGGTTCTATATCTGAGGCAGATACATTTTATAAATGGAAATTTTAATTCAACGACTTGCATAAATTTCGATTTTACTATTTTTTTTTTTTTAACATCTCGATTTAGGCTCATTTTAAAATCTAATAAGGTTTTGTACTGAAAACCTGAGTGTTTAATTTTGTTCTGAACATTGACACTACTTTTGTGCAATCTGAAATAGTAATTGCTGTTATCTTGTTGCAAATATAGCATGACTGTCGTTGATGATTTTCAAGTATCTGTCCATCGTTAAGGCCCGAAGTATTATGAGTATCCTGCTCACTCACATGGACATGGCAAAAGTAAAAAGTAATAAACAAATCATACGTGTTAAAAAAAATTCCCAAAATGTATCAGGCGTCGAGATGTCATGTCTATGCAGTGTGAATGATATGTGTGAATTACAGCTGAATGTAAATTTTTCTATAAATTCCGTACGTGGTTTATTACTTCGCGTTAGCTTAAGATGTAATTATCTTGTGTAATATTTTTTTTTTCATACTCCTGAGTCGTATTTTACAATTATTTTTAAATAGATTTTTTTTCGTTTGCAAACATAAAATTTTTGATTGCATATTTATAGCTATCACTTGACGTTACTTTGACAGAAAGAAAAAGTAATTAAAATTGAAAGCTTATATGTTGCATCTTCATTCGGCACCTGATGATAACATGATGGCTTTTGTCATGTCTGTTGTCGAGTATGTATTATGTCTGCTGCTTAATAAACAACACTCTCAACCTGCTTGTTTGATTTATTTCGAAATGAAGAAATGATAATAACCGTACATTTCACTTTGTCAAACAACTAGTGCAGGGAATTTCAATGTATTGAGATTGATTACAATTAAATTAATTCTTTAGATGTTGACGACGTTAAGTACGTGATCAATTTCGACTACCCGTCATCTTCTGAAGACTACATTCATAGAATCGGCAGAACTGGACGTTCTCAAAGCACAGGCACCAGCTACGCCTTCTTCACACCACAAAACAGCCGACAGGCTAAAGACTTAGTCAACGTTCTCCAAGAAGCCAACCAAGTCATAAATCCCAAACTCACCGAGATGGCTTCGCGGGGTGGCGGCGGCGGAGGCTATGGAGGAAGAAGTTAGTATTGCAATACTAAGAGTAAAGTCTCATTTTGTTTCTGCATCGAGTAGTTGATTTCGTTATATATTTGTTTATTTATTCATTTATTCTTTCACTTGTGTTTCAGATCGTTGGGGCTACGGAGGTGGCCGTGGTAGAGAAAACAATTTTTCTGGATCACACAAACGATTTGATTCCGGTCGCAGTAACGGATACGGAAGTTATAATTGATATTAATTAACTTAGCTGCTGGCCGTATGCTGCGCAGAAATCGACCGTTATTTGGGAGGTTTGGCATAACTGACAACACTTGATCTGTGATTTATCTAAAACTAACGTAAGATCGTTGATTCCGGTCGGTCAGTAACCAAGACTTGCCAGTTTGACGCTCGGCCAATTTTATCCATTGGAAACCCATTTGAAATTGACACATTTTTTTTATTTCTTTATTTTCCTTTTTTCCCCCCTCATGTTGTTAGTAGAACAAAAATATGTTCTCTAATGAATTTAGACACTTTATATATTATTTAAAACATCAATGTTCTATCGTGTTCTATTAATTCTTAAGTGAGCCGAGTGAGGCACGGACCATAACTCACACTTCAGTATTCATTCCAAAAATATGGAATGGCCCTTATAAATGAATTTCTGAGAAGTGACAGAGTTTCAAGATTATGCTGGATAACTGTCAGTTCTTCAGATGAGTTCGTATACGAATGCGTTTCGAAGTTTGAACACATGCTGATTGTCACAATGCGGACAAAGATAAAAAAAAAAAATAACAGCGATCAGAGAGTTGCTATGTCGTAGGAAAATTGAATTATTTTATTTAGTCATTTCTTTGTCTGAATGAACAATGTTTATTCATACATTATTGTATGACACGTCTTGAGTACAACTGAATAAAACTAAGAAAATCTACAGCTGTTCACCGCTTATTCAATTGAAACACCTGCCACCTTTCTCTATTTGTAGCGTCATACCGGTTTATTACGAGTATAAGTCGACCCCCAATTCTGAGCGATCCATGTACGATATTCATATATATGATCCATTTACGAGTAATACGTGATGCATATTGTAAATTTTATAATTTTCCAGGCGACAAACTAGATTATCTACAATAATACGTCTATAATATGAAAATAGAACAATTATTCATTTCGAAATGGGATTCTATTCGACACGCGCTCGATGTATTCCATAACATTATTATTCGTAATTATTCCAACAACTTTTCATTTGTTCTCTCGATATTGAATTTTCGTAGGCATAGAATCGAACACTGTTTTAGCTTAGTTTATTCGCAAGTGTTGTATCTACGTTGGGTAGGAAAGCAGAATTGTTTTTCGTAAAGTGTTCGTATGAAAAATAATTCAGAGTTGCTGCAATACATCACGGACGCGCTAATTTTGATCGAGATGAAACGGATGCTCCGTATATGAGACAGTATTTAACACAGCGTCCTGATTTAAAGACCTAAAAAGGTGATTGTCGGCGATTTTTCTTTTTTTTTTTTTACGGGGAGAGATAGAACGAAGCTTCTTAAAACTTCGAGTGTATTCTAACTCACATTTGAAAGGTACGAGCAAAAACTTTTATCATCCAACTGTCGCAGAACGGCAGCGTTATTAGCTAACCCGTTAACTGAAGAGTACATCTTCCTGTTGGTCCTACGCTCTTTTCGCTGCGTTTTTTGAGTTCCTGAGGGTCCAATTGGTCAGGTAAGGGTCATTCGAATCGAATCTGAGACCAAAAATTTTCGGCTCCAAAAATGGAAAAAAAGTAAGGCTTTGTATTTTTGGCGAAAATTTTCGCGATTTTGAGAAGTGCCGGAATAGATTCTTTCCTGCACTATTCTGACGTAATTCTGCGAGAGAAATCGATTGGGCGCAGTCCCAATACGCTGCGTCCAACGCATCGAAAGTTACAGCCAAAAAACGAGAACCTGTGTTTTCGACATTTTTCAGCAGGTGATTTTTCGCTCGCTATTTCTCTCCTGTTGGTCCTACGCTTTTTTCGCTGCGTTTTTCGAGTTCCTGAGGGTCCGATTGGTCAGGTAAGGGTCATTCGAATCGAATCTGAGACCAAAAATTTTCGGCTCCAAAAATGAAAAAAAAGTAAGGCTAACCCCTTTGTATTTTTGGCGAAAATTTTCGCGATTTTGAAAAGTGCCGGGATAAATGCTTTCATGCACTATTCCGACGTAATTTTGCGGGAGAAATCGATTGGGCGCATTCCCAATACGCTGCGATCAACGCATCGAAAGTTACAGCCAAAAAACAAAACCTGTGATTATATGAATCCTTACGTAATGTTTTTGACGTGTTCTTATACTGAAAATATTTATTGCTATTCCAGGTACAACCCGAGGTGGTTATCGGTGGTTGTTCGAGGTGGTTGGCGATTGTTGGAGGTGGTCGGAGGTGGACGAGGAGGAGGACGAACGGAACTGAGTCTCAAAGTCCTGTTGACATAAAAGCAGCTATTCGATAGAAATTATAGTTTATAGTTTACACAGCCCATTGCATGATATTTCATTATAAATACGTATGTTTCAATGTATTTAGGAATAATTTATCAAATATACAGAGCTCATGTGCAAATAATATGTAAAATATAATAAATGAATTGATTCGACCGCAGTTTGATGTCTTCATTAGAGCTTTAACAATAAATTTAAGCTTTGTTACTTCTTTTATTTTATTATGGATAATCAAAAACATTTCCGACTATTCGTGCTGTGGAAGGATGGGGATTAAACCAAATGTAGCAAAAGATTAGAAACAGTGTATGTAGAGTACGTGTATTTTTCTAATAATGCAAATAGAATAGAATACCACGCCTTGCGAATTAGCTTTCCAGACAGAGATGAATGATGAATTTTAAGGACTGCATTATCGTTGTTGAATACTCTATGCCTCATGGGAAAAGAAAATCTGTAACGATAAAATTGATGCACCGGATCATCGTCGACTTTAACTTTTGAAATGTCCTACCATTTTCGAACGCCTCCTACGTCCCCCTGCCACCTCCGACCATCAATGGCCACTTTCGACCACCCCCTATCACCTTCTGCCAGCGCCGACCACCTCCTACCATTTCCGAACACCTCCAACCATCCTATTTACCTATATTACTAGATTAGCTATGATATGAAAAGAGCAGAATTATTCATTTCGAAATGGGATTCTATTCGACGCGCGCTCGATGTATTCCATAACATCAGTATTCATAATTATTTCAACAACTTTTCATTTGCTCTCTCGATCTTGAATTTTCATAGGCATAGAATCGAAACGTTGTTTTAGCTGGTCGCAAGTGTTGTATCTACGTTGGGTAGGAAAGCAGAATTGTTTTTCGAAAGGTGTTCGTATGGAAAAAAAATCAGAGTAGCTGTAATACATCACGGACGCGCTAATTTTGATCGAGATGAAACGGATGCTCCGTGTATGAGACAGTATTTAACGCTGCGTAGTGATTTAGAGACCTAGAAAGGTGATAGGGAGAGAAAGAACGACGCTTCTTAACACTTCGAGTGTATTTTAACACACATTTGAAAGATACGAGCGAAATTTTTGATCAACCAACCGTCGCAGAACGGCAGCGTTATTAGCCGACCCGTTCACTGAAGAATATATCTTCAGTCAACGGCTGACCATCGAAGGGCCTGGCCGCTTGAGTCTGGAATCGGCAGGAGAGATAAAGTGTGTATTTCTTGTATGAAATGTGAAACCTAAAATCATTATACATCATATCATATCATCATACATCATACATCGTACATCATAGATCATACATCATACATCATACATCATACATCGTACATCATACATCATCATACATAGTATTAAAGGTCGAAACCAAAGTTTGGAAGTCGGATGTTCAGAAAGTGACGTCACCAATTCAAAATCAGCTAGCCGAATTCCTCAGTCGGGAAACAACCGCGCAGTAGAGCGGACGTATGAGAGTCGCGCTCCGCAAATTTCGAGTACCGGGTTCTCAACCTCCCGGATCTCGCGCTTCGGGTCCGCTACGTATTTCGAGTAACGGGTTCTCAACCTCCCGGATCCCGCGCTTCGGGTCCGCTACGCGGTGAAACTCGACTTCCAGGATAAGCGCTCCGTGGCTCCTCGTTCATGTTTACAATAAATTATTTCAATTCGTTTTTCGCGCAACCCCAAATTCGGTAGCTGTCAGTCCGCTAATAAAATTTCTCGACTTCCAGGATAAGCGCTCCGTGGTTCCTGGTTCATGTTTACAATAAATTATTTCAATTCGTTTTTCGCGCAAGCCGAAATTCAGTAGCTGTCAGTCCGCTATTAAAATTTCTCGACTTCCAGGATAAGCGCTCCGTGGTTCCTGGTTCATGTTTACAATAAATTATTTCAATTCGTTTTTCGCGCAAGCCGAAATTCAGTAGCTGTCAGTCCGCTAATAAAATTTCTCGACTTCCAGGATAAGCGCTCCGTGGTTCCTGGTTCATGTTTACAATAAATTATTTCAATTCGTTTTTCGCGCAACCCCAAATTCGGTAGCTGTCAGTCCGCTAACAAAATTTCTCGACTTCCAGGATAAGCGCTCCGTGGCTCCTCGTTCATGTTTACAATAAATTATTTGAATTCGCTTTTCGCGCAAGCCCAAATTCAGTAGCTGTCAGTGCGCTAATAAAATTTCTATAACTTTATAACCTTCTCATAATCTTTCTGGTACATTATATCGATAAAAAATTATATCAAACCTTACACATTATTTTTGATTTGTTCTCACGCTGAAAATATTTATTAGTATTCGAGGTATAACTCGAGGTGGTTGGCGGTTTTCGTTGGAGGTGGTTAGGGGTGGTTGTGGGTAATCTCGGTGATTCAGGAAGAGGGGGACGAGGATTTGTGCTCGGTGAGTAAAACACTTTTATAATATTCGATGGCAATTATTATTATATTTTATCTAAAATATTTCAAACTAGTCATGTTTACATTAAATTATTTCAATTCATTTTTCGCGCAAGCACATATTCATTAGCTATGAGTAAGCTTATACAATTTATTATATTATTAATTAATTAATGAATATTCTTATAATATTTAATGGCAATTGTAATTATGTTGTATTCAAAATTTTTCAAACTTGTCATGCTTACAATAAATTATTTCAATTCGTTTTTCGCGCAAGCACAAATTCAGTAGCTATGAATAAGCTTATACAATTTATTATATTATTAATTGATTAATTAATCAATTACTCAATTATATTAATCCTTATACAATATTTTCGATGTGTTCTTATACTGAAAATATTTATTACTATTCAAGGTATAACCTGAGGTGGTTGAAGGTGGTCGGAGGTGGACGAGGAGGACGAGGATTTGTGCTGGGTGAGTAAAACACTTTTATAATATTTGATGGCAATTGTAATTATATTTCATCTGAAATATTACAAACTTGTCACGTTTACAATAAATTATTTCAATTCATTTTTCGTGCAAGCACATATTCAGTGGCTATGAATAATCTTATACAATTTATTACATTATTAATTGATTAATTAATATTCCTTTAATATTTGATGGCAATTGTAATTATATTTCATCTGAAATATTACAAACTTGTCACGTTTACAATAAATCATTTCAATTCATTTTTCGTGCAAGCACATATTCAGTAGCTATGAATAATCTTATACAATTTATTACATTATTAATTAATTAATTAATATTCCTATAATATTTGATGGCAATTGTAATTATATTTCATCTGAAATATTACAAACTTGTCACGTTTACAATAAATTATTTCAATTCATTTTTCGTGCAAGCACATATTCAGTAGCTATGAATAATCTTATACAATTTATTACATTATTAATTAATTAATTAATATTCCTATAATATTTGATGGCAATTGTAATTATATTTCATCTGAAATATTACAAACTTGTCACGTTTACAACAAATTATTTCAATTCATTTTTCGTGCAAGCACATATTCAGTAGCTGTGAATAATCTTGTACAATTCATTATATTATTAATTAATTGATTAATTACATTAATCCTTACACAATATTTTTGATGTGTTCCTATACTAAAAATATTCATTACTATTCCAGGTATTACCCGAGGTGGTCGGAGGTGGACGAGGAGGAGGACGAGCTGGACGAGGAGGAGGACCAGGTGGACGAGGAGGAGGACGAGGTGGACGAGGAGGAGGCGGGGTGGGCCGTGGGAGAGGACCTCTCCTCTCCTCAGAGGAGGGGAGGGGGAGGGGCAGGGAAGGGGGAGAGGTGGGCGGGGAGGGGAAAGGGAAGGGAAGGGATGGGGGAGAGGTGGGCGGGGAGGGGAAAGGGAAGGGAAGGGAAGGGGAGGGGGAGGGGGGCGGGGGAGGGAGGGAGGGAGGGAGAGAGGGAGGGAGGGAGGGCGGGGGGGCGGCCGGGGGGGTGTACTGCTCTATTAACTCTAACGGGCTCGCATTGACATCCGTCCTCCACTCTCCCCCGCCCGCCCGCCCGCCCTCCCTCCCTCTCTCCCTCCCTCCCTCCCTCCCTCCCTCCCTCCCGCCCCCGCCCCCTCCCCCTCCCCTTCCCTTCCCTTCCCTTTCCCCTCCCCGCCCACCTCTCCCCCATCCCTTCCCTTCCCTTTCCCCTCCCCGCCCACCTCTCCCCCTTCCCTGCCCCTCCCCCTCCCCTCCTCTGAGGAGAGGAGAGGTCCTCTCCCACGGCCCACCCCGCCTCCTCCTCGTCCACCTCGTCCTCCTCCTCGTCCACCTGGTCCTCCTCCTCGTCCAGCTCGTCCTCCTCCTCGTCCACCTCCGACCACCTCGGGTAATACCTGGAATAGTAATGAATATTTTTAGTATAGGAACACATCAAAAATATTGTGTAAGGATTAATGTAATTAATCAATTAATTAATAATATAATGAATTGTACAAGATTATTCACAGCTACTGAATATGTGCTTGCACGAAAAATGAATTGAAATAATTTGTTGTAAACGTGACAAGTTTGTAATATTTCAGATGAAATATAATTACAATTGCCATCAAATATTATAGGAATATTAATTAATTAATTAATAATGTAATAAATTGTATAAGATTATTCATAGCTACTGAATATGTGCTTGCACGAAAAATGAATTGAAATAATTTATTGTAAACGTGACAAGTTTGTAATATTTCAGATGAAATATAATTACAATTGCCATCAAATATTATAGGAATATTAATTAATTAATTAATAATGTAATAAATTGTATAAGATTATTCATAGCTACTGAATATGTGCTTGCACGAAAAATGAATTGAAATGATTTATTGTAAACGTGACAAGTTTGTAATATTTCAGATGAAATATAATTACAATTGCCATCAAATATTAAAGGAATATTAATTAATCAATTAATAATGTAATAAATTGTATAAGATTATTCATAGCCACTGAATATGTGCTTGCACGAAAAATGAATTGAAATAATTTATTGTAAACGTGACAAGTTTGTAATATTTCAGATGAAATATAATTACAATTGCCATCAAATATTATAAAAGTGTTTTACTCACCCAGCACAAATCCTCGTCCTCCTCGTCCACCTCCGACCACCTTCAACCACCTCAGGTTATACCTTGAATAGTAATAAATATTTTCAGTATAAGAACACATCGAAAATATTGTATAAGGATTAATATAATTGAGTAATTGATTAATTAATCAATTAATAATATAATAAATTGTATAAGCTTATTCATAGCTACTGAATTTGTGCTTGCGCGAAAAACGAATTGAAATAATTTATTGTAAGCATGACAAGTTTGAAAAATTTTGAATACAACATAATTACAATTGCCATTAAATATTATAAGAATATTCATTAATTAATTAATAATATAATAAATTGTATAAGCTTACTCATAGCTAATGAATATGTGCTTGCGCGAAAAATGAATTGAAATAATTTAATGTAAACATGACTAGTTTGAAATATTTTAGATAAAATATAATTATAATTGCCATCGAATATTATAAAAGTGTTTTACTCACCGAGCACAAATCCTCGTCCCCCTCTTCCTGAATCACCGAGATTACCCACAACCACCCCTAACCACCTCCAACGAAAACCGCCAACCACCTCGAGTTATACCTCGAA
This sequence comes from Neodiprion pinetum, assembly GCF_021155775.2. Taxonomy (NCBI): domain Eukaryota; kingdom Metazoa; phylum Arthropoda; class Insecta; order Hymenoptera; family Diprionidae; genus Neodiprion; species Neodiprion pinetum. The sequence goes on from NC_060234.1 coordinate 22,819,587, forward strand.
TACTAATAAATATTTTCAGCGTGAGAACAAATCAAAAATAATGTGTAAGGTTTGATATAATTTTTTATCGATATAATGTACCAGAAAGATTATGAGAAGGTTATAAAGTTATAGAAATTTTATTAGCGCACTGACAGCTACTGAATTTGGGCTTGCGCGAAAAGCGAATTCAAATAATTTATTGTAAACATGAACGAGGAGCCACGGAGCGCTTATCCTGGAAGTCGAGAAATTTTGTTAGCGGACTGACAGCTACCGAATTTGGGGTTGCGCGAAAAACGAATTGAAATAATTTATTGTAAACATGAACCAGGAACCACGGAGCGCTTATCCTGGAAGTCGAGAAATTTTATTAGCGGACTGACAGCTACTGAATTTCGGCTTGCGCGAAAAACGAATTGAAATAATTTATTGTAAACATGAACCAGGAACCACGGAGCGCTTATCCTGGAAGTCGAGAAATTTTATTAGCGGACTGACAGCTACTGAATTTCGGCTTGCGCGAAAAACGAATTGAAATAATTTATTGTAAACATGAACGAGGAGCCACGGAGCGCTTATCCTGGAAGTCGAGAAATTTTGTTAGCGGACTGACAGCTACCGAATTTGGGGTTGCGCGAAAAACGAATTGAAATAATTTATTGTAAACATGAACCAGGAACCACGGAGCGCTTATCCTGGAAGTCGAGAAATTTTATTAGCGGACTGACAGCTACTGAATTTCGGCTTGCGCGGAAAACGAATTGAAATAATTTATTGTAAACATGAACGAGGAGCCACGGAGCGCTTATCCTGGAAGTCGAGAAATTTTGTTAGCGGACTGACAGCTACCGAATTTGGGGTTGCGCGAAAAACGAATTGAAATAATTTATTGTAAACATGAACCAGGAACCACGGAGCGCTTATCCTGGAAGTCGAGAAATTTTATTAGCGGACTGACAGCTACTGAATTTCGGCTTGCGCGAAAAACGAATTGAAATAATTTATTGTAAACATGAACCAGGAACCACGGAGCGCTTATCCTGGAAGTCGAGAAATTTTAATAGCGGACTGACAGCTACTGAATTTCGGCTTGCGCGAAAAACGAATTGAAATAATTTATTGTAAACATGAACCAGGAACCACGGAGCGCTTATCCTGGAAGTCGAGAAATTTTATTAGCGGACTGACAGCTACCGAATTTGGGGTTGCGCGAAAAACGAATTGAAATAATTTATTGTAAACATGAACGAGGAGCCACGGAGCGCTTATCCTGGAAGTCGAGTTTCACCGCGTAGCGGACCCGAAGCGCGGGATCCGGGAGGTTGAGAACCCGTTACTCGAAATACGTAGCGGACCCGAAGCGCGAGATCCGGGAGGTTGAGAACCCGGTACTCGAAATTTGCGGAGCGCGACTCTCATACGTCCGCTCTACTGCGCGGTTGTTTCCCGACTGAGGAATTCGGCTAGCTGATTTTGAATTGGTGACGTCACTTTCTGAACATCCGACTTCCAAACTTTGGTTTCGACCTTTAATACTATGTATGATGATGTATGATGTACGATGTATGATGTATGATGTATGATGTATGATCTATGATGTACGATGTATGATGTATGATGATATGATATGATGTATAATGATTTTAGGTTTCACATTTCATACAAGAAATACACACTTTATCTCTCCTGCCGATTCCAGACTCAAGCGGCCAGGCCCTTCGATGGTCAGCCGTTGACTGAAGATATATTCTTCAGTGAACGGGTCGGCTAATAACGCTGCCGTTCTGCGACGGTTGGTTGATCAAAAATTTCGCTCGTATCTTTCAAATGTGTGTTAAAATACACTCGAAGTGTTAAGAAGCGTCGTTCTTTCTCTCCCTATCACCTTTCTAGGTCTCTAAATCACTACGCAGCGTTAAATACTGTCTCATACACGGAGCATCCGTTTCATCTCGATCAAAATTAGCGCGTCCGTGATGTATTACAGCTACTCTGATTTTTTTTCCATACGAACACCTTTCGAAAAACAATTCTGCTTTCCTACCCAACGTAGATACAACACTTGCGACCAGCTAAAACAACGTTTCGATTCTATGCCTATGAAAATTCAAGATCGAGAGAGCAAATGAAAAGTTGTTGAAATAATTATGAATACTGATGTTATGGAATACATCGAGCGCGCGTCGAATAGAATCCCATTTCGAAATGAATAATTCTGCTCTTTTCATATCATAGCTAATCTAGTAATATAGGTAAATAGGATGGTTGGAGGTGTTCGGAAATGGTAGGAGGTGGTCGGCGCTGGCAGAAGGTGATAGGGGGTGGTCGAAAGTGGCCATTGATGGTCGGAGGTGGCAGGGGGACGTAGGAGGCGTTCGAAAATGGTAGGACATTTCAAAAGTTAAAGTCGACGATGATCCGGTGCATCAATTTTATCGTTACAGATTTTCTTTTCCCATGAGGCATAGAGTATTCAACAACGATAATGCAGTCCTTAAAATTCATCATTCATCTCTGTCTGGAAAGCTAATTCGCAAGGCGTGGTATTCTATTCTATTTGCATTATTAGAAAAATACCCGTACTCTACATACACTGTTTCTAATCTTTTGCTACATTTGGTTTAATCCCCATCCTTCCACAGCACGAATAGTCGGAAATGTTTTTGATTATCCATAATAAAATAAAAGAAGTAACAAAGCTTAAATTTATTGTTAAAGCTCTAATGAAGACATCAAACTGCGGTCGAATCAATTCATTTATTATATTTTACATATTATTTGCACATGAGCTCTGTATATTTGATAAATTATTCCTAAATACATTGAAACATACGTATTTATAATGAAATATCATGCAATGGGCTGTGTAAACTATAAACTATAATTTCTATCGAATAGCTGCTTTTATATCAACAGGGCTTTGAGACTCAGTTCCGTTCGTCCTCCTCCTCGTCCACCTCCGACCACCTCCAACAATCGCCAACCACCTCGAACAACCACCGATAACCACCTCGGGTTGTACCTGGAATAGCAATAAATATTTTCAGTATAAGAACACGTCAAAAACATTACGTAAGGATTCATATAATCACAGGTTTTGTTTTTTGGCTGTAACTTTCGATGCGTTGATCGCAGCGTATTGGGAATGCGCCCAATCGATTTCTCCCGCAAAATCACGTCGGAATAGTGCATGAAAGCATTTATCCCGGCACTTTTCAAAATCGCGAAAATTTTCGCCAAAAATACAAAGGGGTTAGCCTTACTTTTTTTTCATTTTTGGAGCCGAAAATTTTTGGTCTCAGATTCGATTCGAATGACCCTTACCTGACCAATCGGACCCTCAGGAACTCGAAAAACGCAGCGAAAAAAGCGTAGGACCAACAGGAGAGAAATAGCGAGCGAAAAATCACCTGCTGAAAAATGTCGAAAACACAGGTTCTCGTTTTTTGGCTGTAACTTTCGATGCGTTGGACGCAGCGTATTGGGACTGCGCCCAATCGATTTCTCTCGCAGAATTACGTCAGAATAGTGCAGGAAAGAATTTATTCCAGCACTTTTCAAAATCGCGAAAATTTTCGCAAAGAATGCAAAGGGGTTAGCCTTACTTTTTCTTCATTTTTCGAGCGAATTATTTTGGTCTCCGATTCAATTTAAATGACCCTTACCTGACCAATTAGACCCCTAGGAACTCAGAAAACGCGGCAAAAAGAACGTGGGACCAAGAGGAGAGAAACGGCGAGCAAAAAAGCAACTGATGAAAAATGTCGAAATTTCAGGTTCTCGTTTTTCGGCTGTAACTTTCGATGCGTTGATCGCAGCGTATTGGGACTGCGCCCAATCGATTTCTCTCGCAGAATTACGTCAAAATAGTGCAGGAAAGAATTTATTCCAGCACTTTTCAAAATCGCGAAAATTTTCGCAAAGAATGCAAAGGGGTTAGCCTTACTTTTTCTTCATTTTTCGAGCGAATTATTTTGGTCTCCGATTCAATTTAAATGACCCTTACCTGACCAATTAGACCCCTAGGAACTCAGAAAACGCGGCAAAAAGAACGTGGGACCAAGAGGAGAGAAACGGCGAGCAAAAAAGCAACTGATGAAAAATGTCGAAATTTCAGGTTCTCGTTTTTCGGCTGTAACTTTCGATGCGTTGATCGCAGCGTATTGGGACTGCGCCCAATCGATTTCTCTCGCAGAATTACGTCAAAATAGTGCAGGAAAGAATTTATTCCAGCACTTTTCAAAATCGCAAAAATTTTCGCAAAAAATGCAAAGGGCCTTACTTTTTCTTCATTTTTCGAGCGAAAATTTCAGGTCTCAGATTCGATTTGTAAGACCCTTTCCTGACTAATTGGACCCCCAGGAACTCGGACAACGCAGCGAAAGGAGCGTGGGATCAACAGGAGAGAAGATACGAGGAAAAAAGCACCTGCTGAAAAATGTCGGAAACACAGGTTATCGTTTTTTGGCTGTAACTTTCGATGCGTTGATCGTAGCGTATTGGGACTGCGCTCAATCGACTTTTTCCGCAAAATCACATCGAAATAGTGCATGAAAGAATTTATTCCGGCACTTTTCAAAAAATTTTCGTCAAAAATACAAAGGGGTTAGCCTTACTATCGGATGAAGAATATAAAGACAGTTGCCCTCATGGGCTCAGATGTGACATCCGTAAATTGCTCCGTGAGATAATCCAATGGTAGAATTGAGAACTTATCGTAGAACATCACAGAGTTTCCGATTTCGACAAGATGCTGGCTGCATTCACCTTCCGAGTAACACAGTCTTCGCAATGGTAGGCCCAAGCCAGTACTTGGCCTGAGTGTACTTACCGACTTGTCGGCGATACAAGAAATTAATAATGAGAACTAATAACATTCAAAATTCGTAGCAAAACAGTGATTTAATTAAAGTATAGGTACCCGAGAGAAGAATGTATACATAGATCATGAATAAAAATCGATCATATGTTATAATGATGCAGAGACCAAAAAGTGTAAATGTATATGCGGTCCATGTACGACATTGATGTACCTGATTAATTTATGATTATTACGTGATGCAAACTATAAATTTTATAATTTGCTAGGAAACATACTAGATTATCTACTATAATCGGGTATAATATGACAATAAAAGAATTGTTCGTTTCGATATGGGATACAATTCGACACGCAGTCTATACATATATCCCATAACATTCATATTTAGAATTAGGAGTAGGAGTAGGAATAGAAGTAGGATCAAGAGTAGGTTCAAGAGTGAGAGTAAGAATAGGAGTAGGATCAGGAGTTCGAGTAAGATCGTAGTAGAAGTAGGAGTAAAATTGAAGTAGAAGTAGGAGCAGGAGTAGGAGTAGAAGTATTGGAGGAGGGTAGGGGCGGGAAGGGTAGGGTAGGGTGGGGTAGGGTGGGGGGTAGGGTAGGGTAAGCGGACCAATTGGGTTGGGTTGGGTTGAGTTGGGAACTCCAACTCCTAACACTCCTACTCCTACTTCTTATCCTACTTCTCCTCCTACTCCCACTCCTGATCCCATTCCTGATCCTACTCCCACTCCTCCTTTTGATCCTACTCCTATTCCTACTCCTGATCCTACTTCATCAAATATCATAAAAATCTTAAACTCACCGAGCATCAATTCTCGTCCTCCTCGTCTACCTCCTCGTCCAGCTCGACCACCTCCAACCACTGCCAACCACCTCCAACGACCACCGCTTACCACCTCGGTTTATACCTGGAATATCAATAAATATCAATATTGAAAATCAGAACACATCAGAAATATCGTGTAAGGATTAATATAATTTTATCATTGGCACATTCTACTAAGAAGATTATGAGGAAATTATAAGAAATTATAGAAATTTTAACAGGGCATTGACAACTACTGAATTTGGGCTCGAAAATTGAATTGAAATAATTTATTGTGAACATGATAAGTTCAAAAAATCTTAGATAAAATATAATTACGATTGCCATTAAATATTAAAAAAATGTTTCATTTCCCGTGCACAAATCCTCGTCCTCCCCGTCCACCTTGTTCTCCTCGTCTTCCTCGTCCTCCTCCTCGTCCACCTCCGACCACCTCCAACGACCACCGCTAACCACCTCGGGTTATACCTCGAATACTAATAAATATTTTCAGTATTAGAACACATTAAAAATATTGTGTAAGGATTAATATAATTTTTTTTATCGACACATTTTACTAAGAAGATTGTGAGATAAGAAATCATAGAAATTTTATTAGCGCATTGACAGCTAATGAATTTGATGCGAAAAGTGAATTGAAATAATTTATTGTAAACATGACAAGTTTGAAAAATTTTAGATGAACTATAATCACAATTGACATATAATATTATAAAAATGTTAACCTCACCGAGCAAAAATCCTTGTCCTCCTCCTCGTCCACCTCCGACGACCTCCAACCACCGCCAACCACCTCCAACAACCACCGATAACCACCTCGGGTTATACTTTGAATAGTGATAAATGTTTTCAGTATAAGAACACATCAAAAATATTCTGTAAGCATTACTATAATTGATTAATTAAATAATAATATAATAAATTTCATTCGCGCATTTATAGCTACTGAATTTGTGCTCGCGCGAAAAATGAATTGCAATAATTCAATGTAAACATGACAAGTTTACAAAATTTTCGATAAAATATAATTACAATTTCCATTAAATATTATAAAAATTTTATACTTACCGTGCACAAATCTATCGACCGCCAACCAGCTTAAATCACCTCCAACGATCTCCTCCTTGTTCTCCCCGTCTTCCTCAACCTCCTCATCCTCCTCGTCCTCTCCCTGAAGTCAAGTTTCACCATGTAGCGGACCTGGAGCGCAGGAACCACGGAGCGCATGTCCTGGATGTTAAGTTTCACCAGGTAGTTAACCTTGAGCGCAGAAACTACGGAGCGCTTGTCCTGGAAGTCGAATTCCACCAGGTAGCGGACTTGGAGCGTAGAAACTACGGAGCTCTTGTCCTGAAAGTCGAGTTGCACCAGGTAACGGACCTGGAGCACGGGATCCAGGAGATAGAGAGCCCGGTACTCGAAGTCTGCGGAGCGCGATTCTCATACGTCCGCTCTACTGCGCGGTGGTTTCCGGACTGAGGAATTCGGCCAACTGATTTTCGTCTGTATAGATCGATGACATCAAGAGAAAAAAAATTTCGGGTGACGTCGCTTTCTGAAATTCCGAACATCCGAACATCCGAACATCCAAAATTTGGTTCCGAACTTTAATACTACGTATGATGTATGATGCGTGATGTATGATGTATGACATATGGTGTATGATGATATGATATGATGTATAATGATTTTAGCTTTTACATTTCAGACATGAAACACGCACTTTGTCCTTCCAGCCGATTCCAGACTCAAGCGGCTAGGCCCTTTGATGGTCAGCCGTTAACTAAAGATGTATTCTTCAGTTAACGGGTTAGCTAATAACGCTGCCGTTCTGCGACAGTTGGATGATAAAAATTTTTGCTCGTACCTTTTAAATGTGAGTTAGAATACACTCGAAGTTTTAAGAAGCTTCGTTCTATCTCTCCCCGTACAAAAAGAAAGAAAAAGAAAAATCGCTGACAATCACCTTTTTAGGTCTTTAAATCAGGAAACTGCGTTACATACTATCTCATATACGGAGCATCCGTTTCATCTCGATCAAAATTAGCGCGTCCGTGATGTATCACAGCTACTATGAATTTTTTTCCATACGAACACTTTTCGAAAAACAATTCTGCTTTTCGATGTTAGAGGTGATCGGCCGTAGTAGGAGGTGGTCGAAGGTGATCGGAGGTGGTCGGAGATGGTAGGAGATGATCGGAGGTGGTTTGAGGTTTTCAGTGGTGGTAGGAGGTGGTCGTTGGAGATGGTCGACGGTGGACGCGGTTTCGCGTCTCCTCACGGGGATGATCGAGCTGATCGACAATTCTAAGTCGCAGTCGACAAGTATTTTACGTACTCACTTCGTACCGACTCAATCTCATACTTATGTACCGACACTACTTTGGCTGCTACGAATGTCGGTGCGAGCCCGTTGGGTAGTGTCGATAGAACAATTTTATCCTTGAAAAACTGGAAAAAGGTGTTGAATTTCGAAACAAATGAATCTGGAATAGAGCTGTCTAACCGTGGCAAGTTTTACAAGAGATTCTCTTTCAACTTGGTACTCAGATGATCTTAATAATTAAATGTTGGTAATCTTTGAATAGATTCAAATTTCGCCTTCCTCCATGAAACAATGTAAACTGTTACTTCTCATGGAACATCGACGCTTCTACTGCTCCAGATTGTAAATTTTATTGGGTCAAAGACTAATTAAAAGGTAATAAAATTATATTTGGCACAAAGTTCAGTCAGCTGCGATAAAACCACTTCGCGGTGGATATTATTGAATAAAAATACCATATGTCCGTTGAAACTAAGTAGATTTCGCGGTTTAGCATAATAAGCGGAGCTTCAGTGAGGCGCAAGCATTCGAGTTCAATAATCACTGCGAAGGAGAATCAATGGAATAAAGTTAGAAATAAATATACTATCAATGCACAATAATAATTCATGGAAGAAGACGTTACAGTTAAAAGTACATAAAGAAGATCACGTTAGCTTGACTAGAGCAGTGGAAACGTGTTGCCGCACAGGATTGTGGGTGGGCTTATATCTCCCGTTGGCAATTGGTTGATTTGTGGCAACGCGTAAGCGACGCACGCGTCAGCGGAACGGAGGGGAACTGAGCCCAAAGTTTCCGGGGTTACGTTGTACGCCAGCAAACGTGTCTCGTCAGTTTGTAGCAGCCATACGACTTCTGTCACGCAATTGACATCAGTTCGAACTGACTGACTGTAATACGCGCCGCATTGTTCTCCGCTGTGGTATAATACAATCCCCCAATAAAATGGCACCGAAACAGAGAATGCGCATCGCGAACGAAAAGGCGACGAAAAATATTACGTTACGGGGGAACGTCCCCAAGTCATCGGTAAGTTAACGAAATAAACATTTCTATATGTTAAACAGCTGGCTATGTTGTCGTGATAAAAACTACATTTCTCGCCTCTTCAAGGAAATTTATTCGCCCACCCGCTCTCATGCCGCCTACTTGTCACACCATATGGAAAGTTTGGCTCTGCTTACAGAACCTCTGTTTATCTATTGGCCGCCTGTCTATCCCTAATTTAACATTTAGTTAACTAGAAATTCGGAATTGCAATTACACTCAACACAAACGAATTATAATCAATTTTCTAATACCATCCGATTCTTGCTAGAAAGCTACGGAGGATGCGTCGCCCGTTGGTCCTTGGTTGCTAGCTCTATTCATATTTGTCGTATGTGGATCAGGTAAGCTGTAATTTACTTTTATTGGAGCTGTTCGAACCAGCAATAACTAACTGGAACTCTTTTGCTTCACAGCTATCTTCCAAATAATCCAGAGCATCCGATTAGCATAAGTTTTTACGATGGAGCAGCAGCACTCCGCGGATCGCATGCCCAAGAGACTTGTTAAGTGAAAGACTTCCACATCTGTCCCAACTCTTTTTTGAGAATGACTGACGTTCCGAAACACGAACTATACTTAAGGTAGAGTTACAGCCTAAGATAATCAGCATACAATATAACATCGTGTATCTGTCCGTGGGAAACTTTCATTGACTCTGGTTTATGTTCCCCGTGGCAAACTCTGCAAATGAAATTAATCAATTACTCTTTACATCTTGATCGGATTTTATTTATACATATTTAAAAATAAAACTAAAAAGAAATAAACAAAAAAAAAAACAAAACTTAGCATTTATAAGCGTTTAAATATAACTGTTGAATAATTATTAATTAAATAATTAGACAATTGTAATGCTATTCACTGCATCAATGAATGGAGCAGAGGGAACAGCGATCAAGGCTAGCGTCAAATGTAAATGTGAATAATATATGTCAGGTTATAAGAATACTGCATTATTTTTTGGTTTTACAGACTTTTTTCTTAATTTTTCTTAATTTTTCATGATTGTATTCACTGATGTCTGAAGCACCCTCAAGTGGTTAGGATATTGGTCTAGCGCTTGATTTCCTTCATTGATGTATGTGATAGCAATAATTGTATGTACATAGTCGTTAAGTACTCGATATATCAATTTGCTCTGAAAGCATTCCACTGTTAATGAATCACGCCGTGGTATTTTTTCAACGTTTTTTTTTTTTGACAATGATAAAATTGTATAATTATTTGACAGCTTAATTACTTGAGATGCATCATTCAAGTTGATGAAAAATATATTTACTATACCCGTATTTATTATTTTATCAATAAAGATAATTTTCTGTAAATCTATCAATCTTTCTCATTGCTTTTCCCCAAGTCCGAAATCTAAAATTAATTACAATTTTGTAGCCAATGGACTTGTAAATTTTATATTCATTTCTCACAGATAATACAAAACATTTTACGAAGGCGGGGGGGGGGGGGGGGGGGCGTATAAAAAATCTGACAATTGAAATATATTTCTGTTCTCGAATTTTATTAAGATCAGTGTGGAAGAATACAATACTACAAGTCTAAAAGGAAGGTCACCTTACTGTACCCCCACAACCTGGGTCAGAAAAATTATATTTTGTAGTTCACACCAAAGTATAAACCCTTACAAAAAATTAGCGGCCCGCTCGCATATTTAAGGGGTGAAATTAATTCTCAAAAATCGGTGGTTTTTTCGTTTTTCGCTGATATCTTCGAAACAAAAATAGATACGGCAAAAGTTTAAATAGCAAAGTTGTTCATTTTTCAGTGCTCTGCAATATTATGTAGTCGGAAATTATATAGATTTTTTTTGTTTTTTATTTTCATAAAAAAAGGGTTTTTTTACCCATCTTTCTCTATCATTTCATAATAAAACGTAATTGTTCCGACTCCACATTTAATGATATCAACCTACATTTGTTTTTCACGTCTCAAGAGGTCATGGAACCGGAAAGTTATTTTTTCAAACGCAAATTTTTTTATAGATTTGGACTGATTACATGTTCTTATCATAATCAAACTGTGAAGTCGACTGTTTGAAATACGTTTTATTTTTTCATGATATTCTATTTGAGATGTTTAATACCGTCATATCAGTAAATAATGAGGCTCTATATAAACTGACTCTTGCCACATTTAAGTTAGTATTGACGGTTTCCGTTCATTAAAGTTCTCTGGTTATAGGAGTGCATTATTAAGAACGTATTGAATACTGTGAACTTTTTCAAAAATGTATGTGAATCCCGTGAATATCATAAATATTTTGTCGACTTATTTTATGATGATGAATTTGCCCGAAACACCAGTGAATGAGAATGAAATGAAATTAGCAGATACAATTAAAGAGTTTTTAATTGAAAGCATAAACACATACACGAGAATCGAAATTGAAGAAGACGAAAGCTTGGAATTTCAAGAACAATTCAAACACCATGAGCCTGAAAGTATAGAAGACAGTGAATTGGAATGGGATTCAATTTCATCTGATGAGGCAGATGACTCTCAATGTACAAAAAATGAAGATGAGATTTCATTCGATTACAAGAAGAAAGCTGTGGAGTTTTGGAGAAGTGGAAAAACAAAAAATTTTAATATTCGTACAGTTGCACACCGTTTTAAAAAAGTGATTTCTAAAACACAATTGAAGCGTTGGGCTCATCAAATCAATAAAGGTGGGACTTTTAAAGAAAAATTAAATGAGATATCTCAATATACTTTAAATCGCTTCATTGAAGCAACTGAATGTGGCAAGATAGTACACGATATTGATTTGCGACGATGGGCTTTGACCGCACATAAAAATTTCATGAATTCCGATGCACGATTCAAAGCGTCAAAAAATGGGTGAATAAGTTCAAAAGAGCACATCGCATTACGTCTCGGAAAATTACAAAATTTATTACCCGGAAAACTTTAGAAGACTCAAAAAATCTTAAAAAGTCAGCTGAAGAGTTTACAAATAACATTAAATCTGTTATCAACGACCTTGGTCTGGAAAACGTTTACAATTCAGATCAAAGTGGATTTCAATTTGAAATGCATTCTGGTCGCACTCTTGCAAACCAAGGATCAAAAGAAATTGAATGCGTTGTTCAATCGATATCTTCAACAACTCATTCTTATACGATTCAACCAACGATATCAGCCGATGGAAAATTACTTTCACCTTTATATCTTGTATTAAAAGAAATCGGTGGTGACTTTGGCCCACGCGTAGAAAAAACGTTGTTCAAACCCACAAACGTTTTTGTTTCGGCATCGGAATCTGGAAAGTTAACATCAGGTAAGAACTATTTAAATTATACATTCTTGTGGCATATTAAATATTGCGAACCAAATCAAATTAAATATTTTTTTCATTTTTTCGACAGATCATTTCAAACAGTGGCTAACCGAAATCTATTTTCCGAATGTTGGCGACAACAGTGCGCTTTTAATCGACTCCTGGAGTGGACACTGTTCAGAAGTAGTTGATGTAGTAACTCCTCCTAACGAAAAAATTGTATTAAAAATTATTCCAAAAGGGACAACAGAACAAATACAACCATTAGATGTGTTTGGTTTTCGAATATGGAAAAATTTTGTTCGGCATTTTTCAGATATAGTAATTCTTTCCGATAGCGATATAAATCTGCATTTAAGGAATAACATCATCAAACTGCAGTCACTTGTTCACAATCAACTGTCTTCCCCAAGTTATATTAATATGCTTAAATATGCATGGTACAAAAGTGGGTACATAGAAAAAACAGCCCCTGAGTTCATCAATCCGGTGACGTTTGGTTTTGGAGATAATTCGGAACCACGATGTCACATTTGTGGTGATTTAGCTGTTATAACATGTTCGTGGTGCAAAAAACCTTTGTGTCTCGAACACCTCTTTGAGGAGTATCATTATTGCAATGAATACATTCTATAATACGAAATGAAGAAACTGATAAGTGCATTGTCTACTTTTTTCCTGTCATGAGTACTAGACATTTTAATAGCTATATAATATATGAATTAAAGGTTTCTAGTAAATAAAAAAACGACATGCATGTTAAATAAAGTTTTATATAAAATGAAAAAAAATCATGTGATACTTATTCGCTTGTACTAAAATGGATGCACAAAACTAAACTAGATGTAAAAGATTTATGAGTATTTTACGATAAGGGTGGAACAGCATATGTGGATTTACTAAACCTATATATAAATATAAACATATTCCGTTTGACGGATTTGTCAACCTTGTTTAATTTTCAGGCGAAATAAGAACTTTTTCAGTGATCAAATGACAAAAAATGTATTAAAAAACACTTTTTTTTTAAATAAAAAAAATAAAAAAATTGTTTCTAATTTTCGACTACATATTATTGCAGAGCACTGAAAAATGAACAGCTTTGCTATTTAAACTTTTGCCGTATCTATTTTTGTTTCGAAGATATCAGCGAAAAATGAAAAAACTACCGATTTTTGAGAATTAATTTCACCCCTTAAATATGCGAGTGGGCCGCTAATTTTTTGTGATGGTTTATACTTTGGTGTGAACTACAAAATATAATTTTTCTGACCAAGGTTGTGGGGGTACAGTAAGGTGACCTGCCTTGTAAGTACAAACAAGTCATTCGAGGGTAAATTGCTCCGGTATTTAATTACCGTCCAACTCGTATAGCACAATAGGGTACCTCTACTGCAAAACGATTTTCACGCGGATAAAGGAAAGTCTCTTCAGGAACGTATAATGAATGAATTGCTCTCGTTCGGTTGTCACGATTGCGAATAGACAATGGTAGCGAAGGTGAGCCCAGTTTGATGTGAATTTGATTGAGGGATACCGGCTTGTGTTTGAAAAAAGTTTTAAAAAAACTGTCTAATCCACGCTGTCTACTACACGCGACACGGCTCGGTATGAGTTTCGTCGTCGATGAGTAGAGGGGAGCCTTCAGGGCGCCCGCGCCGGCGTCTGCGCCGGCGACTTCGACTGGGTTTCACCCTGGGCCACCCTAAAGCACCCTTGCGACTCTCGGCCCGCTCCCACCACAGTGTCGCGAGAGTCCTCGTCGTAAGCTCGGAACGGCGTGTAGAGTTGACAGCGTACTTTTGCAGGGCAGATTGGATAGTCAGTTAATTATTCAGACTATTCGTAGCAGAATTGCGCGAACGCGGGTCTCCGATACGGACTTTTGATTTCTTCTGGCGGTGGTTTGTGGTGCTAAAATTTTCGCTGTGGCAGAGCTCGCGCGCTTACGGACTTTGTGCTTCTTTGAATACCCACTCAAATTTGCAAGCCCCAGCTGCCGATCGTTGCCAACGGTGACTAATCCTGTGCCCCCTCTGTCGTGAAGGCTGAATTCGCTCCCGTCGTACAACGACGACATTAGTCGCATCACGTGAGTACGCATACTGTTTACACAGACGTTCACGTATTTTCTTTGTGAATACATCCCAGTAATATTACAAATTTAATTACTTGATGTAATAGCCAAGGGAATAAAAATTCAAACTAAAATTAAAACAATCGTATATGATTCATTTTGTTAAAAATTCAATTTCTTTTGAATCCCATCCATTAGATATTTATAATTTTGAATGAAATAGTACAGATATCCGCATGTAAGCGTGTAACTAAGTATCATAGCACCTCTTTATTACACTGTATTTGCTAAATCTCGTGGGGTTGCTTATACTCCTGGGCTCTACGATACGGCGTATCGACGTGTGATACATTACACACCACACTGTGGGTGGGAGGGGAACAGCTGTTGGTGAATCGCCGACTCGACACGTTGATTGCCAGCTGCCGCATGCTCACTCGGCGTCTTACATGCGAGTGTATGCCATATGTCAAATTTGAATTTACAGTGCAACATTGTATGATTAATTCTTCCGAGCTTTACCGGATTAAGATCCGTCTGCGAGTAGGCAACCCCATCAGGGACATATCTAAACTCAGGAGAAAACTGCAACAGTGGTTGCCTCTTTGCAAGCAACCCTGTGTTGCGCGTCGACGAAAAAGTAGGCAGGCATGGTACAAGCTTTCGCGAAAGTTTCCGCGCCGCTCTGTCGCGCGTCTAACAAGATCGGAATTTATTTATGGATACTGTTATATAGGGGATCGATTTCACCGCCGACCACTCCGTCGCACCATTGTACGTCCTTCGTACGTGTAATTTCGGTCTATAACCCAACTAAAGTCGGCTTCGGCTCTCTGTATCTACCACCGCGCGCTCCGATACCCAATACCCTGTGCTCGACCCGTGCGGTGTCTACCGTTGGAAAATTAAGTTCTATCTTTGGGCACTAGGGGACAGTGGATCGAAGGAGAGACGGGTCGAAGGAGAGATGACCGGACTACACCGTATATAAATACAGGATGAGTATAGGTATAGATGCAGTATTCCAGGAAGAGTCGGTGATCGATAGTTCGTTCTGTAGACGACCGACGAGAGGCAGGGTGAAACGGGTGAGGATGAAGTAGGCATCCCTTCTCCACCCTTGACAAATTGGTAGATATTTCGCTGTCCGGTATAGCGGTGGGTAGGTGGTTAGGTGGTCGGGTATATATTCCGCCGGAATGAGTCCGTGCAAGCCAAGCGGTTTTCCTTTTTTTCGGTTCCCTCCTCCGCCTCCTCGTTTCTTTATTTATTTTCTCTCTTCGCCTAAATGCGGGACAAATTAAGTGGTGGCTTTCCCTGCCGTCGGGGCAGGCCGAGCTGGGTGTTAGGTTGTGCTGGGGGCCTCGGAAATTTTCCCTTCCCATTCTTAATTACGCCGCAATTACGTCCAACTTTCCGCGCGAACCAGCTCAGACACCGACTCCGAAGATCCCCCTCGGGAAGGTAAGAAGTCGTAGTAAGTTGGTCCGACAAAGGGCGGCCTAGGCATATCAGGAAATGTAAAAAATCTTCAATACTTAATTCGCCAACGCCTGAAGTTGTCGCAACCGGTGTGACTCTCATGCACACACGGATGTGGAATATGGGCGCTCGCATGCGGTGAAACACGCGTAGGACCACGCTAATGACTAATTGTAAAAATTTCAACAATCGGCGTCTAGATGTGCGGACTTTGTCTCGCTGGTTCGTTATAAAATAAAGTATAAGGTGGTCCCATGGCGTAGAAAATTATACTTGAGACGAAGTAGACAGACTGAAGTAGTACGGGAACGACTGGGTAGTCGTAGTACTATTAAGGCCCCCCTGAAAGAACTGCGAGCCAGAGGGCACGAGACGGTCGGTGTGGGGGACTAATTTGTTAAGATTAAGGAGGAAATCCTCTCGAGCACCGTTCCACGCTTTTTCCTCCACTAGCCCATTATCCCGAGGTCTTGTTTCAAAAAGGTCTTAACTGCTCTAATATTCTTTCTTTTTATTCTCATCTTGCGTCGGTATGTCGGGATGACTGTTCGTCAGTTTCTCTATCCCTATTTCGTTTTCGACCCTGCGGACCACACACTCTTCGACTAATGACACATACGGACGGGATTTTATAAATTGAAGAAATTCACAAAGTTTCTCTTTCTTGACAATTATAACGTCTAAGGATTTTTATTGAAAAAATACATATAGTAATTATCGAAAAAACTACACGTATACATCCTTGATATATAATTCTACTGCAAATGGTAACCTGGCGAGCGTCAGGAGTTGGTACTACGACTAAACAACAACATAAAATTATATTTCCGTAATACCGGGCCAAACTGCCTCTATTACCGTTGTACATTTCTCGCATTACGTATGTATTTAAAGCTGTGTTCCCATGTGATTACATTCGAACATATCGGCGTGTCCTAATGAAACAAGGGCATCTCGTCGGGCTGTGTAGAATAAGTGTATCTCGTCGTATAGTCTAGAACAAGGGTATCTCAGAAGACTCTACAGGAAAAGTATAGGTAGTTCTACACACAGCTTATAGAGTTTTCTGAAATATCCTTGTTCTACCTTGCACGGCGAGATACATTTATTCTATCCGACTCGGCAAGATCCCCTTGTTTCATTAGGAAACGTCGTTACAGGTACACTGATCTGATTCACTGGTGTAGCATCAGACCGACCGCGACTGTCTAAATCTAATGCTTATACTTACGCAAAACATAAAATTATTATCACGTACATACTGTAGGATTTTAAAGCTCATTTTACCGTCGATCGTGCACAGTGGCGAATCGCAAAGTTAATTTTCAGTTCTCTACGCACACGTGCCTTTTAGCGTGACTGGATACTCCGTCGTTCATCGGAAGAATGATGAGTATCGTGATAGTGATTGCCCCAGAAACTATCCGTGCCGTCGCCCTTGGTCAGGCTAATTTTTTTCACGATTTCCTTGCTGGGTGTTTTGAGGTTGTAGGCGAGTCCGAACCAGGCCATCAACTCGATGAATCCGGTAGTGGGGTTCAGTCCGTATGCCCCAAGCTCGGCTGCCTTGTAGTCCCACGGGAACGAATGGTGGTAGTTGTGCCATCCCTCACCGAGCGTGAAAAAGGAAACTGTTGGGTTCTCCGTCGGCTTCACGTGGCTGCGTTGAGATGACATGAGACCATTTTTAGAGGAATATATTTTAAGTACTTAATGTAGTCAGAGTTACTACTCTTAAAAAAGGAATAAATGTCCGAGTCCCGCGGGCTACAGGGTAAAATTGACGAAAATTATACGTACTGCCATTCGAGGGTATGAATGTAGACGAGTTAAAAAGCGCGACATTTAAAGGACGACTATCTGTCAGATGACGCAGGTGTACAAGTTTTCTTTCTACTATACGTGTCAAAGTATAATTCATTAGCGGTGACGGTGATTCTACCTAACGTTTATCATAAAACGGAGAACTATTGAAAATATATGATTCTCCTCTCTTTCCTCTACAAATTGCAACATCCACTACCCCACGGTGTTGCCATGCCTTGTATTATATTTTATTCAACAATCTGAGATCGGGTTCTTATACTGGGGGTGAGTTGAGAGGTTGTGAACAAAAAATTATCTGCAACCCTTTGCGTGGTGGCTTGATTAGTTACGGTTGGAACAGGCTGAAGGGATTGAGTCTGGAGCTATGTCAGATTAGGTCAAGTTGGGCCGTGCCGGTAGGACATTAATCTCTTGCCCGTTCCCGCGCTGAGTTTTTTTGCTGGATCTAGCCCGGTTTTTCGGATCTCTAAGGGTACAGCAGCCAAAATGTCGAATTGTCGAGGTAACGGCGAAGCCTAGGCCCCAGAACACTTACCTGTTGTACGGCCGGTTTCCCCACATGTGAGCGAAACTGTTCACCAGGAACGTGGCATTGAGTAACCAGACGTACCGGATCGTCACAGCCAGGATGCTGACGGTCCAGGTTTCGCCCCATACGTAAACCGGTACCAGGGTTGGGAAGACGAAGCAAAGGAAGAGCATTATCGGCGTGTAGTACCTAGCAAAGACGGAAAATATTCTATATAGTAACCGTTTACGGCCCTCTAACGACTTCTTCGGATAAAAGAATCATGTCTTTAAACCTTAACTGGGGTTTGGGCACAAAATTAGCACCAAAATAGCACCAAATTACAATTTTGGTCTGATGTCGCAAAAATGATGTGGTTGGTCCAAGTTTAGAGACATCAAAGAATTACTGTTGTCAGTTTTCATTTAACAAATAACAGAATTACCTCGACACCTATTCCCGTAGTGTAGGGTGTATTTGCATTCTTATAATATTAAACTCACTTGTCGGCGAACTGTATAACCGGGTCAGCGAGAATATCGCTCATGTCAACTTTGCTGCCGTGGGCTTTCACTGCAGGGTGACGACGCATCATCAACCATCCCACATGGGAGAAGAAGAATCCACGGTTAGCATCGTGGGGATCGGCCGGGGTCTCGGTATAACGATGGTGGGTCCGGTGGTCTCGAATCCATTTGAAGAGGCACGTCTGTAACCAAATTTGATTAATTGTCACTAACTCAAGAGGGGCGATATACGATCGGGGTTATCCATTCCTCAAAACAGTATACAACAAACTTGCCGAAAGGGAACACGGAACGTCATTTTCTTAGTATCGGTATGATTCTCCAGGGAATTTTATGCATCTTAAGATATGAAATTTTTACATCATGAGGGGATAATTTTATAACTAATAGTATTACAAATCGTCCCCAAATCGTGTCTCTCGCGAGACTAGCGAAACGCAAGGTTGCATGCCTACAGTTGTAACGGATGTTTCGTTCGCAGTGGTAACACAACGAAAACGGAGCTACATGTTGTTGATTTAGAGCGCAAATATTGTTGTTATTACGGGTATGATTGAATTGACGGCAATCATTTTCACCCTTGCATCGTACTCTCAGAAGTGATGCTAATTTTTACCTAATATACTTTCGCAAAGACAATGGTGTAAGTGAACGGTGTATGCGACGAAGCTTCGTTATGAAAAAATATCCCCGAGCGTCCGTCTACGTATTCCTTAAGAGTTTCGAGGCGTATTACGCTCCCTTAATGCGAATAAATTTGGTAAATTTAATCATCACCGTCGCGTCTACTTAAACCTCAAAGAGATTGAGCTGTATTCCCCCGATCCCAGCGGACGCCGTTATAGTATAACCGCGTAGTGATTTTCCTCCGCCTCCTCAACCTTCTCTGTGTTACGATAATACCTTGGCGGCTTGGCTCGCTGGTCCGGAAACTTTCCTGTCCTCAACACAGGCGGTCCACCGCTATTTTGGGATTTCCCTACCGAATAAGGAGCAGAAGGACAACGACTGGGAGAAGGAATATGAGGAGGAAGAGGTAGCGTGGAGGAGTTTACCTTATTATACAGAACTTCAAGTTTTAAGCACAAAGCCCGGGGAATAAGGAGATGCGAGACACACTTATATTATACCACGGGTAAACAGAGGGTAGGCGGGTCCGCAATTTGGTTAATGGTCGGTAGTGCCACAAGCACGATTTACGTTCACCTAATTGCAAGCGGACGCGAATAATGAGCGGTAAATTAAAAGTGCACCGATATGCGTTTAATATTTCAATACTCCGGAATTATGTCGGTGTCGCAATTCCTTAAGACCTTGCGGAAGGAAGATTTGCACCGTCGCTGTATTGCCCCCGATAAAAGTCACTCCCAATTTGCGTCCCGGCAGCTTTTGCTACCGGTCGGTCCCATTTAAGGATATGGGTTTACTCCCACCATCCTTAGCGTCAAATCCGGGGAATCTCGCTCCCACACATCGTGAGACCAAATTGAATGAACGCCCTCAGATAGACTGCAGTCGATATGTGTGTAATCGATCAGCGTCGGGGGTGGAAAAGTGCCGAGGCAGCGAATCGGGCGTCACATTTATTACACACCTACTTTCCATAAAATCATTATTGGATTTCACTAAATACAGATTATCGGCAGTTCTGAGGGCAAAGTGCCGTGAACGGAGATTGGTGGCATCGCTTCGCGGCAACTCGGGCGGCATAAGCTCACCCGAAAGGGGTGGAACTTGGAGGACCGCCTACGCTGCTCTTCCTCCCTGACAGGGTATCCGTTACGAAACTCTAAGGCTCGGCGAAAAATTCGCTCTCTCCCCCCACGTTTGTTACTACCCCATTTATTTATTTTATTCAACTTTCGCCTACCTGGCCACCCATGCAGTAGAGCATCGCAAGGAATATCCTCAGCGGTATCTTAGCGCTGTAACTTCTGTGAGCCCACAGTCGGTGAGCACCAGCTGTAATTCCCAGGCCTGCTGATAAGCCGTAGAAAGGACCTAGGTGATAAGATTTTACATATAGCACCGCGGTTGCTCCACTGGCTAGTAGCGTTAGGATTAAGGAGGACACGATAGAGTACCCTTGGTAAAATTTTACTCCAGCTGCGAATTTATCTGCATTACGTCTTATACTCCGCGATCCTGTAATATATCTTTCCCAGAAGTCTATGCGAATTGCGAAACTCTTCACTGAGAAAAATCGCAGAGATATTCACTGAGAATTCCTCTCTGCATTTATCAGCGTTACATTCTCCTCTGCTTTTTATTATATATAATGGTTTTCACAGAATTCTGAGAGTTCATAAATTTATACGTTATGCGAACAGGATTATTTAGTCTCTGTGAGATCCAAAAAAATTACAGCTCTATATTTCAATGAAATTCTTTGCGAAAGGTTTTCGAATTGTTATGGTCATTTTTATACATATAGAAATGCAGATGAAACTCTCAGCAAGAACAGTCTCTTAGAAAATGTAGAAAAATTGTAACAAAAAAAAAAATCAGTGATATACGGAGAGGGTTGACAATCACTGAAACTCGGAACTACATTTTAAATAGGATTCAATGCGAAGTGTAGCTTCGGGTGTTTATTTGCGAGCGTTGAATGGCAATTAGATTCAAAGAAGATTCCTGGTATGTAAAAGATTGTTGATGGTGTAATTAAAGCTTACGGCCTGCACAGTCACAGTAGATAGTCAAAATCGGTATCGGATGCCATAAGGCTGGGTTCACATACTCGCGGTGACGCGGAGCACGGTTGATTGCCAACCAATCAAAATGCATGAAATGTAACAAACGCTAACTGATTTTAGGCATTTCGATTGGTTATCGCTCAAGCGCGTTCGACGCCATTGCGCCTGTGTGAACCCAACGTAAGGTTTAAAAACTTACTCCATAGCCATGTCCATAACTGGGCCTCGTGATACCGCGTGGCGAAGCTGTAGACAGCGACGATGTGCAATACGGCGATGGCGATAACGTTCCTCCATATGAGTGGCTGCTCGGCGGATTGGGGCGGCAGGGGAATCGGCTCGGCAGCTATTTCCTCCGGGGATTTCTTCCGAGGTGGTTCCTCGAACTGCGTTACAGTCGATGAGTACATTGCTGGAGCTAATTGGCCCGCGAAAAGTCGTTTTCCCGGAAAGAAGGGGTTCAGCGGATCAGATTACAAGTCGCTGATGACTTCAGGGCTGGCGGAGGGTTGAACTTTTACCCTGCAAAGAAGAACAAGAATTAGAAGGAGAATCGCAGAATCGAAGAATCGACATATATGGGCTTCCGTGTTCCTGTTATAATCTGACGTTGGCACGATTCTTTTTTTTTTTTTTTTGTCCTTTCTTTTCTATCCCTGACGTGTGCGTTAAGCCAATCAAGCGAACTTTTGGCGAGCTCGCAAGGTGCGTCGGCAAACAGGATTTTCTCGCAAATCAAACCCGAGACGGCTTCCATATCGATCAGAGTTAGACCCTGATGGTCCTCGGTACATAAAACTCGAAAGATCGTGACCCTGTATTCTACATCTCGACCACCGCAGGGTTTTCGAGATGCTTGAGCGTCCGCGTCGCTCAATAACCTCTCGGGAATTTGCACGTTTTGTGCGGAAATAAATGGTGCGCGAATAGCCTTTCGCAATTAACCCGAGAGCCGGCGTACGGAGTCATTTTTTAGCGCAAAAAATTGTGCTCCCGAAGTGACTTTTACACCCCGGCAAGATTAAATGTACGCTCGTGTTCCGGTCTAACCGACCGGAAACAATTTTTGAATTTCAATTGGTTATCTCTTGGTAATTTGATATAAAAAGCAGGCTCGATTGATGAAAATTGCGTTATATATAACAAAGGCGATTACCGATCAGATGAGACCGAAGACTTTATGCCTTATTATAATTTATTTGGTCAGGTTCTCCAGCAATTTTAACGCCAGTTTTATCTACTTGAAATATGGTTTTAAGGATGTACAGGCGTGTAATTCAAAATCGTGGTAGGTCAATGCAAATTATACAAATTGTCCTTATTGTTATGTTAGATCTGTGTGTCAACCCCTAACTTTTCGTAATTTTACATTGATTCTTGCGAGAAGCCGTCACGCTCATGCATATAACAGCAGTAATTAAAAGTAAAATAGCTCCGGTGTGGTTGAGGCAATCGCTTTTAAATTTTAAAGAGGTATTTAAAATAAAAGTGATAACAATTTGTATAATTATCATTGACCTAGCACGATTTCTAATTACACGTCTATACATCCTTAGGATCGCGTTCGACTCAATGTGTGAATAGATATGTATATGATTTCGGTACAGCGCTGCTTCACTAAAATTTCTTTGGTGGATAGTTGACGCTGTAAATGAAATTTTCGAACAGCAAGGAAAGGATTAAGCGAAACAAAGAATACTCGGAAATCGAAGTAAAACGAAATACTTAATCTCGATGCCATGCATTTTTTATTTCGAGGTTGTGATATTCTCATCGTACAAGGATCATTAATCATTACTGAAGTAATACATTGGGATACGCGGCGCCTCGACAGCATCGAGTAAATTATATGAATATACAATGACGCATTTACCATATATATCCTAACGCTAATAATTGGTCACACTACATTGACTGACGCCCCTTTCACACGCCAGGACTTATTTGTACAGTGTTTGGCAGTAAAAATTTCAAATAAGATTTCTCTTCGCATAGCCGGTATATCCGGGTCAACGAGGATCCCGAGATGTCTGGAGTTGGCATGAGTATTGCAAGTTTGAAAACTGCGTTAAATCTTTACGACGATCGTGACACGTAACGAAGTTACTTATTGTATTTAGACCGTGATTAGATCCGCATCATGTACCGATACTTTCACCGCGATACAATGTATAATAAATCCATCGCTTAGTCCGCGTATCCGTAATAAAATCGTTTTCACTTTCCCAAACAATCATATTGTATTCGCAAAAACCTTATCCTGCAACTCGTAATCGATCCGGAACGCATTGTGTATGAAACGCCGAGTCACCCTCGCGCACACTTACGTAAGAAAACTTTTTTTTTCCTCTCCCCCACCCCCGGAAACATAACAGCTCGAGAAAATAGCTGGCGGAGGAGTGAGAGCTTGCCATCAAGTTGGGGGTTACGCAGCCTCCGCTGCTGCAGTCTACCTTCTCATTTATAATCGTCAAACTAACAATTTACGTCTAGCCCCATCATCGTTCCTCCAACGTCGGTTTCGATCTCCTGGCGGCTATACGGATCTGGATATAACCGTGCTTCGCACCTTGTGGCTCTAGTATTTGCTCCCAGAGACGGTCAAATATTTACATCGTAGATAGCAGCCGCGACTCCAGTGCAAACGCCGGACCCCCACGTTTCATGATCATGATTGATATCTCGTACCATAAGGCAGTGAAGGATGTGTATGAAGAATTTTCATTCAATTTTCTTTCCATCCAATATAAACCGGGTCTGCTCAGGAATGCATTGTTGAATTTAATTCAGGAATTTCTACTTTCTTCGGACTCGATACTCCTCAGGTATTTACGTATAACTCCTGTATACGTTGACAGATATGGAGATTATCGATCACATCACGTAACATCGTAAACCTATTACCATGTGAAAATTGTAGTTTCTCAGCCATGTGTCCGTTTGAATAATCGACAAGCATCATTCGCTTTTGGCCGATATCCATACAGACGAGATACGTGCTCTAGATAGATTATTTTCGACAAAGCGCAAACGCAAACCTGAACGTGACAGTAGCGTCGATAAGATGAAATAAGTTCTCATATCTCCATCGAATTTGAATCACCTTCAATTTCCGGAACTGGCCAGTTACCTATACATATGTATGTATGCCGGACTGCTGCACAATGCATAACTATACTTGTATGCATAATGCACGTCTCATTCGAGTTCACCTGCAGTGCTGCAGATAGCAGGCGTCTAGGAATCTGGGATTGCGAGGTGAGCTCAGATTTGCTGCGAGCCGAACGGGAGTAGCTCTACCGAAAGCTTTACTTTAACTTTATTTCCAACGTAATGTAACGCAACCCATCATCGGGTGTAGGGTATGTTATACGTACAAAAGCCTCTGGCGAATCGATCGGTCATATTATACCCGGTCGTTCAACGCGGGAGATAGGTATAAAGTGTGGAGAGAAATGTGCCGCGTCATCGTTCCACGCGGGTGAAACAAAGCGAGATGGAAATCAGGGAAAGTGAAAATTCATGTGTTACACGGGTAATTGAAACGAAAGGTATACATATGCAGGCCTTATCCCCGCAGGCTACGACGCGAAGCGAAACTGCATTTCTCGTCCAAGTGTAAGTACCTATCTACGAGAACTGCACTTTCCTCGTTTCCTTTTCCTCTAATACTTTTATGTCAGCGTATATCCGCAGTTATATCTGGTTCGCTATATCGGGTTACGGCAGCTGATCATCGACGAGTGCCTGCTCGATTGCTAGATCGAGAAGGAGGCTGCAGGTGAGCCGGTGAAAGTACTCAATGCCCATTCGCTGATTTCGCGTTGCGTCGTTGATCCTCGCAAAATTGAGAGCAGTTCCTGCTGCGGCACGACTGGCCGGAACCGACTGTGATTCAGGATGTGTCACACCTCCCCGTCACGCGTTATAACGGCTGACGCGTGTGTTGTTATTTTAACACGGAAGCGAGGCGACACGCGTGAGTTCTCCACACCGGATTACAGCTT
Source organism: Neodiprion pinetum (assembly GCF_021155775.2). NCBI lineage: Eukaryota > Metazoa > Arthropoda > Insecta > Hymenoptera > Diprionidae > Neodiprion > Neodiprion pinetum. The sequence continues at coordinate 22,845,015 of NC_060234.1, forward strand.
GTACTGCCTTTTTCTTCTTGTCCCATTCTTTTACTCAGTTTTTAATTGTCTGGTTTCTTTATATTTTCTATTCGTACGCTCGACGACACGTCGCGAACAGGAAGAAAAGAAGTAGATGCGATCGCTACAGGACGGATATATAATGGAACACCTACTTTCAGTTAGGAACATGAGAAATCGAATTCAGTCGTTTCCTAGATGCTTTCATGTACCTATGAAACAATTTCTGCCTTAAGTTCAAGATCACCCGTAATCATCGCGCGCTAGATTTCGGACACTTGAGGCTTTTGACATTGGGTAAATCCGCTTACGTTTATGAAATTGTAAAAACATTTTACCATAATCCGCCTGTATTTTGGCAACTGAGAGTACATTACGGTGATTGTCATTTGTCTCATTGTCCGCTCCTGGCCGACTTCTCACGCTCTCGAACCGTGGCTCATGAGAACAAATGTCGATCGGTAAAATGTACCCGGATTTGCATAAATGCAGGCGAATATACTGGCCCATTAAACATTTTCACGAAACAACTTTGTAATAATATGATCGTAATAGATTTCAATTGTTTTCATTATTAGTCAAATGTACAGTAATGTTCATGAATGGATTTCCATTGGCTTACTATTCGTTGGAATCAAAACTGAAACAAACTTTCTTTCTACGGAAATATTACGTGTCTATGATTCTATTGTCCCTTGCGTCGCTAATTATTGACGCATAAAATTTACTTAGCGAAGAAACTCGTTCCAGTTTTGATTCCAAAAAATAGTGAGCCACTGGCAACCTATTGATGAACATTCTGCACGTACATATTTAAGGTATACAACACGCGAAACCGGTTTCAAAAAAGTATGCGCTGTGATTTTTCACACTGCTTTCCATCACGGCCAACTTCCGTATCCGAGGGGGGTTGAAATAACAATATCTCTTCGCTACGATGGGTCGGCACGGAAACAGTGAAATCTTTCTTCCGCCGAAGGGTGCTCATTCTTCCATGTATGTATATGCACAGCCGCGCAGTGGTGAAAATTATAGGCTCGATCAATTTTTCCTGATAAAATTGAAAAGTTTTTATAGATACGAACGCACGTCATTGCACAGGATTTTTCTCGTCTTTTTTTATATCTTCTACACATGTATACAAAGTTTATAATTATTGGATGTGAATTTTTTGTTTGTTTGTTGTTTTTTTTTTTTACTACTGCAATGTCTTCCAGATTTAAAGATACAATAAAATTTAATTAGATTTATTTTCATATGATATTCTTAGTTTATGGTCATTTCAATTTATGCATACTATTGATTGAAGCACAGATTCAAGTTGACAATAAAAATGTTCGTCCGAGATAATTAAAACACAAACGAGTACCTTCGATTACTACCCCTCGGTGCAAAGGTCGCTTGTGTTTTACGCAAAAAACAAACCTTCCCATTTCGATTAAATTTGCTTCCCTCACTTTCTGTAACATTCAAACGCTGCAGTGTGCGAGAGAATAACGACGATGATAATCATGCGCAGCTGCGCAAGTACTGCGATGATCGTTAGTTTTAATACAATGCGTGCGTATTCGCGGATCGGAGGAGCTGCAGGGGTCTCACCCCGTTCGTACTGCAGCCCTTAACTGTGCGCGCAAAACCCGCGGCGCCCCTAACCACCGGCGGTGTGGCTGCATCGCGGAAAAGAATCAATAGCAGGCGGCGGGATCTGGATGTTATACCACGGTATACCGGGCCGTACATAGATAATGCAACACACACGTATAGGCATACATATAGGGATATTATAACACATGCACATGCAGCGTACGCGTATATACCGTGAGGTTCTTTTGAAAGACCTGCTCGTAGCGCGCCCGATTTAGCTTGATTAATTTTGATTGGCTGATATTTATTCTCGCAGCCTGAGGCAAACCAGCTGATGAGTGAAAATCAACCATAACCTCTGGCCGACTAATAAAGGTACACTCGGGGACAATGAATTTGAGACGGCTAATTTTTCACCGTGAGGATAATGACTTGTTAGATTGACACGTATTCTAAGGTTAGATTCGACGGTCTTGGGTTATATTATGTTTATTGAGATTGAGTTTGTTTCGCACTCGGCTGACTATGGCGCTGTAAGTTTCTCCGTGTTGCCAACATAACTGTCCAGTGTAAAAGATTAGCCGTCTCAGACTCATTGTCCCCAAGCAGAGATGAGTCATCTCTGCCCCGAGTGTACGTTCCGAATTTAGCTCCCAGTGCTATCAGCAATCATTTATCTCTTCTGCGCTGTCAAGTTCATGACTAGCTCTGCCTGTGTCCTAGGGAGTTTTTAGCGCTTCCGGATAATTTCGGAACGCAGCCTATGAATGACCGGTCATGGCACAGCCGCGATCCACTCTGCCCAACACGCTAGCAACATTTTTACGAAGTTGACTGCGGACATAAACCAGACGAGTTGCAATTGTCGAGCAGATCTTTTCAATAGAACCCCTCGGTATAAGGGGTAAAAATCTTGCGCCCTCGGCGTTGAAAGTATATGCATGAGCGGACGAAGCCTCAGGAGCGGATGACGGTTGGTTATACCAATTGCAAGAAGATTTCAATTAATCGAAAGAATGATTAATTGAAAGGGTCGCATAATCGATTAATCGAAAAAACCGAGAGATCAACCACTTTTCAAGAATAAATGATTTCAAAAGATTCAATGCCTTCGTAAATTTCAAGGAATCCAAATCATTTCGTAGGATTTAAGAGGTTCTTATGAAGATCAAGTGATTTCAAAATTATTTCACGGAATTGACATTTCATGCACAGGATTGCACAGGATTCCGAAAGACTTCATAGGGTTTCAAAGATTTCATGTAATTTCATAGATTTCATATGCTTCTACGGGATATATCTGTAGATTTCACAATATTTCAGGAGATTTCAGATGATATCTTTAATCAATCGATATCTACGATTAATCGATTAATCGCACAGGTAGTCGGTACTTACGTAGTCTCGCAGCGGCGGATGGATTCGAATCGAAAGAAATTGCCACTGGTTATCGTTGATCAATTTCTTTCCCGGCCGTAACAATGCAGAAATGTCGGTCTCTTTTTCTTTCGCAACTTCGATCGCGACACGGGTTTGACAAAATTCCTGCACTCTCGCTCGGCTCCCTTCTGCAGCTCGTGCGATATTTCCAGGCGATAATTCCCGGCATCGGAGCTCTGCAGAGCTTATATATAAAGACTTCCGAGTCTTAACCGGGCATGGAAAGGGACGCGTGTGAAAGGGGGGATGAAAAAGATGAAAAAAAATGCTGAAGACTACGCGGATACACCGTACCTCAATACTATGATGTATTCCGGCCTCGACTAGCCGGTATTAACTATTTGGATTTGAGACAGTCGATATTCTCTGGTTATTCTGATGAGTTACAAACGCGTGGCAGCGAAGCCAATCGTGTAACAGGTACCGGCTCTCGTTGATTTCGTTGTAAATGATGGGACTGCCCCACTTTCATTCTCCAAGCTCCGGGCACGGAATAATTTCACCGCCAATTATACGTTATAATAGGAGATATGCTCCAACGCTGATATCTGAATTTTCGAAAAATGTTCACGTTGTAATTGCAGGTAATTATACATATATTATTCTTAATGTAAAAAGTGTATTTCCGGCAAAAGAAATCTTGAGCGACAAACAGACCTATATATCATTGGTTTATTATACATGTACTTGTTGAGGTCCTTCACTAAAAGGCAGAATTAAGCTATAAAGGTTGGTTATTTGACAAAGCATACATTCTAACTACGGTGAAATTGTTTCCTAAATTATTATTTCATATGCAATTTCATTCTATTACAAATCTCCCAACGTTTCGCAGATTTCATTTTCGATTAATTTACTGTAGGTATACCTAGTGCAGTTTTCTTTCCGTCTTCTCAGTCAACGCGGATTCAAACAAATATGAAACGAAAATTTGTGAGAATGACATTCACGGGACAAAATCTCAACGTATTATTGATACACCTATACGATGTGAATTTACGAACGAGATGAAACGAAATAAAATGAAGAAAAATTTAAGCAACTATTTCTGCAAGTGCGCTGCAAGTGTAATTAATAAACTATAGTACACAAACTACTGGTAGTTAAGAATGGGAATATAATAATTAAATAAAATAACATAAGTGCAGTACTTGCAAGTTAATAATGTAATTAATAAATACAGGACGCATAAATTTGTAATCAGTGTATGTGAGAATAAAAATCGAAAATTTTGTTACTCTTATTAAACTTATTGAATTGCTAATAAATTTGCAGTCGACAGAGAAATTGCATCATGCAAAAAATGAATAATCCAGAGATTTGCCCTTCTTACTTAAAGTAGCTGCTGTTGTATATCATTATTTATCTTTTTCACACTTTTCCCCGTGCATGATGATACGGTATCGGGAACCAGAAGGGCTTACTGCACTCCTATACACGTACTTACAGCATCGCGGAGAAAGCAGTTGGCTGTGCAGATATCACCGGCTATACACTCTGTACTCTATGGTCTACCCGTATCAATGCGCACGCACGTTACAGCGGCACGGTAATGCGAATACCGTGCGGCGGAAGGACGGCGGCAGGCAGCACCCTTTGGTCCGATTCCGGGGCAAGCGGAATATCTTGGCGAAGAGAGAAACCAGCGAGTTCGGTTTTCACTTTCCGAATCCTGCGCCACTCCTTGCTTCCCAGCGACTCTCTTCAGCTCTCTTTCCAGAGCTCATTGTCCTGATCTCCAGCGTATTTGGGCACGTCGAAAAACATCACTTGTATTTACAGTAACAGACCCAGAAGCTCCTTTGGGGATCGACCGAAATGAAACGGTGAACCTGAGTCAAAATATATATATATATATGCTTTGAAAAAGTTTGCTTTCATACCCAGGAGAATGATTGAACGGTATTTTAGAAAATCCATTGTTAAAATTTTTATTTATTCATAACTCGAAAGAAATATATTGTAAGTTTTGATAAATGATTGGTTAATGAATAGAAAAATCGTAAGATAAATTTTTGGACAAAGAAAAAAAATTTTTTTTTGTAGAGCTGTATAATCGGACTCTATTCCCAATTATCCGACAAAGCTAGCGCATGTGAATTTGGACGGACAATCTGTCAAGTTTCACCGTTTCTTCTCAGTAATTACGACAATTTAGTAAAATTGATTTGGAATCCAAATGAATAATCAACTCCGACATATACTTTTATAACCGAATTGTGCCAGAGAGGCAATGAATTCTCAAACAAGAAACGACAATTAGCTCATTAAAGCGTGTGCAATTTGACCTAACACAATATGCGAATAGAAGAACCGCAGTGCAGTACTTAATTGATCAACCAAGTGTCGGAGGGGGTTTCATTTTCCAACTTGGTGCAATAATCGCGTGCATCCTTCGCGGGAAACTTAAACATAGCATGTTATGCACATATTTTAGACGGAGAGTTTCGAGTTTCGTAGAGCAAGGTTTCATATCCACCAATCGTTGCGAAACGTCGGCGGCGAACGTTCCTGGAACGTTATATTCTTCCGTCGACAACCCCTGCAGCTCCCTATTTCACTGAACATATTACAACAAAGACTACACGGCCCCGTAAACGGATGAGATAAACTTCGCCTCCAGATTGCAACATTTCGCTCGCTTCATCTTTCATATGAATGTATAATATTGCAGGCAAACGTATAAATTATACCTGCGTGAATCATTCTTTTGACTTTACCGCGTCGATGGGTGTGAGACTCTTCTTACAGAGATTTATTGCATTTTAAATCCGGACAGAGGACTTGGAGTTATGTGAAAAAATTGTGCGAAATTAGCAATAAATACACTAAAATTACATATACGTAAAAACGTATGATCATATTGGAATCTCGTTTGCGGTTCTGTGAAAAGAATTGCAGTCCCATTTGAGATGTGTATCAAGAATTTGACATCGTAGTCTATACGAAATTCTAAAGATATTTTTATAAGAGTTCTGTACAATAAGAATTTTGAGGAAAACGAGATATATCCGTGATTTAGGGAAATAGTACATACTCTATCAAATTAGCCATAAAATAATGAAATTCCAAGTTAAAATAAAAGTTAATTATAGGTGTAAATAAAGAGCAAGCTGAAGTATAAAGCATATAAGCACCTTTCTAATTGACCGAAATATTATAGTGCAATATAACATAGAGATGTATCGTGAAACCGCATGCAGTTGGACAATTAAAAAAGTAACAGTAGGTAATTACAATGGTTGCGAATACAAATACCTACACATATGCGCACAACTGTAAATTTCGCAACGGAAAAAAAAAAAAAAAAAAGCTAACAAATCAAATACACGCTAATAAATCAACGGCAAAAGACACGTAGGTACCAGAATCTTTGACTTGCAACTATGAAATCCAGTCGAAATTATGAGAGAAGCCCGAAGGTGCATAACAAACTGTTTCTCAACAACACAAACTGCAGGCATATATCACTGCGGATGTACATTTATAATGCCCATAATGTACAAAAGGTGTGAATATAAACGTATTAACGTCAATTAGTATGCAAATAGTTGGTAAGAAATCGATTGTACTTTATTTACGAGGTAATAACGGACTTGCGCTAAGAAACTGTCGATTAGACACACTTGCAGGGAATCGCAAAGTGCTTCGTTATTACATCGGTAACGTGAGAAGAAAAATTTCAATATTACCCGAGGCTTCGGAACATTAAGCAGTGCAAAAATGTTCGGTAAAAAGATTCCGACCATAAACATCGATTCGTTACTCGATTACTGGAAACCGGCTCAGCGGCGCGTAATGTTTGCGTCCCGATTTTTTCACTGAAATATTTCTCCCCTTCTTCGCATTGTACGGTTGTTCGATTTCACATCCAACCTGAATGCGACACGTTTTAAGAGGAGACAAGCGACGTATGCAGTTGACGATGAATGATGGGCCGGTCTGCGGGTCTCCGAACTCGACTTCTTTGCAAATCGTGCCTTCGGCAACAAAAAGCGTGTTGCGCAAGTTTAAGCGATAATTGCGCTTCTGCGGTGTTACGAGATTGTTCGTTTCAGTACCAACACGGATGCCGCGTGCACATCGAGCACGGGATGCATATCAACCCTACAACACAGGTACGGTGTCGTAAACGACGCGAGCCGACTTTCAAACTACGCTCCTAAGCTAAAAATTGACATTATCGGCCTGGGATCGTGAGTAAAGTTCAGTTCCATTACCCACATAACAATGAATATTTCAGAAAACTTTCTGAAATCTTTCATGAAAGGAAAGAAACATTTCAAATATATTTCAAAAAAAGGTTGCTGCAAGTTGAAAATGTCCGCGTCAGAAACTTGCAAAAGATTTCTTGACTGTTGTTGTTCTTAAAAAGTTTCTCATAATCTTTCTATAAAATAATTTATTGAAAGTTTGTTGGAAAGATTTCATGTTATATGGGTATCTGGCAGTGAGGTTGAGCCAATCATAACATCAGTTGCTTGCTGGCCATTGCGCAGAGCAATTGAAAAAAACACTTCAAAACTGCCGTTGGTGTTTCGTGGCGGTAAGTGAATTTTGCTTTCTTTACTCGAATTAAAATATTTTACTTGTTATTACTTAAATTAAGCGCCAATAGTCACATATAATATTATACAAAGCCATATACACGATAAATTTTTTACGAACTAAACTTCAATGAAGTAAAATTTGCTCATCACCATTCGTTTCCCCATTGAAAAAGGAGACGTTATCGATCCCACTTATGAGTTAAAAGGTACAAAAAAGATAGATGTATTTAGAATTATAGAGGTCTAGGAATTTCGGCTTTTTAAATTTCCGCTCTCCAAGTTCCTGTTTGACCGCAATCAGGCGTGAGGTCGAAACGAGAAATTCGTTTTAACGATGTATGGTACATACAGTCTACTCGAAATTGTGTCGACACAGAAACGTGACAAAAGAAAGATTTAAAAGGTCCAATTTGAGCGAATCAAACTTAGTCTCATTGAGAAAGTCTCCTTAGTCCGGAAATAAAAATGTTAAATCACTGAATCTCAACTGGAACCACTCTGTTACTAACAAGGTCAGAGAAATCACTATATTCCAGTATTTCCTCAGCGAAAAATCCTTATTATGCAAATTGTTTGAGATAGATTTTTTTTCTTGCGCTCGTCAGTTGGTAATAAAAATATGACATGTCACAATGACACTGTCATCGTAAATTACAGAATGATAAACTTGTGATACAAAAAGAAATCTCTCATTGTTAATCATAATTTAACATAGGCGAACCGTTGAGAATTTATATTTTCGTAAAATGTACTGTTACTCATTGGAATCGACAATCGTAAAAGCAGTATGGATATATCAGTGAAAAAATATCAAAAAATATCAAAACAATGTGAGTCTCTGATGTTGTTATAATAATAAGGTATGTAACGTTGAAATTCAGTGTTTTAACATTTTTTTCTGCGAATGAGCTTCGATAACAATTCAAGCTCTGTTCTCGTATCGCGTTCTTGTTTAGATAACCTTCCACCTACCGTATGTCGCATACATTCTTAAACTCTGCCAGAAATAGTATATTGTGTAACAAGGAGGTAAATTCGGTCATTCCCAGAAAGAAATCGCCTTCAACGAACCCAGTTGCAGTATCGCGAGTTTGGGTGACGATCACATCGGCGTAAGTTATGACTATAATTAGAAGTTGTAAACCGCGTTTCTTAGACGGCGAGAAAATTGCCCAATGACTTTCAGTTGCAGCGTAGTGTATGCAGGGTATAAAGAAAATTGGACAATCGAACAACCTGCAGCGATACAGCGTGTGCAGCGGAGATTTCCGTCGGAACAACGTTTATGCATGTTTAAATCCGTTTCGCAAAAATTGCGTTACCTTGCTGTAACGCCACGACTGCTAGGTCCGCATAGGAGTTCATAGTCAGCTTGGAATCACGCTGAACAATGAAATGAAACACTCGTTTCCGCTTCAATTGGCCTGCCGCATACCGCAGGATGGTTAGAATAGATAAATTCCATGACGGGCTTTTTGTTTATGGATTACGAAACTAGCGGCGTATAGACAAGGGTAATTACATCCAGTATTTATACGTAACGTGTATCTATTCACCTGTAAGTTATATTTTGCTCTCTTTCGGCCATTTCACTTTTTTTGTAAACTGGACGACAATCACTTTCGGAATATCATTGGCAGATACGTTACCGCACAGATTCGTTACCAATTATTTGGTGATTTATCAATTTTACTATTATACTGCATCGCAGGACCATAGAACGTATCAGTTTTCTTATACTCACGATTCTACCTTGATCAATTGAGTAAAAAGATACATTTATTATTTATATTTGCCAGGCAAGTGAATACAAATTACAGATTATTCGCAATGGTGAAAGTAATAAAGAGATGGAAAAACCATATTATTAATTTCACGTGAAATCATGAATTTTGACTATCTGGATGGTTAATAATTAATTTGGTCACTACTTATTACAGATTTAACGGAAACTGGCATATCAAGACGGTTTCGCTCGGTTCGATTGATTTTACGCGAATCTAAAAATCTTATCCCATATCATCAAGTAACACTGAAGTACAGTGTCAGCTACCGTCTGGAACCTCAATCTGTGTCATATGATACTGGTGCCGTAAGTTCGTTGTAACTTGTATGAATCAATTAATTTTTTTTACACGTTTTCCAATCACCGATTACCGAATTAATCACACGTCATCGCTGCGAAAGCATATTTCGATTTTATTTATTTGACACTCTCATGCAAAGATGAAAATAAATACCCGCGGGCAAAGGTCTTTTTGGTAACTACGATAACTATTTTTACAGTGTACCAAATTCCGCGTATTGTATGCGAAACTATGAATTTATTGTAGCTTACCAAAGGAAGAAAAATAAAAAAAAAAAATAGTCACACTAATCATAAAACGCGACTGTATTTTTTCCCCGTCTTTATAATTATGGATAAAAGGTGACGCTCTTATGTAATTTTTATCCGATGAAGTGAAGCAATTTTTTTTTTTTTACGTCGGTATACTTTTTTCGTCTACATGTACTTTTTTGTGACCCAAAATCTCATAAGTGAACTGCACCTGCAAGGATACAAAATCGGTACCTGTACAAAGGATTCGCTTGCAAAGCAGAAAGTCATTAGCCTTGCTCTAAGCTTAATTGGAGTTTAATCTATTCGGTAACGGGCAAACTATACGATCGCTTCTCAACTTCGTGGCCAGATTATAATAGGTATATACCATACTGTATACCTATTATTCTGTCACTTTTTCTCATCTCTTTTTTTTTCTCGTAGACAAGATCGTGAAAGTTTGACTTGCACCGTACACCTGATTCAATTGTAGGTTTCTGTACTTTTTTTTTTTTGAGTGGGGTAGAGGGGGCATGAGCCAAACAGCGTATACGCCGGTATGAATTTCTACCACAATAATAAGCGGTATATAGTGTTCACATCACCGTAAATCGGCTACTTATCAAAAAAATTTTGATGACGCATGCATCGCATCAAAATCGGAGGTAGAGAGTGCTAGCTTTCTTTTCCGAGCGTATAATCAGACGTGAGATGTACCAGAGACGAATTATAATTGAATAAATAAATAAATGAATGAATGAAACAGCGCGTCTGCAACTCTTTTATGTAACGCATCATACTCGTGTATATATTAATAATTCAGAATGCACTTGTAAGTAACCATCATAAATCTTAACGCCGAAGATATTCTAATAAGATACAATAAGCGAAACGATAATTAATTATCCACGCCCGCGCGTGATTTACCAAAGCAGGTTACATATTATCGTTGCGTAAGTCAAATACATCGTTACACCAAGGGAAACTATTTTTTCTTACTCGCATGATGGCATAAGTGCATTATATTATTGCACGACACGCTACAACGCGAATGTCTGTAATATGCGGTACCTTATATACCGCAAACATGCAGTTGAAACACCTCGAGAACGAGGAGGAGTAATTTCTGCACCTCATGCACGTAATCACACGCCTATCCAATGGATGAAACATATGTTAATACGATTATACCGCATATAGTAGAGCTAACTCCTGATTTAATTGCGATGCAGTCACGTTCACTTATTTAATATTGGCAATTATACAAGCACTTAATGCCTTACTCGACTCGCACTTTACGGATTTCCGATGCATTCTGATATCACGTGGTGTAGATCACGATTTATTTATCCAATCAATCAAGGCTGAGTTTATTTATAGGTGTAGTTTTCGACCGTGATGAAATAATTGTAGACCAGAGGTTAATCAATCTCCAAGTAAAAGGCTCACGTTTTATAGAAAATACTGCATATTTCGATATTCTGCACTTGATCATAATTCCGTCGTACCATTGACCATATTGATTTTCACTCGAATGAAGAAAAAAGAAGAATAATTTGGCAAAAAAAAAAAAAAGCTGCTAAACTTGTTATACATGATTTACCACATTAGATACGGACATTATACAATATTTGCAATTGATCCTGAAACAGAAACAAAACAATTCCTGTACGTTATACAAAACTGAAAAACAGACTGTCGAACGTTTAAATCTATTTGTTTAATTCAAGTGTGTATATTAGGGTGGTCTTTAACGTCTTTAATAAGTCTGTTTTGTAAATTTTTAGGCTATCGGGAGCTCAAAAGCTTTCAAATTGATGAAAAAAAAAGTCCCTAAATATTTGAGCTCTCTTGAGTTCAACATTGTCATATATTTTATGATACAGTTGCTTATTTCGTAGCTATACTTGACGGAATGATAATTCTGTATAAATTAAACTTTGAATGTTAATTAACATACGAATGCTTTTATTTGCGAATTTTCTGCATCAGAGCTTTTTTGTAGAGCGATCAATTCTCTACAAAAATAAGTATATTGCATTATTGACGGTGTATTCGCCAACGACTTATAAAATTATAAAGTTATATAAAATCAAGAGGAAGAAAAGTATTTCCCATATTATTTCCATAAGATACTTCGATGGCAAAGCGGACTATCTTAGAGTTGATATAGAGAGCTAAAATTTTCAGGGAATTTTTTATTTATCAATTTGAAATCGTTCAAGCACCTGAGAGCATAAAAATTCAAACACAGACCTATTAAGGATCACCCTAGTGTTTATGCAGAATTACTTGATCTCGTGAATAACTCCATTTTCTAGAATTTTAGCGATAAAAAATACGGTTACCTTCACATAACGCAAGCGGTGTTTGCGAATTGCGAACGCGCGTTATGTGCAACTGCATAAACTGCATAAGAGTTGTGTGCGGATAGCGCTAAACCATTATCGCGTCACGCGAAAGCTGTCTTACATTTTCCGTATCGATCAACGTCGCGTAAAGGCAGCTAGATGTAATGGTTATAGATACGTAAGCACATGCATTCGTACACAGGCAGAAGACTGATGTTTATTAATGTACGGGTGGCGGTTTTCGAGGCAGAAAAGAGAAACCTCCGGAGGTTTTCGATACCATTATTATACCTGCATCGCGTACACGTGCGTGTACTCGATGATTGAACTCGTCAAATCAGCTAGTCACACCTAGAGCATCTCATTTTTTCAATCCCTCACTCTCACGCACGACGACTCTCAATAATAATTTTCACTACCTCCTCTGGTCGTAACCCGAATTCGTTTAGCTATCAGAATAATCTTCATGGTGGGAGTCTCGAACGGTACGTACTTTCAGTTTTCGCATGCCGTTCGTCACGTAGGACGAAAGTCGCGCGTTATGCGCATAGAGTTATACTCTCGAGAAAAACATTACGGGAGTTTTCTGTGAAACTGAGAAGAAACTTAAAATCCCTTGACCACATGAATATTCAGATTTTATACCATGCAAAAAATTGAACCATTATTCATGCAGTAAAGTCTTAATTACGGCAACTGTAATTCAGGACGGATTATAATAATTGCTTGGTGAGGAAACATTTACTCGCTCATTTTATACCTGTATCTATGTCATGAATTTTTATCCGGCAGCATTCGTATAGAGATAGAGAGATATTTAGAAAGATTAAAACTCGTTTAAAAAAACAAGGAAATAAAACCGAAACGTGATTCAAATCTCGTGAAATCTGTGATACATATACTTAAAATGTGATAATTAAACGAGGTTAGTCACCCTTCCAATATAATCCACCAACGGTACCAGCTACTCATACATACAGTGTATATAAGCGGGGCATAAATTTGAATACCAAATTAATCCGTTCCGGGTTCACGCGATGATGCTCGTCAGAAAGCATATGAGCGAGTTAAGGCGTAGGAGATGCTTTCTAAACCAAGCGGAGCCGTTTGAAGCAGGCCTACTAAAGTCGTCCAACTTTTCATTATCACCTACCTACAAATACCAGGCAAATTACACCCAACGAAAAATAATAGCCGCAAAGCATCGAAATAAAATAAAAATAAGGTCACGGGCAATAACGTGAGTTCGCTGACCGAAATAGTCGCTAGATGTACGTACACCTGGCGTGCTTGAACCCGATCTCAACCAAGTTGAACAACTCTCATATCACGGGTTGGGTTGGAGTGGCAAAGTGAAAAAGTTTGTCCAGCATCGAGGTCACCGACAAAGACTGTCGAGTGAAACTGATTCTAAGTAAGGAAGAAAACGGGACTCGACACTCGACTCGGCGTCGTCGGATAGAATTAGCATGACGGATCTTAACGTGTATGCTCATCTGCATACCGAGAGGAAACAGTGAAATTTAATAGATTGCGTGTCAGTCTGTGTTTGTTCGAGATTTGTCGGATTTTCGTACAGGCCGGTCACCTTAAGCTTCGACTGTCGAATACGGCTTACGGAGGTTACGTTGGTGGTGCATATTTTTTTTGATAATTAGGATTCGAATATCTGATATAGGGATGCAGGAATTTGTCGAAAATTTTCATTGCAGTAAACTGTCCGATGACCGATCACCGCTACGAGTCACGATAACAATGTAATTTCAATTCGCTCCTAAGTAACGCGGGAGAGTTTAAAATCTCATGCCCAGTTTCGAGTAAATCGGCTCCCCTGCCTTGCAGAGGAAAATATTACCGCGGTAGGATTTTTTCAGCCAATAGATTTCTAGCATACCTTTCAAGCACATTGCTATTGAGTGTAAGACCTGTGCAGGATGCCTGACAAAACTTGGATAGTAATTCCGTACGTGCACACAACGATGCAAGGACGTTTTCTACGTTAGCGAAGGTTCGCCAGAGGCCTATAAAATTCAATTAATTTTCACACACGCAGTCATCGCTTAATCAGCAAAGTTTCACTGTTTTCTCTCGGTATATATTCAAACGAGCTCGATGCCAGGATACGTGCGCCGTAGCAAAATCACACTAAAACCAATTTGTCCAACTCCGGGGTGTTTGAAAATTGTAACGCTGAAACCGAGTTGTCCAATCCTTGAGCTTCGGTATCAAGCACATTGGGTGTACATTTAGTTGTATTGCGAAACGTGGGTGTCGAAAGCGTTGAAATATGACACGGGGTTTAAAGACCCCTCGACCAACAACAACGGGAGAACCCAACGAGGCTGCATACACAGCTACTCCGTTATACATAAGGCGCCTGAAAAACGGTCCTCGGCCATTGTTGGATATTATATTACTGTTATTATCACCGCTATACCTTTATTGTTATTGTTATTACTATCATCGTCATCCCCGCGTAGCCGAGAGTTTCTTTGCACTGGCGTAGAGATATAGTATATATATATATACATGCATATATATATATTATATATTATACGTAACCCACTTATATACGTATAACGTACGTAGAGACGTGTACCCGCCTATACCAACGTACACATAGCGTATATATATATATATACATATCTATAAGATAGAAGAGTGGTGGCAGAGCGGGAGCGGGAGCTCAAGTCCTTAAAGTCCTTATCCCACGGGATGAAGAGGGTTTACCCTGCCAGAATTGAGAGAGATAAGCTCGGTGTCGCCGCGGCTTACCGGCGGGACCTCCAGGTATAAATCTGATAAATTTCCCCCACCCCCATCCCTCCCCCCCCCCCCCCGCCATTTGCTTCCTTCCTTCCTTCCTCCTAGGTAATAATTAATTTTCGCGCCGCGTTGTAAAGCGGTACGCGTTTGTACCATCCTATGTATTGCAACGCGGGTTGTTTGTGGAGTGCTCGGTATGATATTGGAGGGATTATCGCCGTGGAAAAGAAACAATCGTTTAAAAGAAGAATGCAATTTCCCTTCTCTCTGCATTATTTTCGTCGTTTTTTTTTTTTCGTTTTTTTTTTCCTACAGCATCTCTCTTTTCCAACTTGGCCCGCAAACCGGGCCAAGAGTCTGGAACTCGACTAATCCCGATGTTAAATGTGTCTTTAAATGTTTTTCTAGATTTTTGAACTCATACCGCAACGTCTATGTTTCGAATTCCGAGATTCTTTGAACGGATGATGACGAAGAAGTGACCCAAGCAGTCCTGATTACTTACGCGTGACCAGGCATAACTTTGATAAATTGGTAATTTGTATAATGTACAATTTTTTATCCAACTTCGATCCGCTGTCGCATAGACAAAAGCCACGACAAATCGGTGTATAAAAAAAAAAAAAAAAAAAAAAAAAACTAATACTCCTTCGCGGGGACACCGAAGGTGGGGCCGGATATGAAGGCGGCCCAACAGATACAGGGGGTAAGCCTTCCATGCGGGGGTGTATTTGAACCGATTTCTGCCCGTTGTCCTACGGCCGTAATCCATGTAGCTGGCGCGGACGCTGTCGGACCACCGCCGGTGGAAATAATGGACCCGAAATCAATCAGACTTTCAAGTTCTCCCGACAAACGACCCGCATCAATCGTCCTGCACCAACGGAGCGCGCGATACCCGGGCGAACACGTTTAAATTGGCTCGGGTCACCCCGGGTGGCTGGTACATTTTTCATCTCGTACAACCTGCGAGCCGGCAACCTCCTCCCCCTTTCGCGGTTTTTCGATTTTCGACTGCCTGCCCCTCGCGAAAGCAACTCGCTCGACGAACCCTAAATCATCCCCTCGTTTATCAGCGTATTATATAGACCGAGTCTCCGATGGAGGATACGTGTGTAGGTGCGTAATAGTAATGGTAATGATGATGACGGTTACGGCTATGAAAGAGTTGCGTAGTCGGGAGAATCATACAAAAGTACGACTTTACCGAACTTTAGTCCCTGTCGTGCCTACCTCTAATTACTCGGGCTATTCATGTCTACTTTCCAGTTTGCACTTTTCTCGGCTAGATTATTTTCGGTAACGCTAGAAGACTAAACTCGACGAGTTACTCTTGCGTTTGTTTTCCAATATATACCTACTCAATTCGTATATTTATGTTCAAACATATGAGTTTAGAGTCGATCTACGTCGTAAAAATTGATCTAATGCTAACCGGGAAATTACGGATGTTAATCAGTTGTGTACATTGACACCGATTTTTATTATACTTGGAGAGAGTTTGTGAATTTTAAATTTTTCAATGCTTCGAACACGATGTTCGATTTTTTTATATTTTACAACTTTCGATATACTCGATAACATGATCTCATTCTCAATCTATATGATATTGACGCGACGTGTCTTTCCATTTTTTAATCTTATGATACACGAAGTAAACAACAAGAAAATATGGCTCGAACAAAGTTGTGATTAATTTCTGAAAAAAACGGCGTGTCGTGTAACTTTATTGGGTAAACCGTTTAGAGGATGTGATATACAGGGTGTCTCATTTTAATTAATCAATTTAAATATCTTGAAGACCAAAAGTGTGAGTGAAAAATGTTTCAGACACAAGTTGTGAGTTTCGAAGGGGGACAAAAGCTGAGAGCGTCAGATTTTTCGTAAGTGGACCCGCCAAAGTCAGATGAAGATCAACTTAATTTTATCAAACAGAACGGTATATTTTTTTCATAGGCATCTGGAAGAGCATCAAATTTTGCAATAAAAAGTACTTACACACTCTCACCACCTAAACTCGAGTGGTGATAAGATACGAGCCAAGTATTTTTCGATGCAGAATTTGATGCTCTTTCATATGACGATGAAAAAAATATACTGTTCATTTAAAAAAAAAACTTTGTTAATCTTCACTGGACCTTGGCGAGTCCGCTTGAAAAAAATCCGACACTTTAATTCATCTTCTTTCAATCTTCGAACCATTCAACTTTTGTTCGAAACATTTTTCACTCACACTTTTGGTTTTCGAGATATTTGATTGGATTGATTACAATGAGACACCCCGTGTAATTGCAACTTATTTTTACATATGCACGTAGAAGTGAAAAAATAAACAATCAGATGTTAGTGATTTCAAGAATTGAAATTACGTACCTTACAAATATATGTATAACATTTTTCAAAGAAGCTTCGGATGAAATCCTCGTTTCACGTATATTTGTGATTTTTCATGCGGATATTATCCAAATCAGTCAAGACATTTGTCCGGACGTCAGCTGGATAAAAAATTATACACACGACGTATCTTATATAATATACAATACGCATGAGAAGCTTGCAGAAAATACTTTCAAACTTACGGAGGAAGAAAAAGAAAAAAAAAAAAAAGGATGGGGATGCAAAAACGTTCAAAAGACGGAGAAATAGAAAGAGAGACATTTTTCTTCGATCCGACGTTTTCCGCGATACGGTAAATCACTCCGCGAATGCGTTCATGCTTAAACTCGTCCTCCTCTACACTCGCGCAGGCCTTAAAGGAAAGAGGATGAAAACAAACTGATCCGCATCTCATAGAAAATACATAGCAAGGAAGAACAACTGGCAAAACGCACGAGTCACAGGCGCCATTTTTCAACCGTAACTTGTCGGGGGTTTCGAAGAAGATAATAATCGGTGAGTTAAATTTGAAATGTGCAATAACTTAATACAGGAGACCTACGTATTTACAGATTATCAACAAATTCAAATTTTCAAAGTAAAAATATAAAACTGCAGTGATCGATTTGAAATAATCCAATTAACTGCGGTGAACCGTAATTCCCAAATTCGCAATAGCAATCGGCAACGAGCTACCTTAAATAATAAAAAATGATAGCATAAATTAGCGCTACGAATTAACTGTTCAAAATCACGAAATTGAACGTAGTCGAAAATAACCACGGGATGACGATTCTACAACGGTAGGAAAATCGTGATTTCAGACCTAATTTATACGCTAGCTGGCCAATATGCGTAACTCTCGCACAATTAGTTTACTCGCACCTACGACACTGCAAAATGTGACTGGGAAAACCGATGAAATTCGCAAAAATCGAAACTTAGTTTATTTTCGACGCATCCTATAACTCACCCTGACAAGGGAAGACTCAGCGGACGGAATTTTTATTTTCTTCCAAACTTGTATTACGTGAGGGTCGTTACAATTTTCCAAAACACGCGCGGAATAAGGATTCGTTGAATTCACCAAATATGGTGATCAAATATTATATGTCGAAAGAAGCACTTTTAAAATTAAAATTCATAAGTGATGAGAACTCGGTAATTTTGGTTATTGAATGAAACGATGATTAATTAAATCAACAAAACAGTTTCTTCGGCATATTTGTTAAATTCAACTAATTCTTTTTTGATACTATCAGGAGTGCTTTCCACAAACTCGAAAAAAATCTACATTCTTCAAGATCATTCATTAAACTTTGATACGCAAAATGTTATTATTAAAATAAGGTTTCAAGAATTCTTTTTATCATTTTTAATCACACGCGTCGGTGTGCGATTTCTCCGTAGGTAGGACTTCAGACGAACCAGTCAATATATTTTACTAAAATTATAATGGAAAATAAATTACGGTGACGAACAACGGAGATATTGTGCGTGGTTATAGTCTCGTAAAAAAGTAAACCTCTATGGCTAAATATAAATCACATCCAAAAATAATATTACTATTTTACCAATTATTTTTCAAACTGTATCATTCGCGAACAATTTTCTTATTGGTTGGCTGCAATGAGTACTTTCCACCCTGGAGTGCAACACTTGTGATCTAGGCGTGGACTCCAGACCGGACGAATCTTCACGTGATGTTTACCGATATAGTGGCTCACTGATTGGCGTTTCCCCATTGTGCCGAGAGAGCCTTCGCTTATAGTTGCCATTATTCTCTGCGATACTTTATCATATTCTTATCCGCTTGTAGTCCGTAGATTTTGGTAGCTTCCGGGTACAACGCTTAAGGGAAAAGGGGAAACAAAGAACAACAACAAAATGAAATTAAAAAAAAAAAACCTTAATTTGGAAAACATACTTTTGCCACCTTTCGGAGTATCGTATTCGCGAAACATTTCAGAATCAGGCATTAAATAGTCCTCAGATCATCATGCGATCCATGAATTAAGCCGTCCAAAATTCATGAATCAATTTGTAACTGAAAAAGTCCGATGCCTCTACGTTGGAACGTCTACGTATTGTATACGTAACGTATATTGTAAATATAACTTCGGTTGCCTATCTGCCGGTGAAGAGTGAAGAACCTCGAAGGAAATCGTCTCTTTGAATAAACCAAGATATTCCGCAAAGAAGGAAAGACAATTATTTTCTAAAAGCAAAGTTTATCGCATTATAAGCTTGACTTCCGCACAACGAGGAAGAGACTGGAAAAATCCTCACACTGCAACTTCTATCGCCATCCGACGTTGACCGATGGACATCGAGGACTCGAGGCGTAGGCGTTGTACGGCAATAAAGTATCGTACAAATTCTGGCACGCATTGGGTCTCGCGACGTAGGCAGACCCACGATAGACGGGTTGACACCTGGCACAGGGTACCGAAGGTGTACAAGGTAAGCATGGCGGAGGGCACGGCCTGGGCTGGCAGGGGCAAACGGGGGGTGGCCGGGGGCAGGGCACCTTCTTATCGACGATTCCAACGGTCGCGCTTCCGGCAGCCGATCTGCGCCTGGCGCACTTCCGGCGTTCCCCGCAGGCGAGCGGATTGCCGCCCTCGCCGTCGGGTTTCCCACATTTTCCAACCTTTCCCTTTTTGTCCTTCTTGTTGCAGGTTCCCTCGCGGCCGCAGAGCGCCGGTTTCACGTCGCACGACGCGTTTGCGTCGTCTCCCCCGTTTAAGTCACTGATCCCAGTTCCGCTTCCATTTGAACCGTCAGTCCCTCCGCCTCCGCCTCCGCCTCCGCCTCCGCCTCCGCGTTGACCCCTACGCTTACCCCCCTTCCCGCCCTTGTCACTTTTTCCTGACTTTTCACCGCCCCCTCCGCCTCCGTCTTCGCCATCGCCGGATACCCCCGAATCCTTGCCCTTATCGTCGGCACCCTGGATTTTCGACAGGCGAGATTTATCACTCGCGTCGCAGCAGCATATCGTGTCTCTGGGGTCCCTGGGCGGAACGAAAGTCCCGCTGCCCCAGCATCCTCCGGTTAGTTCGTCCAGGGATATTTCCCTGCATTGATACGGTAGTTTCTCGCTGGTTTCCTCCCGCGCGTAGAACAGTCGTTTAGCGTCTTCGGGCACCTCGATTTCCGATATAACCGAACGGCCCAGGTGGGTCAGTCGGAGGTAGGCGGTCACTTTTGCGCCCGAGTCGGTTCCATCCTCGTTGAGAAGGGGGTGAGTATCTTTCGTCGACCTTGACACGGGCTCACGGGGATGGACCGCCGGCCGCTTTCGAGCGACGTCCTCGTTCCGGCGCTTGACACCCTCGATCACGCGGTTGAAAAGGTCGGAAACGTCGACCCGAGTGATCCCCACGCTTTCCGACGACTGACGCTCAAAATACTTTGACAATTCCCTGTGAACGTAAATCTGAAGCTCGACGTTCTCCATCGGTTTTTCCAGCGACGACACCGGAATGGGAAACACCACAGAAACCCCACCGTTGAACGGTTCCACATCGCTGTTCGAACCCCGGTACACTTGGTAGTCTGCTCGCTGGGGGTACAGGCTCGTCCAGTCTTTGTCCAGAAGACGGAACATCATCACAGTCTTCTTCATCACAGCTCTGTCGAACTCCGTCACTCGCGGAACTTCCAGCTGCCTCAAGAAAAATCCGCTTTTTAACAAATAATGCTATACTCATTTTTTTATGTGGAATCGAATCATAACACTCGCCCACTGGCATGTGACCCAAATGACAACCCGTAACAAACCGTGAGGTGTGCTCACGGTTGGGTAGTGTGATTTGTTTCCGCATATTGACCTAGTAGGGAGCCTCTCATTATAAATATTTTCAGGGTACCGTAGATGATAACAGCAATAAATGTAAATCGCTACAAATGCGCATATTCCGGTGCGTTAAGGGAATTAGACTATACATATACATGAGGAATATGTTAATAGTTCCAGTATTATATGCTGGCAGTTAGAAATAGTCGATTTGCGACGCAGCGTCTGGGAACATATGCATATTTGGAATACCAACTGCAAATTAATTACTAAAGGCATGATAAACTTTGTGGGCATCTCGTCGCGTCAATGTTCACAAAAATCCCAGATAATTTTATCTAACGATACGGTATCATAACCTTTCAAGATAATATTTCGCGGCATTACTAAAACCGTTCGTTCCATTCTTTTTCAACATCATTTTTCAAATGTTCGTCAAAATTGGCACGAATGCTTGGCGAAAAAATGGAGAAACATTTTTTAATATATCTCTACCGCAAAGGATTCCGAAAGACAGGCTCACCTGCTCGACAGAAATTTCCAACATCATAAGGTCCAAGTCTGAAGCCACGATCAGAGAAGACATAATTTATCAGGGTTGGATGAAATACAAGAATTTAGAATATGTTATTTCGTAATTGGTTTCCTATTACTGCATGTGTATTTTTGTAATTATCTAAATGAATTTTTTAAAGAAAAATTGTTACTTATGCCAAAATATGTTCAAATCAGAGTGAATACAGTTGACTGATGATTTAACTCAATCAATAGAAAGATCGATAATATTGAAGGCGTGAAGGTAGTCGTTGGGTACGAACGTACCGGAAGTTTTCTGTGAAACTTACCACTCAACGCCGTTAGATATGAAACCAAAGTTACATTCGAAGACCGTACTACCATTTCTGAAAAGATCTAACTCGGCAGCTGACGCTAAACCCGTAATCGGATAGCGATCCATAGATTAGCAATCTCTTTTCAAAAAATGCTCTTGACGCCGACGATGAATCTGTATCCTTATAAAAAACTAAAGTTGTTTAAATAATCCGGAACAAGAGACAAATACTATTATAAAGTAAACACGATTTGCAGACGCCTCACAGACGGATTCAGCCTGTACAGGAGGATACTCGGATATCCTTTTCGGTGGACAGGGTTACGGGGATGGCAGGCGCTCGGCTGTCTGAACGGAGCGACACGACGCGACGAGGACGAACTGTTATTTTAACTTGGCACGTTCATATATATGGTAATGAGCCCCTGCAGAGGAGATTTATTACGCGAATTACGTGTAAACGGGGGCAACGCGCGGTGCCTGGAAGGAGTCTTATACCCGACGTTAAATCCCTCGTCGACCCCCGCGTCGCCTTCTTCCATTCCCTAGCCGCTACAGAGCCGCCCGTTTACGGAGATAATTGAATTTCTGTTGGCGACTAATGCTTCCGCTTAATTAACTCTGATTTCATTGTAATTAATACAGAACGCCAATAATTCAGTATGTAGATATAACGAACACGAAGGCACCTGTACCTACACACACATATATATATATACGTAATATATATATATATATTGTTTGTGTGTATATACACGTACATATCTATACGCAGACCCGATATCTACGTACAAACGACGAACGTTGCGCCGGATGTACGAGACGTGCTGCAGTATAATAAAGCGTTTTAATAATTCCTCGGTAATTTTTCACAACTTTCTCTGCACATTTTTCAAACATAATATATCATAAGTTGGTATATGTAAGAAAATTTTCGTCAGAATTTCTCTCCGAGGGAAACTTTTGATCACAATTTATCAGAACTGATCGATTTGAAATTCTTACGATTCGCCTGCCCGGTGAGATTGTGGTCTGTAACGAGTTCTTTTAACCAAATTTTCTGTACACGGTGAAAAGATGCGATAACACGATTAGCGAGCATTGTGGCAAGTAATATCGGAATATTCTATGATCAATTACGATAAATTACCTTCCTGACTGCGGACTTGGCGATCTGATTTAGTATGCGAGAGAGCTATGGAGACTAGAAGAGACACACAACAGATTACTCTGCGGAACCCCCGCAAAGTAGTTGTGAAACTTTGATTTTAGACCGTCTCAAGCCGTCGCTAAGTGCCGAGGGTAATCTCGCGGCTCCTGCTTCTGTTACCCCGGCTCCTTCTATCCCTGCAGATGCTGCTGTGCCGTTGTTGCCCCGGATCCGTGAGCTCGGCTTCTACTGCTACAAGTTCTTATCTCTAAGCTAAGTTAGACTAGACTAGGGGCTGCCCAACCCCGCTCTGACCCTAGAACCTGGTAAAGGGATATTTTCTGGCGAGGGTACAAAAAGCAGATATCTATGCATGGTACATATATATCTATATACCTATACATGCGAAGGGCGTGGGGGGAAAAAGCATGCAGATCACCCCGGCGATCAGTCTTCGTGGCCCAATTCGAAGACGAAAGCTTTTTCTTTCTCATATATTTTTCACGTACGCTCCTCATATTTATATCAGCACCCAGCCTGTGCAATTTATTCCGCATTACTCGGGAAAGTGCTTTTGCAAAAATAGTCTGCGAATAAGAAATATTGCAGAAATATTATTCAAAGATATTTTCTTCGCGTGATATAAGATTAGACGAGAGTACTGGACAATCCGTGCGTGGTAATATTGGAAAGAAATTTTTACCGCAGAAGAGACTTAATGAAAATTGGAAAATTTTGTTTCAGCCAAGGATGAAATCTGAATGGGCTGGACTGTATTTTGTACTCTTGATAAGCCTCCAGCTATCGAGCACCGCAGGCACATCTCGTTACAAGGTAAGAACGCCGCTGCCCTGAAAGCCTTTACGAATATTACACGTAACTGAAGAAAGCAATAACCGAGAGCTGTGTACCGTGTAGACGGGTACGTAAAATCTATTACGGTCAAACGAACGGTGAAACGAATCGCCTGCAAGACGAGCGGAATACCTATAACTATATGCATTGCACCATCTTCGCACAAATTCCTTGCAAATAATCACAAACTTCGAGACGGTACTTTTTTCAGCATCTCTATAACGTGTAGTTTGCCAATTTATGCTTCGTCATTGAGTACACCGAATGTTTCAGCACTCTCGACGGCATCGCGATTACACCGCAGCTTCGACGGAATCTCCGATCGTCGTCGATCGAGCTTCTCCCGCGGTTTCGCCGTCATCTAGTCAGCCGGATGATCGTAGAATCGTTTCGAGCAAGGGCAAAGGTAAGCAAACTGTGGAGTGGAAAGAGTAAAAGAAATTTCGAATAACCTCGGGGGACGGTTTATATCAATGCATATAGATACAATCTGTACCGTTTTATGATGATTGTCAGTCCGCGTTAGAAGTACTGAATCTTGAGAACGAAGCAAACGACGCAAGTGAAGGTTATCGCGGCGAATATTTGTATGCCGATCGTAACTTTCATTTTCTGGCAGATGATCCTTACTGTTGTTGAGATTTTTTTCTTTCTTTCTTTTTTTGTTTTTCATCCACAAAAGTGTAATTTTCGTATTCACGCAAGTTTGTACACGACGAGAACAATCCAGAATATAAAAGCCACGCCGACGAGGATAACCGTTATCTGCACGCAGACGCACATCCTCGCACATATTGAACGAATACCTTCATCATTCTGTCACTACGCTTTTTTGTCTCGACGACAGATGATGAGGCGAGAATGTCAAACAAAGGAAAACAACCGTATAAAATTCAAAAATATTTACATTTCTCTGATATTTCTCTGGGGGACGTATGTATGATTGTATGTACATGCATAGGGTATGTCAAACAAAACAAAAAATTTTCGAGGTGAAGCATCTGAAATAGAATATATCAGCCAAACATGAGCTCTTAAGATTAAAAATTAAAAAAAAGTGTTTCGGTAAATCTGTAGAAAACAGTCTGCAGACCGACAGTCACACTACATTTCCAAATACTCTGTAACGATTTGAAACTGATCATCGATATTATAGCTTTTGTTCATATTTTCATTATTTTAATTTTAGTATTTTAACGACTATATTTTACATACAAAACAATAATAATTTCGTAAATACGCAATGTACGGCTATCTCTTACGATGAAATCGTTATAAAATATCGATCTTTGGCCAAACAATCTCCTCGTAACCGTATCCGGCAATTTTCCTCAGGCCCTTGCCTTGGCAAGTATTGCGGTGCTGGCAGAGAGTGCGAAATATCTCCGGACGGGGAAGTCGCCCTTTGTATTTGCGTGAGACGGTGTTCCCGTCGGCACCGTCCGGTCTGCGGAAGCGACGGAAGGGTCTACGCAAACCACTGCGAACTACACCGTGCAGCGTGTAATTCTGGTATCCCGCTAATCGCCAGTAGGCTCATGCGATGCCTTCATCGAGCAGGTACGAGGGTTTGTAATGGGCTACTGTAACGATACCGAAATCACGGCGTTGCACACTTGTGCATCTTTCAATTTCATCCACTTTGTCCCTAATACGATGTAGTACGTGTGATGTTTAGACGTATAATACAGACATATGACTAACTTACAGGCATCAAACTAATCGATTAGGTATATACTCTTATCGGGAAATCTTCAACTCGGAGAAAAAAGTCACTTATTGTAACTAAATATTTTTTTCAAACCCTTCGTTCAATCTAAAATGAAAGTGCGTTCGAGGTAATCGATATTTTTTACGATTTCGGTATTAGAACTAGCTTTTTTTTTTTAGTAAGAAAATATAATAATATCTGGGGAATTTTGGTGATTAAGAAAGTGAAATAATTTTTTTTTTTACCTAACCAAGTAGGTTTGTCCTTCGAAGCAAAAAACCGATTTATTTATTATGTTGAATGACGAAGGGTAAACAAAATATTATTTCAAATCAAATAAGGAATTATTTCAATTTATAGCAATACCAACATTTTCTCCGAGTGTTTAGCTCATTAATTACGTACAGTCATCCTGCAATCGCATAGTTTTCGATGTCGCACGTTTCAGACGATCGCCCTCCGGACGCGCCGCGAGTTCTGCCTGTTGGAACCGCCGCGAATCTAACTCTAAAACCGCCTGATCAAAAAGATACGGGGCAGAACAACGTCAAAGAGAATACCATAGACACGGATAGTTATTATCTGGAGGATTGCTCAGCGCAGGAATACGAGATTATGAAGGTGGGTTGGTACGCTTGAAGAAAATATAATTGCGCGGAAAAAAGATGTGTAGGCATAAAAAAATAATTTTTAAATTGCTTTTAAGAATTCGCAAACTAATGATTGCAATTTTGAAAAATTAATATTTTCACCGATTTTCGGAAGTACAAATTTTCTGGCTACCATTTGATTTCCCCAATTTCTTGAGCTTTCCAGGTTTCGAAATTTATGGTGTTTTTTCATTTATCCCACAGGATAACCTGCTGTTATTCAATCACGCTAGACTCATGGCTCAGGATAACCACAGCAAGGAGTATCTTGTCAGCATAATGTTTTCACACTACGATCAGAATAACAATGGGAATTTGGAAAGAGAGGAGTTGGAGCAGGTGAGATGATCGTGTCTGTTATGCAGTTACGTCGATATCGTAATTAGGTGCGATTTCCGTGAGTCAAAAAGTCAGATAAAAATTCGGGATGCGTTATGAAAGATTTGACAAATAAGCAGAATGAATTCTGTTGTTTCGTGTATAAGTTTAAAATTCATGATTTTTCCAAACGGTATACAACCCCTCAATAATTGTTGAATCCTTACAAGATATTATAAAATCAATATAATGAAGCTAGACGTCCTGCAGAGCAGTTTAAAGGGTCGTCAACTTATATTACCGTATAATACTGACCAACGGATCGGACATCAATCATATTTTTTATTACCCCACTTCCCACTTCAGTTTACGAATATGTGTCTCCCAGATCTCTTCAATTTGAATACCGCACTTGTTGCACAATCAAAACGTATACGGCCTCCGTGACGAACGGTAAGCGCGACGTAACACGTAAAACATACAACGACCATTAATACCGTCACCTATATGACCCGTTTCACTTTGTCATGAATGTTTCTCTGGGAGATGATTAATGATTTTTTTACATGAAAAGGGTGCGTCACCACAACCCGTGAGCAGAATATAAGCTGCTGTCGTTATGGTGTCGCAATTGGGCGACAGCTTACATACAAGTCCGAGGATCGAAAGAATCTTCTCAAGCTTTTCTACCATCATTATTGTAAATATTGTTTTTGTTATTCCAGATTGCACAGCGCGAAGACCTGGAGCAGCTAAGCCGAGGTTGTTCACTGGGTCACATGATAAGTTACGACGACGCTGACAAGGATGGACGTTTAAACATCAACGAGTTTTACATGGCATTCAGCAAACTCTACAGTCAGTATGATCAATGTATGAAATATACGGGAGTACGAAAGTACCTATACATCAGTATTCAGTAATACCAAAATCACTTACTAATAATAATAATAAAAATAATAATACCCGTAAATCTGTGACGAGCAATCTAGTGTGACGGGTCTCCGAATTTCATATTGACTTCCAGGCGTATCGGTAGTCTCCCTGGACAAGTCGCGAGAGGTGAATCATGTCTCTGTCAGGGTTGGCGACAACGTTGAAATCAAATGCGACGTTACTGGAACACCGCCACCGCCCCTTGTCTGGCGTAGGCACGAGGCCGACGTTGAAACCCTCGCCGAACAGGAGGTGGAGTCACTTTAGTCCGCTAATGTTAATCCTATTAGACGCATTCAATGTTCGCATCCACTGTGTAAATGTTTCTTCGAAATTATACGTACTGTGTACCAAGATTCTGTGAAATTTGCCATTCTGCACCAGCAGATAGACAACCGAAGCTACATCTGAGGTCACCATGACCCAGGGGTTAACCACTAAAGCAGTCATTGTGTCACCCCTTACTGTAGCGATTTAGCTATCACTGTAATCACGTTGTCATCATAAAACCATCTGCAATCTAACAAATTATTTTTTTAATTGTAATCGTTTGCAATCATATCGCAGTCATTGTGATTACAGTAAGAAAAATAATAATAATAATAATAACCTGCACCAAAAATTTCTACAGCATTTAGAGCATGTAACGACTGAATTCAGACTAGAGAGTGCTATTAACAAGACTATTAATCTTCCCGTCTCGCTTCCCATTATCAGCTAGGCGAAAAGAGTACGCATTATATTTTGGTATACATTATTTAACTTGTAAAAACATAATCACTGATGATTACGTATAATTGCTGTTCTTTTGTAATCACGGTAGTCATGAAATTTTTCTGTAGTCATATGTAGTCCAATTTTCATATTTAAAAGGGGTAATCTTTTGCAATTATAAAAACCTTGATCTAGTCTGTGTAGTCTGCAATCAGTATGTCACTTTCTTCCGAGTGGCTAAGCCCTTGGCTATGGCAGTTTGTCTATTTGTCCGAGTCACACACCTTGTAACGAATTTTGGCCAATCTCAAATTCTCCGTGTCATGCTAAAAACGTTGGACTTGATTCTTGATACACTCTACAAATAAGTAGCAAATCCATTGACTTTAGACGCGAATTGATTTTTGGTATGAGGTCACTTTCTGTGACGTATTGTAAGGTCTGATTAAACCAGAGAAACAGACTGTACCACCATTTCTAAAAAGATATGATTGAGAAAGTCCAGATTTTGGTACTGAACATTTTTCAAATGAAATCGAGCTTCACTTTCCATCAGGCTTGATATTAAGGTCGTCAACTTGCTCCTGTAATCGATGATCTTCCAGATCCGAGTTTTCAACGACGGAAGCCTCTATTTGAAACGAGTCCAGCTCGTCCACGCTGGTAACTACACTTGTCACGCCCTGAGGAACAAGGACGTAGTTCAGACGCACGTGGTGACGGTTCACAGTGAGTACGGCGCTCCTAAAACTTTCTTAAATTGTTGGATAATCAGATTGCGGTTCATCTTCCGAGTGTCCCTCAACTTCCAGCCGTCCCTGAAGTCCGCGTTACGCCACGACTCCAGTCGAAACGACCTGGTGAAGAGGCCACGATGTGGTGTCACGTGGTAGGCGAGCCTCTGCCTCGCGTCGAGTGGCTCAAGAACGACGAACCCCTGCGCCTCAAACAGGGCGACGACGATGACGACGAAGCCGTCGGGGATGACGATGGCGACGATGGTGAAGATGACGATAGTGGGAAGTACGATGTCGTTGGTAATGGGACCAGGCTAGTCGTTAGAAACGTTGGATACGCCGACACCGGCGCCTACATGTGCCAGGCTACGAGTGTGGGAGGGTTGACCAGGGATATAAGCAGTTTGGTGATTCAGGAACAGCCCACACCGAGTGCGTAATCCCAGTGTGGAAAATTTTTTACTTGAAAATTCAGATACTACACAGAAAACATTGGTGAATGTTGGTAATTTATGTCTCGACAACCAAATATTCAATTCGAATGGGACGTGTTTTATTAAAACGTACATTACAGACTTTGCTTTATTTAGATATTATTTTCATTGATAATAAAGTCAACTATTTCGCTTAGTGACATATTTTGCGGTGTTCAAGATATTTCGAAAACTGCTCCAACGACTTACTTCAACTTTAGACAGTTATTCTTGAAAAGTTTATTCTCTTGGCCACGATTCCATTTTTTATCAACTTTGCGCTTCCCTTGTTTCAGAGAAAAAAGATAATACAGAAAATTGTTATTATACAAATCACCCCGGAAACGAAACGTTGAGTTTTCATCATCTTCACATTTTAATTTTTTTCAACAAAACCTGACGCAGAGGATAAACTCTCTAAGAATACTGTCTTAAAATAAAGTAAACCGGTTGCGCTGTTTTTAAGATACCATAGGCACCGTAAAACATATCATTGATTGTCAGTGCATGCGCGCATTACAGAAAAGAACACTTAACTCCTAGGACTTAAAAGTAGTCTTGTAGTACTCTGCGCATGCGCATTCGCATACTCACTCGACCGTAATAGAAACGGGTACTTTGTGTACGGAAAACACGCATGGAAAAATGCATAAAACATGTTTGCGTTTTATAAAAATATTGAAACGCAGTTCGATTACCATAATTTTGAATAAAACAAACCCCAATCGAATTGAATAATTTTTTACCCCCATGCGTATATAACCCCGTATCAAAATTTCTCACCATTTTTATTCATTCTTTGGTTCAACTGAAATCCGATTTCAGACTTCTGTGATAGACTAACTCTTTTTTTCGGCAATACACTAGAGTCCAAATTGCCAGCCTCTTCGGGAGAGTTTTCAGTCGCATTAAATTTCGAAGCGTGCAAAATCTCCACCAGAGCAATGAATTTTATTTATCTTGGGATGCAGCCGCTGCAAGTGAGGAGCGGAGGTTTTTCTCCTTCCACGAATGGGGTATATCAATTTACGAGCCATCCGCCTGCCGACTGTATCATCAAATCAGGTCTTCGGATATTATTCCTGGAACACAGGTAAAGACACGTATACCTAATATCATAGACTTTTCCTATCACGTACAGAGAAGAAAGAATTAGGAACCTTATTATGAATAATAATGGTTTTTATCCCCTTCTCTTCCTTCGGAATAGGAGTACGTTTGTGGTGAAAAGAGCGTAAGTTGTTCCTGGGGAAGGGCGATCAACGTGGCAAATCGGTACGTGTACGTAACTCAGCCGGAGAAGGACCGCATCTTGGTGATCAGTAAAATCCAGATGGTGGTGGTCGACGTAAGTTTTCAATGACTGCGCTTGCATCTTCAGCCTATTTTAACCGACCATGTTGTAAGCTATATTCTGTTACAACCAGATTAATAGTTTTGGAGATATAACGATATTTGTAAGCCAAGTTATAAATATAAACATGAATCTTCTGCAGGTCGTCGCAACCGATAAATATCCCGTCGAGCTGCACTACGTTCCAACACTTGACCAGGTCTGGCTACTGAATTGGAGGAGCATGCGGGACACCGGGATAAAAACCGTTCAAGTGATCCGGGACGCGGCTCAGAAGCGAAAACACCGGACCGTTCATCCAGAACCAATCGACGGCCAATTCGACCTGGTCAAGGGTCTCTATATACCAGGGCACCAGGTACGAGTCGTAAAGTTGTCAGTAATAATTTGCATCTCAATTTTGAATTAAAAAAATAACGATTAAAATGTATTAAAAATTATATCTCTTCACCAATCACAGGAGATCGGTCATACCTACAAATATGGATACGTGACCCACACGAATCAACGCGGGATGTACAAGCTGGATCTGGCGAATATGCGATACACAAGGAGCGTGGATTTGGCACCGTACAGCTGCGTCCCGACGAACATTCAATTTCCCGCTCTATGTGAGTAAAAAATTCTGAGAAATTGGCCGTTTAATATTTATTACTTTATCCCGTCTCAACAAGTCCAATATATTCAAAACAAACCATTTATCTTCTTCGCAGACGGATTCGTTATTCTTCAATGCGAAGAGCCAGTTACCGGGAGAGCGACGGGGCAGCTTCTTCTCGATTATATCACGGATGCTGTGCTCGCGCACAAGCCTGGACTCGTTGGAAGGCCTCTGATATCCCCGGACTCTCGTCATCTGGTCACCCTCGATAGACAAGAGAGCGGAGTCATCCTCGTAGTACAGGAAATATTGCGTGGGTATCTTTGCAGTAGTTTATCATTGCCGAAGGGCCATTCCCTCGAGAAAGTCAGAAGAAATTTAACTATTGGAATTTAAATTGTCAATCGACGGGACTCCACTAATTTGAATGTTTGTTGGAATCACGGGAAATTAATCGAGATTACTGAAATGATTCGAAATCATTGAAAAACATTTGAAAATGACACGATAATGCCGAAAAAATCGCGCAAATTGTTGCAAGTTTTACGGTAAACGCCCAAAAGTTTCCAGTTGATTGCTATCCTATTATGGGATGTCCTTGGTATCTAGTGATTTGTCGTGATATTATCGAAATCAGAAAAGCCTAAAACGCTAAAAACTCATCGGAAATCGGAGCAATATTGCAAATCGATGAAAGCTACTGAGTATACCGAAAATCAATATAATAAACTGAAATCATTCATTTGACTCCCAAGTGAATGGCCCTTCGATTATTCCCTTTACGTTCAGTATGAAAATTCTATAACGGGTATAATTCTCCTTAAACTTCAGCGAGCGGTTTGAAATTTTCGTTCGACGTCAAGACATCTCTCAACATAAGCGACATCACTTTTTATCCATCGCAAACAACCCACGGATGCGATCTGTACGCTTCATCGACGGACAAAGAGGATATTCTGTTTTTGAATTTAGCCACAGGTATGCAACCCAGTACTTCTGCTGATGCGAAATTGCAGGGAATTAACGGTGCAAGGAAAGTTCTATACCAATTTACAACGGTCCGCGAATTCCAATTACAGTACTCGCATAGTTTCAACTATTAATAATAAACTCGAAACCTACGAACATTAATCTTCATTAAAGAGCTTATTTCAACTCTATCAAAGTTCCGAAATTCCAACGAATTTATACCTCGCACCGTTGAACTCTGAATTTGACGAGAGCACCGTCGCAGTGCGTGACTAAAAATCATCATAAATCCGCAGGAAAAGTTGAGATGATCACAGGCGTAGGAAAAGCAATGCCGACAATTCTTGCAAAATGGGGAAATCCGAACAGACCTATCGTGGATAGCGGAGTATTTGGTCGATATATGGTGAGCCCCTCGAGCGAAGCCCTGTTCGTAATAAACGGAGAGACGCGGACGGTAAATTGTGAAATCGGCGGGCTGGTACGACCGAGTGCCGTGGTTTGGCTGACGGTTCCGAATCATTAGATATTAACAGAGGCTGATCCCCATCCCTCTCGTTCCTTTCATCTCAACTTAGTTTTAGAAGGGAAAAATATCGTCAACGGTAACGATGATGTGAATTGCCGTGCCGACTCAATTTCACCTTTGTGTGTTACGCATCTTCGGTTAGTTAGTAAATAATATGAGTGAGTGTAACGTGGTAAGAGCGAGGAATTTGATTCCTTACCGAAAACAAGAAATTCCTTTTTAAACGGTATTATGATAAATGTAGCGAAGGATAATTGTACGTTTAACACCTCTCCCCCCTTGCCATTTCCCATCCTTTTCCACAAAATCAACACATTTTAATCACCGTACCACCACGACACACGCGAGCACTTTAAAACTTCAATATATGATATATATATCATTTTCATATACTAATTGGTAAGATACACACCGTACACAATAACTAGTGATAAAGTAATAGATTATTATTATTATATATATATATATATTATTGAAATGTTTGAATATAGCATTTTTATGGAGTACTCGCCTGTTCGCGGCGTGTGTAATTTAAAAAATATATAGTGGTTAGATGAGACTAATCTCAACGTTTGACGATAAATACAAAAAAAAAAGAAAAAGAAAATTGTGAAAAAAAATGTTATTTTGTATCGGAATAATATAAAGTGAAAAGAAAAGTTTGTAATCCAGAAAAAGAAAAAATTAAAAAAAAATACAACTATTTATGAAACAATACTTACTTCTCGATTATTTAACCCTCCCATTTTCACTTTTCTACTTGTTCGACGTATATTTTAATAGTTATACCAAATACACGTTACTGTATTATTATTATAATACAGGTATTGCTGAGGCCAAACTCTTTTCCTCCTCAGTTTATCTACAGTATTTTGGTATAACCAAATCTTGCTATGCATTTATTATAATAATACAATTTACGGGCGTTCTTTAAAAATTTATTTTACATTGTCTTGGATGATTTATTCCAATTTTGAATACCTATAATGAGATTCAACCGTAGATTTAACAAAAATGAGATATTTATTTCTTCATTCATTGCACCTTCCCTACTTCATTTCAGTGCACTTTGCTGTGAAAGCTGGTGGTGACGGTTTTTATCAAGTACCGATCATATACGCTTCTCAAATAGGCAATCGAACTTTACAGAAATTTTCCTAATAAATTACGTTTATCTAAGTTTAATCCGAGGTTTAGTCGAATAAAGCGTCTATATAATCAACTATAGTACAAATTTAACATAGTAATTATAATATAATTTCACATACTTCATGAGAATTATGTTCGTGTGTCTTTACGCCACGGTGTCGAAAGTGATTTATATTTCCACGCATAATACGATTTTCCTTCCTCGTCCTATTGTTAATCCACCACCACTATTGTAGATCAAATTTCAAAAGCAACAAACCAAAATGCATCTTACACCGTGGTTACGTATTTTTTGCTATCAAGATCACTCGCCTATTGGTTGTTTCGGTTTCGTTTATCATTTTCAAGGGCAACGGATACTAGAACGATTTCGTGACAAAACAGTGACCCATTATGATTTATAGCATAATTTTTTCCCTTTTTCTTTCATTGTTGAAGTTTGAAGGCGAAACATTAATTGAACTACAATATAAACGTACCTAGCGATACTGTAATAATGCTGTATTCATGATAAATGAACGATGTATCCATTATAATATATTCGTTAAGTAATACACAGTTGGTACGACACCTAACAACACTTCGACGACGATCTTAAAACATATTTACTGGAAAAACACGTGTACCGCAGTGGCGTCAAATAGAAGAAAAAATCGCTTACATCTCACCGCGGCGTTATACCCGAACTGAAAAAACCGCGAATCATCGTCTCTGTAGTTAAATGTTACAAGGTTTAGCACTCGTACCTTGACGACTGTAAAACAATATATACGCGTTGCTGAAATCTTCCTCCTGTGGCTTCTGTCGCGTTGTTACTTCGTCGTTATAATAATGCCACGTGTCCGTTCTAGGGTTGCGAGCATACGCTGTGTAATGTCCGGCTGATACACCTATGAAAAGACGTGCGCGTTTGGTGGTAATTTGTTTGTCAAGAAAAATAGAAAAATTACAAGGAATGAATTTTCGAAACAAACTGAGATTTTGTTTTGCAACACGCACCTCCGAAGTGACAGACGCAGGCATAGAGATCATAAAGGTGCCTTCCGATGCCGAGACCAACTAGAGGGAAGGTAACCTTATCGTCAAGCTTCATGCTGACACATTCATAGAACACGAATCTGTGGTTGAAAATTGGGTAAAATAAAAAATCGCTTCTGCAAAAAATCTGATGCAAGAATTGTGTACCTCAAGTTGCTTCAAAACCTACCGTTTAAGGTATACTATAAGGAACTTAGGGTATCGGTGGACGGTTAACGTTTTTGTAGCACACTGATTGTGCTCACATTTTGGACAGAACCAAGGATTGTGCTCATCCAATGTCTCGCTGAAAACAAAAAATAACAAAAAACATACGATTACACATTAATTATTAACATACAGAAGGATTCTAAATAAATTCGAGAAATAATACCTTTGACTAAATGCTTGCAGGCAATCGTACAATGACAGGGGACGATGAGGTCTCTGTTTACTGACACTGACGTGATCGACAGGTTGTATGATATTCGGTACTGTATCTGTATATCGTACCGCAAGTGTATCCCCATTTTGCAACGCTATCATCCCCGAATCCGGCACTCGACAGCCCGTACAATGGGCGGTGTACATGCAACGGGAACAATGGTGACCCTGGAAATATATAACCAGAATTTATTGCAAATTCTTTAGGAAGATCTGATAATTGTTGATAGAAATCGACTTATTATCGCGCCAACAAGGTTTTAGAAGATGTACTCACCTGTCCGTCAACAAAATGTATGCTGTAGGGTGCCTCTTGCGGCACAACCTTCTTGACAACGTCGTACAAATCCTTAGCATTAACCCTGGAAGGTAATTTAACTAAGTGTGGATAACCGTAGAGCTTGGTGCCTTTCCGATTGTTGGTTCCCTTGTTACTGTCGTGCCTTAGGACCAGTGGAACGTTAAGGTTACGAATAGCCGGCCTCGGGCGACCAGTTTGATCAATCTTAGTAAAAGAGGAGGCCGTCACGAACGTTGAACAAACTGGGCAGATTTGAGGATCCGTTTGGTTCTTGAAGTAGTTCTGTTGGGCAATACGCACTCGTCTCTCAACTCTCTCACTTTAGCTTTATCCCACACATGTCGGACCATGGATGATGCGGGGGATCCAAGTACGGAGGCGTGACACCGCAAATAAACTCTAACTCTCTTGTTGCAACAAGCAACTGGAAATTTTCCATAACAAATCATACGTACCGGGACGAAAACAAATTGGTAAAGCTATTTGCCAAACAACGCCACTATCAATAAATGGAGCGGGTGAAGTTGAGAAACGTAAAGGTAAAGGCAGAAGAATCCAGGGAATACTCACTAAAATTTTTAATAATCTAATCGCATTATGTTTACAGTCCATTTTAGAAGACTGAAAACAGCAGTAGAACTGTATATTTTAAGAGTGAATAATCCCTTGCAAAATCAAAAAGTAAAGAATCATATATGAGTAATTTGCCATAGCTAATCGGAATTGATTCAGAAATAAGATGAATAAATGATTGAAAGCCCTCAGTAATAAGGCAGCATCAGACTAGTCTGAATTGAGTTCTGCGAGAAAAATATCGCAGCTTGCAGATTGTACTAAAACAGCTGGTCACACGGGATTCCAACTTGATTGAAGTCGCCTCCACAGGTTGCATACCTCATGTCCCTGCATCCCTGGCAATGACAAAATCAAGCTATTTCTGGTTCCCGTGCACGCTATTATAGCGTCACCCTGCTAGAGCATATAGCGACCTTATCTCAGACCTTCCCGAGGCTGGTGTATGGTAACAAAAATGTACCTTGCTTGTAAGCCTCTGCTGCTAGATTGACACTGCCTTGTCTCATC
Organism: Neodiprion pinetum; assembly: GCF_021155775.2. Classification (NCBI taxonomy): domain Eukaryota; kingdom Metazoa; phylum Arthropoda; class Insecta; order Hymenoptera; family Diprionidae; genus Neodiprion; species Neodiprion pinetum. The sequence goes on from NC_060234.1 coordinate 22,882,024, forward strand.
ATTGGGCATTGTGACATTTGAATACATTATTTTTTTCCCCACAAATTATGAAGAAATGATAAGAAAACCGTGCAAAGAGCAATGATCGACTCATTAAAGTATCTACAGGAACTGAACACGATAAATGTATTTTCCTTGCAATAACAAACGACTGTCATGTGTGTAAACGGGTTAGGCATTCGGTAAGGCACGAGAAAATAAAGGTAATCAGAAATTTTTTAAGCAGGCTCACCTCGATGCAGAGGTCACACATAATAAAATTACAGCCACTTCCACCATGCTTCTTTAGATCCCCATCAAGTTCTTCCAGGCAAATTGTACAGGGTCCGATTTCTTCACTTACGCCACTTCCTGTATGGCATGTTTCGGTTTCAGTCACGCAATCTCCACCGCCATCAGACACTGATATATATGCGCTCGGAGGATCAGATAATTCAAACGCATATATCGACCGGTTAGTGTCATTTACGTATTTTAATAGAGAGTTGTCGTCCTGAAAATAAAATTGCATCGTTAGGATTGAGTTGCTGATATTGCATATCAAGGTCAACGTGATTACAAATTGTAATTAAAATATTTGTACAGCAATAAGTAGCTCTGCTACAAATACTTTAAGCAGCAGAGGTGTTCTACTGCGGTTTACGTTTCTTTTGGAGGGCAGTATCGGCGAATACTAAAGCTTCATAATAAGTCACCTTCTTGACCCTCCTTAAATAGGCTTTGGAAAAAATAATTCGAATTGACATATAGGTAAAAGAGCAAACAGTAGTTGCAAATGAACATTGCATGTTTAAATTAAGCAGAAGCACGTACTTCCAAGTATTAAAAAAAAAAAAAGAAGACAAATACAAAATATGATCTACGTATCACACAAATTAAAGCAGTGAACAACATCGGCTTTTACCAATATCCTAGCTATGTGATTTTCTAAGACCTCTGCTAATGCAACATTAGTAGTGGCAACATCTGTCTTTCCCAGAGTTCGCAACAATTCTTCTTTCAGTTTTCCGATTCTCGACTGCTTGTTCAGTGAAACAACGCAACGTGTGGGCGCGCCTCCGATAGCCGGGATATACGTCACAGCCAACTGCCTCTCCATGGCTCGAGGGAGAGGCACCGAAAGGTACATGAAGGGCTCATAGGTGACAGAGATGTGTTTGCAGACTGCACAGATGACCTGTATCGTTGAATTCGATTTTAAAAAGTTGATAAGAGGAACAAGAATGATTCAATTTTACGGAACAGATATGAATAAACGTTTGCAAATCAAACTTCCTACTTTTATAAGTTGCAAATCTACTGCTAAGTCTCAATACCGCATATTTGTTGAGAAAATAAGTAAAATGTAGAAACGTTCACAGCATGTTAAGTTTTTACTTTTTTTAATAAACCAACCGTGCTTTTAAATTGCCCTTGGAACGTATCTACAATCACACTTCTATTCTCTGTGAGATGTTTTGCCCAGTGTCTATCGGCCTCAGCCTCTGTCTCTCCTTGAGTAGCGATCGCTCCATTCTCACAGTTAAGTAGCACTCTAGAACACTGCGACTCACTACCCCCTAGTCCGTCTTTCCGATGATTCTTTTCTTGATCATCTAGCCGCATTCTCTTGACATTACACTTTTCAAGACCACTATCACACTCAGCGTCAGATCCACTAGATAGACAGTCAACACTGCGATTGCCAGCCTGGACGTTTACTTCTTTTATTCGTTTGATACTGATACTTTTATTGTCAAAGTCATGATTCTCGGTTAGATTCGAATTTTCTAAAGCATTTCTACGGATATTTTCTTTAGGAAACTTTTGAGAGTCATAATGAATCTCGTTGTTGCTTTCCTGTGTTGTGACCAAGAAGTTAGCATTGCTAGTTTTAGCATCCTTCAAAATATCATATAAACCATGATAGCAACTGACATTGTTGGTCGTCAATACATTATCTAATTTGTCTAGTCGGAAATCATTTCCGTTCAATGCCACATCCATATCTGGATCTTCTTGCATTTTATTGTGAATAAAATTAGACTTCGTTTCCACTATTTCGTCTGAATCCAATGTCTCCTCATCATCATTTAATAGCGATCCTCTGGGCGAATTTGCTGCACTGTCTGTCTCAGCCATCGGTGAATCTGAATCTTCAAACAATAGTAATTATTATTTTTGTTGTTATTATTAGTACAGTATGATGATGTTTATGTACTTCAAATGGACAATTTTTTCATACACCATGAAACCTATCTGAAGCCAAATACACTGTAAAAGTATAAACAATGTAACTTATAGATATACCTTACCTCTGGGTGAGCCGGCCATCGTGACATTTGGGCTGTTTGGACACTCAGGAGAAGGGAGGTTGTCATATATTTCACGAGGTTCGACAGGAATGGAGTCAGCACCACTGACAGAGGTAGTGAGAGTCGTATCAGGAGGAGCCAAATTTTGCAGAGGCTCATTTGAGTCGTTTAATTCAGGAGTAGTAGCAGTAGCAGATATTTCATGGTTTTTTGTCAATTTCGCAGTGTTCATTTGCTCATGCAAAGAGTCTAATAGGAGAGCTAGAAACTCCTGACAGTCATGCTGCAATAAGTACAATTTTGGCTATTCAATAGTGCCAGAAAAACTTTGAGGAGGTTTAGCAAATCTTATATAGTCACTAACTTGTCTGTAGTCTTTGAATTGCGGATGATAAGTTGCAAGTGCCTGTTTAAATTCTGCTGGCCTGATAACGCTATACCTGCCGGACCACATCTTTCCTAAAAGCGCTCCAAAATGAGCCATCAACGATCGTGGGTGCACCATGGGCTTATCACAGCTTAACTCCGAATCAAGGAAATGACGCAGCACTGGGGGAGTGGCTGTTAAACATTGCAGTCCAGCAGCCATAAAACAGGTGTTCCCCAAATTGCGAAGACCACACACGCCTGGTGGCGTTGTTACTTCTGCATAACAAATTCAAAAGGTTTTATATGAGCTTGTAACTACAATCAAATTTACACACAAAAAAACTTGCCAGTCTTTTATCCTGCTACACCAATGCACTTACCAATCGCAGAATCATTCTGATCATCGTCAGCCTCAGCAAAGAGATTGTTGAGCATTGGCCCACCAGGTGGAAGAAAAGGGCCATGCTCGACGCCAATCAAGGAATCCCCAATAGGGTCAGCACCAACGTCGACAAAATCCTCTAGTCCCGGTGGCGGTGGCAACGGAATGACACAATCACCAGTGATGACATTAGCTTCCGTCCTAAAAAAATCATTATGAGAAATTTTGAGGAAAGTTTAGTAAGATAAAAGAAAGACAGTTGCAGCTGAGGGTGTCTCACCACGTGTTCTCAATGCCCATGTTGTTGCTGGCGGATGGTATATAATCCTCTTGAAGAGTAAGATTATGGTCGAGAGAGGAAGCCAGAGGACTGAGTCCCGTTGGCTCTGGGGCGTCCGGGATTTCGGATACTCTGGGCGGTTCAATCGCCAAAATACCTCCTACTCCTGCGTCGTTGACTTGGGTGTCCATTCGGACCGCGCCAAAGTCTGGAAACCAGACACGATTTGAGTACGAAAGACGGATAAAAACGGAGACAAAGACAGAGACAACGACCCGCCTAGTAATTCTAACCTATCATATGGGGCGTCTTTGTCTAGACTCTGCGCGGCGAAAATACCATTCAGTTACGAGCAAATACCGAATTCTTAGAAGTTGAAACACGTTGTCTTTTTTTTAGTCGTATATAAGAAACCGAGATTTAAGAGACGGAGGCCGAAGCTCGTCCCTGCCGCGGGCACAGAGTCCCGTAAATCAAGTACAAGTCACGCTCGTCGTTCAATAAGGAATGTTGAGAATTAGAGAGCGCGTTATTCGCGAGTCGAAACCTGGTCAAACAAAAGTATCCTCTTGCAACGATAACGTAATTTGTATTTACGTCAATACGCCACGTATCCGACGACGGTTAAGGCGAAACTTTGATAGCGCGGTGAAACTTTGTTTTTATGACTTCTTACAATTCTACCGTGAAATCCACCGAAGCTATTTCGCTCGCAATCACGTCAGGCCGCCATTACCCCCAGAAATCAACATGTCCGACGTGGTGTGCAGAACGGGTGGGAAGACGTGGAAAATTGTGTTTGCGCGAAAAACGAATTGAGCAATGGTCATGAAACCAGCTTATAAGAATAAAATTCTTGAAAAAACATGCAAACCGTGAATCACTAACACTAGGAAATCAGAGAAAGAAAATGATCATCAATTTCATCTATGCTGTAATTTCAAATACCGACGATCGGCTAACTGTGGACTGACTGAAGACTGCTGGCTTCGTGCGTAAATCAAAAATGGACGAGATAAATTCAACGTAAATTCTTTGTTAAATAGCGCCCTCTGCGTCCTACCCTGCAGGCTCAACTCGAGTCAGAAGATGGTCGATACTGTGTGTTACCATCACTTAACGCTTCTACCCAGATAATGTAAAGTCAGATATTTGACTATGGGTGCGATGCTACTATCTCCATAGAAAAGTAATATGGCTATTTGTGTATAAGCGATGCATCCATGTACATTAAGTGAAGCCTTATGGAACTTTTCGTAAACAAAAATGGACGAGATAAATCCGTCGTAAAGCGACGTTCTCTGTGTCTTTTCTTGCACGCGCAACTCCATCCGTCAAGCGGTCGGTACGGAAAGACGACAGGAACTGACGTTACCATCGCTCGCCGCGTGTACCCAGATCGCAACAGGCAATCGTCAGCAGAAAAATAATTTAGAAAAATTTAAAGATTATCAATGTTCCTTGTTTCAACTTCTAGTCATATTACCTGGTTCAATTGCGACTCTGTCTGCTGACCCCCCAACCCAAGATTGTTCGAAAATTTATTATCAAGTGGCCCAGGTTACAATTACTTATATCTGTCCACTTTATTATACATTTATGGAAGTGCCCGTGTTGATTGTAGAAATTTCGAATTTGTAAATACGTATTTCCGACAAAGTCGATACTATTTTAAGCGGAATTTTAGCACTTTTCCCGTAACCCCTAATATATAATATTACCCAGAGGATACAATTCTGTGATAATACTATATATTGAATATCAGAAACTAATGACTGATGTTACCTGAAGACGGATTTTTCGGACTCTTAATAATCAAATTCTCATCAATTATCTAAGATTTACCTGTTAAAAAAATACAAATGAAAGATTGCAAGACCTTTCGGAAGCTTCAAGATTGTTCTACTTCCAACCATCCATTGGTCTTTTCTGAGACAAGATTCTCATCTATTGAAGTATTTCTATACAGGCCCGCCAACAAAGTTTAAGAATTTTGCAGACTGAGGGTGAAAGACGAATTTTTCTAAGCGAAGAGGAGACATTTACAGACCGTTAATGAGTTACATTATATATGTTAAAATTACAAGGAACTTGTTAGAAATTCATGTGATAGCTTAGTAATCATCCAAGAAAAATGTGTTCAGGTGGAATTTACTCTGACTAAACTAGAGAAATCCGAATGTATCACGATTCCACATGCGTTACTCATTATCCAAGCATGAAGTTTATTGTCAATGAGTTAAATTTCAGCAAGAATCAAATTGTCATTCGAAAAACTACAATATGTTAGTATTCTACTAGTGAAAATGAGTTCACTTATGCTCGTTTCCACACCAACGCAAGCGGTAGAGCGCCCGACGCGTTTTCTTTTTACGTGGTATCCCCAGTAGGCCTACTCCACGGAGAATAGTTGCAAGATCGATCGTACGTTCTCCAAAACATTGCGAATGAGTTTTTTTCACATGTTAATTACGCTAAATTGTTTCCCAATAAATTTGTACCCGCAGAAATTCGCAGTTTGTCCGAAATTTTACAGTTCATTTAACCCGCTGACTCGTTATTATCGATGAAAGATGGTTGTTTTAATTATGGATGAAGGGTGATTGTTATCTTATATCCGAAGGGCGATTGACTTTGGATGTTCGCAAACGGATTTTTTTCTTATGAGATATGAGATAACCACTGAAATAGAGAACCTGGTGAATACGCAAATCAATCAGAAACTGGACCAAGATCGAAAACACGAATCCCTGTAAGACTTTGGCATTTATCTATCGGAAGACGATGCAGAAATCTCTGAAGAAATGGAAACAAATCGGAGTAGAATAAGCACAACCACCCAGATACGACAGAGCTGTATAATTCTACAGTGAAATACAAGCCAAACATGACCTACGAGCGATTCGATAAAAAAAAAACTCTTACACTACAACGATCGCAATAAAAGACCGTTTAACCAATATAAAAAAAAATACAGCTGAATAAATTTTACTACAGTTTGTGATCATGATGATTCTGAACCACATTGCTAAATCTGTGTATCGATGAAAACAGATGACTGACCCTGAACTAGACCTAAGCCTCAAAAATGAAACGTTCATTTTTCAATACAGTCAACGGAACTCACGTTACCTGGAAAAGATGAAAATATAATTAGTGACATACGTCGATACAGACACAAATATACTTAGCTTAGGTAAGTGAGCAATATAATTAACGAAAAAAGAGACGAACTGATTAGTTAAAACAGACTGAAGATTTGTTTGGCTGAAACAGGCGAGAAGTTTGATTAGCTAAAACGGACAAAAAGTTTGATTACCTGATACGAATAAAAAGTTTGATTGGCTGAATCGGACAAGAGGTTTTATTAGCTGAAACAGACAAAGAGTTTGATTAGCTGAAACAGACAAAGAGTTTGATTAGCTGAAACAGACAATAGGTTTAATTAGCTGAAACAGACAAAAGGTTTAATTAGCTGAAACAGACAAATGGTTTTATTAGCTTAAACAGACAAAAGTATGGTTAGCACAATCACAAGTCATACACTGACAAAAAATGGGTCAAGTCCAACATGATATTCACTTTAATATTCGCTGCTTCGATTATTATTTGCATGGCTGAGTGAAAAATATTTTAAATATTTTGATTCGACATCTCTTTCTGCTTTGAGTTATTGTAGTGAATATTTTTTTCTACCGAACATTCTATAGTTCTTAGTTCATTTGTTACAAAATTGGTTTTGTTGCCCTAAAATAGAAAATAATATGATCAGTCAAACAAGTATTCTTGTTCCTGCGCGTTGAGCGCTGGTTTTCAAATGTCGCACTTTCTCTCATAACTGAAGGGTATCAAGTCCACGCGCAAAAGGCGTCGTGGAACTTGAAAATTTTATAATTCGTTGAAAAGTTGCCTGAAGAACTGTAAAATCAGCACGTTGAGAGTGCGCAACTTTTTTATATACTGTTTGCAAAATAGACGTGCAAAAAAACGTGTCCAACTTCAGTTATTAATTTACGCCCATGAAGCTCCGTCCAATTTTCGTTACTAATTTACGCGCATGAAACTGCGTTCAATTCTCGTGATTAATCTACGCGCAATAAGGCGCGACAGATTAAACTCTCAAAAAATTTGTATTTTCTGGAACTTGTCCCAAAAATTCTGTAGAAACCCAATCCGCATCTGCATCTTTTAGATATCATACATTGCTATGCGGATTGTTGTTCTCAGATTACAAATCAAATTGAAATTGGGAGAGAGGTTGGAGGGCATGCATTATTGTGTGGCGTGACGGTCGGCGGTCCTCTTCGACGCGAAGTCTTCGAGCTCAGCATCTCTCCCCATCTAGCGTACCACGGAACGCGATAGATGGTCCAGAGATGCGTTTTGCCCATTCAGACGATCACAGAGATTAATCGAATGGAATAACGATCGGTAATGACTAAATAATTGAATTACATAACGACTGAAAAATGGTTGCACATTTACAATAAGTGGAAAATTCAATTTCGTTTATATTCAAATGTTTTCAAATACTCGAGAGACTCGAATACGGAGTCTTTTGGGAAAATTTCTGTGATCGTTTCACGCTGTGGATTACAAAAGTTAGTAGCATCACGGTACATCGCGACCTTCCTACCCTCGCCTGTTTCCCAACGAAGCCACCCAACGGAAAAGAGAGATTCACACACTCATGCATAAACCCCGCGACGGATCCCAAAACGTCTACCTACCTACCCGGTTACCTATATTCGACCTAAACGATTCTCCATTTTTTCCAACAGACATCATTCTTCATCATTTGCGCCGTGGTCACTGACTTACATTTTCGTTGGTTACCTGTTGGGAGCAAAATGTTTTTGTATCGTAGTCTGCCTTCTCAGAATACAGTATCGCGGTTGTATCCCGCCAACTCTAATATTGCATTTGTTATTTTAGTAAATTTTGGCAGACTATCGGTACATTAAGCTTTTGTAAAAGTGATTAAAACATCTTGAATGCCAATTAGCATTTTTCTAAGCGAGCTAAGCCTGCAGTTGATCAATACTTGTTGGATGTTAAAAGATTGAAAATTTACGTTACGTTATGCCAGACTTTGGAATTTTATCAATTTAACAATAATGTTGATATTTGAATACTTTTAGAACCTCAGGTGAACCCACCACTTAAACGGCATCATCGGTAAATTCGAACGTAGATTATTACATCAGTTACGAAGTACAATTCGATCTCGCGAGTGCCGAGTAAGCGATGGTTACCTGTCGCGATGCTCATTCCACTTTTAGCAACGTGTAAAATTACTACCCTTAAGTAAGCTACAGTAAAATAAATTGCGAAAAAACAATTATTCGACTGAAAGTCAAGCACGTTGCGATCGTGAATGAGCCTATCCATGCAGCTAAGAAATCGAAGATTTGTGTAACAATTGTTACCGCCACGCCACGTGACAGAGGAATCCCAGGGAAATACCCGTAACCTAACACGTGCAAACTCACCAACGTTGCCGAGAAATGGAAAAGTTACTAGGAAGTCGCTGCTTAAATCTGTAAAAAACAAGACAAGACACTTGAATTAATTTAGCAAATTGGCTTTTCGGTTTTCAAATGACTTATTACTGTTGTCTATTTTCATATTTATGCACTCCATGTTATGCAAGAACAAAAGTTCGGCCTCAAATGTACCACCTTGAATTATCAATCCATAATTAAAATTAGTATTGTTACCTCGACTCTGGGCTGCTCACACTTTCATACGCAGCAGTTCCTGTGGCACCTCAGGTTTATTGGTGAAGCGATGCACTTTTTACATCATACAGATCTTCACTAGCCTTTTATAGTCCAAAAATCCACACCACAATAACACTCACTGATTCTGCACTCACTTTTTATGCTACAGCTGTCTGTTTGAACCGACTGAATAATCTTGCTAACAATGCAACAGCGTATTTGCCGAAAATAAGCCAAAAAAATAGTAAAATTCGCACACGACGCACAGAGACAAAACACATATCACTAAAATCTGAAGTTACACAAAACAATGAAAACTCGGGACACGAAATTCACCTTCAAGGTTCGCAGGATGTTTTTGTATCAGTGACTCGGTTTTTCTTCAGGCTACACGCGGCTCCTCGTGTATTATTCACAGATGATTATGGTGGAAATGCACTGATCGAATAACGTTACACAACCTGAAGAACGCGGTCTGAATGTTGAACTGATACTGAGAGCATGTGACTTCGCTCCGACTGTTCGGAATCGACTCACACAGCCCGGCACTCAGAAGAAAGTAAAATCAGTTCTCTGGAGTACGGAACATAATAATCCCCCCCCCCGGCCTCTCGCTGCCGTTTGGCCGTTGGCGGTGGGGTAGCTGCACGCGCCACCTAGCTGCCAATATTATTATAGCCATTCTGCTGTACACAGCTGTCCTAAGATTTTCAGATGACGTACGTGCTGCAATAGACGAACAGATGATGACCATAGCTGTGTTCCTGGATTTTGCAAAAGCATTCGACTCGATAGATCACAAACTGCTACTGACCAAGCTGCGCAGACTAGGCTTCTCAACGGAGGTCATTCGATGGCTATATGCTTACCTCGCAGGACAAAAACATGCGATAAGAAATGGATAATATAGGTATATCTTCGTGGCAAGAGTGCTGGACGGGAGTCCCACAAGGCAGCGTATTAGCACCACTGCTATTCTCACTCTTCATCAACGACCTTCCCACGTGTCTGCGCTACTGCAATCATCTTTTCTACGGTGATGATAGTGTTATTTATCTCACCTGTAAATTAAGCGAACTGGAAGAAAGTGTAACCAAGATTAACGAAGATCTTGCGGCAATTATGGAGTGGTGCAAGGAAAATAGACTCAAAATGAATGCCACAAAGACAAAAGCAATTATCTTCGGCAGCGCCTTTAACATTAATTCTATAAATGTCGATCAGCTACCAAAACTCATACTGGGCGAGGAAGAAATAGAATACGTTGACAACTTCAAGTATCTAGGAGTCATGCTCGACCCGAGGCTCTCATGGACTTATCAGGTCACAAGAGTATGCAACTCAGCGTCAAGAACACGATACTGTCTTCGCCAATCGGTAAATAAGGTCGGGGTGTCATTAAAGCGACAGCTGGTCGTCAGTCTGGTACTCCCAGTATTTGACTACTGTGCAACAGCTCTTATAAATCTAAACCTTAACCTGGAGAAGAAGTTATGTGTTGCGCTGAACTGTGCCAGATTCGTACTGCGAAAACGACTTGGCGAGCACATCGATGGCCCGCGCCTTAATCTCGGATGGCTTTCACCGGAAAATCGTTGCCTATATTTGATAGGCTGTCTCTTCTAAGGCATCCTTGTACTCAACAAAAATGCCCTGCTAGGAAAGCACATCAGACTTAATCATAATGTAGCCAGGCACAGAGATAATAACAGAACCGATACGCTAATTGCGCGAATTCCAAGGACAACTATGTTCAAAAACTCATTCATAATTACTGGCACTGATCTCTGGAATTCGTTACCGCCGGACATTACAACAACAACAACACTGGAGGAATTTAGGACGCGATGTTTCCGTTACCTTCACGCGATGGAGTAAACAAACTACGATTAGCAGTGCCTTGACGAAATACAGTGCTGTGAAATGAACGTATTCAATCCTAGCAATCGATAAATTAAATTATCATTTTTATTTTGCTATGTTAAGCAATCTGATACTGAGAGACCATACAATTAATATTACCTAAAATCTTGTACGATTCCTTGTTTATTATTATTTTATTTCATTTCGTTTTTTTTATTTTTTTTTCTTCGCTTTTTTATTCTATTTTTATATCGGTATACCTGAATATCTGTATATTATTGATATAATTAACAAAAACTGTGTACTCTGTATAAACAATAATAATTACATAATTGTATGCCTTATGGCCGTTAGAGGACTTTGTTCTACAGCCAATAAATAAATATTACATTATTACATTCTGGTCATGAAATGATGTAGGTGAAAAATGATCACTGCATATTCTCCAACAATTCTTTAGACATGTTACTTCAATAGCCTCCATCCATTTTTTTTTCAACTCATTTTCATGAGGAAACCTGGATAATCAGTAAGACGTGAACGAAGTTGGCTGGTGAGATGATGAAGTAAATGAATCGCAAAGAAAAATAATAAATAATTATAAAGGTTATATTAGTTGCATGAAAAAGAATGGTAGAAAATAAAGCTAGCTGTGAAGAGAGCTTTTTGTTACAATAAAGTGAATGATAAAGTAGGATGAGAATAGAACTGAAGTAGGTTAAAAAGAACAGAAATGTAAGAAAATGTAACACTGGAAGGCAATCATTTGAGAATATCATTATATAATGACGAAAAACAAAAATGAATAAAATTGTATTTTCTTTCATTCTCGTATGAATATATTTCGATAAAATCTTAAAAATTAACAAATATTCTCAATTATTTTTTGTTATTTGAAAAAACTAAAGGGACAATGTCTTAATTTAATTATTCATAAAAAATTTACTGAACTGTTCAGCATAACGTTAGAAGTACTACACGTTAGAATTCCCTTAAAAAATTGCTTTCATTGATGAAGAGTACTTACTGGTGGAAACTGCGGGTTTTGTCAAATGGGATGGGCTGCTTTTTGCAGACAGCACAAGTTATCGTCATCGTACTTTCTCAGTAACAAGAACTCAATAAATAAGCTGATAATTTTTGTATCACGTAATCTTTGAAAGTATAAATCGCGATTTTCTATACATTACTTTGAATAATCTTAATGATTTGGATACTTCGCGAATTGCTGTAAACAAACAAAACAAACTAACCTATACGCCGTTAAGTCTAGTGCCTGACCGTACGTGGTCCGAGAATTCAAATTTTGCTAGGCGCGTGCAGCTACCCCCACTGCTCCCGCTCGATGGGAAGAGCGGCAGAGAGGGCGGGAGCGCCGAGCGGAATCAGTCGTCTCCGAGCAGTAGAAGCGGAATTACGCGTTCGTGGTCGGGATTCAACATTCCTTCAAAAAACCGAGTTACTGAAATAAACACATCCTGCGAACGTTGAAGGTGAATTTCGGGTGCCGAGTTTTCATCGTTTTGTGTAACTTCAGATTTCAGTGATGTGTGTTTTGTCTGTGCGTCGTGTGTCAATTTTACTATTTTTTTGGCTTATTTTCGGCAAATGCGCTGTTAGCAAAATTATTTAGTCGGTTCAAACAGACTGCTGTAGCACAATAAGTGAGTGTAGAATCCGAGTGTTATTGCGGTGCGGACTTTTGGACTATAATAAACTAGTGAAGATGTGAATGATGTGAAAAGTGCGGCGCTTCACCGACAAACCTGAGATGCTGCAACTACTGCATGTGGAAGTGTGGAGCAGCAGTTCTTCACAGATTTAAGCAGAGATTTCCGAGTAACTTCTCCATTTCTCGGCAACGTTGGTGAGTTTGCATGTGTTAGGTTATGGGTATTTCCCTGGGATTCCTTTGTCACGTGGCGTGGCGGTAACAATTGTTACACAAATCTTCGATTTCTTAGCTGCATGGATAGGCTCATTCACGATCGCAACGTGCTTGACTTTCAGTCGAATAATTGTTTTTTCGCAATTTATTTTACTGTAGCTTACTTAAGGGTAGTAATTTTACACGTTGCTAAAAGTGGAATGAGCATCGCGACAGGTAACCATCGCTTACTCGGCACTCGCGAGATCGAATTGTACTTCGTAACTGATGTAATAATCTACGTTCGAATTTACCGATGATGCCGTTTAAGTGGTGGGTTCACCTGAGGTTCTAAAAGTATTCAAATATCAACATTATTGTTAAATTGATAAAATTCCAAAGTCTGGCATAACGTAACGTAAATTTTCAATCTTTTAACATCCAACAAGTATTGATCAACTGCAGGCTTAGCTCGCTTAGAAAAATGCTAATTGGCATTCAAGATGTTTTAATCACTTTTACAAAAGTTTAATGTACCGATAGTCTGCCAAAATTTACTAAAATAACAAATGCAATATTAGAGTTGGCGGGATACAACCGCGATACTGTATTCTGAGAAGGCAGACTACGATAAAAAAACATTTTGCTCCCAACAGGTAACCAACGAAAATGTAAGTCAGTGACCACGGCGCAAATGATGAAGAATGATATCTGTTGGAAAAAATGGAGAATCGTTTAGATCGAATATAGGTAACCGGGTAGGTAGGTAGACGTTTCGGGATCCGTCGCGGGGCTTATGCATGAGTGTGTGAATCTCTCTTTTCCGTTGGGTGGCTTCGTTGGGAAACAGGCGAGGGTAGGAAGGTCGCGATGTACCGTGATGTTACTAACTTTTGTAATCCACAGCGTCAAACGATCACAGACATTTTCCCAAAAGACTCCGTATTCGAGTCTCTCTAGTATTTGAAAACATTTGAGTATAAACGAAATTGAATTTTCCATTTATTGTAAATCTGCAACTATTTTTCAGTCGTTATATAATTCAATTATTTAGTCATTACCGATCGTTATTCCATTCGATTAATCTCTGTGATCGTCTGAATGGGCAAAACGCATCTCTGGACCATTTATCGCGTTCCGTGGTACGCTAGATGGGGAGAGATGCTGAGCTCGAAGACTTCGCGTCGAAGAGGACCGCCGACCGTCACGCCACACAATAATGCATGCCCTCCAACCACCCTCCCAATTTCAATTTGATTTGTAATCTGAGAACAACAATCCGCATAGCAACGTATCTGATATCTAAAAGATGCAAATGCGGATTGGGTTTCTACAGAATTTTTGGGACAAGTCCTAGAAAATACAAATTTTTTGACAGTTTAATCTGTCGCGCCTTATTGCGCGTAGATTAATCACGAGAATTGAACGCAGCTTCACGAGCGTAAATTAATAACTGAAGTTGGACACGTTTTTTCGCACGTCTATTTTGCAAAAAGTATATAAAAAAGTTGCGCACTCTCGACGTGCTGATTTTACAGTTCTTCAGGCAACTTTTTAACGAATTATAAAATTTTCAAGTTGCACGACGCCTTTTGCGCGTGGACTTGATACTTTTCAGTTATGAGAGAAACCGCGGCGTTTGAAAACCGGCGCTCGACGCGTAGGAACAAAAATCTCGGTAGTATATACCGATAGTGAAAAATCGTAGCGTAAGTATTTATTAAATATATCTGAAACGTACAGAAATACTCGTTTAACTGATCGTATTATTTTCTGTTTCAGGGCAACAAAACCGATTTCTTAACAAATGCACTGAGACCCTTAAAATGTTTCTAAAAAGATATTCACTTTAATAACTCAAAGCAGAAAAGGATGTTGAATCAAAAAATTTAGAATGTTTTGTATTCGTCGATACAATTGATAAACGACGCAATGAATATTAAAGCGAATATCATGTTGGTTCCTACCCATTTTTTGTCAGTGTATGAACTTATGTGACGGTGCTAACCATCCCTTCGTCTGTTTCAGCTAATAAAACCTTTGTCCGTTTCAGCTAATCAAACCTCTTGCCTGTTTTAGCTAAACAAATTTTATGTTTGTTTCAACCAATTATTTTGCCTCGTTTTTCGTTAATTATATTTTTCACTTACCTAAGCTCAGTATATTTTTGTCTGTATCGACGTATGTCACTAATTATATTTTCATCTTTTTCAGGTTACTGAGTTCTGTTGACTGTATTAAAAAATTAACGTTTTATTTTTGAGGCTTAGGTCTGGTTCAGGGTCAGTCATCTGTTTTCATCGATACACAGATTTAGCAGTGTAGTTCAGAATCATCATGATCACAAAGTGTAGTAAAATTTATTCAGCTGTATTTTTTTTTTATATTGGTTTAACGGTCTTTTATTGCGATCGTTGTAGTGTAAGAGTTTTTTTTATCGAATCGCTCGTAGGTCATGTTCGGCTTGTATTTCACTGTAGAATTATACAGCTCTGTCGTATTTTGGTGGTTGTGCTTATTCTACTCCGATTTCTTTCCATTTCTTCAAAGATTTCTGCATCGTCATCTGATAGGTAAATACCAACGTCTTATAGCGGTTCGTATTTCCGATGTTGGTTTAGTTGTTGATTTTTTCGCGTATTCACCAGGTTCTCCATTTTAGTGACTAGCTTTTACCTCATAAGAAAAAGAAACCGTGCGCGAACATCCGAAGTCAATCGCCGTTCGCATATAAGATAAAAACAATCACCCTTCATCCATAATTAAAACAACCATCTTCCATCCGTAATTAAAACAACCACCTTTCATCCATAATTAAAACAGTCATCTTTCATCGATAATAAATAGTGCGCGGGTTATATGAACTGTAAAATTTCGAACAAGTTGCGAATTTCCGCGGGTACAAATTGATTGGGAAACAATTCAGCATAATTAAAATGTGAAAAAAACTCGGTTGCAATGCTTCGAAGAACGTAAGATCGATCTTGCAAGTATTCTCTGTGGAGTAGACCTACTAGGGATACCACGTAATAAAAAAAAACGCGCCGGTTGCTCTACCGCTTGCGGTGGTGTGGAAACGAGTGAACTTATTTTTACTGGTCAAATACTAACATATTGTAGGTTTTTAAATGACAATTTTATTCTTAACTCATTGTCAATAAAACTCATGCTTTCATAATGTGTAACGCATGTGGAATCGTAATACCTCCTGATTTCTCTAGTTAAATCAGAATGAATTCCACGTAAATACATATTTGTTTTTGATGAATTTCGTTTCTTAAATAAAGTTAACAAAGTGCACATACCTTTTGCAATTTAGAGTTTGGCAATTCTACCATCTTTATTCCCCGCTGGGCCTTTCGCAGTCTATACAGTAAAATTGTTGAATTGTATAAAAATTCGAAAGTTTTACTCGCTACTCACTGAACAACTCGACTTTTTGGAGAAAATAGTTCAATTTCAATTGCCCATCCGGCACAACATTCCCAGTATTTTTTTTTTCAGGAATCTTTTGTGGTACAAGAATTCATGAATTCAAATTTAACAGCGCCTTTTATGTGTAAACTTGATACTTCAAGGTTCTGAGCACAAATCATTCAGCGCAGTAGCTAACACGCGTGACGCACAGACATTGATCAAACAATTATCAACTTTACTGTTTGGATCGAATTATGTTCATCCGGAATCAACCGGGTGCTCGGATTAAGTTGTTACAATGAAACACTATATTTGCATATTAAATGAGCAAGTCGCCCGTGACAAACGATAAAGAACAAAAAAAAACAAAGCTCGTTCAAAACAGTCTACTAAAAATAAAAAAACAACGATATTCAAATTTTTTACGATCGAGATACGGGTGATCCGTCTAAAAGACACATTGTACAAGATGGAATACAATAAGAAATTAACTCACATCTTCGCTTTTGAATCTATATTGTAGAAAATTATTTAAAAATTTTCATGACAAATATGTATACCCGCTTGATTTCTAGATTACTCAACTGAATCCACTGTAAATACTTTTTCCAAAAAATCGTTACATTCATATACATAAAAATAAAGGCAATTAATATGATAACTTGCTTTTAGTAATATTATCAATTGATTCGAGACGCAATTAAAAAACATAAAAAAAATGTTTTGTCACATTATACATATGTACTACTTTCGAGAGAAGGGAAGTGATTCGTCAAGAATGCAAATCAAATATCACTTGGAATAAAAAATATGAATATTTGAGTAGGATAACTTTTGAACGGGTGATTATTTAATTATTTTTACTGAAAGTATAATTGTGAATAAAAAAGTGTGTACAAAAGGTCGTACCAATATCTCCTTTTCACTTCGTGGAATTCTTCTTCTACCTGAGTCTGCAAAATTTATAAATTCTTTTTGCGGAAATCTATAGAAATACTTCGATAGATCAGAAACTTGTCTCGGAAAAGACCAATAGAATATTGGAAGCAGAACACTCTTGAAGCTTCCGAAAGGTCTCACAACCCTTCATCTGTATTTTTTTGACAGAGATATCGTAGATAATTGATGAGAATTTCATTATAAAGAATCCGGAAAATCCATCATCAGGTAATATCAGTCGTCAGTTTCTGATATGCTATAAATAGTATTATCACACAATTGTATTCTCTGGGTAATATTGTTATTAGGGGTTACGGGAAAAGTGCTAAAATTCCGCTTAAAATAGTATCGACTTTGTCGGAAATACGTATTTACAAATTCGAAATTTCTACAATCAACACGGGCACTTCCATAAATGTATAATAAAGTGGACAGACATGAGTAATTATAATCAGTACCGCCTGATAATAAATTTCGGAACAATCTTGAGTTTCGGGGTTAGCGGGTAGAGTCGCAATCTAATCAGGTAATATGAAGTAAAAAAAAAGGAACCGTGATCATCTTTAAATTTTCTTAAATCACTTTTGTGATAATGATTGCTTGAAGTTCATCGGAGTTTGTTACAGCATGGACTCAAACATTAGTAACAATCGAATCTTACCTAATTTCCAAAAAATATTCACAAGGAGTATTTTTATGTAGAAAGGTCTTGGTTTTCCGTTGTAAGTGAACTGTATTTCCAAAAAAACCACGACAATCTAATGTCAGTTAAGATATTATTTTTATATGTGAGCTGCATCTTCTTTCGGAATAAAGATATGAGCGTTGACTGAAGCATACGTATTATTATCCTCAGTTAACGGTACGAGTTAAGTATTAAACATGTACAGAAATAACATAAGGTACATATAGGAACAACTATATATCTCCATTCCTTGACTAACTGCTTCGACTCTGTCCCCCATCCTCTGTATTAAGAAAAGGTTTCTAACTCTGTTAACAGTAAACCAGGTACATGTTCATTGAGCATCTATTTAGAAAACATTATTTTTGTCGATCCGATGGAGTTAGATTGACATTGCTGAATTTGCCCAAATGAATTTGCGTAGTTGAAAAGTATATGGCGTCCAGACAGGGTTATCTGAAAATTTCAGCCTGTTTACGTTAGTCATTTTATAGGCATAATAATATTCGACTCTACATTATCTGGGTACACGCGGCGAGCGATGGTAACGTCAGTTCCTGTCGTCTTTACGTACCGACCGCTTGACGGATCGAGTTGCGCGTGCAAGGAAAGACGCAGAGAACGCCGCTTTACGATGAATTTATCTCGTCCATTTTCGTTTACGAAAAGTCCCATAAAGCTATCAGTCTTCATGTATAATATATCTTCAGTCAACGCTGTCTATGAGGTCTATGATTTCGCAGTACTACGGATCGACAGCGGCCATTTAAAAAACGAAACTTGGAGGAAGCGAGAGAGATGGATATTAAAAAGAGATAGGGAGAATGAAAAAAAAATAATGTATACATACAATACGAGGCTGTTTATCTGCTTTGCCCACTTTGTATTCAGTTCAGCGTCAGAGTTGTCATCGGCGGTCGAGAGTCAGCTGAATAAGCGCATTGGATCCGAGGCGGGCGATCACATGCGCGATAAGATAATAAAAATGATCCACCAGAACTGTCGTCAGGGTGTCTACCCGCGCTCAAGCGTAAACAGGTTTGAAGTACCAGAGGACAAAGTGCCCTGGTCCAAGGAATTTCCCGATTACAATCCTGCGTCGTACTCGGCGCCCACTATCCAGGGACAGCCGTGGGCAGATCCAGACATTAGCGATCCCCAATTCACTCCCAAGTGGAATGACGTGGATGGTAAGAATTACGATAATACGCTTTGAACTTTCAACTCGTATTATTTATTTTAATTGTCATGTCCTGACGACTTCCTTTTCGGCAATCCCCCCAGGCAACGTCAGCCGCAAAAGCCACACCGGTGAGTATGCGATCAACGATAAAGGATTTCCACTGAATCCGGTGGGTCGCACAGGAATCATTGGCAGGGGTCTACTGGGTCGCTGGGGGCCAAATCACGCAGCAGACCCGATAGTTACACGTTGGAAAAGAAATGGAACTGGTGCCGTTGAGATAAGCAGAGTGACAGAAAATCCTATCCTTCAGTTTATCGCTGTGCAGAGGAAAGACTCTGGGGACTGGGCTCTTCCAGGGGGGATGGTGGATCCTGGAGAAGTTGTAACTTCTACACTTAGAAGGGAATTCATGGAAGAGGCAATGAACTCGTTGGAGAAGGATGAGGCACAGGTTGAGGAGCTGAAAGAATCGCTGGCAGAATTCTTCAAGAAAGGAGATGAAGTGTTCAAAGGGTATGTTGACGACCCGAGAAACACTGATAATGCGTGGATTGAAACGGTAGCTTTAAACTTTCACGACGAAAACGGAAGCATTGTTGGCAAGCTGGAGTTAAGCGCTGGAGACGACGCCGCTAATGTTTGCTGGACTGACGTTAATAAAGAGCTTGAATTGTACGCTAGTCACAGAGATTTCATTAAACGAACCGCACAAATGCATAACGCACATTGGTAGCAAAAAATTTTTAAAACGAGATCGAAGATTATAGTTGGTACTAAATATGTACATGTGGTTCAAGGCTATTTTTTATATACGCTAAGGTAAGATTGTTGTTATTATTATTATTATTTCATGAAAAATGTTAAATCATATTTTTCTAACAAGTATTATAATCTATTTTTCTACTAACCTTTGGAGATAAGCGATAACAGAAAATCCGGAATAATTTTATCAGATACAAACGTTCACTTTGATTAATTTTCATAATTCAGTTTCAGAATATTTGAGTACAAAGTAGACTGTACACCATTTTTTGTCATTAGAGACCATAGTTACAATTTTTACAATGTAAGTTTTATTCTTCAACACATAATATAAAAAATTAAACGTAATACAATAAAATTATTTTATATACTTGTATAGAGATCCAAAACTTGTTTTCTTTCTCTCTCTCTCGCTCTCCTTATAATTAGATATCGTTCTTTTTCGGGCCTTGCAATGAAACAGTTCGTTCAACGAGAATATACTGTGCCACAGAATTGTACGTATGACGAAATACGAAAATACTCCCTTACATAAATCTAGTACGTAACCATTATTATAATTCAGTCAGGTAAAGACGCCTTCTCACAATTATCTCATTGTCAAACTTAGTAATTTGGAAAGTTATTTACAACGGTTTTCAGCCACAATTTTAGCAACAAAGTTTACAAATCTATTGTATACCTAATATCTATGGCATCAGATTGACAGATATTAAGCATGTCATACACAGTTATCTAATATCTATCTATCGTAAAATGGTGGGATATGATTAGTTGAAAATTGATTTTGATTATCCATTTTGCTATCTCTACCAGTTTTATACATTGTATAGCTGCGCAGCAATGGACTTTAATGCTTTTGCGATAGTCCTAGGTAACACATATGCCAAGAATATCAAGACACTTTGCAACGTATCTAATTCTGAACAACTGTGACTCCACCTGCTCAATATTTCCGATCTGAACAAGTCGTAGGCAGCTACGTTCTTCATCAAATAATTCAGACGCGTATGCGGAAGGAAAAGATCTGCTTCTCATAAGCCGACCAACTGCACCGGCAAATAGCTAGACTTGTTAGTGTGCATTTGAGTTTTTTCTATCGGCAAACATCTTGTAGAATCATTTGCAAATTCCGGCTCATGGACTTTTTGTTGAGTTGATTTTTCCAAGTTCAATGCATGCTGAGCCTGAGGCTGACCCAGTTTCGCTGCCTCTGTAAATAGCTTTCGTGCCATCTTCATGTTCACCTCCAATCCGCCTCTACCCTGAGCGTGGAAAACTCCTAAGTTGTACATCGCATCAGCATGCCCATTTTCTGCAGCGGCGCGATATCGTTTAGCAGCCTGAAAGTTGAGAGATTATCAGACGAAAACTTTTACTCTCCAGTTAGTAGGTTTGTTTTCGCTACCTCTTTGTGGTTTACTGAAGTACCCAGTCCCATCTCATGGCATACAGCAAGATTAAACATACTAGCTGAAGATGCCAAGCTAGCACCGGCAGAAAAGTGTTTCACAGCTTCTTTGTGGCGTTTTTCCTCCAGCGCCTTCATTCCCATTTGGAATTCAAATTCTCCCATCACTATTCGATGGATCCTTGTGAAGTCATCCCCTGCATCCTGAAGGGCCTAAGCGAAAGAGACAATTATTAATAATTCAACATAACGGAAATGTACAATCAAACAATGTTCAATTCAACCAATGTAAAAAATAACATTAACATTTCAAAGTACAGATCTTGGCATCTTTACCTCTTCAATGGTGATTGGTCCGTAAGGTTTTTGTGAAGTACAACTAGAGTCTTCTGAGCTCTCTTGACGGTCTTCACTCCGGTCCCCATTTCCTACGCAATTGGTTATCGGCAAGATGTGATGCGGTTCAAAGGACATAAGTCCATTCAACAACTTGGAAATACCAACTTGGTGCGCCTGAGATATTCTTCTACGCCACACAGCTTCAGGGTCAGGACCGAAAAATCTTCGATGAATACAAAGCGACTGGCACACCACCAAGCCCAATGCGAGGAGTCCGGACTGAGCAAAAGTGATTAAAGTTTATTTAGAAAATCGTATAAGTGTCATGAATTAAAATAGTGGGTGGAAAGTTACCATCTTACCCATTCAACGGCTTCGACCCAAGAATATTTTGGATTCCAACGGTACCCGCGGCTCTTGTCGCCGTCAGGTCCAGCGGCTCCGAATCCGCGACAGATGTTGAAGTATCGCGATATCGAATAATCAATGGAAACTTGTTTATGAACTTTAGAAGTTTGGTTAACCTCACTTTTACTACCACCACTACCATCTTGCGACGTGTGTGGGTATATGTTTGTCCAACAGTTGGCCCGTCGCTCCAACGACTCGCGAATTCCACGTGATACAAATTTCCACATTTTACGATTCGTTCAAGAAACGTTGAAACGCGGGCTTTACCTAATTATGTGAAACTGGACACCGATCAAGCCCTAAAATTTAAACACCTTATCCTATCCCAACTACCAAATCCCACAGAACACCGCCAAGGTCCGAAGCCTGCACTTCAGAATCTCCTCTGGCAAGTTACACATACATACGACATGCATCGTCGTCGACCGCGCGAGTGCGCATGTGTGACGTATTTATTTCGGCTGCTGCACATAAGCAGACAAGTATAGTACACATATTACGTGTGCATAGAGGTAGGATATATTCAATTCGGAGTATTACGCGCCGACGTGAAATAGTAAATATCCTCTTTCACTCTTTGCAAACTTATCGGGTTGAATTTTTTCTGGCAACTCTGAAGACGCAGGTTTTTGACAGCCGACAAAAACTCTACATATACAGTATCTGGAACCTGTTTGATGATGAATAATATGTAATAATCTCGTTCAGTCAACGGATATAACTTTAATTATATATTCACTTATATTCGTTTCATAATGCTGATCAAATTCAATTTGCAACATGGTTACTGCACAACTTAAGTTTCGATTATTTCCGACCGGTGGGTGTTTTCGAAAATATGTAATTACAAAATACCGTATCAGTTGTTGCAATGCACGTCATTGAAGTTAGTAACGTAGAAGTAACGAAGATTTGAAACAAAAATCACTGTTTTCCCCTCTTTCAATTAGTATGACTGAAGCAGTTCGAGTTTCTAAAATATAAATGTATTTTCATTTGTTATGATTTACTAAATTTTAGAAAATTTGAAAGTAACGTAATAATATCTTTGGCTAAAAAATGTCATTACATTAATATTATAAACTTCAACCTTGTAAAAATGCACGACTCTCAAGAAATTCGTTCTTAAATCTAAAATTCATTATGCATTGTATTTATTGCTTTGCATTAATTTGATCTGTTAAGAACCTTCACAAATTTCTCTTTACCTTGATACTTCATATTTCTCTGAAATGACAATTTGACTACGTCATGTTAGGTGTGGTATTGTGTATTCACAAATGCATAGGCAGCCCTAAAATTTCATATAAAACATCCAGACTTGAGTAACAAAATTTATTCCATCAACATTCTATCGCGTTTACATTGTCTATTATGACTCCCACACCACTATTTCACTGTCACGATTGGCTGTAAATATATAGTTCCTCTATCCAAATCTTAATTAAAGAGTAATATTCAAAAGCTGAATGCCTCGTAGACGTTGGCTCCTAGAGTCTTGAGTTTATCGTTTAGAATTAACTGTTTTACCCAAAGCGAGGGGCTATCACCTGCTCTTGGAATGGCCGGAACTTGTCCATTGACTATGGGGATCAGCTTGGCCATAGGCATGGACATTTTGTCAAGATTGAGAAAGCCGTTTGTCTTACAAACGTCCATAGGCTTCTCAGTCGAATCGCTTTGAGTCGACGGGCCTGGAATAGCGACCAAAGGATTTGAACCAGGCATAGCTTGTCCAGAAAAAGACGAGTCGAAAAAATATTCAGAAATATGATCAACCATCATGACAAAACCGGTTCTGACACTTGACCTAACGAGGGATTGCACTTCTTCGCTTTCAAGCAAATCCAAAGTCTCCGATATTATTTTCGAGAGAATTTTATCCCCCGTAGACTCACAATTTTGAGGCAGAATGTAGGCGCTTAGATTTTTGATCGGATCTCTCTCAGTATCCGCTGATATAGATGATGTTATTCCCCAATATATCTGTTCCACATCCCTTAGGGTAAGCTGTTGTGCCAGTGATATGGAAGCGGTCGTCTCCTTGACTTTTTCTTTTACAAATAAACTGAGCTTAACAGCTCCTTCGCTCATGAAATACTCGCATATCGATAGGTACCTCTCCTGCATTGCCCCGTCTATTTTTGCTTGCTCATTCTGATTTTTCGAGTCCCTGAACATGTAGCCGCCCATCAAATTCAGTTGTATCCTCAATGTTGCAACCAGCATTGTACTGGAGTAAATTAATGCCGCTGATCGAGCAAGGGCTAGAACCTTAAGCTCATTCCAAAGTGCTATTTTGTCGTTCGAACCATGCCTAAGCTTATTCACTATGGTTTCGGTGTTCAGGGTACTTGTGACGGTATCCCGCAAGCCGACGGCAAGAGACAGTATTGTTTGGTTGCATGTTCTCTCCGTGCTTTCAAAATGCTGTTGTCGTTTTGTTCTCTCTATGAACATCCTTGTTTCACTCTCCTGCCACTCCCGCAGTTTTCTTTGGGTATACCTCGTTGCCACGATAATACCACCGACCAGGATACCACTGACGACAAATTTGCGTCTATGACGATACAGAAATCCTCTCAAACGTGAAAACATGTTGATTAAGTTAAGTTCGTGGGGCCATTTATCATTTTCTTGCAAACCGAGTTACATGTAAACTTATTTTAATCTATCAAAGTGTGTTTAATCTATCTGATACTGAGCCGTCAGAATTATTCCATGGCCAACTCAGGGTGCGCGCTGAGAGCAGTGCGCTGTAATCTGTTCATAATGAAATTAGTAGTGTCTATGAATCGCTCGACACAATTACGAAGACAGTTTTCAGTTCTCGATTCTAGACGGGCAGATGGCTTGTCAATGCAGGTTTCCCAGCAGATGTCAGTCAGTTCGTGGACCAGGCCCTGCAAAATCAAAATTGTTTGTAGTATCGACGGGTTTTAGGGTTACCTGAGGAAAGATCTCAAACATGGTGAACGGGCTAACCTGAAATCGTTGCTTTTGCGTTTCTACTTCGATGAA
The DNA here is from genome assembly GCF_021155775.2 of Neodiprion pinetum. Taxonomy (NCBI): domain Eukaryota; kingdom Metazoa; phylum Arthropoda; class Insecta; order Hymenoptera; family Diprionidae; genus Neodiprion; species Neodiprion pinetum. The sequence continues at coordinate 22,906,973 of NC_060234.1, forward strand.
ATGCTGCAGCTGTGGATCTACCGCGTCTTGCGAACTTTGATCCCCATCAATACTCATGCTTCAAGCCCTGACTCCTTGTTCTTGGCCAAAATTATGCCAGTGAACTCTAACCTGTTTTGTAATCTTGAAACTAGCGAGTCACTCCTGCGCCGTTATACGTGGTTAGTCGGACACTGGCACCCTCTGGTAGCACGATTGGGGACCTGTTCCTTCGCTTGCCGAGAACACTTCTTTGCCTCTATTAGGTCTAGGATTAGATCGATGCGACATTTACAATTCATTCCACTTGAGGCCGCCACATTTTCAAATTTTTTGCAGAAAGTACACGAAAGGTATTTTTTAAATATACCGAAACAGTATCGCAACGCGAGTTACCTCAGTTCCCATAAAATCTTCATAGACCTCGTGTAACATGATGAACGTGATTGAACGTAGAAAATACTTAAATCAATTTTTTCACCCTTCTTCGTCTTTCTTTAATGACTATATCACGGAGATTTCATGCTGTTAGAGTTAGGACCGATGTACTTTCTTTTTCTTATACGTTTCGTTACATTTTTTAATTTTCTTTTTCTCTGATCGCTATATCATTAATTTATTTCTTTTGATTCTAAACTTTATAATGATTTGTTTCTGAAAACGTCGCGTCGTAAAGAATCTAAACTAGGCAATTCAAACTGGGGAATTTGCAACACCAGCAGTTGCTAAACTTCGGCTAGTCTCTGTAAGTTTTATTCAAAAGATGTATCGTTTTTTCAGGTTTGTTTCATCAATCACGGTAAACCGTAGATACTTTACAACCTCTGTACAACTTCGTTAAAGTTTCATCGAATTACATAACGATGCGCCCTGTTCGTTGGGACTCCCAGTTAGTACTGAATCTTTTCACCCCAATATAAGATGTCACTAAATATGAGATTACTATTAAATGCACGAGTGTTTTCGGAATTAGTTTCTTCTTTAATTACGTCATACTTCGAGTCGGTATTTTTTCTCAGTAACATATATATAGATCAAAACTCGACGCATCCGGTTAGTTTTCTAATTTCGGGCTGGGCGAAACAAATTCCCAGAAAATTGGCAGCCAGAAACTGAATAATAATTTGTATTTCAGCGAAGATGTTTTACAGTTTCTGCACGTTGGTTTATCTTGACAGAAATCAAACCGGATTGTTCATAAATCACGAAAGCTTTTGCTCCTAATCAGGCGGAATATTGAGGAAATATAAAAGTTGTGTGACGAGTTTACACATTTATGGAAATCCTCACATTTCAGCACCATAATTCAATATGGTGTACATCGCACACGTACCGTATGAATATGTGATCAATAAAAAGTTGGTCAATGACCACCTTATCAATGACTCCGGTAACAGAACCCGATTTAATTCATGAATGATCCGATTCGATACCGCAGATCATAAATAAATTTGAATATCCGATTTACTCGGAATGGGGACTCACGAGCAAAGCTCGCGTAAGCAAACGCCGTTCCTCGATTAAATCGAAAACAAGGATAGACCCCGCAGAGACTCATGTTTAAGTATCACATGTCAATACATTGTCAGAATCGTATGGTACTTCAAAAAGAATAGACATTCTATGCAACCGTAAATCTATTCAATATTTTATACATATAGGTATAAAATAAGAATTATCATTGAATGTAAAATTGAAACGCGATTTTAGTCATCAGCTTCAACATAAATCCGAGCGACCTGAACAAAGACGGTAACTGTCAACGAGGGAAGCCAATACTCCGCGCCAAAGAAAGAGGAATAAAGCATATAAATTATGCATATACCTAGTTTCGTTTTGATAATCCCCCAATCAGAATTAACAGTTTTATTGTATTTAACGGATTTGGTTTCTTTCTCCTCTTTTGCGTTTGGATTGCGGTAAATTTACTTAGAATAATCTCTGTCCATTTCCAATATTCAATAAGTTTGTGCAAATTTCAATTCACGTAGATTATTCCAGATTATTCCACACAAAGAAACGGACCGAGACGGAATTGTGCATCACGGATTAGAACGAATCGAAATTGCACTTGTAGTATTCGGTGTTAAAAAAAAAAAAAAAAAAAAAAAAAAAAAAAAAAAAAAAAAAAAAAAAAAAAAAAAAACCGAATAAACCTGCAAATCCGTAAATACTCGTTCAAATCAATGAAACGATACTCCGATGAATTTCTGCATCACGCAATCCGTTTTCCAGCAAAATCATCATTGAGGGACAATAATCGGAGGCGCGACCGATCGGCGCATGTAACGTTTGCCGTCGGACGCATATGAGCTCAAAAGGTGATTACAGATGATTACATCCATGATATAAGCGAGTAAAATACTTACACATGGCAAGTTACGCGTGCAGGCTTCGAATAAAAAGCCTCGAGACTCCAGGAGTAACATACATATAGTAAGTGGAAGGGGCAAAGGTTCTCCACGTGTCGTTGCACACAACCGCGTCGACTCGTGCATAGAAATAGTCGGACGCGCGCGTGGTAGACGGCAGATACACAGTGACAAGCCCATACGTATATGCATGCACGTCGTAAGTACCTACGTAACGCCGACATATAGAACGTACACGTGCATCGATTGCGCTGCTCAGGCCACGTGGAGCTGCAATCGCCGCGCCGGGGTCATGGCACGGGGTAGGGAAAGGGTGGCTGGGCGTGGAGGGATAGGAACGTGGTGGTCGGGTGGGGGAAACGGTGAAGGACGCTCTTTTCAACGAAGCCTCGAGTCGCGGGGTGGGGAGCCGGTTACACGTGCGCTGCCCCTCGCATCTCCGCGATCCCCGCGGCGACTTCGGGCCAGGAAGCGAACCAAATCATTTCGAATTCTGTTCTCTCTCGCTCTCTCGCTCTCTCTCTCTCTCTCTCTCTTTCTCTCGCCCCCCTTTTTCCTCACTCTTCTATTCGATCTTTATTTTTTTCTCGCCACCCCGGCCACGATCACGCTCTCTCTCTTTCTCGTAGCGACTTCCTTTTATGCAATCCTCGTTTTCGTTCAACCTCTCAACTTTCTTTGTTGTCCTCCGTAGATTCTCCCTGAAGATGTATGATGTATGTAACAAAAAACGCGGCACTTACGTTCTGCATCAGTAATTGTCGATTCCTCACCGATATGGCATATAATCTTATAGGTGTGTATTGTATATTATACGTTTGTATAAATGTGTATTTTTTATTTATTTTTTTTTTTTTGGAAATGATGACAAGTACGCAGGTTAATCGACATAATTTCAACGTGGATACGATCTAAAATATTTCCACATGCACGTTGGAAATTCTATTCATATTTATGCCGGGAGACTTTTGCAAAACTTCGAATATATGCTGTAATACAGAAAGTAGCTTCGGTTGCTTATCTGCTGGCATTGATCGGCGAGTTTCGTAGAAAACTTTCGGTGTACATGCAATTGGTATACACCATATTCCGTACAGTAGTTCATATGTAGAACTATCGCTTGGTCCATCGTTACGGGTCAGCGCCGATGTCGTTTCAGGTCTGTTCTGCTGAACAAAGCTGCAACGTCGGAAGAAGAGGGGGAAAAAACGGTGGACGTGATCACACGGGCAATTAGCTGTTGATGTCATGCGAATGCATAACGGCGAAACGAAGTGCGGTGGGATCGTTGCATGCAACCTATCATCAACGGCAATCAAGGTGTTCCGATTTCCCTCGTACTGATTGCGAGTACAATATTGACGTGGGAGCCGCCGAGGCCGTTGATCGCTTGGGCTTCCTTTTTTCGAATCTACAAGTGAATAGAGCGAGACGCTAGGGGCTCGTCCCATCTCGTCCGGTCGGTGCGACTTGACAGACGAGCGAGTGTAGAGAGGAACGGATTCGCGGCTAGCTCTACGGGAGTTCCCGACGTCGTATCGTAACTATAATATGCGATATTGGCGAGTAACGCGCGTGTCGAGCTACGCGGATAGATGTACACGTGCGCGTGCCTTTACGCATGTACGCATCGTATATATAGGTGTGTGCATACTATCAGGCATGTACACCTGGGGACAGTGAATCCGAAACGTCTATTTTTTGAAGTGAAAACTTTAGCGCCGTTGGTGACAACTTCTTCAGCACGGGAGTGATTTGAAACTCGACGAAACAAAATGAAACTACTGTCGATGTAACGAAACGAAACGACTGTCGATGAAACGAATAATTATTCCACTCTGATACTGCATTCTTCTCATTCTCTCGCAGTTTAGTTTCTGAAGGTTTCACTTCTACCACGTGTGAACTGCACGCGTGTTTTTTTAACGCCATTAGCTGCCGAGCGCGAAACAAACTCAATCTCAATAAACGTAACATAACCCACGACCGTCGAATCTAACCTTAGAATTGACGTGTCAATCTAACAAGTCATTATCCCCGCGGTATTTTAAGGTTAGATTCGATGGTCGTGGGTTATGTTACGTTTATTGAGATTGAGTTTGTTTCGCGCTCGGCCGACTATGGCGCTCTAGGTTTCTCAGTGCTGCCAACATAACTGTCTAGTGTAAAAAAAGTAGCCGTCTCGGATTCATTGCCCTCGAATGTACATGTATATGGGTGTATGCGTGTGTAACGTCAGGGCGTCGCGGTTGGGCGAAGCGGGCGCGCGCACCTTTTGCGAAATCCATCCTACCCTCATTGGAGGGGATACACGTGCCGCACATTCGTTATCATGATTATTAGCAGTATATCTATATACGTATAAGCGGGTGCCTACAAATCCATGGTTTCTATGTACGGCGGTACATGCCTTTCTACACCGCTGTGGTGTTAGTATTTCCACGAGCTTTCGAACATGGCGCGTATTCCTCAGTCGACCGCAAACCTTCGAACGGTGCAGTGCGCTCCTTGAACAAACCAGAACGCTGCAATATTATAAGACCGTATTACGTAGCTACGAGTGCGCGTCTGTATTCAAATATACTCGTACTTTGCCGCGAACTGATTCCAAAGTACGTTGTAAAAACGGTTGTTTAAACGGGCAATTATAAACACGCTATACGATATACGGAGATAAAACTAATTGTATAATAAAACGTTCCGACACATGTACATACAGATTTTCTTTGACATCGTTCTGGCAGGTTAACGCTTGACCTATAGTTTTATGAGATAAACAAAAGAAAAAGGAAACAAAGAGAGAAAGAGAGAGAGAGCGAGAGAGAGAGAGAGAGAGAGAGGAGAGAGAGAGTGAGAGAGGAGAGAGAGAGAGAGAGAGAGAGAGAGAGAGAGAGAGAGAGAGAGAGAGAGAGAGAGAGAGAGAGAGAGAGAGGAGAGAGAGAGGAGAGAGAGAGAGAGAGAGAGAAGTACAGGACAGTTCCGTCCCGGTATTATATATACGTAAAAAAGTCTGGTATAATATTAAACTTCCATAAGCAATATTTTCAGGTTAGGAATGGGTCAGCGTTTAATCCCCCGTGTGCTACATATCTCACATATTATACACAAATTATTGTAGAATATATTTAAAGAATATCGCACTAGTAAGTCTTTCCTATATACATCTGTAACTATCATCGTATGTGCATAGATAGTTGAAACTATTCTCGTTACCCGCAAAGTATTCCCAAGATAGTGTCACTCAACTTTATTTACTTTCCACCATTCACGGATCCGGAAAAATATCTAAATAACAATTAAAAATTACACTCAAAAAATAGAGCGGGAAAAAGACGCTAACGAAGATACTATAAACGATATAAAACGGAAACGTGGGCGCCACAGGTGATCTACATCGATCGACGGGACGACTTACTGCAGTTTGGAGATTGCAGAGGGTGTAGGCGGTGAATTTTTGAAGAATTTTTGAAAACAGCTATAGGTACGATTTTTTTTTTTTAGAATGTTATTTCTTTTCCAGCAATAATTTCATAAGTCATTCCTGGTCGTACTAATTCGTAACGAAGACATTACCACCCAGGCCAACGATCAATTGAACTGTAATTAGCTGCAAGCAATTGCTCAATTATACCTATTAGCATAATTCTCTGATATACGCGCCAGTAGGTAATTGCGCACAGTATCGAAATCGCACAAAATATATTATGTACAATACATACAATATGATATGGAAATTAATTGTAAGAAAATGTTGAAATACCTGATATGTGTACATTTAAATGTCTTTGCAGAAGTCCGTAAAAGAAGATTTTTCTGCGGCAAAATGTGAAGATGTTCAGTAAAATATGTACTTATTTTTTTTTCAATTGATTATGAAAATTATGGACGATTTTCTTTATCTAGATAGTACAAAATTAATTCGTTTCTTAAATGGGTCTTCCAGTATGAAGGCTGTCTTTTTAAAGGTTTTTTAAGTATTTTTTTTTTTAGTCATACCATTGATATAAAATTTCTCATAACTTACACATTATATTTATTGACATTTAAAAAAAACTTTGTACATTTTTAGGAGTGGAAGTATTAAATATAACCTAATGTATTTTCGGGCAGTATACGTTAGGATATATTTAATACTTCGACTCCAGAAATTTACAAAGTTTGTTTAAACGTCAATAAACATAATAAGAAAAATTTTACTTGAATGGTTTCTCTTAAAAAAAAATACCCAAAAACCTTTAAAAGAGACAGCTTTCACACTAGACGACCCCCTTAATTGTGATAAAAAGATTCGAATCAATTGCCAGGGTGACGAGGTCAAAATATATTCATTGATGTGGATAAATTGTTGTATAGATTCGATGAAACCTTTTTTGAAGTAAATAAGACGGGATTATATTATTTTAGTCATTTTTCTTTTCGAGTCTGTATTAAACATGCAAATTTATTCTTATAGGCTTCTGACACAGTTTCAGTGTAAAATCTATTCATGGACGACATCTTGTGAGTTTTCAGAAAAGATTGGAACCTTTCATGGAAACAATTATCTTGTCGCAACGATGCTGAACGAATAGTACGTAGAGCTCAAAGAGAAATTTCGAGCTTCTCGGAAATAAAACAAGTCCAACGTTTGCGTATAACAGAAAATCACGCGCGCGATTTTATAAGATATTGTGATAACGGGCAATCTATAGCAATTCGCAAACAACGAACCGTTCTGTTCGTACAGTTTTAGCAAAATTTCAAGTACACCAAGCTGAAAACCATCGCGGGTTCTGCGTTTCGAAAGGTTTGGTGCCAACGGCATATCGTTGGCATTTCACGCCGCCTTACAAGCGTCGTCCTTAATATTCATTTGAAAATAAGACGAATCAAACACGCGAAATAACAGTAACACGGTCCCTAATTATAATACCGATAACTTTCGGTTGTGCGAGAAAATTGAAAACGTTCCACGCGGGATAAAAATTAAAATTTATGCAAATGGCGTAGTAAAGCGATCGACAGACCAGTAGTACTCGATGGGGTATAAAAACCGGGCCACAGTTTCACCAAAGCTATATAACTAATCAAGAACCCGAAAGCATACGCGTCAATGAACTTATCACGAAAACTCTACTATTATGGTATATTAAAATTATACCTACGCTGCCGTATATGAACTCAGATTAAGGCCGCAACCTGGCCGAAAAGATTACTGATTAATACGTAAGAAAGATCGGTCGAATATTGGTATATTCGATCAAATACTAACTTCTGACGTGTGTATTCAATTAATCGGTTTTTAAATAACCGACTAACCGATTAATTCCGAGTATACCGATTAAAAATCGTTACTTTGAACTATGGCTTCATCGATTAATCGATTAACCGCCTGGCTCTCAATCATTAGCTATCGTACAGGGTTAAGTTTCAAGGGTGAGAAATCGCAGGATGTATTATGCAACCGCGAATTTTTTATCTTCAATTGTTTTTGATCGGCAGTTTTTTTTTTATACACATCGCCATTTTCATACGACATCGTGCAGTTACTGCAATGGTTCTCATAGTAGTGTACAAATCTCGTAGCAAAAAACAAATTTTTGTTATTACTAAATACGTTACTTTATTATGGGGAAAGAATATACAGACATATTTGTAAATAATAACATTTGATTCAAAAAGACATTTCCTTCTCGAAATTCGATTGCCATATTTGGTAATTTCAACAAATCCTTTCTTTGTGTGGTACAAAATATTTGCACCAGCCCAAAAATTGGTTGAACCAGAAATCGGCCCAAAGAATCGATGTGGCCTAAATCGCTTTAGCATCTGAATCGTGCAAAAAAAAAAAAAAAAAAACATTGCAATATAACATTATTCACTGTTTCAGTCGGGTTTTTCTACAATTATATAATCTCTAGAACTCCACACCGGATTTTACAGGGCATTTTTCAAGGTCTTATGGAAATGTAAAAAAAAAGCGTTATTTTGGCAATTTTCAACAATTTTACGTTAAAATACAAAAGTATAATTGAAATATAGATTCTTTCGAATTTGCGTAAAATGAAATGAAATGTAAAATTACTGCACCAATCCATATCACACACAATATTTCTTATACAATGCAGACCATTTCTACGCGTATAATATTTTAACTAATAATTTGCAATATGCGTAACCAATATACCGCACAAACGCAAGTCGGAAAGAATTCATCAGAAACAACTAGTCGGTTACTAAGCGTGAAGAAATATCGATTCATGCAAAATCGAAATAATAAAGAGCATCGCGTCTGGTCTATGCGCTATGATTACGTTGGAATGATTATATCGACCGATGATAATAGGCACGTGTAGCTGACTTCACAGTGCCATAATATGGAAGTATACTTGTAAGTGTAAAGTATACTTTCGTAGTTTCAAATTATGTCAGCTCCACGTGCGTATTATCATTGGTCGACATAATCATACCAACGTAATCATAGCGTACAGACCACAGGCATCGCGGCTGTTTAAATGTTCGATTTTTCAGACCTTTCGAATCGATCTTGGTACAATAAAATCAAGATCGCCCGTACTTATAAAAATTCACCCTGCAGTGGCGTTGACTGAAGATACGTAGAGACGTTCATCTCTGGGCTACAATTTCCTCCGGCTGGATGGGGGTCCGAATGCGTTCGGGGGAATTCTATTGCTTATGGTCAATTTATAATGTCAATTTGAGTCGGTATAACAGAATACTGCAATTTCCCTCCGACTCTCCAGCTCCCCTTACCGTGCAAAGTTTGTAAGGCCAACTGCATTACGTTTTCTATCAAAATTCAAACGCGATGCTCGTGGGAGGCATCCGCAACCTAGACGCGGAGGTCACCCGACTTTACGGAACAAGGTGAAGTCGTTCCTGATCGGCTGGCATGTGGGAACAGTGGGTACCCAACGTATTGTGCATACGTAGATACGTACGTAGTTTAGTCATTGGAATCGCGCGCTATCGCCACGTGTGGCCCACATTTCCCGATACTCCCTCCACCGTCGCTCAACCATGCAGCCGCAGGTCCGGCGTCTTATCCGGCGTATTATCGCGCACGTAGGGTATACGTTATATACGTTACGCGAATACACACGACTTGGTTAACCGGGACGCACGTGTCGCGCGTACGCACGCACACACTCGCGCATGTAATATTTTTTCGAATTAATTCGCGATGATAAACTCCACCGCGTTCCGAAGCTCCTGAGTTTAATCAATATTTACATTATCGCGCAATGGCTTCCCCCATCTCAAACAACGTAATCTGCACTTGTACGTACATGCGATTTAGTTCACAATTAGTAGTACAATGGAGTGTGTTGATGGATGATGACTAATTGTATTATACGTTATATGCATCGAATCAGTTATAGTTTATTATTTCACTCGCGGTTGATGTTATTATACGGTATCGTAACGAAACACTGCATGCAACAACGATTTGTGTACGGCTATTTTTCAACTTTGGCATGAGCCATTGACACTAAGATGCTGAGTTTTCGAAGTATTAATATATTTGGCTATATTCATACGGTGGAAAGAAAAAAATAGTTAGATCCAAGATAATATTTATCCCCATACTCTGAAGCAGGTAATTTATCGATACAAAAAAAAAACAAATAAAAAATAATAAAAAGTACTGGATTATTGCGATAAAAAAAAATTCTATTTCAGATAAACTTTACTTGCTACAAGTAAAGAACTACTTAAAATAATTGAATGTCTGTTAAGGAATATTGGATTTAAGACTCTCTTGGATTCAACTATTTATTTTCCAGTGTACGGTTCACTGATTTACAGACGATTGTGAAGTCGCGAAATAACGATTATTGTTGAAAAACTTATTGCATTTTTATATCTGCTTCTTGATTGCAGAAGGTGATAATAACATTCCATGATTATTCCTATTAAAAAATGTGAACAACTACAAATTGAAAAGTTTTGTCCACGTAAGATTGAATTAATTGAAATCTGCTGGTACAAAAAAAATTTGTACAGCATGTTTCCTTCAACGATCTCCTTATTAACACAACGCAAATTTTTGAGGACTGTAAATTTTAATTGAAACAGTTGAACACTTAATTATTTTCAAGCAATTTAACTTGTTGCAATCAAGTTATGAGTTTGTCCAATTCCAAAAAATTATGGAGCCCATTGTATAAGTGTAAGAAACAAAAAACATGTGGGCAGTTCACACGTGGTAGAAGTGAAACCTTCAGAAACTAAACTGCGAGAGAATGAGGAGAATGCAGTATCAGGAGTGGAATAATTATTCGTTTCATCGATAGTAGTTTCGTCTCGTTACATGGAGTTTCAAATCACTCCCGTGATGAAGAAGTTTTCACTCAAATAACAAACAACGTCAAATGGAGAATTATAGCACAGGTACTATAATACATAAATTTACAATGGATCGTTAAAAAAATATATATACATTACCATTAGTCAAAATCTATTTAACAGGATTGACAAAAGGTTTCACTGTATTGAAATCCAGAAGTAATTCGATCGTTCGTAGAATATTTTTCGCAAAAAGATCCAGGCATAGCAGGATCAGTGGTTACCCCCATATCCTTGATCCTGTGCTCAGAGGTATCCAACCCACCCACCTACCAACCCACCTACCAATCTTGCGCTCCGGGCGACGTTTTAAGGGGCATCGAACTTGGAGCCACGTGCGCGCGATAGCCAGGACAAGGAAAGCGACGCGACGCGGTGAAACGGGACGCCGGCGTTAAAGCGTCGGCGTGCGGGGAACGAGACGGAGAGTTGTGTCAGTTATGGGGGGGGGGGGGGGGGGGGGGGGTCTCACGTGGTTTTAACCCGCGAGATCCACGCAAACTTCTTTCCAGAAACTCGGCTAACGCCTATAAAAGACGACCTTACGGTCGGGGTGATGAACGATTCGAATTGATTTTCGATCCATGATTGCAATTTTCACACCATTATTCCGGGTCCGTGTCGCGGATTCTTGCGTAAATTTGAATTTCACCGTCAGGAATCGATGGGCACGTTCTGCTTGTGGGAACCTGGATACACTTATAAGAGTCGGAAATCAAGTTGTATAAAAGATAAAATAAAAATTTACAGATAACTGGAATATTCTTTCGAATAACGCGGGAATTGATCTAGATAATTTAAGTTATTGGAAATCATTTCGAATCACTTGGAATCACGTGATGATAGCATCAAAAAAATGATGTCACGGACCAAATGGTTTCAATTCATTGTTATTTCTGTTGATTTCTATTTCAATATGTATTGTGTTTTCGTTGATTTTCATTCGTTTCCTATGACTTCTCAGCGTTTTATACAGGCAATTTTCGGTCATATGCTGTCATTTCCTGTAATTCTATTCAATCCGTAAATCATTGGAAATTGTCTAGAACTTCCGGAACTCTCTTGGTATAAACTGAAACTCAATGAAAGTCGCATGATAGTATCGAAATCAATGTTTCATTTGATTTCAAAGTGAATGGCTCCTCGGTCGGAATGATTTATTCAATAATGACCGATTCGATAAATTTCATCGGAAAAATCGAATAGTAGCCAATCTACTTTCTTTTACTACATCGTATCTCTATATACCTCAACTAATCGCCGACTAAAAAATGGCGTGCTTACTCCTTAACGAGCAACGAAATTACTCAATCGCGTTGTACAGACGCACGTTTTTTTTTCACCGCGTATACAAAATCCTGAATGCGTGTTCCTATAAATATGTATACACACAGTTAAGCATAACGGGGAGAAATGGACCGTTTCGCTAATTCTTTTTACAAAATTGAATATCTTTCTCCTTGAATTAGAGACGGTAATTTATAAAACTGGCGCGCGATTGAGTATCGTATTTTATGCTGTATCGTGATACATATTATTCGTGTATGTTTGTTTACGAAGGTATACGCGGATTCAAATGAGATTTGTCCGTTTACTTTTTCTTTCTTTCTTCTAAACAAATGCAGCGGTTCTTTGTCTTTTAATTCTAAAAATTCTATTTCTCTCTCTGTCTGTTTCAACTTCTTTATTATTTATGTTTCCCATCTTCCTTTCTCCCATGTATCATTAATCTCAATTCCACGTGATTAGTATATACAGTAACCCGCGCGATGTGAACGCGGCTTTGTGATCTGGGGATTCCAGACCTGTAATATTTACATAATGTAGTGTACAATTTATTTCTTGCCCGTCACGTTAGTTCCTGCATCACACGAAGAATAACCGTGTTGCATATAAGGAGGGTCCAGTAATTCTCTGTGAAATCAGCCGCTTCTCTGATACTGTGTTTAATATATACCTATATTAAAATTTCACTTATTACCGAAAGGAAAATATGTAGCATAAAATAATATAATATAGAATAAGAAATAAAACCAGTCTGACTAATGTATTTATGTCTTTTCACCGAGGATCCGTGTTTCACGTCTCGGGTAAATTTTTTCAACTTTTTTTTTTTTATTTTTCTTTTATTTTTCTAGCTAATAAAAGTATATTTATAATGTATGAGAGAAGTTGAAACTCGTTAACGACAAACACGCGTCTCTAACGTGACTCCAATGAATATATATCTTTAATTATACATATGTGTATAAAACTATGTACCAATATATACAATTTTGTACACCCACGTGTAAATACACCTACCATAGGCATACCACTGCTTACTTTAACCGATAATTCTCATTCGCGGTCGATCGATACATATGCATTTTTCCTTATGTATCCCCACAAAATTCTATGTATATTGTATACATAAGTACATTCTGGCACGTTGGCCTTTTGTACGCATTTCGACGTTACGCTCGCGAACGTAAAACCGACCTCGAAAATACGTCCACGTACAGTATAATTTATTGTTAGGATAAATACACACGTATACGCTTTACATCATTGTTGGAGACGAATGGGAAATTCGAGAATTTTCCAACAGATTTCATCGCAGATAAATTCATCTGCCGCATGAATTCTATTATACAATTTCTGCATTTTTTTTTCAATTATTATTTTTTTTTTTTTTATGCAAATAAGAATAGAAAATGAAAATTAAAATCCTATCAAATTTCTTGTTCATTATTGTAGAAAATCCATGTGTACCTTGTATATACCTGTATTATACATCGAGAGTTTTTTCAATGAAATTTCATCACCGCAATGGCACGATGATAACAATCACCATCACGTGGCAAATAACGAGTATACAGAGGCTTCACGGAGATCGTGGAACAGCCTTAGTAGAAGCGAAAGGCTTCTCGTTGGTTCAAAACGGCCAATACGCCACGTGACTGGGTTTTACGTATAATGTATATATATATATATATATATGCATGTACATAAATCGCCAACAAGTCGCGTGGCACAGGAGTGGAAAAAATCGTCTCGTCGAGGTAAAAGCAATTAGAGCGCCGACGTTCTCATTTGCTTCAAGGGTATATAATGTGTAACTCGGTTCGATATACGCGAATTCCACTCGCACGTCACTCGCACGTGTCAGCGGATCCACCATCAGCCTCGCTCGCTTTACGTTCACCGGGCGCGGGTCATCCTCAGTCATCCTCGCATATAACAGGAGTTCTCCGCTTCTAGCAGCCGAGCGGGAAGGGGCAAGAGTGGCGGGCGGTGGGGGGGAGGAGGAGGCCACGTGTCGACATGGGCTCGTTTTTCTCGCGTTGCGCTTTCCCACTCCGTGCTTGGCAGCTAGTCGCTTTGACTGTTTGCGACCCGAGAGCCGCCTGTCGTAAAGGCACGTGTCAAGACCGGTTGGTGGCCGTTGCACTTTTTGCCCATGTTTATATTTATGGGGTTGTGCAATTCGAATCTGTTTACTGTAGACTTTAATTGTCTCTGCTTTTTTCCAATTAATCGGGAAATGGAATGTACGATTAATCGATAAAGAGCCGATTGGTTGATCGGTCGATAGAAGGATTAATTTGAAAAATTAATCGCGGTATTTTTTTACAACGGCACGACGCAGAGGGGAGGAAAAAATATCTGAAATCAATTTAGTCGATTTGTATGATTGCAACAAGGTTCCGACCGAATGGCTTTAGTGCGTTTATTTGATGCTAATAAAACTGTCAGTAGAAACAATTGAATTCTTTTCATCGCCGGTAAAAGTAACTCTATACAGATATAGTAGATAGGTAAATATTATGAGTGTTTTGTCGGAATTTTCGAATCACTTGGCGATCAAATAAATTCTATATAAATTAATATGGTCTAGAAATTTTGGGAAGAAAATGGAAGCGGAGTAATTTTGAGAAATTGTGGGAAATAGTTATTGATTAATAAAAATTAAAGGCTAGCTAAAATCCTGAAGTACAGGATAGCCGGGAAATTCACAAAAAACACGTACATAAGGAATATTCTTCCTATTTCACAATTTACCGAAAATTTGGCAAAGATTACATTACACAAAGTAAGTAAGAATGCAGATAAGACTTTATAAAAGAGCAATTTCACCAGAACTCCTATAGGTATCTATCTAGATATATATATATATACCCTTCTGTCTCTTTATCTATTTCGGTTTCTCCTCATCTAGACGCGTACGATTTGAATAATTCAAAACCAACAGCGAATCGCATTTTTCATTACTCCGCTTTGATTTCTGACGAGTTCATTTCCTTGTATACATTGCAGTCATATACGGATAGATTGGAACATCTGCCTTGGTTTCGACACGCAGCGCAGATCTCTGATATAGTAAACAGTAAATATATATATATATATATATGTATATACAGTATGTACGTATCTATATAGTATTTATTTTGATAGAATTTCACGTATACCGTAATATAGTTATACACCCTGAATTTCAATGTGTTACAATACGCGAAGTCTCTGCGTGACTAAATCAGCTGACTCACCATTGTCGGAGAATCTCATCCTGTCTATGTATACATAATATGCATCGTATAAATATATCGTGTATATATTTACATTATTTTCAAATGGCTTGTGCCAGTCACAACAAACCTATCTATGATAACACAGATACATGTGCCTATGATGCTCCGTAAGTATTATACTTATTCACAGACAAAGGTAATAATATCCCTGCAAGGAGTTTATGGGGTCCGTACGGACCCCGTTTACATTTGAAAGTACGCTACTAAAATTGCACGCGGTGTTATCGGGCTCCATAATTTGATTAATTAAAGTACCCAATTGTCGATGTTTAGCGGAAGAACATTTGAGGTCCAATCGGACCCTACGTGCTCTTTTACGTTAGTTAATTGTGACGCTATGTCGATTTCAGTTCTTTTGTTTCAGCCAGAAAGGTACACTTATCCCACTATTATGAAGTATACATTTGCCAAAGGTCGGGTGCAATGACCTTTTTGTCCTAGATCTGAGGTCAGGGGGTTTCGCGACACCTGTCCACGAGCCGTGTGTGACATGCACAAAACAACGACGCGTCTTGTTTGCTTTGCTCGAGCGTAAGAAAAATACAACGTAGATTATTATTCGTTCGCATTTGATATATTTCGACAATTATTCAACGAACATGTACCAATAATGATTGGAAAAAAAAAACTCTTTTTACCGAATTATCCTCAACGTATCATATTTCCGAATCTTCTGAAACTGACCACATTCGTATCATCAAATAAATATACTTTTTTGAGCGAATGAAACGGCGATATTTTTATACCGATGGTATATTGTACCTAATTTAAAACAGCGTTTGAATTTTTTCAATCGTTGATTAGAAATAAGTATAGAGTTTTTTTTTTGTTTGTAAAACGTCGTTCTTTCGCGTTTCTTTGCATTTTTCTTTGTTAAAAACAGTCTTTGAAAATTGACTTTCATATACCTACATCGTCTAGGGTTAAACATGTTACAGTCGGATAGGAAGACGATCGGTGTCGTTGATATAAAAAAAAAAAAAGAAAACAAAGAAAAAAAATCAATTACACAGAATATGACAAATTTATTGCGCATATTCTGAGAATATGAACCATAAAAATGGGAAACGATTTTGATCCTTCTCACGTTAGATGTGATGAAAATAACTATTACTATAAAGTATTGTTGTAAAATGTTAATTTGGAGTGCTGCGATAACCGAATACCGATGTACCTAATTCCCGTATAGGTACTCGTCGTTGGCAGCATCCGCGCCGGATGTACGCAACCTCCAAGATTTTGCTGTAGAGAATTGATACATTGACGCGATTAAAGAACGGAAGTAACTTTTCCCGAGACTAAGCCACGAAACTTGGATCCCGGAAGATATAAGGAGGTCGGCCGGCCGTCCGCCTCCCGGTGCGATGTTCTGCACGTGTGCCCCCGCAGGGTTCAAGGCCGATACCAGGTTTCATCCCCTCCAGAGCTTCCTCGCTCCTTCTCTCTCTTTCTCTGTTGCCTGTTCGGGCCTCCTCTCCCCTCGCCGACCCTCGAAATCCCCCCGCATTTAACCCCCTTCCCCTAAACTCAACCCGGAAACTACCCTCGAGGTAATCGTTTATGAGTTCAGCAGCCCCTCGCATCCACGCGCGCGACAGTCACCCACTCCCTAACCATTTTCAACCTAGCATTCCGCGTTTATTTTCTCGTCGACGAGATATTCGAAAGAGATATTTGATATTGTACTGTGCAAAGTATTGGGGATTAATCGATCCGTCTGTCTCGTTCGGAAGTCAGGAAGAGGGGAAAAATCGTTCGAAAAATTTTCAGCAATGATATTTGTGACAAGTAAAATTGACACGGTGGGAAGGGATTATTTTAGTCGTGTGATATTCGTTTCGTTCAATTAAATGCTACAATGAAATTCGGCCAATCCAATACTTACCTGATTCAACGAAATAATTTTTTCGGACGAAATCGTGCTGACTATCAATTTGTTCAAGATGACACGGTTCGAGTTCCTTGATATGATGTGAACTTTGTATCAAGAAAATTTGTGATTGAAATGAGTAAAAATTTGATTGAACGTATAGCTCTTTAAGAAATCTTAAATTATAGTACAGTTTTCACACGTAAATGTAATTGCTGAAAATATCTGGTGCACCATATTTACAGAAATCTCTTTTTATCCACTCTGGAGATGACTTTTTCTCTAATACTTTGAGGCAATGTATGGGGATGCATACGTTGAACAAAATACATCCGAAAACATTATAATCGGATGAAGAAGACCAGAGTCTAATCACTTTGAACATTCCAATTATAAAACTTTTTCTCAAATCATTAACATCTTAGCTGGTGTTATCCAAATTTTCTCAGATTCATTTCAATTATACACTAAAAATGTTCACTATCATTGTCGCACGAAAAGTTGCTGGAGGTTTTCTTAACGATCTTTTTTCCAATTGCCTCCGACCGATTCATTGTCACATTATAGCGGGTATACTAATGATACTGATGAATTGTTGCTTACGTTGGTCGAAAAAGATTGTAAAAAGGTATAAAACGGGTGCAACTGGACCTAATCGCGAAATTTTTGAATTATCAACCTCATCAGCAAGATCGTATCACCGGCCAGGTTTTTCAATGCCGAAAACGATGTATTGCTTGCCCAATTTTGATGAAATTGATTTACTTACTTCATTCGCAGTGTTCTTATTAAATCGTCTGAAACAGATTTTTGTCAACAGCTATGGTTTTCACAGTGCAGACATAACTTTCTCGTTTATAACTCGACGATCATTGTCAGTGATTGTACTATAGTTTATTATTGAACTAGAAAGCTAAAGAAGAAATCCCCGTTATACGATTCTTATGAAATTTAGCTGCGAGGAAAACGAGCAGATCGTCATAATCGGATAACAAACCACACGATTGAACATTTGGCGTTGAAAAAGTGTACAAACACCACGATATCCGCAAGAGTTGTTAATAATTCCGTATTCTTAGTAAACGGTACATTGGTGCGATAAAATTTAATTCATAATAAATTTAAATTGCACCTTTGAACTTTCGTCTTACAACTTTCTGTATCAAAATTTTTTTTTTGCCAATCACGTTAACCGCTATACCCATGCTCTTAAAGTGCACGAGTTACACGCTTATGTGGCTACTACAGTACGAATAATCGGTCATATGGAACGGCGTCGAGTTGCACTAGATAAAATACAAGGCGAAATCAATAACGATCGAGTCATCCGCGAAGCCTGTGCTCAACCGCACGCCTTTTTTGTGTTCAACCTGAGCTGCAACCGCGACCGTTACCATTGCTAACCATAAGAAAAATTCATCTGTCTAACGCTGTAGAAGAAAGTTCACCACGGGATTTGTGTTTTTTTTTTCAATTTTTTTTATTTGACTCAAAATAAACGGCATATATACACGGTACATACAAAATATATACAGCAATTAGTTTAATTTTAGTTATCGATATGAAATAATTACATATTTGGTTCGAAACTCCAGTGTTGGTTTCTTCGTCGTACAAAATTGGATGAAATAAAAAAAACAATTTTATATTTAATAAGATAAAATTTGTATTTCATAATTCGACGATATTTCTCGGAAATTATGCTATACAATTTTCGTTACAGCAAATTTATTCATCTATTACCGTTATTTTTTTCATTGCAGATATATCCATACATCGAGAATGGCGCCAACGATTTGTGTACCGGAATTATCAATGCACGATCAGAACGGTGCTGGCTCTTACATACGGCGTCGTCAACGCACTTTAAATAATGGGATCGTAAGGGAGCAACAACGGTTGGAAATAAAGCGGATTTTCAATCACCCCGAAAACAATCGACTCGGTTCGTTGTCTCCACCTCCGAGTCCGGTATGGGAACCGACATGCCCGACAAGTTCGTTTTATCCAACGAGAAGTTGTCTCGCATCGAACGCCAGGACGTCGTCTACGGATCACCTGACCGAACATTGGCGATCATTTTTTGCCCAGCGAGAAGGTCGGTACTCAGTATAACAACGATTCGTAAAAAAGAATTTAACTCTATGCATTTCAAAATCATTGTCTGCTGTGGTCAGTCATTACCGATAGAATAAAATGTCACTTTTAGTTTGTCTATTATCTACAAACCATACCCATCGTCGCGGCTCGTATAGTTCTACCCGCAAAGCTAAACACATGTCGCTGAAAAAATTGTTTTCTTACGCAACAATAATACAAGAACATGTTTTCTTGTCATTGATTTCCAAGTTGCAGGAACATACGTTTTCTGTCGTTATTCTCGTACGAACAAAAGTTTCTTGATATCTTTGTAGGAAAATGGGATGATAAATAATATTTAAACACGGTGAATTATATACATCTTATCTTCGGCTTTTATTTGAAATGTACGAGGAAGGACCGTTTTTATTTTTCTAATGATGCTAAGAGACTAAGGGTTGTTGGAGGGTCAAGGGCTTCAGGTTTCGACGTCTGGGTCGCAAAAGCATCTGTTCGTCTGTTTGTGTTTGTATTGCCTCTCCGCTCCGGTACTCTCCACGTCATTTCGTTTTTGAACCCATGATCTTAAGGGAACATAATTCTAGTTCACAAGTGATTCAATAATCCAATATTTGGTTTAGCATTACATAAAAAATTGCGATTAGCCGATTAATCGTAAACTACCAATAATCGATTGTGCAAATTGATAGTTTAAAGACTGACTATGGCATACTTTTCGAATTCGAATTCTCTTCGTAGTATCTTACATAATTCTGCCTTTCAGGTCTGCTGGACATCGTCGCCCGGACCATGATTCTCGTTCGGCGCAACCACATGCTGCAGAAACGGGTGAACGCGCTGCGTTCCGAAACCCGGGAGTTCATCCGTTCGGTTATGAGCAACCCTGAGAACAGCAGCAGCAAACCAGAAAAACCTGAAGTTTCTCCGTGCCTCGATACCGCGGTGTCCTCAAACTTCGAAGTCTTTTTATCCAGACCTACACCTCCGCCTACTCCGGACTCGTCAACCGGATATTCCACCATGTCGGTACCGAGTGTGGACAACGATGGGAGCTCTGACTGTTCCTCGGACGATTATTACGAGGCCGCCCAAAAAGTTACCCAGGATCCCAAAGTTTCAAGCTCATAAGATAGATCCTGATCGTCGTTCTCCCGTTACATCGTCTAAACTAATTAACTCGCGTCTCTGATATCCCATGTAAAGGTCTCTGTAAGAGAAATCGCGCTGTGTACTCGGTCTCGCCGGCGAGTCGTGTAATTCAATATTATATCATATTATACTATACTACATTATATTATATTCGTAACGTTATATGACTCGAATTGAGGTGCGATCATAGTTAAGGTCGTGAGGTCTCGTTATAACGAGAGTTCAACGGGTTTCGTGTTACACGCCTTTAAACTAGCCTCCAAAATTTTTGAACGCATGAACGTGTCGTACGTACAGGTATATTTTTTTTTTTTTGCAACTCGTATATCTGCCACTTCGATATGTGGACACAAAAATGCCTCGAGAATGAATATATGCCTTGTGATTATATAGCGAAGACTAAGCGCGCCGGTTCAATTTGCAGGAATTTCATTATAGTTATTTTCTTTGCACCCATGTAACAATTATGAAACGATAATTACATGTTTTTATTTGAATATCAAAATCCAATTTGGCAACGTATTATGAAACTACCTGGCAACGAGAATTCGTTGACTACGATCAGATTCCAGCCAATGCGATACGTCTGTAAATTCAATATTAAAATCCAGTGAAAAACAAGTATACTACATAGATATACCATAAGCATATAAATACTATACATTTTACCGAAATACGCGCATCACAATTCCTACTAGTAAATACGTATAGCCATCTTCACAGATAACTTGATCCTACTTAGATGCCTACGTTCTCCATAGCTTTATTATACTTACACGGCTTTAGGATATAACGTATCGCACCGGAGATTGGCGAATAATAATTCATTAAAATCTATAGATTCTCGCAGGGGAAACGCGTTCGATTACATGACTCCGATAATAATAAAATAAATAAATATGATGAGTAATAGATTTTGTCGATGAATGATAATATCAATAACAATAATAATAATGATGATAATATCAGGTGCAAAAAGCAATGTAGGACTCGATAAACTTGATTGTATACATACATACATATACTTACATATATACATTATAGATATAGTAGACATACACGTGTACTTTGTGATTGTGCGATAATCATACATATGTATAGTAGTACTTTAGGAGATAAGATCTATTTCTCATTGGCACTCAATCGAACATATGTGATATAAAAAATCGACTCAACTTTGTCGATTCATTTTACTATAATTAGTTAACTGTACAACACTTATCCGAGTTCCTGATTTACATCCTTTATTCGCGTCAGACAACCGTGATCTAGCAAGAATTTTATTGCCGTTGATTTTATAGCACGATCTATCGGTAGTTTTCGATTTATATTTATAACAGGATATGTGTCGTGATTATTTTTACAAAAAAATATCATGGAATGATGGGCTACTCGACTATGAGTTCAGATTGTTAGTGTTAGATGCATTGAGAAAGCACAGTAGAAATATTTTTTTCCAAATAGATTGATCGATAAGCAAAATCAAGGATAAATTATCGCGATATTTACGAATGACGCGTGATTAATAAGCTCAATTCTCAATTGTATACGTTGATGATATGTAATTTGTTCATTTGCGTGCCAATCTAGGCTCTCTGTGACTCAATGTTTAAATTCTAAAGTCTGTAAACTATTGTCAGTTACATACACTGCACTGATAAGTGCCTGTGTTGTGTATACTGCAGTGATGGGGTAGTGACAGTTTACACGCAGGTTATATAATATATGCATTAGGATATTAGGATTAGATTTAACATTATAAAACTATGTAGCTTCCAGCATATCAAGCCTTGGGGCTTACCATAATTAGCTTACAACTTATGGTCTAGACGTCTGTTTTCTAATATAAAAAATATAATACATACCTTAATACCTTATAATAAATTATATCTGAGTAAGAAAAGCCAAATCAAATTTGATCAATAACCAAAAACACCATGAAAGTGCGATCTTTCGAATTATATTGTTATTATTATTTTCATTATATCTTGGTGATCTCAATGTACTAAACAAAATGTCCTGATAAAGTTCATTGCAAAATACCCATTCGAAGAATGGAATGGGAAAAGAATTGATACAAAAAATGTTTCACTAACAATGCAATAAGTAAATAATTTAAAAGAGAAGAAAGGAAAAACAACAAAGTATACTGGTGTTGGATTAGCTTGCATGAGGTGTAATTACGCAATGTAGTAAAATGCTTATCAGCATTACCAATGTTTTTTCTTTCTAATCATAATAAATATATAATGTGAACAAGTGCAGGAGAAAATTAATTACGTTTGGCAGTAGTTTTAAAACGTAGTCATTAGCTGTATGAAGAATTCGATTGTTTATAATTTATTTATTTATTATCAATTAATTATTTATGGAGTGTACGATGCATCGTGTACATCTTCTCGTTTATAACCTTGATAGTATTACCAATTTTACAATTATATAATTTAAATTTGTATTTAGTTGTTATACAATACATACACCTTATACTTAAGACACTATATACCTACCAATTAAAAAAATATTTCATCAACGAATATCGTTGTTCTATTACCTCAGTGTCCCAGTATAGAAAATCTAGTGCTTATTTACAACCTCCTTGAAGTAATAACTCCGAGGGATAAATCACCGGGTAAGTTTGGTGTATACGAGGCTGGAAATGTATCGGAGGTACAAGGATGTACGAGGAGATGTTATGCGATCTGTGGAGATGTGGATGAAATGTGAAGAAATCTTAGGAGATGTGGTGAGCTGTGGTGAGATTTGGTGAGATTTGGTGAGATATGGGTGAGATGTGGATCAGATGTGCCGGATGTTGAAAGATATCGGAAGAATTCGGTAAATGTCGCAGAATGTGGAAGAGTTGGGAGGAGTGACACTGGAAGGTGTCGACACGGGTTAATTACAGCGTGCACATTTGCAAGGCGCGTACGTTTTGACCACGCGATTGATTGCGCTAATTTGTCAATAAAAATGGCTGAAACTGCGAGCGATTTTTTCGACAGCATTGAAAGTGAATTTGAAATGACATTCCTTCGCACGTAAAAAAACAATTGACTCCACACGTTTTTGCGAATAATGTATTGCTAGGAAATATATCTGAAAGTGATGCATTAGAAATCGAGCGATTCATTAAAAGTGAGTTGAAGAATGTTTCGCCAAAGGAAGAACTATCGGATTATCTTGGTGTATTCGTGAATAATCCTGAAAATTTCTTATTCTTTGGTGGTGAGAAAAAACTGTCACGCAAAATACCCACGTCTGATCACGCGGTCGATTCAACAAAATTCTTGTTGTATATTCTATTACCGTAACAATGAAACTAAGAGTAAAATATTTGATACTATAAAAAAATCGCGATTCTTGTTCATTGTTCTCTATTTATACAAAGTATTCCCTTATTTTATTATGTACAATTATGTACATATTAGATTCTGTTGTAATTGTAATTGTAATCGCATGTACGTTGAATTTAAATAGTACGGACACATTGGAATACAATCGAGAATACAATGTATCATTTATCGTATACCTAATACACATATGGCTTGTTTTCGAATACTAGATTGATTTTAGATATTTTTTATCTAATTTTGGTACAACTCGTACAAGTGATTGAGACCATGAAAACAGAAATTTCTCGAATAAATTTCCAGATTTGCTTAGGGTGGTTCACCATAGAAAAAAATTATTCTTTCAGTGCTGCTTTCTCATGAAACTGTTGTTTATGATGAAAAAAATCCTCTGGAAATTTGAGCCTAATCGGACAAGATTTATAGGTCCCGCTTTTGAGATTTCGTTTTGCTCAACTTTGCAGGGAATTTGTTTGTCAACATTAACAATAGTTTTAAGAGGGAGCAACGCTGAAAAAAAAATTTCTTTAGGTTGAAACACCTTAATACGGAATGTACAAGTTGAGGCTAATGAGCTTTGTTAGACAATACATGTACTGTGTCACAATCGGAATCAACTGCAAGCTTTCGTTGGAGATTAACACAGATGCCTGTAAGTTCTTCTCGGTTTTTTTTATTTTTTAATGGTGCGCAAAAAAGACCATTTTTCTGAGAAACAGAAACGGCTCCCTAATCTACTTCCTTCTTTATTCGCTTTCTTTATTCACCAGGCACCGGCGCCCCTATAGACTTGGCGCCCCGGGGAATTGCCCAAACGCGCCCTACCCAAACGCCGGCACTGCGACAGTACGAGGAAATGTGGGGAAAAGTCGGGTGATGTTGAGAGATGTCGGAAGATGTTGGGAGATGTTGAGGAATGACGGGAGATTTTTAGAAAAAGAGATGTAGTGTACACATTTTCGTCCGGTGATTTACCCCTCGAATAACTCGATAACAGATTCCATTGTCTTGCCAGCCCGTTTTTGTCAGATTCCATCCTGAATGAAAACTTTGAGATTTGTAGCATGAAATCAATGTGCCTCTGGGGAATGTGAAAATAGGACCACAAGGACCCAGAAGTGTAAAAGAACCTGCAAGAAAAAATTTGGAAAACAATATCCAGACATGTTCCATCCAAGTCAAACGGTGTTGTCACGCAATCGTGGGGTAGCTTCAATGAATACTAACCATATAAACAAGCACCAGAATCCTTGCCAGTGGATAACGTCTCAGAAATACTCCTGTACGAACGCTGACGGCATCCAGAGACGAATAAGCTCTTTTTACACGCCTGGCAACGCCGGTATCGAAAGGTGTCTCTAGCAAAAATGATGGTACTTGTGCTTTGGCGTCGTCTGTGTCATTAATGTGGTCATAAGGTATATTTTTCCTCAGATTTCCAATGACATCTCTGTGCTGGTGCTGGTATAGAACGGAATAAGTTTTGAATAGTCATAGCACTACTCATCGAATACTTGTGGCTATTGAGATGATTACCTCAATTTTTTCAAGCTGCAAGCGCAGGGCGTTTCTTTCCGTGGTCAGGCTTTCTAGCGCTTGTTGCTTTAGGACAAGGGTCTGCGTCAGTGCGGATAATCTTGATTCAACTTCGCTGCTGGGTGTTAAAGCAGCTGAAAGTTGCGACCTAAGCCTCGAAATTTCTGTCTCTTGCTTTTGTAACTTCGAAGCTAGAGCATTGCGCTGACGAGATACTTCCTCCTGGAGGGACCTGAGTTCCTGAAAATCATTTTCCGATGAAAATAATAAAATCATATAGATATCCACAGGGTTTTACATATATTCGTTACTCATTGCTTATAACGTACCTCGGCATGATGCCGTGAATCCTCTTCGACAGCCAGGCGTCGATTTCTTTCTAACGCAAGTGTCTCTTGAATTTGTACCGCTGCCATGGCAGTGTCTTGCCTACTTTGCTCCAATTTAGTATCTGCATTTACCAATTCTTCCCGTGCTATTCGTAGCTGGTCACACAACTGTTGATTTTCTTCCCTCAAAGCTTCACGCTCTTGCCTGTAAAGGTAGGGGAGAGTTAAAGAATTATTGATTACAATCTCTGTCACAAAATACAAAGAAAATCGAGACTCATGTAATTATTCAAGCATTCTATCCAATCGTAATACTCATATGGTATTAAATTTTTCAAAACATTAGTCTTTACCTGATTTGGTCCAATTCCATAAGAGTCACATCATCTAATCCAGTGGTAGCATTTCCTCTGAGCTCTGCAATCAGTTTTTCTTTTTCCTGTAGTGTCTTTAGTGCTCTAGCTCTGTGCTGTTCCAACTCGGATCTAGTCGAAGATAACTCTAATCTATTTCTCTCCAACACCGATTGAGATTCGGTCAATTGTTTAGCAATCTCTGCCCGTTTATTCTCTGAGCAGATTAATTTCTCTTTCAGAAAATGAATTTCTTTCTGATGATCGGTTTGCTGTTTGTCGAGCTGTTCATCTTTTTCCTCCAAATTTCTCTGTGCAGATTTTAAATCCTTTCGCAAATCCGAATCTTTGGAAGATTTAACAAGAGTCTCATTCTCCAATTTTTGGCTGTCAAACTTGTGCTCAAACTCTCGTTGAAGAATTCCCAATCTGTGACGTATTTCGTTGCACTCTGTGCGCAACGAGGGTACAGAAAAAAAATATATTCGAACTTGTTCGACAACAGAAATCAATTGAACAGATGAATTTCTTACACTCACCACTTTCAGAAGAATGAGCCCTGTGCGTAATCAGATTTAGCTCATGGTTTAAGGCTTCAATTTCGTTTCTTAAAATTATATTTTGAGTTTCCAAATCAAGATGATTATGTTCTGTGTTGACCAAATCGTTTTCAGGCACATCAACAGAGGCATGAGAAAGAACCGGGCTGATCTGGCCACTCCTTATCGACATTTCAGATATCGAATCAGTGTTGTCAGTTGGAGGTTCAACACAGATTGACAGAGGCGTTGCTGGAGCCGTAACATGGTCGGTAATTATAGCTTTGGTTGGCGTTGTAGTAGGTGTATTTAAAAACGTGATCAGCTCTTCATCTCGAGAAACTTTTGATTTTAAAGGTGTTAAAGTCCTCAGATTTGGCGTCGAGCGTACTTGAGGTACACTCGAATGTAGCGGAGATGTTGGAGAAGACGAGATTGCAGGTTTATTCGGTGAACCGCTAAAAGAAACATTCCATGACACCACTTTTCTGTGCCTAATGATCACGTCAATAAGATAAAATTGTGATTCAACAAATATAAAGTGTTTTCAGATGGCTTACGAATGAGGGGGAACCCATGTCACCTCCGTCAATAGAGAGTGAGACTCTGATTCTTGTTTTTCCTTGCTCAACACTGCTGCAGTATTCTGATCAATTTTGTTAAGGAGATTTTCCGCTTTTCCTGCAAGTCCTGAGAGCCAGGCCATACTCAATTATGTGATATTAATCCAATCGTTGCAAACTTTTATACGAATCTTTGAACGATTGAACTGTCAAGTTTGATGATCTTGCGGGCACCTCACTGGGACCTTCGCAGGTTAGATAAGATTAGGTAGTTATTTTTCACACATATTTCCATATGATTTGACATGGCATGACACGATTGACATGAGTGACACTAATTTCGTCTATTCCTTTTTCCCGTGTGTTGCCGAGCCAATTGAATGCGGTCGTTTTAGACGTAACGTTATGTCCGCGAATTGGCCACTCGCCCGCCGTAGTCATGGCTGTAGTGACGTCATTAGACCGTCGAGAAATTGTCGAAAAGGTCGAGAATAAAATTCAGCCGGCGCGTAATTCAAATATGCTACACAGCGAAAGATGATTGAAAATGCGATATTCGCGATGCAATGCGTTCCCTCTGTCTATGAGTACTATTGCAATCAACTTCAAGTACTATTCACTGCACAGTTATGTATAATATATACATACCTATGTATGTGTTACATTTCGATTTTTAGATGAAATCGTTGACTGGAGAATATAAAGACGTTACCTCTAGGTAAATTCTTGTGCCCAGTTTTCGGCGGGCAAGTGGGCCCAGGTGGGCATGGAAGTGCAGGGATTTTCTGCTCTATCGACTCTATCTAACGGGCTCGCACCGACATTCGTAGCAGCCTAAGTAGTGTCGGCATATAAGCTTGAGATTGAGTCAGTACGGAGTGAGTACGTGAATCCTCCGCCTCCTCCCCCTCGTCCTCCTCAACCACCTCCTACCACCTCCGAAAACCTCCTACCATCTCCTAACATCTCTTACCGCCTCCTACCACCTCTGAACACCTCCTACCCTGCCCTACCCTACTGCCCGACCGCCGGATAAAGACAGTAAAAAATATCTTCCTTACAGGGCAAATTCTGAAATGTTCAGAATTAAGTAAATAACATTATTGAAAAATCAACGGTTGTTTTTCAATAACCGATTTTCAAGGGGAGTAATCCGATGAATTTCAAATCATTGAATCCTGTTTCCAACGCAACATTCTCCGCAGAATCAATTTTGGCCCTGTCGGCTGTACGTACTACCGTTATCGCAAGATACTCATAGTTATGTTTTGCTATTCCGCATCAAAGGAAGATGAACGAGTATAGTTAAACCTTGGATTGATGCACATTTATTTAACTTCAAAAAGTGAGAAAAGGTGGAGTTGAAAAAGTTGAAGACGCTGTTCTAAAAGAGATATGTGGTTTGTAGCCACCGACAATAAAAAGAGTACCGAAAACGGTAATCCAAAATACCATAGTAAGAAGACAACCCGAGAATTTCTGTGCACGTATTTATAATTAAACATACAAATCACTTCGTCACAAGCCATGTTCCGCCTTATCATGTGAAACTGTATTTTTTTTTCTTTGAAAATTGAGTGTTACAAGTGCGCGTGATAGATTGTTGTCATTGTTGATTGAAAAGTGTGTCAGTCCAAAAAGTACAGACACGTGGCTTTGGAATGTAATATACGTGTCAAAGAAAATAGATGATTGATTGCAAAATTTTTCGAAAGCTTGGAGTCTTCTGTGTTCAATAATCCATTGGTCATTTATGAGAAAAATTATCAACGCTAGCTATTACAACCGATATATCGGAAACATATTTTTGTTTGCAGAACTATGCGGAAAATCTGAAAAACATCAGAAACCTGCATTCTAAATATTACTCACACCTCGACACAAAATAATGCAATTGAAAATTTTGAAGAGACTTGGCTATAAAAAAAGCTATAGCCGAAAATTTAGAGAAAAATTGAAACTATTTAATTCAGTTGATAGCAAGTCCATCGCATTGCTCAACTCACTGTAATCACTTTTGGAGTTTGAGAATTTTAGCGAGTCTCTTGTGATCTCAATTCGCCCCACACACTTCTATACCATTAAAATATGAGTGTAGATACTGGAAGCCATACGGCTATGATAGGGATTGCGCGGAGAGATGGCCTGAAAACGGGTTAGTGTAACGTGCTGTCTGTATCACTTGATTTGCAGTCTGTCAAAAAATTTATGCAAAAGCACTAAAAACGTGCAAGTGATGTTGATACAGAGACCAAAAAGTATACATGGATATGCGATCCATGTACGATATTAATACATATGATCCATTTACGATTAATACGTGATGCATAATATAAATTTTATAATTTTCCAGGTGACAAACTAGATTATCTACAATGATACGGCTATAATATGAAAATAGAACAATTATTCATTTCGAAATGGGATTCTATTCGATACGCGCTCGATGTATTCCATCAAATTAATATTCATAATTATTTCAACAACTGTTCATTTGCTCTCTCGATCTTGAATTTTCGTAGGCATAGAATCGGAACGCTGTTTGAGCTAGTCGCAAGTGAAGTATCTACGTTGGGTAGAGAAGCAGAATTGTTTTTCGAAAAGTGTTCGTATGGAAAAAAATTCAGATTAACTGTAAAACAACACGGTTGCTCTAATTTTGATGAAGATGTAATGGGATGTTTCGTATATGAGACAGTATTTAACGCAGTGTCCTGATTTAGAGGCCTAGAAAGGTGATTGTCGGCGATTTTTTTTTTGATAGGGAAAGAAAGAACAATGGTTCTTAAAACTTCGAGTGTATTTTAACACACCTTTGAAAGGTATGAGCAAAAATTATTATCATTCAACTGTCGCAAAATGGCAGCATCATTAGCTGACCCGTTAACTGAAGAATATATCTTTAATCAACGGCTGACCATCGAAGGGCCTGGCCGCTTGAGTCTGGAATCGGCAGGAGAGATAAAGTGTGTATTTCTTGTATGAAATGTGAAACCTAAAATCATTATACATCATATCGTATCATCATACATCATACATCGTACATCATAGATCATACATCATACATCATACATCATACATCGTACCTCATACATCATCATACATAGTATTAAAGGTCGAAACCAAAGTTTGGATGTCGGATGTTCAGAAAGTGACGTCACCAATTCCAAATCAGCTCGCCGAATTCCTCAGTCTGGAAACAACCGCGCAGTAGAGCGGACGGGTGAGAGTCGCGCTCCGCAAATTTCGAGTACCGGGTTCTCAACCTCCCGGATCTCGCGCTTCGGGTCCGCTACGTATTTCGAGTAACGGGTTCTCAACCTCCCGGATCCCGCGCTTCGGGTCCGCTACGCGGTGAAACTTGACTTCCAGGATAAGCGCTCCGTGGTTCCTGGTTCATGTTTACAATAAATTATTTCAATTCGTTTTTCGCGCAACCCCAAATTCGGTAGCTGTCAGTCCGCTAATAAAATTTCTCGACTTCCAGGATAAGCGCTCCGTGGTTCCTGGTTCATGTTTACAATAAATTATTTCAATTCGTTTTTCGCGCAACCCCAAATTCGGTAGCTGTCAGTCCGCTAATAAAATTTCTCGACTTCCAGGATAAGCGCTCCGTGGTTCCTGGTTCATGTTTACAATAAATTATTTCAATTCGTTTTTCGCGCAACCCCAAATTCGGTAGCTGTCAGTCCGCTAATAAAATTTCTCGACTTCCAGGATAAGCGCTCCGTGGTTCCTGGTTCATGTTTACAATAAATTATTTCAATTCGTTTTTCGCGCAACCCCAAATTCGGTAGCTGTCAGTCCGCTAATAAAATTTCTCGACTTCCAGGATAAGCGCTCCGTGGTTCCTGGTTCATGTTTACAATAAATTATTTCAATTCGTTTTTCGCGCAACCCCAAATTCGGTAGCTGTCAGTCCGCTAATAAAATTTCTCGACTTCCAGGATAAGCGCTCCGTGGTTCCTGGTTCATGTTTACAATAAATTATTTCAATTCGTTTTTCGCGCAACCCCAAATTCGGTAGCTGTCAGTCCGCTAATAAAATTTCTCGACTTCCAGGATAAGCGCTCCGTGGTTCCTGGTTCATGTTTACAATAAATTATTTCAATTCGTTTTTCGCGCAACCCCAAATTCGGTAGCTGTCAGTCCGCTAATAAAATTTCTCGACTTCCAGGATAAGCGCTCCGTGGTTCCTGGTTCATGTTTACAATAAATTATTTCAATTCGTTTTTCGCGCAACCCCAAATTCGGTAGCTGTCAGTCCGCTAATAAAATTTCTCGACTTCCAGGATAAGCGCTCCGTGGTTCCTGGTTCATGTTTACAATAAATTATTTCAATTCGTTTTTCGCGCAACCCCAAATTCGGTAGCTGTCAGTCCGCTAATAAAATTTCTCGACTTCCAGGATAAGCGCTCCGTGGTTCCTGGTTCATGTTTACAATAAATTATTTCAATTCGTTTTTCGCGCAACCCCAAATTCGGTAGCTGTCAGTCCGCTAATAAAATTTCTCGACTTCCAGGATAAGCGCTCCGTGGTTCCTGGTTCATGTTTACAATAAATTATTTCAATTCGTTTTTCGCGCAACCCCAAATTCGGTAGCTGTCAGTCCGCTAATAAAATTTCTCGACTTCCAGGATAAGCGCTCCGTGGTTCCTGGTTCATGTTTACAATAAATTATTTCAATTCGTTTTTCGCGCAACCCCAAATTCGGTAGCTGTCAGTCCGCTAATAAAATTTCTCGACTTCCAGGATAAGCGCTCCGTGGTTCCTGGTTCATGTTTACAATAAATTATTTCAATTCGTTTTTCGCGCAACCCCAAATTCGGTAGCTGTCAGTCCGCTAATAAAATTTCTCGACTTCCAGGATAAGCGCTCCGTGGTTCCTGGTTCATGTTTACAATAAATTATTTCAATTCGTTTTTCGCGCAACCCCAAATTCGGTAGCTGTCAGTCCGCTAATAAAATTTCTCGACTTCCAGGATAAGCGCTCCGTGGTTCCTGGTTCATGTTTACAATAAATTATTTCAATTCGTTTTTCGCGCAACCCCAAATTCGGTAGCTGTCAGTCCGCTAATAAAATTTCTATAACCTTATAATCTTCTCATAATCTTTTTGGTAGATTATATCGATGAAAAAACTATATCAAACCTTACACATTATTTTTGATTTGTTCTCATGCTGAAAATATTTATTAGTATTCGGGGTATAACTCGAGGTGGTTGGCGGTGGTCGTTGGGGGTGGTTGAGGGTGGTTGCGGGTAATCTCGGTGATTCAGGAGGAGGGGGACGAGGATTTGTGCTCGGTGAGTAAAACACTTTTATAATATTTGATGGCAATTATAATTATATTTTATCTAAAATATTTCAAACTAGTCATGTTTACATTAAATTATTTCAATTCATTTTTCGCGCAAGTACATATTCAGAAGCTATGAATAAACTTATACAATTTATTATATTATTAATTGATTAATGAATATTCTTATAATATTTAATGGCAATTGTAATTATGTTGTATTCAAAATTTTTCAAACTTGTCATGCTTACAATAAATTATTTCAGTTCGTTTTTCGCGCAAGCACAAATTCAGTAGCTATGAATAAGCTTATACAATTTATTATAGTATTGATTAATTAATTGATCAATTACTCAATTATATTAATCCTTACACAATATTTTCGATGTGTTCTTACACTGAAAATATTTACTACTATTCAAGGTATAACCTGAGGTGGTTGAAGGTGGTCGGAGGTGGACGAGGAGGAGGACGAGGAGGACGAGGATTTGTGCTGGGTGAGAAAAACACTTTTATAATATTTGATGGCAATTGTAATTATATTTCATCTGAAATATTACAAACTTGTCACGTTTACAATAAATTATTTCAATTCATTTTTCGTGCAAGCACATATTCAGTAGCTATGAATAATCTTATACAATGTATTATATTATTAATCAATTAATTAATATTCTTATAATATTTAATGGCAATTGTAATTATATTTCATCTGAAATATTACAAACTTGTCACGTTTACAATAAATTATTTCAATTCATTTTTCGTGCAAGCACATATTCAGTAGCTATGAATAATCTTATACAATTTATTATATTATTAATTAATTAATTAATTAATATTCTTATAATATTTAATGGCAATTGTAATTATATTTCATCTGAAATATTACAAACTTGTCACGTTTACAATAAATTATTTCAATTCATTCTTCGTGCAAGCACATATTCAGTAGCTATGAATAATCTTGTACAATTCATTATATTATTAATTAATTAATTAATTACATTAATCCTTACACAATATTTTTGATGTGTTCCTATACTAAAAATATTCATTACTATTCCAGGTATTACCCGAGGTGGTCGGAGGTGGACGAGGAGGAGGACGAGCTGGACGAGTAGGAGGACCAGGTGGACGAGGAGGAGGCGGGGTGGGTCGTGGGAGAGGACCTCTCCTCTCCTCAGAGGAGGGGAGGGGGAGGGGCAGGGAAGGGGGAGAGGTGGGCGGGGAGGGGGAAGGGAAGGGAAGGGAAGGGAAGGGAAGGGAAGGGAAGGGAAGGGGACGGGAGGAAAGGGGCGGGGAGGGGTGGGGAGGGGAGGGCGGGCGGGCGGGCGGGCGGGAGGGCGGGAGGGCGGGAGGGAGGGAGGGAGGGAGGGCGGGCGGGCGGGCGGGGGGAAGGGGAGGACGGATGTCGATGCGAGCCCATTTGAGTTAATAGAGCAGAACACCCCCCCGCCCGCCCTCCCTCCCTCCCTCCCGCCCTCCCTCCCTCCCTCCCTCCCTCCCTCCCTCCCGCCCTCCCGCCCGCCCGCCCGCCCCTCCCCTCCCCTCCCCTCCCCTCCCCGCCCCTTCCCTTCCCTTCCCTTCCCCCTCCCCGCCCACCTCTCCCCCTTCCCTGCCCCTCCCCCTCCCCTCCTCTGAGGAGAGGAGAGGTCCTCTCCCACGACCCACCCCGCCTCCTCCTCGTCCACCTGGTCCTCCTCCTCGTCCAGCTCGTCCTCCTCCTCGTCCACCTCCGACCACCTCGGGTGATACCTGGAATAGTAATGAATATTTTTAGTATAGGAACACATCAAAAATATTGTGTAAGGATTAATGTAATTAATCAATTAATTAATAATATAATGAATTGTACAAGATTATTCGTAGCTACTGAATATGTGCTTGCACGAAAAATGAATTGAAATAATTTATTGTAAACGTGACAACTTTGTAATATTTCAGATGAAATATAATTACAATTGCCATCAAATATTATAAGAATATTAATTAATTAATTAATTAATAATGTAATAAATTGTATAAGATTATTCATAGCTACTGAATATGTGCTTGCACGAAAAATGAATTGAAATAATTTATTGTAAACGTGACAAGTTTGTAATATTTCAGATGAAATATAATTACAATTGCCATCAAATATTATAAAAGTGTTTTTCTCACCCAGCACAAATCCTCGTCCTCCTCGTCCTCCTCTTCGTCCACCTCCGACCACCTTCAACCACCTCAGGTTATACCTTGAATAGTAATAAATATTTTCAGTATAAGAACACATCGAAAATATTGTGTAAGGATTAATATAATTGAGTAATTGATCAATTAATTAATCAATACTATAATAAATTGTATAAGCTTATTCATAGCTACTGAATATGTGCTTGCGCGAAAAATGAATTGAAATAATTTATTGTAAAGATGACAAGTTTGAAAAAGATTAGATGAAATATAATTACAATTGCCATCGAATATTATAAAAACGTTAAACTCACCGAGCACAAATCCTCGTCCCCCTTCCTGAATCACCTCGATTACCCGCAACCACCCCTAACCACCCCCAACGACCACCGCCAACCACCACGAGTTATACCTCGAAAACTAATAAATATTTTCAGCATGAGAACAAATAAAAAATAATGTGTAAGGTTTAATATAATTTTTTTATCGACATATTTTACCAAAAAGATTATGAGAAGATTATAAGGTTATAGAAATTTTATTAGCGGACTGACAGCTACCGAATTTGGGGTTGCGCGAAAAACGAATTGAAATAATTTATTGTAAACATGAACCAGGAACCACGGAGCGCTTATCCTGGAAGTCGAGAAATTTTATTAGCGGACTGACAGCTACCGAATTTGGGGTTGCGCGAAAAACGAATTGAAATAATTTATTGTAAACATGAACCAGGAACCACGGAGCGCTTATCCTGGAAGTCGAGAAATTTTATTAGCCGACTGACAGCTACCGAATATGGGCTTGCGCGAAAAACGAATTGAAATAATTTATTGTAAACATGAACCAGGAACCACGGAGCGCTTATCCTGGAAGTCGAGAAATTTTATTAGCGGACTGACAGCTACCGAATTTGGGGTTGCGCGAAAAACGAATTGAAATAATTTATTGTAAACATGAACCAGGAACCACGGAGCGCTTATCCTGGAAGTCGAGAAATTTTATTAGCGGACTGACAGCTACCGAATTTGGGGTTGCGCGAAAAAGGAATTGAAATAATTTATTGTAAACATGAACCAGGAACCACGGAGCGCTTATCCTGGAAGTCGAGAAATTTTATTAGCCGACTGACAGCTACCGAATATGGGCTTGCGCGAAAAACGAATTGAAATAATTTATTGTAAACATGAACCAGGAACCACGGAGCGCTTATCCTGGAAGTCGAGAAATTTTATTAGCCGACTGACAGCTACCGAATATGGGCTTGCGCGAAAAACGAATTGAAATAATTTATTGTAAACATGAACCAGGAACCACGGAGCGCTTATCCTGGAAGTCGAGAAATTTTATTAGCCGACTGACAGCTACCGAATATGGGCTTGCGCGAAAAACGAATTGAAATAATTTATTGTAAACATGAACCAGGAACCACGGAGTGCTTATCCTGGAAGTCAAGTTTCACCGCGTAGCGGACCCGAAGCGCGGGATCCGGGAGGTTGAGAACCCGTTACTCGAAATACGTAGCGGACCCGAAGCGCGAGATCCGGGAGGTTGAGAACCCGGTACTCGAAATTTGCGGAGCGCGACTCTCACCCGTCCGCTCTACTGCGCGGTTGTTTCCAGACTGAGGAATTCGGCGAGCTGATTTGGAATTGGTGACGTCACTTTCTGAACATCCGACATCCAAACTTTGGTTTCGACCTTTAATACTATGTATGATGATGTATGAGGTACGATGTATGATGTATGATGTATGATGTATGATGTATGATCTATGATGTACGATGTATGATGTATGATGTATGATGTATGGTGTATGATGATATGATATGATGTATAATGATTTTAGGTTTCACATTTCATTCAAGAAATACATACTTTATCTCTCCTGCCGATTCCAGACTCAAGCGGCCAGGCCCTTCGATGGTCAGCCGTTGACTGAAGATATATTCTTCAGTGAACGGGTCGGCTAATAACGCTGCCGTTCTGCGACAGTTGGATGATGAAAAATTTCGCTCGTATCTCTCAAATGTGTGTTAAAATACACTCGAAGTGTTAAGAAGCGTCGTTCTTTCTCTCCCTATCACCTTTCTAGGTCTTTAAACCACTACGCAGCGTTAAATACCGTCTCATATACGAAGCATCCATTTCATCTCGTTCAGAATTAGCGCATCCGTTATGTATTGCAGTTACTCTGAATTTTTTTCCATCCGAATACTTTTCGAAAAACAATTCTCCTCCTCTACCCAACGCAGATACTTCACTTACGACCAGCTAAAACAACGTTTCTATTCTATGCCTATGAAAATTTAAGATCGAGAGAGCAAATGAAAAGTTGTTGGAATAATTATGAATACTAATGTTATGGAATACATCGAGCGCGCGTCGAATAGAATCCCATTTCGAAATGAATAATTCTGCTCTTTTCATATCATAGCTAATCTAGTAATATAGCTAAATAGGATGGTTGGAGGTGTTCGGAAATGGTAGGAGGTGGTCGGCGCTGGCAGAAGGTGATAGGGGGTGATCGAAAGTGGCCATTGATGGTCGGAGGTGGCAGGGGGAGGTAGGAGGTGTTCGAAAATGGTAGGACATTTCAAAAGTTAAAGTCGACGATGATCCGGTGCATCAATTTTATCGTTACAGATTTTCTTTTCCCATGAGGCATAGAGTATTCAACAACGATAATGCAGTCCTTAAAATTCATCATTCATCTCTGTCTGGAAAGCTAATTCGCAAGGCGTGGTATTCTATTCCATTTGCATTATTAGAAAAATACCCGTACTCTACATACACTGTTTCTAATCTTTTGCTACATTTGGCGTAATCCCCATGCTTCCACAGCACGAATAGTCGGAAATGTTTTTGATTATCCATAATAAAATAAAAGAAGTAACAAAGCTTAAATTTATTGTTAAAGCTCTAATGAATACATCAAACTGCGGTCGAATCAATTCATTTATTATTTGCACATGACCTCTGTATATTTGATAAATTATTCCTAAATACATTGAAACATACATTTTTATAATGAAATATCATGCAATGGGCTGTGTAAACTATAAAATATAATTTCTATCGAATAGCTGCTTTCATGTCAACAGGGCTTTGAGACTCAGTTCCGTTCGTCCTCCTCCTCGTCCACCTCCGACCACCTCCAACAATCGCCAACCACCTCGAACAACCACCGATAACCACCTCGGGTTGTACCTGGAACAGCAATAAATATTTTCAGTATAAGAACACGTCAAAAACATTACGTAAGGATTCATATAATCACAGGTTTTGTTTTTTGGCTGTAACTTTCGATGCGTTGATCGCAGCGTATTGGGACTGTGCCCAATCGATTTCTCTCGCAAAATTACGTCGGAATAGTGCTACAATTAATTTATCTCAGCGCTTTTCAAAATCGCGAAAATTTTTGCCAAAAATGCAAAGGGGTTAGCCTTACTTTTTTTTCATTTTTGGAGCCGAAAATTTTTGGTCTCAGATTCGATTCGAATGACCCTTACCTGACTAATTGGACCCTCAGGAACTCAGAAAACGCTGCTGAAAAGTGTCGAAAACGCAGTGTCACGTGGGGGTGAGAGTGTACTGAGCGGTGGTAGTTAATGATTAATTCAGTAATCAAGTTCTCACGTAACAACATGGAATAAAAATTAAAACTAAGAAAGACCTACCTTTTGATAAGCTTGTAATTT
Source organism: Neodiprion pinetum (assembly GCF_021155775.2). NCBI lineage: Eukaryota > Metazoa > Arthropoda > Insecta > Hymenoptera > Diprionidae > Neodiprion > Neodiprion pinetum. The sequence goes on from NC_060234.1 coordinate 22,945,208, forward strand.
GTAGGATCGTGTTGCTGTAGTCCTTTATGGGTCTGTGAGGTTTGTTCAAATTGTTTAGGCAATTTTATAATAATGAAAATGGGAAAAAGGTCGTTCAAAATAAATGGTTCAATATGTTTCAACTGGTAAAAGATAAAGTATATTCTGTACGATTTGGTGATTGAAATGTCTGATAACAACGAATGGTGATAATGACATAAAAGCCGAAAGTAACAATTTATAAAGTGTTTGAGTTTATATAACAATCCACGCCAACGGACGAATTTATATTCGAATGCAGAGAAGCCGCAGAATCACTAAATTTGACCGTTTGCGTGTTTGAGCAAATCGTGTGTTATTTTATTCTAAATGATATTATTGTTTGATACCAAGAACATCTATCCTGAACGATGGTTATAACTAGCTCTCAATGTGGAAGATTAGCACTCGGATTGACTTATCATTAGGTGAATCAGTCGACGAGATTGAGAATCGTCGGATCGTATCGGTCGGCGTCAGTAGAATTCTGGACCAGGGCCTCACCTCAAGTTCGGGAGAGTTGACGAATCGAACGATGTTGAACGTCGGGCACTTAGTCTTTGTGGATTTAGAATGATACTTTACTATCGAAAGCTATGGTTGAAAGTATCGATTTGTTGATTTGGATATATGTTAAAAATGATTCCAAAGATTATTTATTAAAAATGATAATGCAGTTATTATTATAAGCACTTAAAATTACCTGATTCGGTTGAATCAGGGCCGAACTCTATTTAATTACGGAAAATGGAATGGCATAAAAATGTCTGTTCTCGAAATGATGAGATTTAGTAAAGTACAGAAGAGATGGAACGTAGAAGATAGTGAGTCTTTTCAAATCACAGGATAATATGAATGCTCGAATTTGACGGATTAGCCAGCGACTTTAGGCCGGTCGCAACTAAGATTTTCCGAACGCTACTATTGCTCAAAAAGGGCTAATATGGGTTGACGTCCACACACCTCGCGACTTAACAGACGAAAGACGCGGCTTCTTGGGCCTGAGGGTACAAGGAGCTGCAGTTGTAATAAGTTACAACGGTAATTAGCCAATGAGGTACGAGGGCGACCTCCCGGAGCCCGAATCCACATGTTCAGCGTTACTTCACGCTCTTCGATGGTGTTCCGACGATTATCAATCTTGTCGGTGACATATTAGAAATATGAACAAGAGATATTTACATACAATGTTCACACATTCATTCATACATTCTAATAAGTAATCTATTTTAATTTGGTGGTTACAAAGGTAGTGGTTTATCTTAGTTATTGGTTATAGTTTTAACTTAAAAAGAGGGATATTTCCAGGCTGCGCGCTACTGATGCTAATTCAACAGTCCCTTATCTCCATTCTTGGTACCAGTTAAATAGAAGAAAGTCGAATCTTATACTAGCGATCATTGTTGGTCTCTACGTGACTTTTGCCAGGAGGGGTGAAACTCTCCGTTATTAGAGTATGAGATTTTGATGAAATAATATCTGTGCATTGAAGAAATTAAAGAAATGAAATAAAATGGAATTTTGAAAAAGGTACGCCAAGGCGTTACGTCGGGGCGTAACATTCTCCTCGTCTTGCTCGTTCTCCTCCTCGTCCACCTCCGACCACCTACAATAACCACGGATAACCATCTCGGGTTATACCTTGAATAGTAATAAATATTTTCAGTATAAGAACACATCAAAAATATTGTGTAACGATTATAATAATTAATTAATTAATCATTTATATACTAAATTTTATTAGCGTATTTATAGCTATTGAATTTGTGCTTGCATGAAAAATTAATTGAAATAATTTATTGTAAACATGACAAGTTCGAAAAATTGTAGATCCAATATAATTACAATTGCCATTAAATATAATCAAAATATCAAACTCACCGAGCACAAATCCTTGTCCTCCTCGTCCACTTTGTTTTCCTCGTCTTCCTCGTCTTCCTCCTCGTCCACCTCCGACCACCTCCAACGCCTGGTGGTAACTAATAAATATTTTCAGCATTAGAACACATCAAAAATATTGTGTAAGGATTAATATTATTTTTTTTATTGACACATTTTACCAAGAAGATTATGAGAAAATTATAAAAAATTATAGAAATTTTATTGGTGCATTGAATAGCTACTGAAGTTGGGCTTGCGCGAAAAACGAATTCAAGTAATTTATTGTAAACACAAGTTTAAAAAATTTTAGATAAAATATAATCACAATTGCTATTAAAATTTATAAAAATGTTGTACTCACTGTGCAGAAATCCTCGTCTTCCTCTTCCCTCCTCCTCCTTCTCCACCTCGTCCTCCTCTTGTCCCTGAAGTCGAGTTTCACCACGTAGCGAACCTTGAGCGCAGGAACTACGGAGCGCTTGTCCTGGAACTCGAGTTGCACCAGGAAGCGAACCCGGAGCGCAGGATCCAGGAGGTTGAGAACCCGGTACTCGAAATTTGCGGAGCGCGACTCGCATCCGTCCGCTCTACTGCGCGGTTGTTTCCAGACTGAGAAATTCGGCTAGCTGATTACTATAGATCGATGACGTCGGAGAAAAAAATTTTGGATGACGTCACTTTCTGAACATCCGAGCATCTAAACTTTGGTTTCGAAGGTTTCGAACTTTAATACTATGTATGATGTATGATGATGTATGATGTATGATGTATGATGATATGATATGATGTATAATGAATTTATTTTTCACATTTCAGACAAGAAATACACACTTCATCTTTCTTGCCGATTCCAAACTCAAGCGACCATATAGGCCCTTCGATGGTCAGCCGTGGACTGAAGATATATTCTTGAGTTAACAGGTCAGCTAATAACGCTGCCGTTCTGCGACGGTTGGATGATACAAATTTTTGCTGGTACCTTACAAATGTGTGTTAAAATACACTCGAAGTTTTAAGAAGCTTTGTTCTTTCTCTCCCTATCAAAAAAAAAAAAAATGACCGACAATCACCTTTTTGGGTCTTTTAATCAGAACACTGCGTTAAATACTGTCTCATATACGGAGCATCCGTTTCATCTCGATCAAATTTAGCACATCCGTGATGTATTAGAGGTACTCTGAATTTTTTTCCATACGAACACTTTTCGAAAACACTTCTGCTCCTCTACCCAACGTAGAAACTTTACTTGCGTCTAGCTAAGACAGCGTTTCGATTCTATGCTTACGGGCTATTCCGCGTCAACCGGATCAGTCATCTCTCAGATATTATTTTAATTTGGCATGTGGATTGTGTGGGAGGAGTTAGATTTTTGTGCCAAAGCGCGAATCTCATAATGCAAAATTCGATTTTTTATTAACAATAACAAATTAGACTCCCATTTTTTTCAAAAATTCATAACTTTGGCAGAAAATTAAATACAATATATTTTTTTTTTCAAATTACGCGGAAAGCTCCATAGAGTTTTAAAAAAAATACGAAATGTTAAAAAAAAGTTGTTATCAATTGTTTATTTAACAATTAATTTTTCAAAGATTTTTAAAACAGTGACTGACACGATCAAAAAATTTTTTTAAAATTCTGGCATGTTGCTTGAACTGTACTACAACCTGTGAATTAATTCCAGAGGGGTGTTTTTTTTCGTTTTCGAGTTAAAAATCATTAAAGGTGTCGATGCGCATGAAATTGCGGCGCGCCGAGTCTCTACGTAATGGCGGGCGGCCGGTTGCCGTCCACCGCTACCCCGCGGTGGCGTCGCAGCGTTATTTTAGAGTCATTTTCACGATGTAGGACATGATTGAAGAATCTGAAAAAAATACTGTACCTTCACAAGGCCTGCTCAAAGCGATAAGTGAAGTTTCAGGTATGTGTTTTCCACCGTTTTTTTATTACAGAGATTCAAAATAACGGTTACACACCATGAGAGTGCACATAAATGATAATAATTACATAACTTGCTACTTATTTTAAAATAAAAACACATCAACATTAACTAACATTAACATTATTCAAAGTAATGTATAGAAAATCGCGATTTATACTTTCAAAGATTATGTGATACAAAAATTATCAGCTTATTTATTGAGTTCTTGTTACTGAAAAAGTACGATGACGATAACTTGTGCTGTCTGCAAAAAGCAGCCCATCCCATTTGACAAAACCCGCAGTTTCCACCAGTAAGTACTCATCATCAATGAAAGCAATTTTTTAAGGGAATTCTAACGTGTAGTACTTCTAACGTTATGCTGAACAGTTCAGTAAATTTTTTATTACATAGACATTGTCCCTTTAGTTCTTTCAAATAACAAAAAATAATTGAGAATATTTGTTAATTTTTAAGATTTTATCGAAATATATTCATACGAGAATGAAAGAAAATACAATTTTATTCTGATATTCTCAAATGATTGCCTTCCAGCGTTACATTTTCTTACATTTCTATTCTTTTTAACCTACTTCAGTTCTATTCTCATCCTACTTTATCATTCACTTCATTTCAAAAAGCTCTCTTCACAGCTAGCTTTATTTTGTACCATTCCTTTTCATGCAACTAATATAACCTTTATCATTATTTATTACTTTTCTTTGCGATTCATTTACTTCATCATCTCACCAGCTAACTTCGTTCACGTCTTACTGATTATCCAGGTTTCCTCATGAAAATAAGCTGAAAAAAAATGGATGGAGGCTATTGAAGTAACATGTCTAAAGAATTGTTGGAGAATATGCAGTGATCATTTTTCACCTACATCATTTCATGACCAGAATGGCTATAATAATAGTAGGAGAAGACTTTTACCAAACGCAGTGCCGAAAAAGCCATGTACCACAGTATTATCGAATGGTACGAATTAGAACGTGAATTTTGAAGATGAAAGACAACTAACAGTATTTACTGAGCCACATGTGAACAAAAATAAGAACGATGCTAATTTGAAGACAACTTTTAATGATTTTCATCAATGTGTTAAGTCTACTGAAACAACTGATACTTGTTCAAATGGAGTCAATAGTATTAAGAGGTGTATATTTTTTTCAATAATGTAGATTTTATGAAAATCTTGCGTATGAATATGAGTAACCTGTTTGCATGGTTCATTATTTGTAGGAAATGTGATATGGATAATTGTAACAGTACATTAGACAAAAAAAATGTTTACGCAATTACTGGTTCACAAAGTAAAACTAGTGTTTTGATATCGACTGATCTAAATAACCAGAGTTCTTCAGGATCTTATTCTCCTCTTAAAAAGTTGGACCTGGAGACTGTTCTGGTTACTTGGAATGGTATATTTGAGACGGTATGGAAATAGTTACCATGCACAAATTACTCTGACATAATAATGTGAAAATTTCTATTTTCCCATTGTTTCCTGCTTTGAGCAAGGAATGCACTATTAAGACTGAAAAATCTCATTCAGTGGAAATGCACTATAAAACAGAAGTTCAGCAAGCTCATAATGAACATGAAAGTATGCATGAGAATTCTGGCACAGCAGAGAAAATTGCTGCCTAAAATTGAAATAGATAATCGTCGCACGACAATAACTGAAAAATAGTTTTCATCCAAGACTGTACTTTCCAACTATTATAAATTTCGTTCATCATTTTCAGGAAGCGTTCAAATACTGATGAAGTGTTTACTGGAACCAAAAAGTTCAGCTTTAAAGATGGAAGTCAAATGCGATGTATCACACGGATAGACTTTGTTTCTGACGAGGCATGGAGCAAGTTTTTAAAATACGCAGTCACAAGGAATCATCAAGTAGACGCTTATCGTAAAAAAATTCTAAGAAAAGATAAGAAAATAGGAAACCTAGAAAAACTTGTCAAAACTTTGAAACAACAGAATTAATTGCCATTTGGAATGAAATTTTTAAAGAAGATAAAAATAACAACTCCATTTACACAAGCATATAGATGCTTAGGTATGGAGAACTGTCAATAACATCAAAGTAATGCAATACAATGTACATATAAAATCAAAGAATAATGTTCTAAATAAATCTAAATTTAAATATAACAGAAAACTTCAGCTGCTGCTAAACATTTACAGGTTCTCTAATTGTTTTTCTGAAGTTATTGAATGAATTGTATATAACTTGTAATCAAATGACACCGAACACCGTCATTTTTACCAAGCAGAAAATTTTACATAATTAATTAACCAAATCAATTTAGTTTATACATGCTAAGCAGTGAATATGCGTTTAAGTAAGTACTACTTGTTGTATGACACGTATACTGAAGCCTTTGAATAATGAACAAAAAAAAAATAATAATTCCAGATTTTTCGATTCTTCGACTAATAGCTATTTTCGTATTTAAGGCGTGAAGTTTTTTTATCCTAGTGCAATCCGTCGCACGAGGGTGTAAAGCATTACGCCCATGGTGCGAACAATAACTACGTGCGCCATTTAGCCGTTGCATCGGCACCCATTTCCATGAGTGGCTTTTCCCGCCGACGGCGTAGCGCTGCCGTGTCAAGTTGCCGTTGCGTCAATTTGACACCCGTGAACATCTAGACTTTAGCCAATCTTCGGTCAGCGACCTATGGTTTTTACCACGTTTTTACCAAGAGTGCTTAGAAAAATACTCAAAATCAGTTAAAATATGATTTGGAAATTGAAGTACATTTACTACGGGATGCTGGTAAAACTTGTATTTTAACGAAGCAGCGACATAGAAATGGCCTTGTCAAGCGGTAAGCGTATAGTAGGATCAATGAAAAGTTTAATTCTTGGTCCATGAGTGGCACGTGTTTAGTAAACATAACCTAATATGATTTGACCGGATTCTACACATGATTTAGAATAAAATATGATCCTATTTACAGAGCTTTTGTTGCGTTTGGACGCGGATGCGGAACCGCTGCCAAAACGACTGAAACTGGCTGAGAACGCATTTTGCAGCACTGATCTGCCGATAACTCATAAAGAAGATTTGATAGTCAAATGGCTGTGCAAAGTAGCACCCACAGAATTGATAGTTTGGAAGAGTTTGAGACTTTGTGTTTACTGTCAAACTGACAACAGAACCACTCTAAATCTCGAAACGAAAACGAAACTGGTTGAAACTCTAACAAACCAACTGAACTTCAGGGAGGAAAATATTCCTGATGAGATGCTCGATTGCTGCATTTGGATTTTGACAAACCCTAAAATGCAGCATTACTTCCAGAACGTACTGAGCAAATTCGGACGTTTTTTGCAATGTCTACTCATCAGAATTAGGCTAGAGAACTTTAAACAGGCAGCTACTAATGATGATGTGCCTGAACGAAGCAGCCTTGTCTTGTCAGAAGTTAGACAAGCTTGTGTCTTGAATTCCATTGATAGTTTAATTCAGGTGCATAAACACCATTCCGATAAAAATCAGGTGGCTGAAACTTTTTTGGACTATGTTTTGAGTCCACTCTGCGCCCTAATAGATCCTACCTGCACGGACAACTCTAATAGGATTGGAGCAGAAACGCATAAATGTATACAACAAATATTGTTTGGCAAAGCAAGGTACAACGAGTACAAAGAATATAGTTCCGGAATAGGAAATGGATGTTTACCTGTAAAATTATTCACCACACTTACCCAACTCCTTGCTAAAATGGGTTCTGATGATGTTTCGGTTATGTTGAGTTACGTCTTCCGTGCTGCAGTTGGCTCCTATAAAACAGACGGTGAACTGATAGACAGCTTCTTCAGAAGCTTTGTAAATTCTGCGGGTAATCTAAAAACTGTAGTATCAAATTACCTGATTAATTATCTGACTGACATTCATCTGGAGTTTGGTAACAAGATTGACAATCTAACTCTGATGGAATTTCTTACCAGCTTAATTGACGAGATTCTTTCAAAAGAAGAAAGGTTGAGTCGTAAGGATTATGATCTGTTGCGCAATGTTACCAACTTGAATCCGCTGGTTGTAGAAAGTAAATTACCAGCCATCTTCCGGAGAATACTCCTCGAAGCTAGATCATCAAGGTCTGAAGAGCAGTCCTACGTTATGTTCCTGATTAGCGCCGTGGATGCAAGCTCGCGTCTGAGGCGTGAACAAAAATTGATTCCATGGCTTCTGCTGGCTCTTAACACAGCTCTCCAGGAAAATAAAAAGTGCTGTCCATTACTAGCAGAAGTTTTCCCTACCCACTTCACTTCCAAATTCACAAGTCTTGCTAGCGGTTTGCATAGCCCGCAAGTTACAGCTATGCTCAAGTCGCTGAGTTACCACTTAAAATCAAACTGTGTGGATGAATTTAATATCAACTCTGCAGGTAATAACATGAACATGATCACACATTGTTTTCAGTTTCTTATTCACCTGCATTCAACTATATGCATTCCATTTTGTTTCAGGTCAGGTTACCCTGATGACAGAATGTACAGTCCTATTAATGGTTTCATTTTTTAATGGTATTCGGATATTTGAACACAACATACCTCTTCCCATGCAAAAAAAATTTACCAGTGCATTAAGTGAACTGGGTGACATACTTTCTACTCTAAGCAAAAAGATTTCGAATACCACATATAATGGTAGGATGACGATTATCTTGTTGGAAGCTGCTCTGTCATGGAGCAGAGTATGGAGTCTACTGGCTTTCTACGCCCCAAAATCGGGCGCGGAAAATATGCCTTTCCCAATTTCAGAGGATGACTTGCAGCATCTGATCCAAAGGGTCGAGAACTTTGGAGATACGGGCTGCAAAGAAGCCCTGGTAATGACATGTAAAAAATTACCGATTATTGTCCAAAGTTTTATATTTCATGTTTTTTCATTTTAGAACTATGTGCTTACAGAACAAATTTTCACTGCACCGAACAAAAATAAATCTGATTCGTGAACCCCAGGCAAGGTTGACTGGTCTTGTCGGCGAGATGCAAAATTTTTGGTTACTTATTCTTCAGGATTATCCAGAGCTTGTTTCATTATTAACCCTTGATCAGCTAATGCAGCTGACCTCGTTCTTTTTGGCACAGATGATCACACACAGTGAAAGCAGCTTCCAAAAGTTACAAGATTTATTGAGGCAAGAAACTCTAGAAGAAAATAAAAGATTCGTTATTGTGATACTCTGCCAAATTTTTATTGAAATTGGATCATTAGCTAAACAAAACATGACTACGGATATAGTCGCACGAATTAATATTGTGAGTGTAATCAAGCGAACACATTCTGCATTCTGTACTTTCTGCATCTACATCTAACTTAAACTTTCATCATTCTAGGTAAACATATTGGAAGCTGAGAGTGATGATGCTATTCCAGCATTGGATTCCAATAAACTGATTAAGGATATTCCAGTATTATCAACTCTGCATAACGATGAGATGTACAGGATAGAGAAATATTTACATGCCTTACTGTGTCTACCTATCAGGCATCTTGGTATTTCACTAAGGACAATGACGTTTGTAATTACTTACGTTATTGAAAGATCATGTCAACATCATGAAAGAATTAAAACCTTATGCAACAACATATTATTTGGTAAGTTAGATAATTGCTGTAAATTTATTTAGAACTCACGAAATATAATACTACCATATTAACGTCTATCTCTTTTTTAAAATAAAAAGTTGCACGTTTTCATGTTGAAATTGTAATTCACAGGGCTAGTAATACACAATAGTGTACAATTTGTTTTTTCGTAACATGGTATTAAAAATACGTGTATTGGGTGTATAATTATGTAATATATTTTTCATCATTTACAGAAAGTCTAGAAGAAGGTGGGCTGAATGTTTTGGAGTACATTGATTTGGACTCATTGGTACCTAATCTTCCCAGAAACAAAGTTTTACAAAAAGCGTTCGAATTATCATTGCGCAATGTAAAGACGTTATCAGGATCTCCGACTTTACTTACACTTAGTAGCTGTCCAGACGAATCAATTTCAACAGTTTTATCATGTATCGAAAATGTCAAACAAAAAACAAATAAGACAGTAAAACTTACTCTGGATAAAGTTGAAAAGAAACTGGGCAAGCGAGCTTTGAAAACATGTAACGAAAATATAGAATCTGCTGAAGAAGTCAAGAAAATTACCATGGCATTAAAAATTTCCCTTGGAAAAAACAGTGTCAAAGAAAATCTTAAAAAATCGGTTAGCTCAATGCTCCGATCCGCCTTTATGGTATGCAGTTTATTATTTAATTGAATCCAAACGATCTTCTCTGTTAATGCAAAACATTCATTGTTTTTACTAATCATTGCTATATGAAATTTCCAGAATGGTGTGGATGTAAGTTCAAAAGAAGAAAATCACAACAACGATAGAGAGGACTTCATTAAAAAAGCTTTAGAATTGGCAATCATCGCCTTGCAACATAGGTCATATTTAGAGTTACCAGACGAAATTGTTGCAGGCATTTGGAGTACTGTTTTAAAATATCCACAAACAAAACTACTAACCATCTTGCTGGAGGCTACAACTCCGAAAGTATTCAACGAAGTTTTGATGTCCCTCCACAGGCAGACTGTAAGTTTCAATTTTATTCGCAATCTTGCCAATAAAAGAATGTTACGTCATTCATAGTTGATGTTAAGATATTTTTCAAACAGGCTCCTTATAAATTTGTAAATTGTAAAGGCTTATTCCCATCGTTTTCATGTTCGCGACTGTTTTTTTTTTTACGTCTAAAAAATTGGGATAAAAGGCAAACATTCTTTTTCAGTCTAGAATGGATTCTGCTAGGAAGGAACATGAAAAATAGTTCCATTTCCAAGCTAATGCCACGAGTGTGGATACATTCTACCTTATTTTCGCAGGAAATGGAATTGTATGAGCCTGATGCGATAAAATTGAACAATACACTTGTTATTTGGAATTGCATTGAGATGTCAGACATGGGAACAAGTCGAAATAAATCTCGACAGCACGCTACGCGAAAGCTGATGCGGATGCTGCTGATACTTGAGATAAGAACTGAGCACTGGCCCGATGTGTTAAAATTGCTACAAGTGATCGTTAACTCAAAGCATATGCAGCTATTTGGTGAATTTATCGACATGATAATATCGATAGCTACCAGGTCAATAAGAGAAGGAAATAGCTTGCTTGAATGCGACAATGTATTAATACTTTGCCTGAGCTTATTAAGATCCAGAGTTGAAATGATGACTGACAGACTCCCGCTACTATTGCAGCTTTTCAGACAAGCTGTTACCTTTGTATCCTCCCAAGCTAAAAAAGAAAGTACAGAAAATAGTCATTTATTGGGACTATGCGCTCTTAACGTTGAAAAGTAAGCGAATATGTACAAAATATATATTTATCTATGAATAACATTAATAATCACAGTTCCTTTGTTTTTCGATTAATACGGACGACCTGTTTTCAGAGTTACCAGTGCCTTATGCAAATTGAAAAGGCATATGGAAAGGCTCAGCCCTTACTTAATTTCTGATATGGTAGATGTTTTTGCAAAAGGAGATTTAGAGCCCATCAAAGTGAGTCACCAGATCATTTTCTATGGCAGTTTTGACTGTGTAATATAAATATATTATTATTATTACCTAGGAAGTTTCTGAGATACTAGGCTGATTCACATTTTAGTTTAGCTTATTATTTTCTAAAAAAAAATTATTTTTCAACAGGAGCCATTCCAAAATTGTATCAACAAACTACTGAGCATTTGCGATCCTCACGGAGTGGCCTTAAACTATAGAGCCTTACCAGCAGCAAAGCGTGAAATATTCAAAAACATGAGCGATACATACAACAAGTTCCATAGATTTACTGGAAAAATTTGATCTGTCAAATACAAACCATTACTTCCTGTTGAGTACTTGTAGTCTTAAGTTTTACTGTATTGAATAAAATGATGATAAATTTTATTTTCTGGCCATCTTCTGTCTTATCCTCATATACTTCAAGTTTTTTGCCACTAGATTTAATCCTATATCTATATCATCCAACTCAAATGCGTTGCTCTTTGATATGATTGATTGGCTGTTCTTCAATTCGATAAAAGAGTAGACAGCAGGATCAAATGGAAATGTTTGTACTTTTTTGTCCTTTCACTAACACTTGTTGCAGGCAGAGTTGTTACGTTTGTTTGATCACAGAATTCCCTGACTTCCGGGTTTTTCAGGCATGAAACCTATTTGGTTTCCAGTCCGAGTTGCCGTAATAAAATTATTAGTTCATCTACCTAAACACAGTAATAGAGATCAAACATTAATTCAAGTGACTTAATTTATTCAACTCATATAAATACTCAATCTATGGAAATCACAACTCAATCATGGTTATTTCACTTGGTTTGAGATTTATACCACATGCTTGTAACACTTAAACATCTACGGCGCTACATAGAGCTCTAGTCAATAAAGCCGAATTTTATAAGAGAAAAACTACTGTTTGTTTCAACCTGTTATCAAAATTGCATTGTTTAAAATTTTCATTAAATCGTACTTTATGCCATCAATAATCATATTAAAAATATCCAGTATGCGGAACTTGAATTCACGATCAACTTGTACGAATGCAGTGGTCTTATTGAACATGTTGAGAAAACTACCTTTTAAATAACGACACAAGAAGTCATTCTGTATATAAAAAAAAAAAAGAAAAATCAGTAAACTTCTATTGAAAAATAAAAATTTCCAGCACATCTGCGTAATTCCCTGAGAATTCCAAGTTTCCAGGATTTTCAGGTCATGTAACAACCGTGGTTCCTAGAATAAGAAAAATAAAATACAAGAATAAATTGTAAACGGTGTGTGAATAATTGTTTCGATTTTTTTTTACTATTCTGATGAATTAATAGATTGAATTTGTATTAAAGTATGATATTTTTTCTGTACCGTGGTTCCATGAAGATATTTGAGAGTATGCATGATTCATGTAGGTGTTTAATGAATCGAGTCTGACGTTTAATATATTGAGTATAGTATGTTTTTAATGATGTGATCTTCCATAATATGTAAATATGCACAAGTATAGTATATTGTTATTATATAATAAAAGTGTTACAGTGTTGTGTGATACGATAATAAATTTTTTATAGTAATCTCGTTATAATTACTAAACTTAAAAATAAATCTAAAGAATAAGCTAAATTACTAAACGCTAGCGCCTATTGCAGTAGCCTAGCATGTCTTTTTACTATATTGGCGCGCACTGGAGCGAAGAATGATTTAATTTCAATACTTTTTTTTCAAATTTTTGTATGCTCCTTAGCTTTCATCCATTTTCCGATTGTTTCTCAACGCGTAAAATTCACTAGCCACCGGTATGTAACTTTGTTGTATTTTTCTTTTGTTATATTTTCAGTTGTCTTGATATTATGACGGGAGGATTTGTTAATGCGAGCCAAGGAAGCAATATCACCAGAAAAGAAGCGAAATATTCAAGCTATAACTACTAATAGCAAACGAGAATATAAAGCAGGCAACAAGAAAGACAAGCAGATTGATTCTTAGGTACACTATATTCGATTTTCTCTTGCTTTCTCTTTTTCTCTCTCTTTCTCTGTATCTATGTTGGATAGTATATAATAGAATGAGGGATAACGTAAGTGTACAAGTGTGGAACTCTAAGTTGTAATATTGTGTTTAGTGTGTGGTGGTCAGTTGTAACATGGAGTAAGCGGCGTGTAGTTGTAATATATTACGTAATCTATTTAAGAAAATTACGAAATAGAAAAATGAAAATTTAGTGAACAACTAAAGCGGAATATTTAAATTTCAGAGAAGAGATGATACAAATATCTGGATAATATTGGCTTTGCAGATTATATATCAGATACAAGTACAGGGGTGCAATTTATTTGCGCAACACATTAGAGTGTTTATTTGACTATTCGTTGAATTTTTTTTACTTCTTTCTTTATTGATTTCGTTTTTCTTTCTTTTTATTATTATTATTATTCTTTATGTGAATGGTGGTACATTTTGGTAGTTGGGTGCGCAGGGTTGCTAGGCACAGATAATTGACTCGCAAATAACTCTTCAAACAACATTAGAGCATACGACACATATTAGTATAATATACATAATTGTTTTTTTTTGCTTGTTTGTGTTTTTGTTTCATCATTTTGCTTCGTAATAAAGATATTACTATTATTAGCATATCTCATGTAAGTTGTGTTGGTGTTGTGTCGGTGCGATAATTGGTTATGTAGATAGGTATATTATTTCAATACAATTATTTTTGTTTGTTGTTTCTTTTTCATTTTCTTGTTTTGTTTTTTTTTTTCGTTTTCTTACTTTCTTATCCGCTGTGATCTCGCAGTTTAATACAGATGGCTAATACTAGGAATGAGTTCGATTACACAACTTTTCGTTTCTAGTTTCAATTATTTATACATACATATATATATACCTACTACGTCTCACAGATTGTGATTTAAATAAATAAATCGTTCTTCATTAATATCAATATTATTAGCGTATTGTCGTACAAGAAATAGAGAGCCTGCGACCGTCAGTCAATAACCGAGCAGCATTAAGAGTACACAAAGAAGTTGGCAGATACTAGATTCAAAACTAGCGACAAGCTAACTTTATTTGGATATATATTACAGGACTTTTGCAACTATGCTTTTCTTTGCTTTAATCGACAATTTTTTTTTTCAATTATAGTATTTCTATTTTGAGCCCCGAGCTGATTAATTCTACGCCTATACACTGTCGATTTAATAATATTTGACAGTTCAGTCTGGGCGAAAGGGTAGTTTTCGCGACACTGGTCAGCATTGCTACTCCGTGTTATTCTCCAAATACACAGCACTAAGATTATTTTTCATTTCTTTCTTTTTTCTTTTTTGTTTTTTAACAAATTTTGCACGTTCCTATGTAGTATTACATATATATGTATATATGCAGTATAGTCAACAAACCTTATGATTTTTTTTTCATTTTTTTTCTTTATAATCTAAAATTGTCTTTTGATGCAGCAATGGGAAGACGGCGCATAGAGTAGACAGTTTCCTATTTTTTTTTTTGGACCAGATTTTAGAAACTGATTAATGGAGCAGGTGAAAACCAGAGCCATAAAGAGAGGAGGAATAAGAGGAGAAAGGATGGGGCATGGAGTGATTAGTACTTCGCAGTGTACGTCGTTTCTAAATAAGAATTTTTCATCTTGTTATTCGCGAAATAAAAGTCGAATGTTTTTATAGGGAAAGGAGAGGGAGCGGAATATAAATATTGATATGACACGTCATGGTGCATAGAATACCTACGACCTGATATGTGGAGCAGACGGGTATGTCACCGGTAATACTTGGGATTGCTAAAGGCTGCTGCGTCTTGGCTTGTTTTCTTTGATGTACACATTTTATGTATCTATTTGTCCCACGCATACATATAATATTGCCGTCCACGCCGCCGCCACCATTCGTACGAATATGTTCATCACTGACAATAATAAAATCGTCGAGTTCAGAATTTTTCAAAATATTGTTGTAAATATGTACCCTACATTGATTTTCCTAAGATATTTCAATGTCAAATATTGTACTTCAACAGCAATAATCAAGTAACAAAAAGACACGAATCAAGACGCTGAATTAGTCTGCATAGCTAAGTTTGAGACATTACTGTTGTTATCCTTTAAATTTTCTCACTCTGTCAGCAACAATAACAATAGTAACATAAGTTATAATCGTCTGAGTAATCCATTATTACATTAAAATTTTGAAAAAAAGAGAGAAGCAGTATGAGAATTGAGAAAAAAAACGAACCAAAACGCATCTGCCGTAACATTTCTATACAATACTTACTATTAATAATTAATATTTAATAATAATATTAATAGTAATAATAATAATGTTAACGATATGTACCTACGATCTATCTAACTAACTACAAAGATTAACTTAATGCCTTAAACGCAATATCCATTCAATATGTCTATATATATATATTCCAATTTTTTGAAAATTGGAACTATAAACAATAATAATAATCGCAATGATAATAATAATAATAATAATAATAATAATAATAATAATAATAATAATAATAATCAATAAATTGTATTTTCATGCGTTCGCAAATATATACATATAGATGGGATATGTATTGGTAATAGAGTTAAACAAATTGTTTTTATAATTACTTATCGACACAGATTAGGTTTTTATCTTACAACCTCGAGTTTGTTGTTATTGATGTACATGCGTAACTTTTGTGTTATGTTCGGAACCTCGAGTTATATTCTACCTGGAACATTTAACTACTGAGCGATTTTAAGAAGTAGATGAATACACGAAATAATAGATGCTTCGTTTCAGTAACAAAGTAAAATTATCATTAATAGATTGTTATCGTAGAAATCTACGATTTACCAAAATTAATTGAATAGTTTGGCATAAAAATTATTATTGAAAAATTTTAGGGGTCTTTAAAGAAAGTTATTGAAATTCATCAACACCAATTACATGTATGTACATTACATTCTTATACTCAAAAACGCTTGCAGTAATTTATTACAACTTCATTGCATTTCCAGTTAGAAGTACTGCTCAGGAGCGTGTCGTGTGTTCGTTGTAACGTGTAATACAAATTCACTTTACCCCAGCTATAAGTTTGCAGGTAAAGTATCAGAAAATAAGCAACAGTCTTGCATGCAAAGTGTGTGTTCTATGTGTAGTTTTAGTTTGTTTCTTTATTAAATTTTTTTTCTAGTATAAGCATCTCGTTATAACCGAATGCCTAATGTACATCACATTAAATTAGGCTTCCAATTAGGAAATTCATGATATCCTCTAGGAAAGTGATAACGTCGGTATACAGAGAAATGTAGGATGAAAACGTGGGGTATTGCATTTTCTGTTTTCCTAATTCATTAAAATTTATTTCATTTAGCGGAGGACCAACAAAAAAGCATCAAGTTAAATCGCCCGTTATCACATCCCTGAATTGAAGCCTAGTTTTCATTTTTTATTTTCGCATCACATACATATATATATCTACAAAATTTTTTTATGATATGCTTACGCTTTCTAATCGCTTATAGACTACCCTTATATGTCTTAAAAACGTGATCACTATATGAAAAAAAAAAAAAACATACGACTATTCAACGACAATAAATGACATATGTTAGTCTTCTCATAGAAACTTAAACTTCGAATTAGGCAATAAAATAAAGGAAACCTACTTATGCGATAATAACGTGAGAATGTGACGTGAAATGGTCAATATTATTAATAATATTGATAATTTAAAACAGAAAAAACAAATAACTATAGGGTAAAGTTACTTCCGGAGAAGATTAAAATATATTTTTTAAGTTTAAACCGGGAAGAAGGGAGGGGTGAACCAGCAAAATACATTTATGCATCATATAATATTTCGTAAACAGGAATTGAAACAATTTTCAAACAATTCTTAAATATCATGCACCGATAGATGACCATTAATCGTTATTAGGCTACTATTTCGCACAAATCTCACATCCACCTAATTTCACATATTTCGCATCAATATACATCGTCGTGTGATGAAAAGGAAAGAAGTGTCCTTATTGAATTCATAGTCCTTTATATACAATACGTAGTGTATTGTATATATAGTGTATACATACGAATGTGTAATTTACACATGTGTCATATAGTATGTTGCTTTCAGCAATCATTATGGGATCCTTTTAAGCTTCATTGGGTTGGATCCTAAACGATGTACAACTTACTCTCTAGTTGTATTGTAACAAATATTGCCTCGAATATAAACTTCTGTTATTTCCTTTCTCTTTTTTTTACTTAATTAAATTATACTTCATTTGTTAGTTCACTCACGATCAATGGACAAAATTGCGGATATTCTTCACGCGTTAAAAGGGTATAATAATAATTATCCCTTTTCCTTACGATACGTATGGCCGAGTCAAGATTGTATATTTATATCAGTATAGTCATTTGGTTCGCTTCGAAGTTTTAGAAACACCTTTTCTAAAAAAATTTCTTTTTTTTTTTGTGTTTTTAAATTATTATTATTATTTTATGTGTTTGTGTGTGTGTATTTCTTTTTTTTTTTTATAAAAACGTCCCACAGTCTGTCAAAATATTACTGGGAGACACTACAGCATTGTGTTTTCCACATCAGTATTTGTCTTATTATTTTTTGTCCCCTTGATTTTTCTCCCGGAAGGCACACATCTACACATAGTATGTATAGTTGCACCCTATGTATTTATGTATGCCAATCTATTATATACAAGTATATATAGATATAGATATATATATGGAATTTCAATTCACACTCTTCAATCCGATCGTGCGATTGAGAGGGGATTCAGGTTACTCACTTTTTTTTCATCAAGGTTTTCGGCAACAAGTCTAGTCCTCGCAACTTGAACACTACAGCTGAGGGATTGTTTTCGTTTCTTAGGAACAATGTCGTGGCGAGATTCTGGTCAACTTGACATTCTTATAAACAGCAGTCTTGTTTAATGTTTAATTTAAAAAAAAAAACTTTCGTTTTCATTACTAACGCGTCTAATCCCCAATCTTTTTGCATCATAGAGAGCACTGATACAACGGTTCCAAGCTATATCAAAGGAATCTAATAATAACGGACAAACCCGATTAATCTCCTTCATAGACGGATATATATACTTTTGTTTTTATTATTTATCAGGTCCCATGATATAAAATCCATGCAAAAGATTTTTATTTCCAAACGAATTCTTCCACTGGCATTGACAAACTTTCACATCTCGACACTTGAGATTTGTTTGAAGCTTGGTGAGGTTTCTCCAATATTTGGAGATATAGTTGAAAAATGTCGATATTTCATGCAATAACACATTTTTCTTTATTGAAAAAGTTTATTGTATTTTCATGCAACAGTTGCTTTAGGAAAATCCACACCCATTTGTTCCAAAATTTACAAAAATTAATTGAAAAACCCCCCCAAAAAAAAAAAAGGTCCCTAAGTTGTTGATAACCGTTACTCGACAATTACCGTGATTTCACATTTACGAAGTTATCTCATTTAGAGATGTGAAAAATTGCTTCATAAATGATGGGAAGATTATCAATATGTAACATAAGAGCAGATTAGTTTTATCTTACATAAGGTTAAACCAGCGCAAAGAATCAATTCCTTTCAACATCACTGCCATGTATAAGACGTTATTCACCAAATTTTCATTACAGGTGAACGGAAAGAAGGAAGTGTCGTGTCTCTCGTTTGATCTGCGACAGATGAATTTCAATAAATATTTCCCGTCGTTACGTCCCCGTTTGATATGTGGCTAAATTAATATTATTCTAATTTTCTACACCTTCCCTGGATCATGCAGCGAATTACAAGCAAGGGTTCCGCCGATAGTCCTAAATATAAGATATGTAATCCTTTGGAATAAATTCTAAAGCATCTAGGTATAATGCTTATCTCAATGCACTGTTACACACAACAGTTATGCCAAAAGTCAATTGTTTAAACATCGACTAAATATCAAATTCTTCCACACGCCCAAAAGTCTTGTCATCGCAGATCATCACTTCCCCAATCTACCGCCAACTTTCTTTCCACCCGTTAACCAACTAATGAACCTGGTTTCAGTATGGCCAAAATGCCGGAAGCGGGGGAGGAGGAGGTGGAGGGACAGCAGGGTACAGGGCAGGCGCAGCGATAAGAAGGCATGCGGGTGGCAGAGGGGTAGGAACCGGAGAAAGAGCAATCGTTGCGGGATGCAGAGCCGGCATGGGAGCGGCGCATATAGGATGCAGGGCAATAGAGGGGCGCTGGCGCTGGCGCTGACGCTGGCCCTGGGTTTCTCCGTTCTATTCGGAATCCTGCTGCATTTTGATGTGCCCATTCCCAGATGAATTACTCGCTACTCCGCTACTGCTTGGTGGAAAGTTGGTCGGTATGGTGCGCGATGATGAGAAGCAGAGCTTCATGATGTAAGGAAACTTTCCATCTATGACAGAATAAGTCAAATAAACCCTCGTTACTCTCATACAGGCTAGCCATCAGGCAAAACTTAACACGGATAATTCAGGGTATCCACTTAATTTGGTTTTGAAAATTGCCTGCATATTAGCAGTTTCCTTGTCTGTAATTACGATTTTTCCTTGACCTCTTGCTTTGTGATATCGCATTTTGCAAAACTTTTTTTGTATTGTTGAAAACATTGTAATGGAATACTTCACTAACAGAAAGCAGAAGGTCATAAGCACTAGTGAAAATGAAGTTTAACCTTTGGCATTCACGTTCGCAGTATGATTAATATAAGCAATATCATCCATATAAATAAATATTCTTGATCGAGCAAAGGCAGCAGGTGAAATAAGAATTTAAACTTTCGTTACTCGCGTTTGTTTGCTCGATGTATTTCATCGGCCGGCGAGCACTGTGCCCCCATGTTAACTGCAATGCAACGTTGCCACGTTACAATATAATAATCAAATATTTCTATTAAATAGCTTCATTGTTGAATTTTGAGTTCAAATTATAAGTAATAGTTGAAAAATTTAGAGCTTAGTATTAAACACTATATTTAGTAGGATTCCCAGGAACAGCTGCAAGTCGTTATTAAAATTCTTTGATATTTTCGGTTTTTCAGGTATTGCAAACAAGTCACCTTGTTAAATTCCGTTCGTAAAATACAGAAAATTTGTAGATAAACACGAACTGCAGTTTCAAACTAGAACATTGAAAAATATTTTTTTCCTACGGTCGGATAATCTTGTATATACCAGATCATTGGGTACAAAGGTTCTTTACAGACCTCTATTGTCGTTTATCACAATCAACAGCCAAACTGAACATAGCAGCTACCATGAATTTACCGTACAACTAGTACTGCGAACAGCCACAACACTTGGTTCCTTGATTGCCTAGGCTCAAATTCCTTAATTGGTATAATGTAGCATTGCACTTTGCACGAAATGACTTGGTATAATCTCTGTTGGAGTTTAAGAGTAAGTTTAATCAACATGATCAATTTCTATTTCAGTTTTCATACAGTGACTGTTACTTACTGCTGTTTTCAAGTGCTGTATGGTTGCACTCCATGATTGCTGCTACCGCTACTCCAACACTGCTGAATTCGATAAGTCCGGATGAAGAACGTTCGGACTTTAGTGGGAACAGTTTAACTGTAGTTGGCGTTTCTATGCCACGTTCCATAAATACGCGATTTACCGTCTCCTCAGTGAGATCCGGAGGTGTATTGAAGAAATGAACTATTTTCGATGGTGGCTGTATCCTATTTTTATTTGCCATTGCCGGGTTTAAGAATCTGGAGATTGAATACCAAAGATTCAAGATGTTTCAGCAGTCATACATCTGTTGTGGATGTTGAACCAATACTCCAAAAAACCTTTGGGATTCATTACGGGGTAACACCATTCTAACGACCGAAAAGAGGCCTAACTTTGACGATTTATTTTGGGAGTATGGAACGAAGGAACAGTATTTATTTTCAGAAAGTTTATTTAACACATATTGAAGTATGAAAAAAGAATTTTTATTACCATTTTGATGCAAAATGACTGCGATAGGGCCAATCTTTGAAATCGCCTTCTGTTAAAACTCCTTCACGAGAGGACGAATTTTTCGTAAAGTATAAGATCCGGCACGAAAAAGCAAACCATTTTTTGCAGTGGCAAAATCGATAATTGAACCTTTAAAAAAATATTTTTTCACTATAGGACCAACTGTATATTGTTTTTATGATTCTAAGACATTGTATAATCCAAAAAAAAAAATCGATTTTCCAAAATTCTAGAGTGGTGTTACCCCTTAAATCGATAAATGTTCAATGTCGAAAGAACATCATCTACATCTGAGACTGTGGAAAGACATAGTACCTGTTATTCTTGCTCCCTGTAAAATCTTTGAAGCTGGCCGTTTTGTCAGGCAGGCTGTAAGGATTTGTGACATCGGAGAGAAATGCCTGTTTTGAAAAACCAAGCTGCAGTTTGCCCTCAGCACCGATTGTAACATTGTTTAAATTCTGTAGACACCTTTCAACACCTATACTATCGCCCATTTGAATCATCGCACAGCCTTCTTTAGTTTTCAGAAATTTCACCTGAAATATTTGCGTGATGAAAAACTTGACTGGATTATATGATTCACAATATTACACATCTATATCGACGACGAGTTCAACAATGCTTTTTCTCATTATTAGATCTGAAAAAAAAAAACCCACAAAAATTTACCTTTGTAACGTTCCCGTAAAGACAGAACAAGTTGAATAGCTTGTCTGTATTCACTTTATCAGGTTGAAGTCCGTAAACCATCATGACGGAGCCTTGTGTGGTGGATGGCGGTGTCTGTCCAAGTGTTGGTACGTATCCTGGACGAGGTGGAGTCGGGTGAAGTGGTTCTCGACCACCAAAATCATTCTTAAGCCCATATCGTTCTACGTATGGTTCAGGATACGTTGCAGGGCCATTGAAACCCTCTTCATAACGATCATGGGTGGCCCCAGGTGGGAATGCGACTTGCGGCGTGGAACCTAGAACAAAATAATCTTTGATAGTAGCCAATAATATATTTCTGGTAATTGCTGAAATTCTATTTGTGCAAGCGTGTCATGGTATAGACATATAATTTTCGGTGATGAGCTCAGTGTACCCGAATCGATGAAAGTCTGTAATTTACGTTACATAGTATAATATATTGCTGTAAAAACGAAAAGTAAAATACCATAAAGAGAAATTCATTCACTCAATTCGTATGTACATACCTATACGTTTTACTGAAGTTCCCAAAACATAAAAAGATATCAACAACAATAAGAGACAAGGGGGCAAGAGGAGTGATGTAGAAAAATTAACAAAACCCACTACCAGTAACTGGAAGATAAATATTCATGCGATGGTATATGTGAAAGGAAGCGCCAGGCGTTTCGATATGTCAGAAAGTATTGTTGTTTTTATTTTCAGCTTATTGTTAAACATAAATTAATCAATATAGTATGTGTTAATTAAAATAGAAAAATAAAACGAAACCTAGCGAGGATATGTTTATACTGATGTACGTCGCAGCGTAAATTGTGTGAAGGTTGGCTTTGGGGCAGCATGAGTTTGTAATACGGGGAGGAGGGTACAGCATAGATAAAATTTTGGAAAAATATCGACAACTCACCATATGGCTGCGGTGCTGCACCATATCTAGGCTCTGCCAGTAGAGGCGCAGGCCTTCCATTGCCCGCCGTGTCGTTTTTGTGGGCGCTGGTGCCTGCAACAGACAAAATTTATGCAATCAATTTTTCATTTTCTGCATAAATAATGCTTGTTTAAGGCAACGCTCGATGCGCAATAAGTAAAGTACTTTTCTTTACAACCGTCGCAAGATCTTTATTCCACTTTTCACTCAAAATCATACTCTAATATCATATATATCAGTATAAATAAATGTGTTTCGACTTGTTTCAAAAGAATTTCGTTGGTTAGTCTTTCTGCTTTCTGTCTAATGCGTTTACACGCAAAGGAATGATCTCTAAATTATTCTCTTGCAAATAAATTAGATCAAATAATTAAATGTAAGGGATGGTTGAAAGCATTCACAAAGAACTTAAACTCTGTGTGAACAAGTTCAAATGTAATATTTATAACTCATTTTCTTATTCTTACTAGGCGGATACTATAGGAATACTTAATAAAATGAGAAGTTGAGTAAAGATCGTGCTAATACGTCACATTCTGTGCGGATTTACTCGACATTCTGCTTATACTTTAGTTTTTATTCATAAACAGTTATGATATGAAATTTCTTTCTTACATCAATTTTTTTATTCGTTCAATGCCTCACTTGACGATTAGTCTGCTGTGATCGTGTATATTTTTGGTCCATTGTACATGAGGTGCAAATTCAAATAAGGTGCAATACACGTCAATTTTTATAAATAGTGGATACATGCACTAGGGTGGGGTGGGTGAGTTCGTCTGTTTCTTTCTTCAATTTTGCGTGTATATATTCATTGAATCAAGTGTATAATCAAATTATTAAGTATACGGTGAATATTTTCAGGAAATTATCATTTTTCATCGTTGAAAAATGAAATGAAATGTGAATATTACAATCTGTTAATAGACGATATAGGTGTGGAATTATATAATACGTATAAAACGTCTATACGTAAGTTTGTAGATATACATATTATGTGTGCGGAAAGAAGAAAAGAAAAAACTAGAAGATAGGATACTGAGTCTCGACAATTTTTTCTTTCTTCGCGAAACATATCCTCGCCGCAATGGCCGTTTTTTTAATACATGACATACACACATACAATGGGAATTATTATACAAGGTATTGCAATTAGGGGTACATACATGTAGAAAACATATAGGGATGAATGAGGCTTCTCTGTGTTAGTTTACACAATGAACAAATATGTGCCTCGTAATGAACGCAATATGACTAGATTAAGGTGAAGCGGAGGAGAATGTAGAGTAAGCAATATCACATAATTACTTTTCAGATAGGATAAACGAGATTTTCAATTAGTACAAAATGACATTCTTGATATCGTACATACGAAAAATTAAAAAACCATTCACAACGCTCAAAAAAAAAAAAAAAAATCATCTAACCATGCGTTTAATTTGAATGCCGTCAACTCCGTAAAAATAATATAGTACAATTAAGGGTAAATAACGCTAATAAATATTTGCTCTTTGTTCACAATGAATGATTTTAGAAAGAATTAGTCGTTACAACTGAAAATCAGTTCCTCTCGAGTATCAGACCTGTTGATTCATTTGACAAAGTACCAACAACCATTAGTTTCGTACAAAGTAATGAAACATTTATTTGGTAGTAGATGAATCAAACCAAACAAAAAAACCAAATGATCGAGTCGATAAAATGTTTTGTTACGCTTTGTGCAAGTACAGGTGTATAAGTGATGTAATGGAAAAAATGTTAATACACATATTAAAGCGATTTCGACATTGTCGTGTATATCTTCAAATATCGAAGCCCAAGTATCTCAAACGTGAAAAATGGCTTAACATCCCCATTCTATACACAATTCTGAACAAAAACATTTCACATATTTTCATTCGTCGGAGAAATAACGAACTAGCATAAACTCTACGAATTTACTATTGCGTTTTCATAGAATCGGTGTCATTTCTTTATTACTGCGTCAAATGAAAATGTGTCTTGAAACGTTTTTGTCTAGAATCACGTCTATAATGGAGATAAGTGTACTTCGATATTTACATAAACATATACACATCGACGTCAAAATCGACCAGGGCTCCCCCCTTAAGAAGAATGTAAGAAAAAAAACCCTAGCATTTTCTAACCAACTATCATACATTGTACGTCCAACGTACCAAACGGTTCATACCTATCACATATCAAATACATAGGTATACCACAAAAGTGGGGCGTTTCATTTCTCACGGCATTTTCATTCCACGATGCATACAAACTATACACCATCCGCCTATCCAGGAAGTAAGGTATAAAAACATTGGGTGCAAAGTACACACGTGATAGGCGGCTAAAGGTAGCCTCGGCCAAACGTGAGCTGGTAATTTGGTATATAAGAGATGGCGGGTAGGGGGGGAGGGCGAAGGGTGGCATGCCTGACGGCGTAGACGACGAGCACCCCGCTGTATCGACCCTCGACGCCGCCACGCAGACTGCTTCCGCGCACACCCCCCTCCCTCCTCACGCTCCCTCGCCCTCCCTTGCCGGTTCACCTAGCCGTTTGCCGCTCTTTGAACCTTCCCGGCGCTCATCTACGTCGATGCACCTGTCTACCCAACCCAACACAAATCTGTGCCTATTGTAATATCGATGACTAGCAAGTCGTTGCGGCTTCGTCCGCTAATATTTTCAAATGCTTATTGTGGCAAAACTATTGGACAAAGATATATGCATTCGGAGACTTTTTTTGTACGTAGAACTCGTCGAGTACTTATAAAACTGTTGATTATAACTTTTCACTAGACGTATGAGTTTAGTCAGTGTTTGCGTAAGTGTGTAATCCCCTTCCGATTTTGCTTACAAATATCCTTATATACCTACAAAACTACCGATCTGATTGCAACTATACATAGCCTGAAACGCAGTCAGATTTTGTAGCTATACACGGAAAAAAAAAGAATCAAGTTCGGTTCAGTAGTTTTCGGGTGTTATGAGCGAGAATGCGGACAGACAGACACAGAAAATTTGAGTTTCGTACATGAAGAGAAGAGAAAATGTGGTTGCAGTTCGAGGTACATAAGTCGAGATCTGTTCTACCGAGAACATCCGAAACTACATTTTTGTCACCGCAGGTTGAATATTTATTCATCAGGTGTGATACTGTATTATGTAGGTCTATTGGAAAGGGTTAGGTGAAATATGAATGGGCCTCACCGTCTAAATCAAAGATAGGAAAACGGAGAATAAAAATGTTACAGAAGTTTCGAGCAATGTTAGTTCCGTCACCTGTGTAGTAAACCCGGATGAAACAACATCTCTATTATGTGGTAGATAAAAAAAAAATAATAGTGTCTCCGGAGATCGCTATGGCAAACAAAATAAACTCAAAACATCAGAAACGGATCAATAGGAAACTAGAGTTTATTTATTTTGAACGTTCTAATTATAATACGTTTCCACATATTGTTGATATCTTAGCGTGCCTTATCCGCATATGCTGATTGAAAGATTAATTTCGATTATACAGTAGGGATGTTGTTTTATTTGTGTTCACTATTATTAGCACAAGTTACACTACTGAAAAATGTGTAAGCGGTTTTTTCTTTTTGCCTGACTTTAGGTTCAGATGTCGGGATCCATTCATCCCTAAATCTATACAGTCTAAGAAAAAGGTAAGAAGATTACGAGACTTTCTTCTTATCGTGTCAAGGCAGCGAGCTGCAGAGGCCGCAATAAAACTAATGAAAATTGTCTAATATTTGCGTTCCATTTTTTAATGCATACACGCGCGTGCATATACAAAGCTCTTAGTGAGTGTTAAATCGACTGCGCATAAACAACCGACGTTACTGTTTCCAATTGACAACCGTAATTGCCCAACTACAGACGGGTAAATTGGTTCAAGCAAATTGAGAAAAATATGCGTATTTTCCATATGAACAAATATTCATTTTTTATGCAACACTGTACGTAAAATTCGATTTTACGCACCGTTAGTAATGCGTAAAACGACAATTTTCGATACAGTGTCCGTAAAATCCAAAAATCAATTTTAGCTAATTTGACACTAAAGTAAGCTGTGGAATCGCCCCAATAGTGTATCCTTACAACGTTCATGTAAATAATAATATAATTGTAACTTATCCTACGAGATACTGAATATTGTGTTTTCATATCGTTCTTGAATTCCTTCCGTTTTTTTGTTGTTTCTATACGCTCATATAAGCTAATAATTATCGTGACGTGAATACTGATTTGGAATATTCAAAACTAATCTTGATATTCGTTTATCGTTACGTTTATATCAAGCAGGAAAAATAGAATTATTACGATGAGAAATTTTCGTTACGTTAATCCTCTTCATATTATAACTCTCTATAAATAAAAAAAAATATACACGTGCATACAGATTTTGATGGTTAATTTGATACAACAACTGTACAAACTCAGATGAAATAAAAAAATGCGAAATAAAATAGCATACACATTGGAAACGCTTCTATTTTTATCATGTGTCAAATATTTTATACTTGTTAGTATTATCACAGTTATTATCATTTACCTAAAACTCAAAAAAGTTGTGGAACGTTATGTGTGGAAAAAAAAAAAATAGCAAACGATTCCCAGACTTTCCGCAAAAACCCCTGACATTTCCCTGACTATTCCAGAATTTCAAAATTCCATGACATTTCCAGGTTTTCCAGAATTTCGTGACCAGTGGCCAACCTGGATACGTAATTAGGTATATGACAATGTATTGTTACAAAGGGTGAAATCACCCGATTTCCCCTCTTTCTAGTCATTATAGATAAAAGACATACAAGAGGTCTCATATGTTATAAAAGTAATAAGGTTGCTGCGTCAATCAACATTATTGTAAAAACAGTCCTCTTTCAAACTTTAAACCGAAAATACATACCGCAATTAAACGTATTTTCCCATATTTTAAGTTTGTCAGTCTTGGTCACTTCTTTATCGCACAACGATCCAATTTTTTATTTCCGCAAAACCCAAAAGTGTCACCAATATATAACTGGTTGAATCTGCTGACACGTTAAATCGAATTGCTTGTATCGTAGGCTCTCGCGTTTTTTGGTCGTGCGGCTAAAGGAAGAGACATACGTGTAAATGGATGGATGTATATATAATGTGCCGAAAACGAGAGCTTAGGACACCGACTGCCATGACCATTACACACCTGACAATCTATCTACCGCTTCAGCCGAAAGAGTAAAAATTCCAGGTTTTCATTTTGCGATGTGTACCTCGAGCGATTAATTGCGTTTTCCTTCAGAACCGGGTCACCGTCTCTGTAGAGGGTGTAGGCATGAAGTAATTTATATATGAAGCGGAAAGACGCGGATGTTGAGAGACCGAAAACGTACGCATACACATAGGTGTTTATAGATACATACATACATACGTAGGATATACGTGTCTATAGCTGGCATCGTTTTAACCGTCGTCGCCTCGAGTTGTGAGGCCAGTCGTTGCAGGGCTGTAGGCAGAATTGGATTCTCTAAAAAACGGCACATCGTCGTCGAAATCGTCACACTGCTCTTGACTGCATAAGCTGCCTGCCTGCTTAAACGACAAGAGCCCTCATAACGCGAGACGACCGTATTTGGGTTGGGCTTTCTACCTCTGAGTTCGGGAAGACGTTAAATATCATGCTTGAACTCAAGTATACATAGCCGGTAATGATAATTGGACGGTGATTCGGTTGAAATTCGAATTACATTAAGGATGGAGTTACAGAGTGATGTGGAAAATATGATGCCCTGAACAGGTTATATTCGAAAACGAATGTTCCAAGATGATATTTGCACGCAAGAAAGAGAGGGAATTGAAGGACGGGCTATTCAATCAAGCTGGAAGTTATAGATTTAACGGTTGGAAATCAAATTATCAATAAAAGGCACTTGCCGCAAGTGACTGAAATATTCTTTAAAATAACGAGGAATCAGCCAAGGTGATCGAAATAACATTGCAAACCACTTAAAATCTTATGCTATTGTTGACGAAATGGCGTGACAAACGTTGGAGATCGTGAAAAGTTCAAGGTCATGGAGGGATCGCCAAATGATTTCAACTCACTAACATTTTATTGATTTTTACCTCATCGCGTACTTTCGTTGATTTCCAATGATTCGTCGCGTTATTTCGTGATTCAGTCCGACCTAGAAATCACTGAAAACCGCTTAGAAGGCTCGGAAATCATTGGATAACAAGGGTAACATTGGAAATCATTTGGTACACGTATCGTCACGAATTCTGCGTCGACCAATTTTTTGGCCAAGTCTGTTACGTCGGTAATGCAGATTCTGCATTACCAGCGTCCAATGAAAATCCCACGATATAATATAAATCAATATCAATCGATCGAAATCAATGCTAATGAATTGGAATCATTGCGTTTGATTTACAAATGAACGGCCCCTCGAAATTGAAAGGAAGGAAAGGAAGGAAACAGCACTAGTGATTGGGTCGTCAGGTATATTATTTGTATAACAAAACTTACCATTTCGTTGCGGGGGTATATTTTGAATAACAAGTAAGTCTCGCGTCCGCGTTGGACTCGGCCACTCCACCTTCGCCTTCGCTTCCGCCACCGCCTCCGAATCAGATTAATCCCAGAGCCGTAGATCTGCCTAAGCCTCCTCTCACTCACCATCCCTGAACTTGTCGACTTCCGATTCCGTCTCAACAACACGGAGTAAAGCTGCATCTGCACACAGACAAACATTCCAACATGACATCATCTTTTTCTTCCTAATCAATTTTCACCTCTCCGGTGCATATATCGATATTATTCAATTGTAGTAGTATGTATATATATATTATATATATATATTTTTTTAACTTCTCGTTTCTTTCATCAACTTGGAGTTAGTCAGGCCGCAATTTGTTGTGTGGTAAGCAAAAAGGTTATATCGACTAGCTGTGTGCGTATTTCTTTTTTCTCTTTTCTAATTTTTATATTTATTCTATATGTATTTTTTTTTTTTTTTTGCGAATCTCTTTTTTTCTTCATTTTTTAAGGGTGGAAAACAAATGTACATACATAGATTTTACACGTCGTGTATGTATTCCGGTTTTTCTGATAGTAATAAATTTTTTATTTTTTTCTTTTCTATCTTTTGCTGCTGTACTCGACTTTTGCGACGTGCACATACATATGTACGCATAAACATACATACATACATACAGTGGATAAATGGTGATATATAAGTAACGTAGATATGTATGTATGTACGTATGAATACGTTGAGAATTGTTTTTGTTTTTTTTTTTCGCCCTCGGATTTCGAAATCGATATTTATATACGATATATATATATATATATATACGGTAGAAGTGGTTGACTGAATGTTTGTCTGTGAGTGCTCTGGTAGCCCTTGCAACGGTATAAGGCAGTGATCGTTACGTATTTATACATATTATTATCATTTTCTTTCTATCAATACGTATTTAGATTTGTTGTTTTTTCATGTGAAAAACACATGGTTTTGTTTTTTTTATTTATTTTTTTTTCTACTATTGAAGATTTTTTTTTTTTTTTTTGTTTGTTAACCTTTGATCGTGGTCGATGGTTGCAGGTGCATGGAGGGTCCGGCAGATCTACGGCGTATGTGTGACTGACGTTGTGACGTAGGTAGTTAAGAGGTATGTGATACATATATCTATCTACCTATCAATCTATCTTTTTTGTGGCTATAATATTAACATGTGAATATATCTGTTCCAATCACAAAATTTAAATATACATATCTAATATAATGTCGTTATAGTACCGTTATTTTCGTACAAACGATTACTACTGTATAATATTCAATAATTTCTCAACAACTCAATGGTATTAAATTCAGGTACGTTTTCACACAATACTAATCATCCAAGTCGTCTACGTCGTTTACAGTTGTCGTTATCTTCAAAATGTTACTACTATACATCGGCCTCTTATTTCTCTCGCCGTTTCTCTTGCTCTCGCATGTTTTTTTTTTTTTTTTTTTTATGACCTACTAACGCGTTTGAAACTGCTGTAATACTGTGGTTAATAAACGTCTACGCCATCATATCTGTATCACGTGAAAATTTTTTCTCATACTTTACTCTTGCATCCGCAGAAAAAAAAAGGAACAAGGAATCTACGTCGACGTGTAGCAAAAAGCAGATTTTTTTTTCGAGACAATTAAATACGTTGTATATTGAGGAAAAAAAATTTTTTTAAAATGAATCATGCCACAGGCTAACCTACGTTTACGTACCTATTGTATATATACTTATTACCTATGTATGCATACTATAGGCATAATAATTCAGCGTACTACTGCAATAATTGATCTATTCATTCGACAATGATGACACAGAGAGCCGAGAGCCAGCTGTAATATAAGAGGCGACGAAGTGGGTATAAAGCTATATGACATATCCGGTTGTTACAGTTATTGGGATAAAACAACGCATACTGTTCACGTACTTTAGATATATATATAGTAACAAGTGACGAAAATATTGTTTGTTAAAAGTCAGTTCTCGTTCTTGTCATTAGTTTACGATGTATGATATTATATACGTTATCTCCAGGAATGATGAGTTAGTTTTGCTGTTGATATAACAATATGTTTGTTGTACAACATTATATTTCACGATCTTTGCTGCATTTGTATGTTCAATGTTCATATTAAAATATATTATCAAGTTAGGTTTTCATAGTCACAAAGGCGGGGGATGCAGTGTGCTGTTTTATTTTTCTATATTTTTCTTTCTGTATGCATATGTTGTATATTTTTATATATATAGTATATATATATATATATATATATATACATGGTCGTTGTTTTTGTTTTTGTTGTTGTTGTTGTTGTTACTGTTGTTGTCGATGTTGTTGTGGCAGATACGGTTGTTCTTTGATTCCATTGACTCGCACAGTACCTATTATATACTATATATTGTGCACACATGCGATTCAGGGCCGAAATCTTCCTCACAATCAGTAATTTCGTACTGTTCAGAATTTGTTCCATTTGTTGTTGTGTTTTATTTTCTTGTCATTGTTGTATTTTTTTATTTTTATGTTTTGTCATATGCAGTAGTAACTGTGTCGTATCTTGTATTCTTATTTTTATCGATTCATTTTTTGGCGGTGCTTTGGGAGCTGTGCGGACAGTTTATTTTATAAACGGACAACGTTTTTTTTTTTTTTTTCATTTGGTTAATGTTGTTGTTGTTGTTGTTGTTGTTGTTTTTCTCATGTGATTTCCAAGACAAAGTTGGGGTGACGGATAGTCAATGTTCTTCAAACAATCATCACGATACACGTGTATGTATAGGATGGTTTTATGTCACACACACGACACATAAATAAAACACGAATCAGCGAAAAAATGGTGAATTTGATTTTTGTTTGTTTGCCTGTTTTGTTTTTTCATTGATAAACAAACTGCTAAAAATTGTCGTGTAAAATAAAATGTATATACACTGGCATATACGTGTAAAATTTGTACGTACTTTCGTGTAAATATCCTTTTGATTCGAGTCACATTATCTTCGCACGAATTGCTGTACATATGATATATTATTGCTGTATGTACTCGAAACTAAACACGTTGAAGATACTTGGAACGTTTCAAACTGTGTTTAAACGTAGGTTATGAACGCGTATTATCGTAATAGAAAATTCATAAATAATTATCATGGTCATTGTCATGGAAATAATTACACAATAATCATTCGTGCAATTTCCAAACGTGTACTTGTGTCACACTTAAGTGATAATAGATAGTAATTGTATACTGAATGCAACAAAAAAAAAAAAAAAACAACAAAAAACGAACAAATACATATATCATTATACGACAGAAGGGCGGGAAAGGTGAGCGTACACGTTTCAAAAAAGCTAAACACATTCGATCGATCATAAGCAAATACACGTAAATATTCAGCCAGATGGATATTCACAAACATGTTGAACGACAATTATATTAACGAAGTGTGCAATCGTGAACAGGAGAGAATAATAGAAAATTATTGCCCCTCCCTTCTCCCTCCGCAGTACCACGACAAAATTGGAATTTGCAACTGTTGGACGACCACACGTTGCAAAAGAATTCCTCCATTTTCATTTGGTATGCGAAAAATTCTTAGGCGAATTTTGAAGGTGGGAAAACGATGATATAATATTAAGTCAAAAACTAATGAGGCTGAATTTAGTAACATTAAAGCAACGAAAAATCAGGGGAAAAATCGTTATTGCGCAATTTTAGAATAACTTTCAAGGTGTCTGTTTATGAAAATAAGAGTATGTTTTGTTTACGATGGTTTACTAAATTTCAGATATTCGTAAAGATGCGAAGTGACGATTTTTCCTAAACATGCATTATTACCCTAACGTTACTAATTTCATAGTTATAAAAACTAGAATGAAGCAATTCACAGACTGCATAGAGTTTGTAGAGTGAGGAGAATCCCAAGATCTACGATGCGAAGATTATAAGCGGTGTAAGAAATTTCTGCAGATGTTGCAGTTTGCGAAGTTGACGCCATGATAAAAGTATAAAAAAATCAAATGCAGCCGCTGCTACCGCGAAATTTGTTGGGTTGGAATTAATTTTGGATTTTTACTTTTTGTACACCATTCCCCAAGTTTTCTATTTCGTGAATTGAAGTAAGTGAATTTTAAGTACATTTTTTTTCTACGCGTTAACGTTTATCAGCCAATCTACCAACTTGACTTCAAACATTATTTACCTTAGAATGAATTTCACGTTCGGAAAGATCATGCTTTTTTACCTAAAAAATACATCAGCTCGTACGTTTCGACGACAGAAAGTGATGAAGATTCGAAAACGTGATAAAATTCATCAGCATACTTCTCGCAAATGGTGAGGTTTGGAAGCCGAATAATAGAATCATTTTCATGTTTAAATATACCCTGTAACATATGCAAATTGTAGTCAAATCGAATCTTAAACGCTGAAAAGCTGGCCGAAAGTTGATCGATGATGCTCATAAGTACTCTGATTGTGAGATCAGAGATTCTGCGTTGCAACGGCCAAAAAAGGACAGACAATAACGCAAAAGGGTTACGCGTACCTCGTTTTTCGTAATTCCAACTATATTCAAACAATTTTTTAACGATGCATGTGTTACTGAATTTTTCGAGTTACTGTAACAAATAAAATTTTTCTCAGTGCACCATTTTTATTTAAAAATCCAACTTTGGAATTCGATTAATCCTTTTTTAATGAAAAATTTGGAATAAAAGTCGACGGTCTTTTTGTTTTAGGTATGTAATCTCTGAATCTTTGACTGAAGATTTGTAAAGGCGGTCGCGCTCATTGGTCTTTGTGAGCCAGGAAAGTTCCATGTCATCGACAAGCTGCATTTTTCTCTAATTCTCTGGTCGCCATCGTGATAGGGAATCTCGGCAGATTATTTATTCACAGCATGGTATACGGTATTATAGTTTTCAAGACTATGTGCAAAGTTTCGAGAATTATGTCGATAGTCTAACCGCTACTACGCGAATATGGTATCAACTACCATGTGACCATGGTAAAAGTTACTAGGCATATTACGTAGTAACCGTTACTTGGTTTACATAGTTTAGAGCACCAAAATGGCAAAATCTGTCACTCATTTTACTATGTTTCTTTGGTTACCGTAGCTATAATTTTAGTTACCGTTTGAATAAAATTTGCTCACTGCCCAAACTCCAACGTCGTGAAGATTTTACGAAACCCAATACCGTTCGTTAAGAGGGTGCCCCAGTCGATTTCAACGTTGTCGTATATATCTCCAAACATCGAAGTCCATGTATCTCAAACAAAAACACCCCGATAAATTTTTATTTCTGCGTGAAATGAAAATGTATCGGAGTGTTTTTGTTCAGGATTGCATATGGAATCTGGCTGTTGAGCCAATTTTCGCGTATGAGATAAGTGCACTTCGATATTTGGAGACACGTGCGTCAACATCGAAATCGACCAGGCACCCCCTTAATGTTTTATAGAATAAAGAAAAACAACGAATCGAAAGACGAATCTAGTTATATTTTTTTCACCATACGCTCTTTCATGTATGAATACATCTAACGTATATCGAAAAAAGTTTTCATTGGGTACTTTTCAAACCGTCCGTCCGTGTAATGGAGAGTTAGCGTAGAGGCAACCCTTTCACGATCAATGCATTCGAGTGAACTGTAGGTAGTTACGTACAGACGTATGTAAAGATATGGTGCATTCCGTGCCAAATCTCTTATCAACTCCAAAGTGCAGTTATCGAATCGTTATTAATCGTTTACAAATTTGCTGGAAAAATTGAGTAAAATTAACAACTTCCGCTGTAACAACACAGATATTTCTCATTAATGACTGTGAGGATTATTTCAATTGTAAAAGTGAAAAAAATTCGCTATTGAAACGATAAGGGAAATTGATTTTTGCTGTAATATACGAAGATTATAGATCAATCTTCAACGAGATGAAAGTAAATCGCGTATGCAAGATCGTAATATCTCGTGGAGATGAAACATCCGGAAAGCAAATTTCGTACGATGAAAATATTTACTATTTACACAGACCAAAGAAGAATATGCCGCGGCAAGAATGTCGAGTAAAAATTTCATATTCACGATTTATCAACAATTTTGATAACAGCAGTGTGAAATCGAATGTCACGAAAAAAAAACAACAACTCTACCAGTATTTACGTGTTGTTTTGTTGAATCAATGCTAAGATCAGAGACAAAATTTAAGTTGGCAAGATCAACGTGACGAAAGACGTGCAAGATGAACGAGTTGAGCTTTCAAGAAGAAATTAAAAAAAAAAATACAATTATATTTTTCTGCAAGATATATTTTACTTACGATTAATTTCAAAACAATTCTCAAGTTACGTAATAACGATTTTTTCCAAAAAAATATCGTTACATCAACCTTGCGACCTTCAAGCTCGTAATCGGAGAGGATGCATATAAAGGGTCTCCAGCTACACGTTCGACAGTCTGCCGGAATGCCCCATATGTATATATACTATATACGTATAACTCGTATAGGTAACCAGTAATAATTCTATGTAATTAAACCGCGACCTGTCCATGGCGGAGGATGAGGAGGATGAGGATGAGGATGAGGAAGAGGAGGAGAGCGATTTCATTTACGTAGGTGTGCACGTATACATGTATATACTTGGACCGCCCATATATAACAAATATAGGTAGGTGGGTAGATACAGTCCATGCACATGAACGATAAATTCTGGAGTTCGATTTTCCACTCAATTTCCGCATAGCTCGTATATGGATACGTTATATATCCCGTTATACCCATCCCCTGCATCCCTCCTCCCGCCATGCCGTCATATGGTATCAGACTATGTATATAATATTTATATCTAGGTGAAACTGGGTGGGTTACACAGGTGTATTATATATATATATATAATATGATGATTTGATTTTATAGATGATTTTATGCATATTATATGTATATCAGGGTGTTTCGCTAGAAAGAAACCTCTTTTTTACCCCACCGGGAAAACTTGCCGCAGGCTATTTTTTGAAGTTCAATTTTTAAAGGTCACTCACGAAATTCCAAGTTTTACCATTTAAATGACGACGGGGAAGATGCTGGGTTTTTTCTCCAATTTTTACCACTTGCATCAGCCAAATTTCATGATGGGGCCTTCATATTGGAAGCATTTTTTAGGGTATTCATTGAATGTCCTACAAAAGCGTGTCATTTAAGTTTTCGTTGCAAGGTCAATGGTTGAACCACTTGAAGACGTTCAAAAATGAATTTTTACATCAAACCAACTTTCGAGGTCGTAGTTTATAAAAATTTTCAACCACGTAAGCTACGTGTTTCGCCGAATGAATCATTTTGTATCGAACTCAAGTTTTTACAAAATCCTTTCAGAATCAAGTCAGTATCATGAAATACAGCTGAGTGGTAATGATTGAAAATAAAAAATCATATTTTCTCGATGTTGTTTAATTGGGATAAATTATAATTCCAAGATCGACCTTTCAAAATTATATTTATGATCTAATCTCCGGTGCGGATTTTTGTTTTTTTTTTTTTTGTTTCGTATCGTACAAGTTCTTTACGTGCGAGCGCAAAAAATGTTTGCTTCTAATCAAAATTCTCTAATACATAATTACGTAAAAAAAAAAACAAGTAAATCACGACGGAGATGGGGATAGAAAAAAATCCTTTCCCTCCGCCTCTTTACTTCCTTTCTCATTTTATTATTCTAATCCAGAGTTAGCGATATACGATACTTATATCGATACCTATTAGGGTGTATCGAAAAACTACGTTTTGCTAATTTCGACACGGACTAGTATGAAAAAGTTCAGTCTTGAACAAAAAAAAAAAAAAAAAAAAGTGGTTTCAAGGAGAACATTTTTGGTTAATAGTTTCTACTCGAGCAAACGGTTTTAAATTTCGAAATTTCTCTAATACAGCCAAACGTTCCTGAATATAGTAAGGAAAACAAGAAAAGTCAATACTGGTATGTTTTTTTTCCAATAGATATCCGTAGAGGAGTGAAATTGGAATCTGACTGGCTTACCCCCCCCCCCCGCTCTTGCGGTAAATGCCAGGATCAGGATTCGAATAGGAGTAAATGAAGATAAAATTGACACATTCGTCATTAAAACCTGCACTGATGTCGTTTACATAAATAAATGCATTAAAAAAAAAAGAAAGGATTTTGAGGTCATGTCCTTATTCTCATATTAAAATCCTTCCTCACACATTTAGGAAAAAATCCAAAAATCTCAACGTTGCCACATTTGACCACTTGGGGGCTAAAAAAAAAATATCCCAGTATTGACTTTTCCCATTTTCCTAAGTATATTCAGGAACATTTGGCTGTACTAAACCGTTTGCTCAAGTTGAAAATATAAACTAAAAACGTTCTCCTTGAAATCACTTTATTTTTTTTTTTTTTTTTTTGTCAAGAGCGAAATCTTCCACACTAGTCCGTGTCGAAATTCGAAAAAATTGGTTTTACCATACACCCTGATACCTATGTAGACGGGTTCAAATCAGTATGTATTTATGATACAAATACGTACAGACCGACGGTGAGTTACTTCAACTATTATTTATACCTATCCATTCGAAGCCAGAGATATATAGACAAATCGGTATAATGTACCCGGGTACTACATTCGAATAATACACAGGTAAATACGTTGTATATACGCATACGAATTCGTATACATATACATTATACACGTATTTACCAATTTACGGATGGACGGATACGGCGTTATTACCGCTCATCTTTTCGGTTTGATTGCAAACCGGAATTTTGCTGGCTATACGTACGTATGGAGTAAAAATCGAAAGGCATATTATCCGTGCTGTAAACGGTATTTAACAACATCTTCTCAACTTACGAATAATAACGATTCGATTAAATTCTCAAGGTGCGATCATCGCGTAATAACGCTGAACGAACAGCGCCGATTTTTGGCCGACTAGCCTCCTTGATCTATACGCGGTTCCTAACCAACATAGCGAGACAAGACGAAAAAAGACGAGACAGAACAAGACCGATCGAGTTCGTTATGCAATGTGAATCACGAGAGCAAGTCCCTCGTCGGATTTTGACCGTAGCGCGTCTGTCGAGCGCTCTTTACGGTCTAGCGATCCCGTTTCTCTGAACCACGCGGTAGTTTTGCCAGAACTAAATTGCTGGCTTGCATACCTGGGTAGAGAATAAAAACGTGTCCTCGAAACAATAAGTTAGTTCGTTCGTTCGATGAGCAGGTGAAACGACGTATAATAAGTATCTTGTGACACAATGAGGGTAGGACAGACATCCGTCATCATTTTTTATTTTTTTTTGCAACGAATTTGGACCATTAAACACTGTCAAAAATTTTTTGTCAAACTTCGCACGACACGAAAGTCGACCGTAACTTTCTTGCAAAGATTCAGAACCTGCATGTTTAAATTTTTCTCTATCTGAAATACGTGCAAAGTTCGTACATGTATGTATACTTCAAGTCAAAATCTGTGCGAACAAATTTAATTCCAACATTTGAAGATACCTGTATACTTAAATAAAAGTATGAGCAATATGTATATACAGGTTTGTACGAATTTCGTGCGATTTGTGCAGTAAATGATGAGAAGGATAAAATTGATATCAAATCGGTGTACACAAATAACCGTTCCGATATCTCACTGCTGTAAATTGAGATACATTCTTCGATTAAAAACAAATTAGCAGACAAATATCCGTAGAAATAATTTAATAAAAAAAAAAAAAAAAAAAACACAATAAACTGCAACGCGTAAGAATATGTTATACGTATATACATACATATGTACGATGCACATGATACACGCAAACACGTATTACATGCTGCAAAATTGGAAGACGCCCAATGTAATTCTTGTGGGCGTAGCCAAGACCAATTAGCCGAAACCGTAAGATATATCAACGCGAGTTTTTGAGTGACAAGACGTCAAGCTGGCTGTAATTGGAACGCATATCTCTACCGGCTGTTAGATGACGCCATTATTACGGATACCTCTTCCTCCTGCCCCTCTTCCGTTTTTTTCAAATCTTTTATCCCATAATTATACTCCTTTCTTCTCAATCTCCTGCATGCCGAATCGATATCTGTTGTTATATATACCCAGTACATAGCTGTTCTTCGGGTTTCGAGACGACTTCACTTTATAGGTAGGTCCGTGGAAACATAGGTGTAATGGACCATGGAGAGTACACGAGGAGACCCGAACACCATTTAAACAAATAGCTGTCTGAAATAAGACGGCACTGGTGTTTCGCACGCATCAAAGACAAATATACGTCAAACTGGAACCGCCACATTCGAAAATCGATAATTCTCCTATGGAATAATTAAAGGCTCTAATTTTAAATTAAATGCTCTGCGTTTTTTTTTTAAACCTGTGGCGGTGCCACCTCGAAGTAAACCTGGAACCACCGTGTCAAAATAACGCGATCGGAAAATCCGTATGCAGAACATTTTTTGAAAGCCACCCCTTGGTGAGAACACCCCCCGAACTCGAAAAATCGGTGTAACTCTGACGGAACAAGTAACAGAATCCTTTAATTCCAGATTAATTTTTACGCCTCTGGGAACCCTGTAACTTGTTCCGTCAAAGACTGCACAGATTTTTCGAGTTCGATGGATATTCCCGCCTGGGATTGGCTTTTAAAAAATATATTATTACAGATTCCTGTAACCTTTAATGACCCTTTAATTCTGGCGAGAAGAGTGTTTGGAAATTCCTTTTCGATCCTGTTGTTTTCCCGTTTGTACCGCCGTTTCTTTCATTTGTACCTCGACTCAAAAAAAGATCAGAGCCGTTTTTTAACTTTTAAAAAAGCCAACTTATCTGTTTTCAAAGATAGTCGAATTCCGCCGACGGAGATCGCTTCACGATCGATTGTACCCGTTTGTATTACCTTTCTTTTCGTTTGTACCTTCACCCAAAAACA
The DNA here is from genome assembly GCF_021155775.2 of Neodiprion pinetum. Lineage (NCBI taxonomy): Eukaryota > Metazoa > Arthropoda > Insecta > Hymenoptera > Diprionidae > Neodiprion > Neodiprion pinetum. The sequence continues at coordinate 22,985,738 of NC_060234.1, forward strand.
ATTATGCGGTTTTATAATTATTAGCTATCAATGTAACAATCGTACTTTGACATAACCATACTCAGATTATTTTATTGCTAAAGCTGTTCAGAATAATAAAAGAAGGAGGTAGATTGCGATCTAACCTTGTTAGAACAATGTAGGTTTTGGAACGAGTAAAAGTATTTTAAATGTTAGGTTTTCTAAAAATCAAGAAACGACTTTATATTTTTTGCGTTGAGGTTACAGATGAAAATAATGACTGTACAAATGATTCTGAAGCGACTCCTGTTGGAAAGAAACCAAATTTTCACAAGTAGGATGCGGGTCATTTTTTGAAAACGTCACATCCTTTTTCTGTTCGAAGTACAAACGAACAAAAAAGTGGTAAAAACGAATACAAACAAAGTAAAATCGATATCCGTTTATGAATTTTTTTTTTCCAAAGTCGGTTGCCACGTTCACACAGGTGTTTATCTTGAGGTGACACCGCCACAGGTTTAAAAATGATAATAATAATAATAATAATTCAATTTGAAAATAGATCAATTAATTGGCCTTTAATTAAAAACCGTAAAAGGGCGAGAAGAAAGAAGGAAAGTCGATATAGCTAGCCCAATTATATGTGGAAAAATTGTACTCGAATACCTGTAATTCCTTCTTACAATTATACGAATTGCGTGTAGTATATGGGACATTGTGTATGATCTATAAGATTAGTTTAGCGGCGACATTCGAGTCGGCACATTGTATACCTATATACAATGTTAGGTACACAACGAGGTATTATTATAAGACATATAGACATCAAAAGCTGCACACGTTATACAGATAGATACATACAGTATACATACATGTAGTATATAATAAACTAAAAGATAAGAAAAGGCCGTGCGGATATAGACTGCGGACGATGGGTATAACATTATATAGGCTGGTGAGTATATGGATAAGACACGGTGTAAGTAACATTGTACTTATATACCGATAGAAACCGGCGAAGCTTAATGTTAGCAGATTGAACGTCCGACTGCGCATGCGCGAGCTTCCTCGGATTTTCACACAGGCTGGCCACCTCACCAAGCTTCAACTGTCAAACGCGGCTTACGAAGGTTACGCAGATGACGTGAATTTTTTTTTCCGTCAAGCATGAATAGGATTTGGAGATTCGGGAATGCTTGGCAAACTTTTACTGTAAACTGACTGATGACCGATGACTTCTAAGAGTCGTCATAACTATATGATTTCAATACTCCCCTTGACACGTGAAATTTTTACATCTCATGGTCCGTTTCGAATAAGTTGGCTCCCCTGCCTTGCAGACGAAAATATTGCCGCGGTACGATTTCGTCGACCAATAGGCTTCAATAATGGAATTCGTTATCCATTTAAGGGGAAGAAGAAGAAGAAGAAGAAGAAGAAAAAGAGTTCAATTATTTTACGCATGCGCAGTCGGTTACTCAGATTGCTAAATTACACCGTTTTCTCTCGGTATGTGTATGCGGTGAAAGGTATCGGATGGATGTATATATATAAACAGCAACACATATAATATATACCTATAATCGAAAAAGAAGTAGTGTTGTGAAAGGAAGTGGGAAAAAAAAAAAAAAAAAAAAATGAAAAAGGAAAAGGAAATGTACCGTGTGTGTATACATGTACATGTATATGTAAGTGCTCACCTAACGTCGGTGTTGTGTAGTCCCAGCTCTCGGCGTCGTTCTTGTACACGTTCAGTTTGGTAGGCTGTAACAAGAGAAACGAAATACTGTTAGACGAAAATAAATAATACAGAAATCATCATCATCATCATCATCACCTGGAGCATTAATCCACTCGCGGTCATTGACACGGGCGATATTAACGAGTCAGCGAAAATATGTACAGTATAAAAGTTTTGAACATTCGGAATTTGGATCATTCGTTGTAACGGATCAGTCCGAACTGTTCGACGACTCGGGGAATTGTTAGCCGCACCTTGTTTTTATACCATCTAATGCACGTAGCTTCTTCCGATATTCAGAACTACGCCATTGCTGTCTATGCGTCATTTTGCAAGCGACAGATTTTGAGTGTAAGTACAGATTTAAGCACCGCCATCCCTCACCGTCAAAGAAGGCGATCGTGTAATTTCGCCATCTTTGAAACTTCAGAGCGGAGTCGGATTCTTCCGAAAATCATGGCGTTGAAACGATAATTTCACAGTATATGTATTAGCGTCAAGTCTCCCCCTCCAAACTGTCCAAAACTATCGCGAGAAACATTTTTTTTTTTTTCCAGTAGGTACCTCATTTCTCCGAGTGATTTCGGTGTTTCAATTAAAATGGGACACCCTGTACACGTGATACAAATTCACTACGTATAACACATCACCCGGTTACCGGTGAATACACATCACACGTATATTATGTATCCTGGGTTAGGCGTATCCATAATTATTTGCGGTGAAATATATGTGTAATTGTCCATACATCGCGCCAAGCTTATACGACGATCATTCTTATATATAACCTATTATATTCGGGCAACGAATAAATACTCATTAAAATTCATTGGAAATTATTCGTTAATTATTGATAATCGATTTACCCCGTGCTATATCCGTATTATACGTACACGTATATGTATATATGAAGAACGGGTTGTAGATACGTACGGCGAGTGAGTTACCTCGTATATATAGTTCTGACGTCATTTCAGACAGTATCTAATTTGAAACTTTATCGTTACATATGCATGATAATCTCGTCACGTTATAATATATCTACGTCGGAACCAAAAGAGAACAAATGTATCTTATTGTCAATCATTTTAGAATAGCTTTAGTTCCATTTTCATCATCCCATTTTATAATACTCTGAAAATATTCCAACAACGATAATTTTACCCGTGGAATCATTTCGCAATTAGACTGGCAATTTCTTGCAACAAATAAACATAAACATACGATATTTAACAACAATATCGTATTAAAAGACAATATGCGATTAAGAAACAAGTAATACGTAAATCAAGCGCCAAGTATATGAAATTTAAGACACGTCTCCGATTTATATCTACGCATTTGACGAAAGTAACATTTTTCCCTCGATATACTCATTGTCTTTTCTTATTTATATTCGAACCAAGTTTTCTAGCCCATACTCGCAATTTCTGCTGCTGCTCGGGTGTGTGTATAAAATGAGTATGTAGACGCCGAAGATAGGTACAGTTATAAATTGTTGAGAAGGTGTCTAGAGCCTCGAGGATGGCATTAATATTTTTCTACTGCCCCCAATATAGATATGTAGGGTATGTGAGCGGTACACATGCCCGTATACCCGCAACCAATAAATACGTTGTATGTGTGTGTGTGTGTGTGTGTGTGAGAGATATTCAAGGTGTACGTTATACGTGTACGTATACATGCAATATTCCAGTAGAAGAAGAGAATACGGAAAGGAGAGTTTCTCAACTCTCTTTCGCTACTACGTATATGTATACACATAGAGGTATGGTAAGTGCATTACATATCTATAGATTGGGAACACTGCGTGGCAAGCAATCCTGGTAGTTGCTGCCGTTGCAGGGAAGACCCTCAAACTTTATACGTACTACGGTTAATCTTCTTCGCAACCGGCCGTCGTTCGCCGAAGTATAAAATATGTAGGAAAAAACAAAAAAAATTATTGCATACATGATGTATATGTATATATATATATAATACGGAAAAATAAAGGAAAAAATTAAGTTTAAAAGAACTTAGTTACCAAAGAAAGTTATTACATTTCATACCTAATAATTGAACGGTAAAATAATATTTTGCCTTGAATAACGAAGTGTGAAAAATTTTCATAATATTTTGTCACAAGTATATTTCTAAAAATATGTAAATGAGTAAGCAATAATTCGCTTTTCGAAATGTCGGCACGCTCAATATCTCGAATAATCGTAGTTTTTTGTATAAAAATTGTTCTTCACTACGAAAATCAAAACGAAATAAATATTTTTCCTTGGGTATAAAGGTCGGTAATAAAGTAAAAAAAAAATTGTTAATGATAATCACAAAAATTAAAATGACGGAATTATCGAAAATCACTTCCGGAAAAAGCAAATTTTTTTGTTTTTTATACTTGTAATATGCATTATGAACATCTCAGAAAATTTTCACCCATTATATAGTTGGGATTTTTATTTTCACACTTTTAAATACTTTTACTCAGCCATTAAATGTATATTTTTTCTTTTCCCAGCTGAAGATGTAAGAAAATTAAGTTACTCTACATTTTATTTTCCTCACTGCCTCCGTCCGAGTAAGTGTGTAAAAAAATATTTCCACGTTCACAGGAATTTCGGCCAACGAGAGGGAGGCGGAAAGGGAGAAACTCTGCGGGAGATAATAGATGCAAGACAGATTCAGAGTGACGGCTGTCAAAATAATAACTCAGCATTCCTCTAACCTTTTTCATTCTGGGGGAGGAGGTGGAGCTGGAGGGGATTGCAGAGGTTAGAAGCTCTGGCCCTGCATGTTATATTCTTCCGTCGGTTAGATATACATAGATAATATATGTGTGCGCATGCATGGTCCTAGCGAAAATAGATCGATTGATCCGTAACCCGTCTCGAATGACAACCTGTACAACTACGTAAAAATAGACGAAACCTACGAAAAAAAAAAAAAAAAACGCAGGTATACGAAGAATAGAAAAACTTAGACAATTTCTTGCACTTGACTTCAACAAAATTAACGTCGATAACAGACGCCTGCGTTAAATGTTTGACAATGTTTTGTTTAAATAATTTATCAACAAATTTTGGGTATTATTGTTATTCAAATTTAATTTTCTTATCGCCTTTATTTTGGTTAATTTTTTCCGATCTTTATCTTATCATAAAATATTCAGTATTGCCGACGAGACGTTTCGAAAAATTTTTTCGAATACAGAGCCCGTTTGAGATCCATTTTCAAATTTTCACTGTTTTATTTAGAATTGAAGTGGGTAATATTTTTTCCAAAATTTGAAGTCGATGAGTTGATGATGAAATATGTTAATAAAATTTATAAACAAATTAATAACAAATGAAAATTTGAAATCTACTACTACGTAAAATGACTCAAGATCTTTAAAATCGACCTCTTGCATTTTTTTTGTATGACAAACGGGTTCGACGATACATTAGTTCGAATATTCACACGCGCGACGTTTTTTGTGATTTCTCGCAACTTTCAACCGTTCAAAAAAAAAAAACGCAATTTTTTTTCGCCAAACATGTGTTTCATTATTTCATATGTAGAATGCGTCTGCAAAATTGAAAAAAAAAAATCGGAATCATTGAATATAATTTAATGATCGGCTTGACGTGAAATGAGCGACGAATAGTACGCTTCCAAGTTTAAAGATGCACGAGACAAATTTTTCTTTGAAGCGATGCCTTCCGCGTTGACAAGCCTGAAAAAAGCACTGCGACCGGTATACAACTTACGCTCGTGTCTATAATTATAATTTTCTACTATGACCAACCGTATACTGTTTGTTTTATAAATTGATTCCTGTCTCGAGATTGAACAACTTTCTGAGAAAACAATTCGGCGCCGCCATCATATTTAACGCTCGTATGTAAGCGTGTTTCGCAATAAAGATCATCGTTAAACTTTCAACACTTTATTATAAAAATATAAAATTCCTCTATAATGTAAATTATAGGTTTTCCTAATTTAAAACAAGTGGGAATCGGATTTAATACTGACATCCGAGCTAACCAAATATGTTTACGAATTAAGGACAAACGAGCACCATCGCCTGAATCCAAGGTTTGGAAAAGACGTAAAACCGCGTAAAACAACGTCAAAAATCTCCAACAATGACGGTGATCGCGGAAGAAGGAGCATCCCTAATGTGCAATAAGTGAATTTGATCAGATTCGTACAACACAAGCTTAGGTGTGAGGAGCTTGAAAAAAGGTTTCATAATTGGAACCTTCATAAAGCTCAAACTCTGGGGTTTTCAAACTCGATTCTAAAGTTTTTCGGGTTATTTTGTTCGCTGTCTAGACCCCAGCAAATGGTCTGAAAACCACTCGACAAATCTTCAAAAATCATACAATAGTCATGAAGCGCAATTGTAATTACTATCGAACATCTGTCGTACCGTACTTGCACAAATCTATTTTCATCCTCTCTGAAAACAGCTAATATTGTGAACATTTTTCTAGGCGATGTTTGGAAACTTCCATGGTGAACAAAACAAGTTGCTCAACTATCTTAAAGGTCCTTATTATAATTATAGAATCTTTTCTAAAATTGTCGATACCTCAGCTTGTGTTATTAGAATTCGGTGAAAATCATTTCTACTACACAGCATGAATATAACTACATTCTTGTTCACTATACGTAATTGGTGTAAATAACATCGTTGAAGTTATTTTCTCTCTGCTCAACTTTTCCATCAGGGGACGTTCGGATCCTTCGGTAACCGACACTTTGAAACTAAGAACACAAGAATCTGACAACACGCGGTGTAACTTTGTTCCTGGCATGCGTCTTGATAGCATCGAGCGGCAGGTCTGGCCAACGATATTATTCTTGTGACTATAATTGTTGAAAGTCCATGGAACTTGAGATTGATACAAGGTGTGAGAGATATCTCGGTTATTTCGTAGTTTGGAAGGATTGCCACTGTCGCCGCTTATACCCGGCAAACACACGACGTGTATAATAAGTACAGTAGATGAGTATAATACGGTAAACCATCGTCGTGGTCGAGCCTAAGTGTTGAGAGTGATATATTTACGACGCAATAAACGCTGCTAACGATCCATGACCTACCTTTTATTACTATATCCGCATGTACGTACCAAGCTGTCTACTCAGCGTCATCTCTCTTTATACCATGTCCATCGTCATCTTCGTCGTCGTACACGCAACAAAACCCCTTCATCTTATTTTCGTCACATTTCATCGCATCCCGACACACGTGCACCGTTGCAAGTTTTTCCTACCATATACCGTGAACATAATTTCTTCAGTCATTTTTCACCCCAACGGTTCAAATAATTTATTACAGACGTATCTGATTAGTGTTTTTTTTTTTTTTTTTAACGCGATATTTCTAACGATTATCTTTTGTGTCAAGTGTGCAGATTCCTATCATAGGTATAATTGGAGAAAAATTGCCAACATTCGTTGAAGAAAGAAACATGGTGAAGCAGTTTCAGACATTACGACAATTATTATTGACTAACCGATGAATATACGACGTGAAAATAATATGAAGATTGATCAGAGTTCAGTTCCCAGCAGCCCTCGTTAAACCCAAAATTGCTGCTTGACGTAGGAAGAATGATGGAACGAAAAATATGCCTGTGTATCCCTGAACGTATAACGTGCATATATATATACGTATATAACGACGCACGCGGAGGATGAATTATTGATGAAAGTGTATAATTTGAAACGAGGTAAACGGAGGGTTCGGTCTGCATAAATCTAAGCTTGATTATTTAAATAATATTTGTTGATGCATCAAAATTAAAACTCGAGGTCGCTTTTTTTATGATTGAAGATAAATGCTAAATGAGAATTGATAATTCGTGTACCGAAGGAAATACCGGAGGTAAAATTTACTTCTCGAAAGCAACGCCGTTGCGGTTACTGCTATCGTCGTCGTTCTAGCTTGCGCCAAAACGAATCCAACGAGTCCCAGTTCGTCAATTTTGGACGAACAGAACGGGAGATATCGGACTTTGAAGCTCGCGAATAGCGCGCGAGTAGCGCGCGAACAGCGACTAGCATAGCTGCGCGTCCGGCACGCGAGCCACGAATAACTCTTGCCACTTCAAAGTGCGATATCTCGGGATTAGTTCATCCAAATTCAACGAGACAGGACTGGTTAGATTCGTCTTGAAACCAGCTACACCGTCAATGACAGTGTAACGCAACGTTGAATTTGGAAAATGCCGTACCTTCCAATGGTCGCAGGCACCAGGCGCTGGGTTTTCACTTCATATTCGTAACCTGAAATATAATTACTCTCTCAATATCAAAGCTGTTTAATCGACTTGAGAGGGATTCTTGAATTTGACAAATCCACGATTAGGCAGGCATGTATGAAAAATTTCAACGCTATAATCCTCGTCCGAAAGGAGGACACAGAGTTTCAAATCCCGATGTATTTAGGTCACCAGAGGGTCCGGATAGACGTGAAATTTGTTTTATTTTCTAACGAGAAACCCATGTGGTTAGGAGAGAACGAGGACATGCAAGAAATCGTTTTCTTTACTACTGTCCCGACGAAGAGGCAGCATTATTCGCGACTGAAACGAGAGCTTCTTATACCAGAAACCAAGCGAGTTTTTAGCCTTCAGAAAATACCGGACGAGAGGCAGAGAATACGATAGATGAAGAAGAGGAAAGATAAACGAAATAAGAAAACGTTAAAATGTCAGGTAAAGTTTCAGGGATGGTACCTACAATATGATTACAAAATCGTTTCACACTCGTTCTTTTCCTCCTGCGCGTTATACGCTGCAAGGTTGTAACAGAATACGAAAAACCGTGTAGAACGAAAGTCTTTTCATTGCGTAAGTAAAGAAAAAAAAAAAAAAAAACATACATGTATACAAGGGACGCGCAATCATTCTCTCGATAACGGAAACACGAAAGGGGATATACTCAAAAAAAAAAAAGTTGTAAAGCGAGTTTAGACAACGAGAAAATGAAACGAAAGGAAATGAAAGGAAAAAATCGTGAAACATTGTTGGGTTATATCGAACGACACGAGAAGAACAGCGGACTTCGCGATACTCGGTGCACGGGATAAAGAGGGAAGATCGAAGAGGAAAAAGAAAAAGAGCAGGAGTAGTAGGAAGAAGAGGCTGTCCGTCTGTCCGTCCATCCACCCGTCAGTTACCTCGTCTGTTAGCGTCACGTCACTGAAATACTCCGGTTAAATCCGTCACTCGGTGTACCAATACATCGAAGCCGTGGAAACCCACGTGCACGTCTCCGAAAGCACAGGTATGTAGATGTACCAATTTCACCTCGTAACCGTATCTATAGGCGGTGGTGGGCATACGCACGTGCGATGTACGGACACGTCGGAACTCGATTCCTAGGTGAAGGTAGGCTTAAAGAGACCCGCACTACTCCCAACCTATAAATATCAAATCCATCTCCTCGGTTTGAACCTCCTTCGTTCAAGTCAGCGTTCCATTCCTCCTCTTCCCTCATTGTACTCTCGCGCTGATATCTTGATTATGAATATTGCAATTCGGCGAGTTACGTACTCGGGTTAATAATTCATTTATCAATTTTCCGTTGCATCAGATTTCGCAGGATTTCAGACGGTTCAACATGGTTTCGAAATGTTCTGGAAGATTCGTGTACTGGATATATGGAGATTTCATGGTCAGTAGAGCGTACGTAATATATTTTAGAAGTTAACAAGAAATAATCTTCATCAGAAAATTTTGAAACAGGTTCAACGATCTCTCGACATTTCGGGGTTAATCATCTAGGGGACATCATAGTTTAGGACGGTGTTACGAGCGAGCCTCGCTACCTACAATTAATGTAATTATATCCTACCTGTATCGATGTTGTGAACAGTGATTTAGACGGTGTATCGTCGATTGACAGATCAGACGAATTAATTAATCGCGCCTGCTCTAAATCAATCATCTTTGACCCGTGATCTGTTTCGACTCGAATATCTTCGCTTTCCTGCCCGGCTCCTTATGACATGACAAATTGTATGCGATTTCAAAAGATCACGAACTATTTCCGCATACACAAACACGATATATAGTAGATTCAAATCGAACGCTTCGTCGGATTGTTGATATCCGCTGGAGAACATCAAAGGTGACTGTGATATTTGGATCAGAAGTGAAAGAATAAAAAGAATATGTACCATTGACCGGCGAAGAGTGAATAACCCCTATTTGTGCATACCGTATATCTACGGTATAAAAGTCAGATCTCTACGATCACAGACGGTGGATAAATTTCCATCTTGATTTCTCCGTTACGCTATGGCGGTCAGTGCGGCTGCGGAATAGATCGGACGCGAGATGCGAAAACAGGAACTACGCGTGTCTACAATAATCTGAGTAACGTACGCAACACGAGCACGACGCCAAAGCGTTTCAACGACATTAGAGGCACCTTGTATAGAAGAAAGGACTAAAGGTTGCACAACGCGTATGGTGCAAATTATTTTTTTTACAAATAAACCAACCGAGTGTGAAATACCACGAATGGGTTAGTGACGTCAAAGTGTCAAAAGCACGTGTTGCTTTCCTAGATTAAGAGAGAAGACCGTCTGTCTTTCTGTCTGATATAAACACACAAATTTCTAACGTACAGTCGTAACGATGCCCAGGCTACCGCTGTTGCTAGTGCTTTACGCGTTGCGTTACGCCACGGTTATATCAAATGGTGATCTAGCTGCGGCTTAACAAGTATAGATAGTTGTAGCGGAGCACGTGGGTGGTGCAAAGATCGTCAAATTTATATCCGGAGACACATCAAATAATTACTCGTATGGTAAAGAAAATAAACAACTCCGACTGACCGTGGATGATAAATCACGTTCTCACTACCTGCCGCGTCCTTCCTGATCAAATGCTGCGGATTCCGTAAAACGGAGTCTGACGATTCGTTAGCAATTTTTTGAGAACCCCCCCCCCCCGAGTCCGTCTGAATTCTCGAGAATAAAATGCTGTTATGCTGTTAATCTCGGTTATAGTCAAGTGTTCCGAGGCGATATATCGCTATTTCAGAACACACAAGTGTGCAGCATCGCTGCTATGGAATTAGAGATTGAGCAGGCACGCGCTCGAATATATATAATGTTGAAAAGTATTCCGTTTATTGACGCCATTACCGTACGGACAGCGTCAGGACGTTAATAACTTCATTATCTCGACCAGAGCAAATTGAATAATTCTTCACGTTACGAGTTCAACTTGGTTCTTTCCGCTTCGCATATCTGAGATACGTTCAATTTTTTCCCAACTCATTATACATGGCTTATAAGCTGAATAAAATTTGCAGCAACGATTTTTACCGTTATAGTTGTACATGCGGAATAAATATATTACGCTATATGCGTAACGAAGTAGGTACTAAATACAACGACACTTGAAGTTCATCGTGTCTTGTTATTTTCTTATCGTACTGACAACGGACGCTGCAAAAACGCAACGATTTATTACACCTAACTACGTACGAAGTTCGAGTTGCATAGCGTTATAATCGTTGAATATAACCGTGCAGGTATTACGAAAACTACAACGTAGCTGCACGGTTGGCAAATTCCAACGCAGTATCCGTAGAATATAATGCAATCTTGGTACCTCTTTTTACCTTGCGAAATTCTCCAACGGATCTAAATACGTGTTCAAGTCTCTTGTTGAAAATTAATCGATTTTATCGCTCGACCTGAATTCCGTTAACGCGTTTTTAATGCCATTTCGTAGTTTGTAATTTATGCAAGAAGTACGTATCAACATATATATATATATATGATGATATATATATATATATATATTAGAGTGTTTAAAACAAAACCGACTATTTTTTTTTTCGAAGAACATTGAAAAATCTTCCGAGTGTCCCTCAAAAATGACCTCGGTAAAATATGAGCTCTTAATATTGATATTTAGAGGTGGCGATTCTCAATTTTCTATTTCCCATTTAAATAGCATGGGAAAATTTTTTTTTTTAATTTAGAATTTTATTGCTCGAAAACGAATCAGTGTGAAGATACAAAAAAAAAACATATTCTTGTAGGAAATTGTACGCTCTATAAAAAAGATCTGAATAAAGATTTGCGTAAGGTAAGTCGTTTCGGAGTTATCAGGCCTCAAACATCGAACCGTTTGAAATAATGATGTTATTAATTTATAAATGCTACAAGACTGACTGATATATATATATATATATATATATATATATATATATACACACACACATATATGTATATATATACACACACATATATATATATATACATATACATATATATATATATATATACATATATATAAAGGAAGAAAAATTTAATCCCTATAAATTGATTTATAATTAGATGAACGGGAGACGACGGGATCGGATAATAATTTAGGAAAGAGAAAAAAAAAAAGAGAAAATTTGAAACGACGTCGGGTATAATTTGTTTCATCGATTGGCTTTTGATATTGAATTCGGAACTCGTTTCAACCAACCCTCAGTAGCCAGGCGTTGCAATTACTCGATGAAATAACTTATATTTCCGACTTTCATAACAGAGCTGTCTCAGGAAAACTGTATAAAAGAATCGTTTTCTCACTGTGTAGGATCGAAATAAACTCACAAGGGATAGATAAATCAATCCAAGGCGTGATTGCATCGGCTGGGCAAAGAGAGAACGAAAGTGCGCTTTCGGTATAACGTGCGGAAAAACGTCGACTCGTGATTAATTTTCACCGTCGGAATTATTCAGAAAAATTCGTTACATATGTCAAACACGTAAATCCAAGGTATAATGACTTACTGCAAGAACGTTCAATAATGATTGCCATACTTTTTTCATTCGTATACGTTAATTAAAAAAAAGCTGCGTCCTTGTGGAATAACGATAAATAATTATAGAACAACGGCCACGCAAAGTTAACGCAACATTTGAGTATAATATGTTTCGTTGTTGTCTGCGTGCATGCGGCAAGCAATAGATCGTGGTGAAAGACATCTGGTGGTAATTATAACGTGACAATTATAGAAACGTTTAACGAAGAGAACAATAACGCGGTCGCCGAAACTGACGTTATAATATTTCAACTTCTATGTTACATTCTTCTAAACATAATAGTCGTTTTATTTTAGCCGCTGTTTAAATTCTCGAAATTTTTAATCTCTCTGAAATAGGTCGATAAAAATTGAATATGGTTGCCCCTATATCTTTATCGAATCGTAAAAAACTCAATCAACACGTTTTACAAGAGCAACATTCTTCTTTTTATGAACCTGAAACTATCCGCCGATTCGCAGAGAGTTCGTATACACATTTAAGCATTAGAAACGTTTTAAAGCCGTTTATCCAATTTGTTTTTTTCATGGAAATCACTGCGTGTGAGAAGTTTTTGTGAATCAGTGGCTCGCCATCTGCAACTAGGTTGAGAGCATCATTTTCTTCTTCCAAAGTATGCAAAGTATGTAAAAAAATAAAATAAAAATAAAAAAGTTGACCTATAAATTTCTAAATCTTTTCTAGAAAATTTATCAATAAATCAAAAATATTGAAAATCCATTTCTATAACGCAGTACGAGACCATATTTTCCGATTTTAATATACATTTACACATTCGTCAATATTCCGTACGATAAGCAATAAACCAAGCTCTCCGACGTTTTCAGAATTTTCAGATTGCTTTACTTCACGCTGACCTGCGTTCTGATTAATGGGCCGAAAGTAAAAAAACGGAAAGGAAAAAAAAAAACAGCCACAATAGTAATAGCGAAATGAACCGAACTCACCTTGGCGTAATCGATCTTCAGGGTGCAGCAACCTGAGTAGATGTCGGCGCCATGGAGGGTGTCCTTCGCTCGTGTTGCTGACTCGACAGAATCAAACGTGATTCCGAGATATCATTTTACAGTTAAGAATTTTCACCATTAAATCGTACAACTTTTATACATATACCTAGATATAACATCTTGAATATTTTCCATGCAAGTTACTATAAGACGATATTATGAAAACGAAGGAGACAAGTTTTGGAATGTTTTTTTTCTTCTATCGTTCAAACTAATGTAGCCGCCTTATACTTTCGACGACGGTTCATATATGAAAAGGATATTCCACCATCGCTTGTACGCCATTTTTCTTGAATATAACGATTCTCTGTACTTGACCGCTCGGTACGCTTATTGTGTGAAGAACTTCCTGTAACAAAAGATTAAAACCACGTTAATCATACTATATTTACACAACAAATAAAATCCAAATTAAGAATTCAGTACAAAGGACGTAAGTGCAACAAGTTACTAGATTTAGTTGAAACTTGGCACTCGGTGATTTATAAAGTTGCCGCAGTTAACAAATTTCAATTTCGGATTGAAATTCAATAACGAGTGACTTCAAAAGCGACAGATATTTTAAATTTCGAATAAATCAATTAACTGGCTTCATCGCGTCATAACCTAATTAAACGAAATAAATAAATCTTATTTACACTGTTATGCGTATGCTTATTTTCCGCAAGTTACGAAACACCCTGAATACGAGGTATGTTTACATCGTACACAGTACGAGGGTTGGGTAGTAAATGGTGAATGGCACACACAAGGAAGAGGTCGAGATCGTCGGATCGCGATGGACGGTAAAGAACGAGAAGAGAAGCCATCGGTGGGACGGATGGCTCTTTGCCAAAGAGTTTTTACAGGTCTCCGGGTTTTATGAAGTTTGTTTTGTGTATCGATTTACCAAAGGAGGAAGAGTAAGAGTGCCGCAGGTTGGCGGATGGATTTCTCGAAGACCCCAACCGTAACACGCGATGACCCTCCGGTTTGCTATCCAGATGACAAACAGAAGGATGATAGGTAGCAACGGCAGCAACAGCAACATACTTTCCCGCTGATTGCCCGACCTTTGCTTACACGCACGTAGAGACACGCACAAAAATGTGTGACTTACGTCCCAAGCAAACACCCATCCAAAGCGCGGCGATGAAACCGTGTCCAGCATCCCTGCGTGTTTTCTGCTGGATGTAGGAGAGTGGAAAAAACTCGGCCTCCGAATTGAGAAGCAAAATCTCGAGAAACAACATTTGCACATACGGCAGGCGGAGGATAATTCCCAGAGATTCTTCTCCCTTTCGTTTTCTTCATCTTCATTCCATTTTGACAAGTCGAGTCTGGTTTTACGACTGCGGAGGTATAGATTACCTGACAAATCGGATAACGTCTTGGTCAACTACAAGACCGGAAGTGAACCGAATGGAAGTTTGTTTGATTGTACGGATGCGAGGGTGAAATAGACAGGAAATTACTTGGAATAGCTGCTTCACCTCACTTCGCGATTGATTCCATATACGAATGCAACCGACAATCAGAGAACACCATAAACAGTCTGCACTCAATATTTCTAAGTGCCCATCCACGAATAGTTATATCCAAGAGAAAAGAACATTTTTTCGCCATGCATAAAAAAATCTCCAATCTTTTCTGACTAGCACGTTTTATATCTGTTTGATTTAATTCGGTAACATTCCTTTGTTTAGATTCTATTCAAAATTTTTACCTTGGAAGATGAAAAAAAAAAAACCAAGATCTAAGGTTTTCCAAACGCTATGCAAATTTGTTACGACCATTCGTACACTGTTGAATAAGTTTTGACCAGAGTCTCAAGTCTTCCGACAAATTGGTTAAATACTTGATTTCAACAAGCGAGATTGGTACCCAACGTTTATTTTTTGATCGTCTACACAGGGCTGTACAGAAAAGATTGAATGGGGTAAAGTAGTAGGAGGCTGTGTTAGATTTAGAGAGCAGTATAATCCGCGTAGTGTATACAGACATTCAAACGCGCGGTATAGTTGTTTCGCCACGGTGATGAAACGATGTAACCTGACCTAAAAACCTCGGGTCCAATTCAACGTCGAGATGTTTCTTGTTCCATTCTTTCAAAAATCTCGGCGCGATACGCGATGATGAAAAATGAATGAGTACAAAATAGGTACCAGTACATATAAGAAGATGAAGGCATAACAGATAATAAAGCGTAGTAATGAGAGAAGAAAGACAACGAAATTGAACCACCGCGATAGTATGTACATAACAGATTGATCTCGTCGATTTCCCGAAGGGTAAAAAATCTTTAGGTATTCATTGCTACAGCTGCCACGATGCAGCGCTGTATTGCCATATACATGAAACGTATCTACGATATACATATACAGAGTCATTTAAAAAATTCACCCTCGCGCGTGCAGTCCTCGTTTTGGTCCCACTGTTTTATGCCAGCTACAGGACTTGCCGAAATTGAAACAGCAGCCAGCCAAGCTTGAAAACGTAGGAAATACGAACATCCTTTATATACGTTTGGATTAAGGATGAGAGGCGGGGAAAGGAGGATGAAGAGGGCGAGAAGATTGGACGAAAATTCACACCCAACGATACGTCCAATTTCCCTGTGTGTGAGTTGTATGTATAATAACGAACACCCGCCATAATCCCGGTGCAATTTGCGGCATCTAATCTGACCTCACTTGACTTGACTTGACCTGACCTAACCTAACCTGACCTGACAATATTTCGAGTTGATTATTTTTTCTTCACATACCGCGCTGATGGTGTTTAATATGTGTGTATATTGTATAAACAGGTCTCGAGTTATCGGTTTACGTATATTATATATTACATTTCCCGCATGGAAGGAAAGAAAATTTAGCGTATCATCTTCACGCCGACAATCGTTGTTATCCCAATTTGCTCGGAATTATTTCCATCGCATAGTAATGGTGCTGTTTCATTCGCTGTTTCGTTCGCGTTCACCATAATTGACACAGATAACAAAGGCTGGAGATTTTTTAAACGGCTTTTCTTTTCTTTCCTAACATTTGATCCAGACAATCTGACCGATTTATCCTTGAACAAACACAAACTTCTATTACTTGGAAGTAATTCAACACTGAACTGAGGGAAGTTGACAAAAAGATTTTCAAGACAATGGTGTACAGAAGATAGAGACGTGACTGCGGAAGGTGATGAGACAATCGAGTATTTAACATGCGTGTTCACGTCGAGTTGGTTCGTTGACAAAATTTGGCGTTTGTACAGCAGTACGTGGCTGGTAATGGTGAATGCCTTTCGTGCAAGATAAGCTGTCGGATCGGGAAACTGCGTATAAAATACATGTGTAGAACACATCTACAAGTGTACGAACATGTAGGTATGTTAGAAGAGTTAATCCGATC
The DNA here is from genome assembly GCF_021155775.2 of Neodiprion pinetum. NCBI lineage: Eukaryota > Metazoa > Arthropoda > Insecta > Hymenoptera > Diprionidae > Neodiprion > Neodiprion pinetum. The sequence continues at coordinate 23,002,652 of NC_060234.1, forward strand.
CATGGGAGCTATCTCTCTCTCAACGACTATACCCTGTTGTCATTAGGGATACGTGCTCAGCGATCAACCCTCGACCCTTATAGATCTTCCGGAATATCACCTCGTACCCAACAAACTACCAAACTCGATCGACTATCCACGTGCCTTGTGAATATTCTCTACCTCTTATATATAATGAAGGTAGCTGACAGGCGGCAGTCGATAAGGGAAGGAGCTTCCGTCGTGCGCGTAAATTTCACTACTTGGATAAGAAGAAGAATCTCAGCGAAGTAAAGAGACGGAGATAACGAGAAGAGGGGTGAAAATCATGTCAACTGCGTACAACAGCTTGAGTAAGACTTTCTTAACCTCACAATTGCACCCAACCAACGTTATATATTGAATTAGTAACGAGTCTCAGCTTGCATTAATCTTGAAGTAAGTTCGATCAAGTGTAAATCTGGTCGCGACACATCCTTTAAAAACTTTCAAAAAGCAGTATAAATATATATATACATATATGGCATGCGACGTTTGCATCGGTTATATTATACAATTGTATACTACAGAAGTTCGTCTTATCGGTATAACAATCGTTGAGAAAAATCTCTGAACCACGCCAAGAGTTGAAACTTGAGAAAGTAAATTGACTTTCGAAGCTCTATATTCAGTTCGAAGCGGCCGACGTGGTATCCGAGAAATGGGATAATAGGGGCTTTAGAACCCTGCTGCCGAAAAAGTTTATAGAACACGGTAGCTCAAAGATGAATCTGACATTATCGTAATCGTAATCCTATCGTAACTCACTTCCGGTATTCGCAGTTATTATCAGAGGTGACGGTTCAACATCTTGTAATCTGAATTTGAACACGATATTGATTATCGGACAAAAAAGCAATCTTAATAGAATTGTTACTAATACTCATCAAAAGTTCATGGTACAGGTTAAAAACTCGCTTGTGAAAGAATCCTCAAAGGGAAATTGGGACCCTTAATTCATTCTCGTCTGTTCCAGTCGAACCCGATTACAGTCAATTCTCATGTATTCTATTCAATTTGTCACCAACAAAGACGAGACTCAGCAGCTGCTCTGCTAAAAAAAAGGAAAGACCGTATATCAACACGGTGCTTTGATGAAATTTTTTTCAACCAAAAAATGTACAAGTTCAAAGCTTTCATCTAGTCACTCAATTCGATTCTAAAAACTCCCCAAGATTTCCCGGGTTTTACAAGTTACCGAAAGGTGGACACCCTAAGTATAAAATCATTGAAAACAACGTTAGATCGAGATATACAAAGTTGAGGACTTGCATTTGGAATTGGATCATGGAGCTAGCCACTCTGGAACCCCAGGACACGGAATCTGGATAAGTGGCGGCGCTTGTTCACGGAGAGTAAAGCAGTTTCAGCCAAAGCAATTCGAACATGTACTGCTCGGTACACAACAAAGTATACAAGGGGGTGAGAACAAATCGAATCCGGAGGTAAATCTGGGATTTAAAGGCAGTCCCAACAGCGGGACCCGGGGGTGTGTCTCTCCGCTAATCTGTAAATCGTTGGACACCCAAAAATACACACCGGCGCAAATGCTAGGCGCGCGCACCGCTCACGGACATCAAACAGCGGGAGGGTGGCAGGTTGGTATCGCTAATGCAAATCGATACCGACCTCTAAGCGTTTCGGGAGGGGCTTTCCGAAGTGGTCCAAGTATATCGGTGGGTGTGCGGTGCATTGTCGCTCGTTGTCGAGTATCTGGAACATCTTAATGCTCCCTGTCGTTTGAGTGCGGGACCCCCAAGAGCCGTGAGAGGGGACCCGAACTCGTCAATCTCGATTCCACTGATCGATCTCACGTTATACGCCGAGGCGATTCGCGTATTGCGCATCAAGGGGAAGCCCGGTGTCATTTAACGGTGACAAATTGGGGAAAATGACCATCGATCAGTGACCACTTGTTTCGCATTATTTTTCCTAGAGTTTCACTTTCCTTTTTCTTACAAGTTTTCAAATCGATTCTCGATAAAACGAAACTTCGTACAGGAAAAACGAAGCTTTTCGGTAATGGTTTTATCACGCACTCACGACTCATTCTTGCTCTCTCCTATCTAATATACTCTCCATTTCACCTGACTATCACCTTCCATTCCCAGAACCCTGATTCTGCACTCGCCAACGCTTCAATCCACTCGTCCCAATACACTTTTCACCTACCATCTAAACTGCACATTTCGTTTCTACTGTAGTTCCATCAACTTCCTCAGAATAAGCATGTAATTGATATTCCAAACATACCTCAAGTTATTCAAGCCTCATCCTAACCTACGGAAAATAGATACACCGCTGATGTCACGGTAACAGAACACTGGCAAAAAGTACCGAAGCGGCAAGTATTTCAGAAATCAATGAGGATGAAAATTGATTACGTTCTTTGGGTGCTAATCAACCATATTGAAAAATTATTTAACTCCATGTTTTTCGGGTAAGAATAACTTTATGCAGTATGGCTCTTTCGACTCGGTCTTTTAAATTTTTGCAACGATTATGAGCAATTTTAAAACAACGCTATAATCAAACGTACACAATACAAACGTAATTTTGCGATTCCAAGTTACCGGCAATCTATGGTTCAAAAATTACGACTGACAATAAGAAACGAAGATCAATCACGTTGCATTTTCTCTCAGTTATTGATCCTACTTATACGTTTAGACTGCATTTTTACTGACTTTAAATGACAAGATCAATTATTTTCAACTCCCGTTATTCGATGTCCGATTGGTTTTCGTTTACCGCTGATGATAAAATTCCATAGTATAATAAAAATGCTTCGAAAAGATAATTCCCTCCGGGAATTTGAGGATCGCTCTGAAGTACATCCTGTGATGTTGAAAATTCGTAAAAAGATGTGCGATTAATGATGTAAGAAAGAACGAAACTAAAATTTGGTAAAGAGAAACCGAATAAAGGCTTCTTTCCTTCTTCTTTTTCTTCTTCTTCGAGCCGCTAATTTGTCATCGAAAAAAAAAAACACACACAAACAAAAACGAAAATTCACACCGACGTGTCGTCCTCTCGTTTTTGGCGTGCGTTGAGTTAAATTCGGTATTGCATCATTGATAATTAATTACCCGTCGTAACCGCGTCGTTGCGGTCTGTTCGCATTGTCTAGAAGCGCTCAAGCAAACCGTTATGCTGGTATGCAGGACGTCGTCGTCGTCGTCGTCGTCGTTGACGAGAGTCGTTCCTGCAACGGCAGCACTACCAACGAGCTACGGCCAATAATCCCAGCCAATTTAATTACACGCCTGTCTCTCGCTGTTTATAGTTTCTCTCCCTCTTCTCACACACATCGATCTACACGCACGTACCTCCATAGTATTTATCAAATGTAATATACATGTACGAATAATTGACCATTTTTTGGTGTTGCAGACGGGTACGCATATTTTTCGAATTCCATCAACGAGCGGCGGTGGCGACAAAGAAATCGTTTGATAAAAAAATAAAAATTAATAAATAATATTCATATTCTTATCTGTGTGCGCGTTTATTCTATATACATATAAAATGTATACCTATATACGAATGTCCGCTATTGTAGTACGAAAAAGTCACGCTTTTAGACAGTATATTTTGAATAGTATATATACACGCAACATATTTTTTTTCTTTCTTTTTTTACTTTTTTTAAACACCTATGTGAACGAGGCGGTGACTATAAATAAACTATTGAATAGCACACGCGAATGTATACATATTTTAAATATACAAATAGATTCAGATACCGAACGACAAGTTTGAGTTAATTGCATGATCATCAAAAATGTCGGATGAAGTCTTACATCATCATTCGTAATTTTTTTCGAACAACGTTCTTAATATAAATCAGTTTTCATAGTGAAAAATTCGTTCCCTCGAACTGTGACTCGGCGATAACCGCGAAGGTTAAAAATTTTCAAATAAATTATTGTGCATTCAATAATTCTCTCAGAGTTGTTACATCATGGATTTAGAGTTACTCGTCTAATATGAAAGTTTTCATACAGCCCGGTTAAGATTGTTTATCAAGATAGAGCTATAACATAATATCAAATGTTGGCTCGACAAAGACGGACTTACGTTTAACCCTTAGAGTCACGCATTACTGTACTTTTGTAAGAAAATACCATTTTATGGTTTCCGGGGTCGCCGATTACGAATCTGAAATCTGATTTTTTTTTAAATACAAGGAGAAAAAAACTCTAACTAGGGGTGGTTTGGAAGTCGCTGATTACAAATCTGAATTTAGATTTCGGAAATTCAGTATGGCAAATCCAATCAGCGGCCCCAAAAACCTCTCGGCAGAGTTTTTTCTCCGGATTCGATGAAATCCGAAATTTTCATCCATCATCTTGAATTTGAAAAATCCGATTTCAGATTCGTAATCACCTACTCGAAAAACTTTCTCGGAAATGGATTATTCCTTCAATTTCCACGATTTTTTTTCAACCCCTTTGTTTCCAACGATAATAATTAATTACATTATATCGCAATAATTGATTTCGACTATTGAAAACCTGTTACATGTACTATCAGAAATAGCAAAAAACCGCAAAGAAACATGCTGAAAAGTTTTCTAAATGTCCAAAAAAAAAAATGGCTATAAAATAGGTGGTAAGGGTTGAGGGATGAAACGTACTAAAAGACCCATGCAAACATGCAAATGTACCGATGTAATCAGATCGGCTCGGTGTGTACGTCGTTTTACGGCCGGTTTTCTTCTTCTCCTTCTCCTTATTGTTCTCATTCATCTCATTACTCTCCGCGTCATGTGAACATTACATGTAATCGACCATTTGAAGGAATTGGTTTGCAGACACCTTGCACGATATACTTTCTTCGCAGCATTTTTCAAATTAAAGTTGAACAGTTCTACTGGCTTTGTTTTAATACCAATAACAATAAACTGGTCATTGCAACCTTTGGAAATTCGGTTAAAAAAAAGTTCTCATTTTTATAACATCGACGGTTTCCAGACTGAGAAAAATTTTATTTGTTATAATAACTAGTAAAATTCAGTAAACAGGTATCGATAAGAAAAAAAAAAAAGAAAAAAAAAACTGTTCGAATATTGTTGAAATTACCCAAAGCACGCGTAACAGTTTTGCGCTATTGTCGATCCTTTTTTGGTAATTGCAACGCAAAATCAGTTTCTTCGGCTTAATCTACTTTTTTTTACTTAAATAAGGCTTTAACATCGATTTATTGTTGCACAAGCGTTAAATTTTCGCAACAGTTACAAGAAAATATAGCAACAGTGACGATAATGAGAAAAAATAGTAACGGATACTAGACTGTCCGGTAACAGTTATGAAACTAATTTTCATTTCGTACCTAGAACTATATTTTTCGATTGTAGTAAAAAATGAAAATAGTTAAGGACTGAGCGGTAACCGGAACTAAAAATTTCTCTCAGTGTAGTCGCCCTAACGTAAAAAAGAGATTATTAATCAAAGATAATAAAACTTTGTCTACACGATTATATCCACATTAAACCGTTGTACACACGATAATTTTGAAAAAATTCTGCTAAGAAACTGGAATGAAATTCACATACGCATGTGAGTCATGTCTCAGACTTCGGCTAAAAATCCTATAACTTCGTGAGTGAGGGATTTTTCTTTACAGCCGAAACTTGTGTTTAGAGCTTGTTCCAAGAGATAAAAAAAAAAAAAAAATTATACCATCCTAATTTGAAACAGTCTGATACTTAAATTACACGCGTTAGTTTTACAATATTACAAGCTGTATAATATCGTATATTTCATCACGTAACTTCCGGTTCCCTTTTCTTATTTCTTTTTCATCTTTTTCTTCTTATTCCCCCTCCCATTTCTCTTTTGCATGTAACGTCGACGAGTCAGTGTGACGAATAACACGTATACATACAACACCATCAACCGCATATATCGGTGCAACTTGTAAGGTTATTCTTGGTCACGATCTAGAGCGATTCAACAAGAGAGAAAATGACGCGGACGTATTCTCTCTCTCTCTCTATTTTTCTCATCTATCTCCTCTCTTCTCTCTTTTCTCTTCTCTCTTCTCCTCACGGTTAAAAGTATGCTACGAACGCAGCCGTAAAGACCAGAGGGAGCCTATTAATAGGCAAACAACGCGCGGGGCTTTAAGCTTTGCGGGCTCACGAGAGCCTCGCGATAAATTGACAACGCGTTTTATATAGGTGTGTGGTATACGTGTGTATGTGACACGTGTATATAAGCTGCAATTTTACAAGCCCTTGTTATAATATCTGATGCACGATCCGGGGAACGTGTGAATCAAGCGTCGATATTCAAAATATTAACACCTAATTGTACCAATTGATAAAAATAATTTCCAAGCCTACGCGGTGTGAAAAAAAAAAGACGGAAAAAAAATTTTTATTTACCAAATGACAAAGGAATATTTCGTCGATTCAAATAAATTTAATTCAACTCAATAACCCAAATTATTATCAAGATCCACTTTCTTGCTGATGTTATTGAAGATAATTTTTTTAATCGCAGAGGAAAAAAAAAAACATTTCTTTCGCTATGTTTGATAAACTCAAAGAATCTTTACCCTGTGTGTACATAATTTTGTTGTTTTTTTTTTCTTCAATAAATAAGAAATGAATGTAAAAACCTGTATTATATGTATGTAAATATGTTAAACATTCGAAAGAAAATTATAAATGTTTGCAATGAGAGTATTTCTAAATTCGCTTATTCAAATTATATGCAAGAATTATAAGTGAAATTAGCCAACGTTGATTCTTACTTTGTATAAGAAAAAACCCGTGCACAAAACTTCAACAACACAAGTTTAGTATAATAAATGTATATTTGGTATATCCGGTCGCCGCGTTCCGGCGGTTTCAGTATCGCGAGTTTATTTTGCCTGATAATACGTTTGTAATGTGTAAATCTTTTTTTTTCCTCTTCTTTTCGTGTATACGGCAAAGGAGAAAAATGCCACGTACAAAATGATAAAAAAAAACTCGTGGTTGGGTCGGAAGCGAGGCGATATCAAACCTATACAGCTTACCTACCAGCCTACAATAATACATACGCAATGTAAACCGTCATATTCGTTGAAGGCGGCCCTTGAAAGATAATTACAGGAATCATGTTCCCCGAGCGTTATGTAAAACCGAAGATATCACAACGCCGTCGAAGCTGGTAAAACCCAACGCGGTGATTGTGACGAAAAAAAGGTGAAGCAATGAAGAAACAAAGAATTCATTTACATCACAAGAAAAAAAAAAAAAGAAATGGGATAAAGGGAGAATAAAATTATTCCAAGTAAAATAATATCCAAGTTTAGAGTTGTCAAATTTTCTCCGAACCCCCGTATTCTCCGTTGCTTAAATTCTTTCTACTTCTTTACACGTACTCCTGTTTTCATTTCCTGAAAATTTACAGACGCGTATTGCACACGCACTGTGAACAGGATAACAGAGGGAGAAGAAGAAGGAAAATAATATAGGAACTTTTGCGAAAACGAGAAATGTATTAATTAACACTTCGGAGATGGAAGATACATGTTATAACGAATGCGTATGCCGGTATCAACTGGGTAATTTAGGTATGCAAATCCGCCAGACATTGACGGTGAGAAACGGGATTATTTCCGTGCACGGATACGAGAAGATGCAACGGTGCAGCAACGGCATTGCAGCGTCGTAGATGTTGTGACAACCGAATTGGTAGCCGTTTATCACTCGCTACAGAAATTTTGTCCCTTGCTCAGCTCCTCGTTACATTATTTATATATATATATATATATATATATATATATAATTCCACTTAGGACACGTATAATTATACACATTAGACATATTTCTTTCATTTCTAGAACAAGGTCTGAAAAATAGTTTTTACCCTAAAAAACATCCTCAAAAAGTATTGCTGAAATTAAGCTTAAGCCCCAGAGTTGCCCGACAACTACGATATAACGTTTTCCCATTTAAATGATATTTCGGAAGAAATCGCGATCGTATTGATAGAGAATACAATATATTATACATTGGTACTACGGATTTCATAATAGAAGATTCATTGACCAAAATTACATGATTCTATTATTTCTTGATAGAAAGTAATCAAAAGTAGTGATTACGACCGAGACTTCAACTAACTTGGAATTAATCTCAAGATTCGTTCAATTTCAAAGATCTTACGCGATAGAAATGAGAAGTGAAGGTGATCGGTGTGAATTGATGAAACGGGAATCACCGGCTCGCATATATACTGTTTTAATTAACACGATGTATAAGTCTACGTAATACGTATACGTATTCTGTAATATATATGTATACTCTTGCGAATTTAGGTACACACACACACAAGCACACACATACCTAAATTCGCAAGTACCTAAGGATAATGGTATAATATACCTACAAAAAGATGATGATAAATTGGATTAATTATCAAATAATACCTCAAAGAAAGATGCAATAAATCGACCGAATAGTTAATTCTCATTGTAAAAGATCCCGACGCGAATTATGATGATAAGTTTAATTTACGCGAAAATTTAAACACGGAAAGAACTAAAATCATTCAAATAAAACCAGGAACAAAGTATATTCCGCAGAGTTGAATCCGAACGTAAATAAAGTCAGTTCCGTACTGAAATCATATGCGATTTTGTCATAAGAAATCGTGAAAAAAGGTGAAAAGAAAATCCTTTCCTACTAAAAATCCATCAACACTAGAGCTGTTCAAGGGTCTTGAGTTTTCCTGGGGTTAAAATACATAGACCATTGATATGTAGTTTGCGGTTTTGTCGAAGCAAAAGAAGAAGAAAAGCTAAAGCTAAAAGAAAGAGAAAAAAAAATAAGAGTACAAGAATCAAAAAATGAGTAATAAACTAGAACGAACAGTCGCCGCGAATCTCCCATATAAAAAACCACCCACACACACACTCTTTCTCTATTTTTCAAGACACTCTACCCTTGCACAGCATCTATCCATCTATCTTTCTCGACGTGTTTGTGATTTATCTGCACGGCAAGCAGCATCCTCGTACCGGTCGACGCATCTGGAGTTCTGCGCTAGTAGTTGCTTCTCTCTTATTATATATGTGTATATATATATATATATATATATATATATATATATATATATATATATATATATATATATATATATATATATATATATATATATATATATATATATATGCGAGAGGCTCGGCCAAGGAATACATTAATTTATTTACCGCAACCACGGCGGTAGTGGCTTGCCTATTTTTCTTTTCGCAAGTCACACACAGAAGTACGAGTACATTTATCTGTATAAGTATATACTAACACGGCGTACATAAACAGGCCACTGTACGTTATACACTTCGCCACAGTGATTCCTGATCGAAAGTTAATAAGCCAATCAGAGAGAGGCTAACTAAAAAGATAGACTTAGGATGTAGACTGCGTTGATCCTCTAGACATTTGTTATTCCATGGTCTTCTTCGTTTCTTATATACAACGCAATCTTGCTGTAACAGACGGCATCGGTGAAGCTAAATAGACGCTATGTTAATTGTACGAAGTTCCGTTTCTTGTTATATACTAACAAATACATTATAAACGTTAGACTGTGTCCCGAAAGAAATCCTGTTCCACAATCATCTTTGCAACAATTCTGAGATGGTTAAGTTTTTTGAATAATTGGTTACGTTGGCAATGCAGAATCAGACCGGAGCGCCACAGCCGGCCTGCCGTGAAACATACTCAAACTTTGTAAACATAACATAAATTCGTGAACGTTGAATTTCGCATTTTTAGGTTAGATTCGACGGTCGTGGATTATGTTACGTTTACAAAGATTGAGCCTGGAATTTTGTATTTCTTGATAAGATTCGACGGTAACAGGTTATGTTACGTTGAGAAAGATTTAACCTGTTTCGCGGCCAGCCGGCGGTGGCGCTACGGGTTGATTCTGCATTGCCGACGTAACCAAATCGTTGAAAAAATTATCCCTCTCAGAATCACTGCGGCCAAGTGTACATTCTATACATACGGTATGCATACACAGAGCAGGAATGCGGATGACAGAACGGTAGCTTAGTCTCCACTCTCCTCGAGCGAACTAGACTCAAACGGACTCGACGATCGGCTCGCATGCCACTGGATTAAGCATAAAATAGCACTTAAAACCGCCAGCGTGATTGGAAACAAGCATATGTGTGTGCATATATTTGTTACATACGTTATTCAAATGCCCATAAACGATTTTCTATATTTATATTATGTAACCGGCGGTTCAGATTGTCCCAGGTCGGGAACATGTAGCCAAGAATCGTGTATATTTTAAGGATGAACAACAGACGCACCGTCTCAATCATAAGTTAGACTCTGAACGTTTAAAAAATCTCCAGCAGTGTTACGTGTTATCAGCGCCACTGATGACGAACTCGCATGAAACAGCACACCTGTACTATGTAATAAAATTGAATGTGAGGAAATTCGGAAAACATTGTTAATGAGATACCCGTCAAGAATTCGATAAAAGGTTTTATAATTCAACTTTTACGAAGTCGATCAGATTCCAGTATATTTCGCCTCATTGTGTTCACCAAACAGAAATCACCATAATTTAGGTACGTGATGATTTTTGATAAACAATTATCTCCAAAGTGGTTTAAAAATACATTTTTATACGATATGCAACAAATGTTCGTCGAAAATTCCATTTCTGTGCTGTGAATATGCCATAGTAATAGGATTTTTCTTGAAGGTTTTTCACGCATTCTTTATGGATATCTCGCCAGCGAGCAAAATGAATCAAAAAACATTGGAATGGGATCGAAAATACCAGAGTTGAATCATTATGACCTTTCTAACTATAAAACCTTGTCTCAAATTATTCACATATTTCTTAGCTTGTTCTATTCAAATTTCCTCAGATTCATTTCTATTATGCATAGTATTGGTGTTTACCATCGTAGACACAAATAACACTACTGACAATTTTTCAAATGGTTTTACCCATATTCCTAACTCTTGCTAGAGTGGGTGCGGCTCATTCATCCTCAACTTCTTTGCCTTAAGTTGTTTATTTATACGTAATACACGCAAATGAAAGATATATGTGTGTATATTGAGGTGTCCCTTATTTAGGGTGCTGACGCCCCCCAACTTCAAATTATTGAAAAAAACACTTGCCTCATTTTTTCAAATTTTTACTTCATCTCGAACACGTGCCACCAACAAACAACAAAACAAAATTCGTAACTGCATGGTTTTAGTGGGAATTAGTGCTACTATCTGAGAAAAAATTCACATGATTGTACCAGAAAATCTAAACAAATTGCACTACCTTTAAAAAAGAAAAAGAAGAAAAAAAAAAAAAGATTTCCGTAGTGTGCAATCCGTGTAGATTGCCTGGTACGATAATGTGAATTTTTTCTCAAACAGTAGCACTAATGCCCACTATGAACATTATTATTCTTACAATAATAATATACATATACAGAGAATGTGTCCGAAACACGTGTTCGAGACGAGGTAAAAATCTGAAAAAACGAGGCAATTATTTTTAAAACATTTGAAATTGATTTGGGGGCGGGGTCGAAAAAATTCATTGATACCCTAAATAAGGGACACCCTAATAAATATATACGTATATAGATTATAGATATTTATACCTGTATGCACGCGACATCGTTATGTAGCCCAGGTTACAAATATGTTTATATAAGACGCGCGTTACGTTGAGAAATAAATTAAATATATTTAATGATCAGCTTCCACTTTCGATTATCTTTACAACACGCGATGTATCGCCCACAAGCAATTCGATATGCATCGGGACTGCGGCTAGTTGGTTATACCATCCATTCACCGCACTGAATTACCGCATTGGGTACAGTTATATTCGCGCATGTATCATGCAGGCGTATACGTTATGGATAAGAAAGAAAAAAAAAAAAACTTGATCACGGAATAGAATTTGTTACGATTTTCTGCACCTTTCTCATTCCCGCCGATTTTGCTTTACATTTACACATATATATCCATATATATATATATATATACATAAATAAATAAATCGTTCTCTCAACTGTCACTACCAAATGGTAAAAAAGAAATGGGAAAAAAAGGAAAGTAATCGTTCAAAGTGCCTATATACGTATAAATACTTTACGGAATATACCGAATTATTTTTGCAGGTCTTTGCGGAAAAAAAAACGAAATAAAGCAGAAATAATAACAAAACTTTTCGCACCAACCTCTATTATAATTTCGTCATATTAACGTGAATATTGAAAAGCCGAAATGGCGAGTGAATCGTACGAGCAGTTACATGATAATTTGCGAGAAACTCTTCAGCCTACATGGGTATACATATATTAATCCTCGTGATCGGTATATTCGTACGTAACTTTTTCGCAGCAAGGCCAAGGCCAATGTCTTTTTTTTTTTTTATTATTATTTCTTCCTCAAATTTCCTGTGGTATAGGTTGGTAACTAACTATACGTGTAACCGGTTCTTACACCGACAGCTTCTCATAATCGTTACTGATGTGAGCTGAAGACTCTTTTTTACGATCAAACTTTCGACGCTGAGCGTGCGTGATATGAAGTCTTTTTTTTTTTAATCACGTACGTAACTATACATATCTACGTAGTGCTCACGGTTGGTAGAGTAACAGTGAGATTTGTGATCTTTAATACATGTTACATAAGAATAAGTTACACCGACACGAAATTAAAAAAATACCACAACGCGTAAGAACAAGTAATTTCATTTGCTTGGTTCGTATATATATTGCAGCTAATTGTAAGACTGACCTCATGCACGCTAGCAATAGCCAGAAATATAAATGTTGCTTTGGTTCAAATTACTTTTAAACTGAATTGAATCAAGGGTATAATATAAATTTATATTAATCAACGGTATTGCGATTTTTATTGATTCAATTAAATATTTCTATCGTTAATTACGTTATTCAATACCGTATTTAAGAAATGTAATCCTCTTCAAATAATTATAAAATTTATTCATCGCACAATCAATGTGAAATTTACTAATATTCATTGACTGTAAGTTATAAGCAAACAGATGACAGAGTGAAGTCCAAATAACCTAAGACTGTATTTCAAAAAGTGCCTTTATACATCAGGTATAAATTGCCAAGTTTAGTTACAGTCGAACATTGCACATGATTTGATAAAACGAAATTGATAATTTTTATATTCACGATCAATCGCGATGATCAAATCAAGATAAAATAGATGATTTACAGTTTTCGGTGAGAAAAAAAGACGTTTTACATTCCTCGACGTGATCTATTATGGTTAACGTTTATATCATCCTATAGTTTACATATGTCGTAGTGTGCGCCGAGCATGAAAGGCCTCCAATACTGAGTTGATTAAGTTTTACCGATTACTAGACACTTTGATCAATTTTATCGCATTTTTGAATTGGACCTTTGTCTTCGAATCTCTAGCACTTCCTGTGGTCAAATAAATATGACCTCAGGCGTTATTTACGTAAAAAGTTTAGATCTTTCAATACGTGAAATACATTATAAAGTACTAGTACGGTAGAATAGTGAATAACGGCGCGTTTTGGATAGAATGCGTTTTCTTTCCATTTCGTACGGGGTCTGGCCATGAGTGTAAGACTCAGTTTCTGGGACTGTAAGGGGCTTGAAACCACCGCCATCTTAAAATTAAGGGCGTAATTAGTTTTCTTTAAATTCATCTCTGTAACCGTGAGGCCGATACAAAAATTTTACAGAGCTTTTTTTACCTGACACAATTATCCATAACTTTTATTCGCAACTTTTTCCGCTAATATTATTGAGAAAAAAGTTACGAGCAAAAAAAAAAAAAAAAAATAATAAAAATTAAAAATGAGGGGATAAAAGACTTTCAGGCTTCGTTATAAACAATTTGTCCTATTTAATTTTTTATTCGGTTTGTTTTCATTGATTCTAATGGTTATTAAATTCTACTTTTTCTTCTTCATTCAGTTTAAACGGAATAATGTGACAATGACTCCCATCCTCTCACACCGGCTGTATCGCCAGTCCTTATCACATAATTCGTACAGAATCTAACTCGGATTTTATTTCGGACCGTAGACAAGTTGGCCGTAAGATTGAGACATCAATGAATATTGCTGTACCAACATTATGACCTGTCCAAATTCCAGCCAGATCGAAACTTTCGCCATAAAAAGCTACCGGAACTTGTTGGCGACAGCTCTACGTATAAAATCAAAATAATTTCCACAGATGTGCTTAAATGGATGCATCAAAATGTAAGCGGCAAATTTTAATTTGGTGTTAAAAGAAAAAAAAAAAAAAAAAAAAAAACACGCGCAAATCCACAATCATGCAACAATCGTACGAGTATGACGTTGTAACACTTAGATGCTTGCGTCTAACGAGCGAAAGGGAAAGAAGGAGAATAAAGAGAGAGAGAGAGCGACAGCAACTAGTGCGTGAAAGGGGGGTGTGAAGAGAGGAGAGGGTTGAACGTACGTTTCACGTACTGGCTGGTGTATTTTTAATATATGGTACCAGCTTGGGCTCTTCTAGTTAAAGATATAAATATAACAAAGCGCCGGATGAAAAGTGGACCTATTAAACCGGTGCGACTATATGTACTCTTGTATACCTATAGCTATGTAATTTCCTCCGGTCTTGTGCAGCGGCAAAGGATGCACCATCGCAGCTGGACGTCACATTTGAGCGACGAAAAAATGTTAAAAGAAACGGAAAAAGAATGGGACAAAACATGAACGTGAGAAATAAAAAAAAAAATCTCTTCCTTCGACATAAATTACGTATGTTTATATTCAGGCTGTCTAAGTAAACGACCCGATTTACAACACGTCTGTTCGTCAGTTAGATAAAGATTAATACTTCGTCACTCATTGACATGGTATTCTACCTTATATAACCTACAAACAAAACACCTGTATAAATATGCGTGGATTCCGAGTTTTCTGTGTCAGCTGCTGGCTTAGCTTTCACATCGACCGTCATGGGATATATATTTTTCCAATTTGTTGAATAAAACGTGTAGTTTGCCATAAAATGGGCCACCTAGTCTGGAATTTTTTTCAGATCATTATTGTTATTGTTATCGTAAAATTTACCGTTTCTCGTTTCAATTCTAAATCATTTTCAAAGTGCGATTCTTCTTTCTTCGACCTATTATATTTTTAGTAATACTTATTTTTTTTTGTCTGAATGGGAATTTTGCCGAATTCGCATGTGAGAAGGTTTTCAGAAATTAGTCACAGTGATAAAATGTGTAGGACGATCAGTATAGGGTAAGAAAAAAAGAAAACGCTGGAAAACTATTATCTATAATAAAATTGATAGAAAATATTTTTGCATCGTTAATTGGGAATTCCAGATCTTCAAACTAATTGGAAAAGAACAGTTCAACTGTTGGACGATTCGTTATTGCAAAAATTTTATTAACCTTATACCCAATTTAACCAAATTTTTACCCACAATTCCTCGAGTAGGCTGAATTGTTGCGAGTCTTCGGCAAACTCGACTAACGTCAAATAAAATAATTCCTCAACACTTTTTACCGGAGAAAGTATAACTACGGCAAAAGAAGAGCGATTGAAAATTAGTAAAAATCAATATCAATGAATTGAAACCATTGACTTTACATCCCAATAAACGGTCGTTTATTTATTTAAGTTAATCAGGCCATCGTACGTTTTCCACAAGTATAACGTACATCACAATACACTTGTGTCGCGTGACATTTTAACCACGTCTCATATCATCACGGAGAACGAAATCACAGCCGATAGATGAATTTGCGCTAAGCCGTTGTTAGATACGAGAAGCAGGAGAGTGCGACACGGACCAACTGTTCTCTGTCTCGAATTCTACTCATATGGTTACGTAATGATGCCCCGTTCGCGTATACTAATAACTTGCGAGGCATCCTCTTCTTCAAGTGCGTAGGTACACACATGCCTACGTACGTACGTACACGGACGAATATAAATAAGCGTGTATGGCTGCAGAGACGAGAGATGATAGTGTGTGTATACGTATGCATACATGCATACATACATACATGCATACATACATATATATATATAAACTATGTACCGTACCAACGAATTTAACGTGCAAGCGACAGATGCTTGACGTCTTGCGCGACTTGCAGCGGCTTTTCTTCTTCGGCTTCTGCTTTGCCATGCTGCCATATTACCAAATAGTTTATGACTAAACGTGCAAATACTTATTGCAGATTCTTGCGGATAGACTTGAAGAAATTTTTAGTTCCGGTTACCGCTCAATCCTTAACTATTTTCATTTTTTACCACAATCGAAAAATATAGTTCTGGGTAGAAAATGAAAATTAGTTTTTTAGCTGTTACCGGAAAGTCTAGTATCCGTTGCTATTCTTTCTCATTGCAATCACTGTTGCTATATTTTCTAGTAACTGTTGCGAAAATTTAATGCTTGCGATTATTGCGATTCTTCCGATTCCTGACCACTGCAGTGTGCAAGACGGCAAGAATTGTAGGTATGATTAATGTTTCAGGGTTCATAATAATTGATACATACCACATTGCAACGCTACTGTTTCGCTTTTTTATGTTGATAAAACCATCCGAATTATACTATCATCAAAGTTTTGTTGCGCTGTTCATGCGGACGGCATGAATGCTTGTATAATAGAAACACAAAGATGCTGGAGAAAGGGTGAGAGCGAAAAGAAGTTCACGTACACACACGTTTTCACGATTAGAAAGTACAACTATACACTTTATCTAGATTTTAAGAACACGACAATACAATAGCCAATGAGATAGAATTTATGTGCGATCTCCACAAGGTATCGCTACTTACACTTTCTCTGCTGGATAATTGTTATAAGAAAGTAAAAAAAAGATGCCCGTCGTGCCTTAAATCAACAATGGCGATACAGTGTTATAAGGTGTTCGTATTTCTTTATGGGGGAGGTTGAAGTTCGGAATGCGCCCAACTCCGAATTATTTATTGAGTAACAAAGTTGTTTCGAATGGTCGGGAACCCGCCGGCTCAAAGTTGCGATAGAGCAAAGTTCCTAGAAGTAAAGTTCCGATAGGGCAAAGTTCCGAAAAATAAAGTTTCGATAGAGTGAAATTTCGAAAATTAAAATATACTCGCACAGCGTAGTTTATTCAACGAGTGGGTTAAAGAAAAATCGAAAATCAGAATGACCAAGATTTCGAACGTAAAAATATAAAAAAATCTAAAACGATTAAAGATCAAAGTGGTTAAATTTCTCCAAGCCAGAAATTCATAGAAGCGAAAACATCGATCATTTGGAAATTCAATGTTTCAGATTTTTAAACTTTCTCATTTTGAGCGTCTGGTTTCGGACCAATTGAAACCATGAAGTTTCGTCAAAGTTCGATATCTTTACTTTAAGTTTCGCTACCAAAAAATTCTGAATTGAGCGCTATCGGAACTTTTCCCTTCTGGAATTTGGAAACCCCCCCCCCCCCCCCCTAATGATTAATGGAATTGGTAACGTCGTCGCATTCCAAACTTTTTCCCTCTCATTGTCAGCATGATCGGAGTGAAAATTGAAAACAATTTTCCATCTCAATGCAAAGTCATATCGTATTGATCGAAGAATCTCGTCGTTAGTAAACTATCATTTTTATCGTGAGATTTTTTTACTCAGAGATTTTTTCAAAAGTACACTGCCATGTAAGTTTGGCACGCGGTTATATGACTCAATCACTTGGAACATATTTTTCCTGACGCATGAATCAGTGCAACTCGAGGTGAGTTGCCAAATATCTTTTTACATACTTACATCTGTCCCCACACATACATCCATATAGGTATAAGTATGTATGTGTAATTTATATTTAAATACATATATATATATATAAAATGAGTAAAATGACTCACAGAATAAGAATTGCTCGCGCATCGGTTGAAAACCTCGAGAATTCTCGCCAGAACCAATGAAACGTAACTTATATACAGTAACTTGTAAAAATTACACGTCGTCCATCACCGTGTTGAAACAATTATACAATACGAATCGTGAAAATACAGTTCCTCGAATAAATAATACGTTGAAATCAGGATAATTGAAAGAAAAATTCTGCAACACGTTACTGAATACACGCTGTGAGAAAAAACAAAATTCAAGTTACAATAGACGCCTGAGATTCGATAGCAATCGAACCTCCTCATTTACAATATTAATCACGTTTGACGCCGATTGAAAAGAAGACAACGAAAAGATTACAAGGTATAAGGGGACAAAAAGAAAAGAAAGAAGAAATAAATAAGATTATGAATTCGAAACTAACCAATCAAGAATTAATTCACACATCCGTATAAAACGACTCAAGTATATACGAGTACGATAATATTAAAACTCGTCAAGATAATTACAAACAATATAATGCATTTGTTACATGATATACGGACGCTGCGGCAGCTCGTTATTCACACACGTCGCGAAGGGAGCTAAATTCAAAAAAAATAGATAATTGGTCATTTTGTAATGAGTCGACGACGTTACACGCGTGTACATGGATGTAAATGTATAAATATAGAAAGAGAATGTTTCGCCTCGTCGTCTCCTCCTTCTCCTTAACAAGAATATCTTAATTAGTGCAGCACTCGGTAAAGCATCCGACCAACCATCGAACCGCTCGTCTCTTGCCGCACGAATGAAATGAAATGGCGTGTTGAACGGTACGGTAGGCGATGAGTATAACCCGGGGTGTTAAAATGAAAAAATAAAAAAAAAAAAAAAAAAAAAAACAGAGTTAAAAAAGAAGAAGAATAGAAGGAAGAATAGGATGGAACACGCGAGAGACCCAGAAGAGCCATTGTAACCCGTCTGTTGACCGCGGAGCAATGCGGAGTGAGGAAAATACATGCGTATGTATCTCTCGATCGCTAAATAAATTTTAGTACCAACAGAGCGCCGGCGGCAGCTCAGCAGGGCTATTATTGGCCGCCCAAAAAGGTGACGTTAAAAAAAAAAAAAGAAAAAAAAATTCAAATTCACCACAGCGGAAAACTTCTAGCTTTGTCAATGATCCGTTTTACGGTGAACGGTATGTTCTTTGGTACGTAGTAGTACGTTCTACACTACCGCGTTCAAACTGCAGAGCTTTCTATACTGCAGTAGCTTGTTCATTATCGATGATCTCAAAAACTATTGTACCGATTTTCACGACATTCCGACAGAAACTTGAGTACCGTTTTTTAACCCTTTCAGTCATAGCGGCAAGCATTTTTTGTACATTAAGAGAACTTTTCGATATATTTCTTTACGATTTTTTTTATACAAATCTGAAATCAGATTACGAAAATTCAATGTGGGAAATCCGATCAGCTACCCAGAAAACCCCTGCATAGAATTTTTTGACCGTATTCAATCAAGTTTGAAATTTTTGTCCGCCATATTGGATCCTACATTTTCAACTTTCGAAATCTGACTTCGGATTCGCAATCAGCGTCCCCAAAAAGCGACCGAATACTATCGCGTTATAAAAGTTGACTCGGCGCAATAATGTGTGACTCAAAGGGTTAAACTGTCACGTCGTTATTTATATTACCTACTGAATCACAAGTATTAGTCTCGCGGATTGTAGGAGAATTATTTTATTTTGGAATATTCATTTGTTTCTACCCAACCCTATACATTATAAAACATTTCATACGAACAAATGCTTGATTATCGATCTTCATTAAAAGCTCTTAACGGTCAAAGTTTAGCGAAACGAACTACTATTGTGCTCATAATTGCTGTTCCAATCAGCCTCGACGATAAGTTATTCAATTAAAAAGTTGTTTCCGGTTGTGCGCGGAGAAGGTATATATATGTTCACTAGGTGTACCAGTCGTAACGCGGTAGTGGATAAAGGTAGAAAAGCGAACTTCAGCTACGTGGTGAGAATCGGTTGTACCAAGTAGGAAAGGCTGCTTTCTCGGACAGCGGAAACTGTATACGACGTCGTTTCATTTACTACTTCGGCGAACCTGCAGCTCTCTCTACACAACAACAAAAACAAGTAAGCGTAGCTATCTGAAAATGGTGCGAACGTAATCCTATACAGCAGCCGATATATCTCGTGGTTAAATTTATATTATCCTGCAGCTGCACCTAGTTTGCAATACCTTTACCACTTTCAAAGGAAACGGTGAATGAACGTGGTAAAATAAAAAATGAACTTGAAGCAAATTAACAACCTCAATAAAATATTTGCGGACAGTTTCTTAGAGGCAATAAGACGCATGCTAAGACCCCAATTGCGGATGGGTAAATAATTGGTAGGACCAGGTGTAACTGAATGGTTAAATCGACAAGTTTAATCAACGACGAGTTCTTGATGATAATGAAAGAAAATTCGATATCGGAATTCGTCAGGTTGAAAATGGAATAAGTATTTACAAAAGGAGAGAAAATTTTGATTTCAGGTCACACCCAATCAACTACATACATCAAACGACGAATTGATGATGAAAATCGTGACCCGTTTACAAGAATGGAATATGGATGTGTTTCGCCGATGCTTTGTTGAACGTGAATTCGTAGAAATAACAGGGTAATGGCGATGCATAAAACGAGTCTATTGTTACGTGTACATGAAAAGCCAAACAAGAGACACCATCAATGATGAATATCGACGAGCGTGCTACATTGTTACAGAAGGTAAAAATAAATATAGCTCTCCATTTTTTTTCAATCTCTCTTTTTGTTGAGGAGTTGATGATGAATTGCGTACCTTGGTTGACGGACTTTACTGTCTTGTTCCCAATAGTACTGGGTCTAAGAATTCTACCGTTCCCATTTACACCGAAGAAGCAAAGATAGACATCGAAACGAGACGAAGACTGCAAGTCACTCGACATCACTGCTGCTGGCTCCTAAATGTGGTAGATCACATCCCCCCTTTTTGTTAGTCGAGAATTACTCGGGTCGATGGTTATCGTAATCGACATATTCTTTGTTCGTTATTGTTGCATCTTATCAGGCTTGTCGTACCAGTTTAAACTATGTATAAAAACTCTTCAGTGTTTCATCTATCTTGTTTTTTTCCCCACAAAGGTTCACCGAGAGAAAATCAATTCATCAATTACGATCAGCATTCGATAATCGGTAATAACATTGTTTTCATTTCGTTTTTGATCATCCGATACAGAAAATTTTCTTGTGAAATCGATCACAAGTTTAAGGAACTCGTTATTGATCGACTATGAGGGATTCGATCCTCCTATTTTCGTAGACTCAAAAATTGGCGCATTCGCAGTTCTTCATACAATTGTCTAAGATCTACGAAATACGGGAAAAATGGGTATAAATTTTGACTTACCACCGTAATTGGATAAACGGGGTTGATTACTGTGAACAGCAGGACGTGGTTGGGCTTGTTATTGTCCTCCCTGTAGAACCAAAATGAAATGAAGATCATTAGAAATCATTCGCTATCACGCTCCAGCTGCGTCAATTTTCAAATACATTCGAAATTGATGTAACAATGTAACAGTATGAGCTTCGTGGATAATGTAAAATCGGATAGTACCTCTTTCTTCGTGGCTCATCTCCGTAACCTCCGTACTCGTGATTCTGAAATGCGAAAAGAAAAACAACCATGAGAATGTGTAAGCATGACGAAACACAACGAGTCGATGTTAAATATACGTTAGAATTACAAACGAAAGACGGGTTTGAACCGAAGGGATTTCTTCCTGTATAAAGAAAATCCGTATGCATTTAAAAAACGCACCGCTTGTCTTTTGTTTTCCAACGATTAGAACCCTACATTTTTGCAAAATTTCAAATTTGCGTATCTTTCGAACTACTCGATATTAAGAACCACAAGTTTTCGGTTTAGTTTTTCGACGAAGACTGAGACCCGAATG
Organism: Neodiprion pinetum; assembly: GCF_021155775.2. Classification (NCBI taxonomy): domain Eukaryota; kingdom Metazoa; phylum Arthropoda; class Insecta; order Hymenoptera; family Diprionidae; genus Neodiprion; species Neodiprion pinetum. The sequence continues at coordinate 23,024,546 of NC_060234.1, forward strand.
CTAAATGAGCGTCAAAGTCCGTGACTTTGAATTGAAAAAGTGGACCGCCAAAAAAGGAATACTTGAAATATATGCGTAACAATACACCGTGTAACGTGAGTACTTGTCAAATATTTTTGCTCCTCGTGTAATTGTTCACCCTATGCATACGCACGGTGGAAAACTTTTTCACAATATGGTGTAAAACTTTTCGTATAATGTACAACCGTGAAAAAGAAGAATGGCAAAGTGTAGGGCGGCGGCATTTTGCCGAGAAGAAGATATAGAGGATAGGTACGTAGAACAAACTTTTGCGACGGCTGGCTTAACAAGACGAGAGAATTCCTGCGCCGGTAAGATAGTTCCAAATTATGCGTTTAATATTAACGTTGCGAAAGCAGAAGATGAAAGGACACGTTATTTTTCTTTTTTTATTATAATATGCATAGCTGTGTACCGTATTAACGGATGTAAAGAATACGTTAGATGCACTCTACTTATGAAATATTTAGTTAAGGTTACCCCATCCAGTCGACAACTTTATTCATTATTCAGCATTAACTAAAAATATACAATTCTGGGTACAAAGTGATAATAAAAGTTGTTTTGTAGCTGTATATTTGATGCTGGTAAAACAGACAACTGATTTCAAGAGCCTCCACAACAAGTTAATGTTGCAATTACCATAGAATGTAGTATTGACAACTATAATTAGACAAAAATAGAGTTGCTGGTATCAAATTTTCCTCTATATTATTGCAACAATGTTTGAACATTATTTAAAAAAATAAACCCTCTCCGTGTGTTATCGCCAACAGCCGTTTTTCCCACATTATTCTGCATTTAAGTTTCTTCTTGCGTTCTCTAAAATGCAGAAACAATTAACGGCGGACAACCACGATAATCCAAATGTCGTTGTTGCACGAGTTTGCACGTATAATAAAAGAAATAGTCGAGTGCATGTACCAAGTATACAGTTGTCTAGCGGTACAATGATCCAGCAAATGTCTGCTTCGGGTCACGTAATTAACACCTGCAACTCTGAATAATAAATTTCCAATTCTTCACAGCGTACCAAAAGGTTATCGTTCTCTTTTCTGCATTCCATCTTTCTCCATACCCCCTGATCGCGTATCGCCACAGTTTTACGTCGCGAATATCAATGAAACGTCGTCGATTCAAAGAAATTGATTCAGTGTATGAAACAATATCAGGCTGTGATACGCACGTGATATGGAAGAAGCGTGTTGATGATTTATTACGCGTGTGCGAATGTAGGTATATAATAATATCGCAACCTGGCGAGTAGATACACGCATGCATAGAGACGGAAATAGAGAAATATAGAAAAAGAAAAGAGTAGAAAGATGGAAAGATAGAAAGAAAGAGAGACGGATCGAGGAGGAAATTGGCGGTGAGCCAACCACGTGGCTAACCACGAGAGAAACTGAGAAGACACTTCAATGGAACCTCCAAAGCGTGCCTCTCTTCATTCCCCCTTCCTTCCTCCTTCCTTCCTTCCTTCCATCCACATCCACATTCTGTGGCCGTCGATGCTGCTCCCGTATTCCAGTTTTCTAGCTACCGGTGAAAAATTAATAGCCAGTTCTTATCGCTCTAGCGTGTGCGATAAATATAATCATCCCTTCTATTTCTTCAAAACCCACACTGAATCCTTCCTCGTGTAACCGATCAATCGACGCGCATCCATTCGGGTCACCGTTGCATGTGAGGACGTGTAATGCACGCACAGCACGTGTTATGGGATAGGTATTATTATTATTATTATTATTATTATTATTATTATTATGGCATTTCATAAATTCCATGAGTCAGCAGTGGCGTGCCATCTTAATGTGAAGTGGGCATAAAATAAGCCTAAAGTATTTTTCGAAAAGTTGGGTTCCAACTGAATTAAAATTACAACTGATCATTAGCGGTAAGTTATAGTCTCATTCGAGATTTTCAACCGTCAATCCCTCGTAATTATCTGGCTAGTGCTTGTGCCGAGGAGGTATATTCAATCATGATTCGGGTAACAAGCGATGGCGATGATTTCAAGGAATTTCAAAGCGTTTCATGCGATTTCAACTAATTTCAAGGAATTTCAAAGTAGCTGCTTTCCAAAGTGATTTGCTGGTGTGATCTCAAAAGTGATCCCAAAGTGATCTCCCTCCGACCGTCAGAATTGAATTTCTTACATGTTAATTAAACGGCGAACAAAAAATGTCGATGCGGCACCGCTCAAAAAAATCGCACAGCGATTTCATTTCACGAGATTCAATATTACTTTAAAAACTATGATTTCACGAAGTGGGCGATCGAAATAAAAAATCACTGGTTCTTTTTTTTAGGCAGTCCGATACACATAGATTCAAGATATATACCTTATACGCAGGTACCGTATAGATAAATATACCGTACGATACACGCGTACGTTCTACCATAATACGCAAGTCTAATAAATCCGTAGACGTAATTTGCATGAAGAAGTGAAACACGGGGTACAGCAGCAGCAGTAGCAGCAAGTGTAAATCGGTAATTTGAAATTCCGTTATGAATAAGTTCACCAACTGTACATATATACTGGCAACGAGCCCAGATTATACCGTAGATCGTATAGCACGAGGAAAAGACGGAACCGCGATAATTTATTTTTTTCCACCGTCACTATCGTCGTCCTTTATTTTGTCAAACTCATGTGTGCCTGCCCCCCCCCCCCCCCCAGCCAATGTTATATCTGCAGCGTAGATTGGAGCGTACAATTTTTCAACTCCTTGAATTTACCATCTGTCTTCAAATATCCTTGTCTTCTTTCTCTTTGACGATTTCACGGAGTTTTGCAGAGAAAACAGAACAATAAACAATTATGAGGGGAGAATTGAGATGAAAAGAAAGGAAGGAAAAAAGATGAGACGGAAAATGTATTTCGTAAGAGTCAATATACGTAGGGGGAATTCCATGTCAAATCTACAAATTTTTTTAACCCTCGCTATTTTCAGGTTCGTTGAATCTTTTTTAGGCGATTGTGAAGTCTTTAAGACCATCGATTAACTTTGAGAAATTTTTACCCATCGCATCACTTGGATGATTTTAAATATCGATCCTTTTTAAGTTGCCACTTTTTCTGACAATTCTCAAAACATACAAGTTTTTGCTCCGATCATTTTGAAATTGATTCCACGACGACTTTATCTTTTATTTATTTAAACAAATCGAAAAAAAAAATTTCTCCACAATTTGTCTTCACTGTATATGGAAAGTGCGCTGTCAAAATTACGTAGAAAATGAATTGAAATTAATTTTCTTGCCAACTATTTATCATCACAGTTTCGAGAAACTGATTTAAAAGCAATCTTAACAATTCATCAACGTTCAAGATGAATTCACAAAAATTACATTCCTTATTTAAATTACTCGCAACGAACCTTGTAATAGATTTAATTACTTATTTTTCTATTCTTTTAAACACTTGGATAATTTTCTGCTCAGATTACGACATAAAATTGTCGAGATACTCAACAAAATAAAAATAGTAAAAAAAAATTCATACCATTATGGCACGAATCTTAAAACGATCGGAGCAAGGAGTGAAATAACATGAATATTTTTCGAAAAAAAAAAATAAATAAATAAATAAGTAAAATAAAAATAAAATATGGAACTTTGACGGGATTTGTATATCTTCATTTCGGAATTGATTCCACAAAGAACATTCAAAAAAAACTAAATTGGACGCCTTATAAATGATACGAAAAAAGTTCTAAAATCAAAAACGATGAGAATCAAAACCGGTAAGATTTGACACGGACTGTCCCATAGATATAAGAACGTAATACGCGTTCCGTTGCTCTCATGTAACACCGCTGAAGAGAGACAGGCGAGTTTATTACCCGCGGGCGACGTTAAAAACCGTAAAGAGCCGTCGGGAGGTTGAAATTCGCCAATGTACCAAACCTCCTACTTCTCTTCCTCCGACAACTGAATTCAACATTTTACCTCGATACTCTGAAAACCGTTTCCGTGTTCGATATCTGGAAATGCTCTATATATGATTTTATATGTACCTGGTTATAGGTGTGTGTACATATGTGTATATATATATATATATATGTATGTATGGACACACACACACACACACACACAAGATTCGAGTCGTATTGTGATTCGATTCGAACGAAATCCCCGAGCTGCAGTCAGTTGGCAGCTGCTGCAACCACCGTCGTGGCAGCGACGTCAGTGAAACGTGAAATGAAATCTGGTACATGTGAAATCTCAGCGTATGTACAAAACATTTATAGGAAGTACAGGTTTATCCAGGCTATCTCACGAGTTTCACTGAATTTACAGTCACTCGCGATCAAATATCATCCAGCACTAAACCGTATACAGCTATCTATCGTTAAGAGAGGACACAGGTTTAGGACTACGTTTTCTTTTTTTTTTTTCAACGATTTTCGCGAATTGTTTTTGCGAAAAAGGAATGTGTATCATTTATTGAAACCTTGAGAATATGTTATACGTCGTATATTCAAGTAAATATCGTCATTTTCATTAAGTATTTGGTCGGAGAATATGGAGATATCAGCTGACACCCATCGGAGGTCACCATCAGACAATTGAATAAATCAAATTTGCAGATAAATTGCCACATGACGTATAAATATACGCAACACGCAGCTGAGAAATGTACTGATTTGTTTCCGGGATTGATACGCGAATCGACGCAAAGTCTTACAGCTTTGGCACGTATAAAAAAACCGTTACAAGACTGTTGCCAAAAATTTTGTTCATCGATATATAATATTACAGCTTCCTTCATAATATAAGTATAATAATTATAAAAATTTGCAAATCACGAGATTACAAACTTGTAGAAGAAAATTTTTACTGCAACTCTAACCCAGCTAAAAAAAAAAAAAAAACAAATACCCTATAAAAAAAAACGACAATGGAAAACTGGCACGTGTTTTTTCTTATCTAAAGAATACCACAAAGGGTATGTTAGGTCAGGTCAGGTTGTGTTATGTTGTGTTGTGTTATGTTATGTTAAGTGAGGTTAAGGCAGAACGTATATAGCATCGAAAGATAACCGGCAAGGAAAAAGAAATGAAAGAAGAAGGCCTGTGAACTTATTGTGAGAATAAATCACCCAGCGTCTAAATAAAATAAAAAAAAAAGAGAGTGTTTTAACCCATCTGTCCTTACATAATCTCCTCAATTCTTCTTCTTCATATTCATGTTCTTTTTTTTTTATCCAACGTTGTCAAAATATAAGCTGCATATATTTCACCTCTTTTATTTTTATTTTTTTGTTTGTCACCGCTCTTTCATTTTCAGGAAATTCCACATTTGTGTTCCTCACCGCGTACAACAAACAACGCTCTGCATTTATTACGAGTTTCTTTATTATTATTATTATTATTATTATACGCATGTATCAAGATACCACGCAAGTAAGGGCGTATTTTATTGTTACTCGTTATCTCGAGTGTTGCGCATGTAAAGAATAGTGATAATAATAACAACAATAAGAATGAAGAACACCGCTGCTTGAAGATGTTTGACGATTCTTATCATCGCGTCGGAGATAAAGATCCGACAAATGTTTCGAGACCTGTTACACATTGGTGTAAAAATAGCTATTATTTATTAATTACATGGCACACCTCGACGGTGTTTCGTTTGAATAACAGAAAATTGAAGACAAGATAGAGAAAAGATGCGATTCAAATTGACTGAATGTAAAATTTATAAAAAATAAAATAATAAAATAAAGCCAACAACAACCTCAAAATCACCTCAATTGTATCAGAAATAACAAGATATATATATATATACACATATATACAGACTGCAGCTAATCGAGTAAATGATATATTTTTAAACGAACGAATAAACATGTGTGCACAATGTATAGTACCCATAAGATATAATACATTTATTATCAATACGAGCAGTTGTTCAACAGTAACGTAACTACACCATCGAACATGTATGCATTTTTATACAATCCCGTCTCTGCAACTGTTGAATAATGAAGGATAATTTTTTTTTTCTTACACATACTTTTGCGCATTATTATCTTCCCTCTTCTATTGTGTATTTTACATTTTCTAACGCAGTGAGATGAATACATCGAATAACAATAATCTCTCTCTCTCGCAGCTACAACAAGAACAACAATTTTGTATTTTTCGATCGTGAAAACGTAGTAAAAACAAGACGACAAGATTTTTCCTCTTTTGTTTCAGTTTTCTTAAACAATTTAAAACCTAACCTAAACGCGCAAACCTCACGTTGAACTCACGTTCAGCCCAAATGACGCCACTCGTAGCGAGTAAATTCCGTGCGTAAAATTAAACTATCGCAAAGTGCGCATGCGCCAAAAAACCCCGAGTGTGTGAAATTGAGAATTCCATCCAAGCGCATGCGCCAGCATGATTTTAAGGCACTGTACCGATACAGGTTCAAAAAATTTAACTTTCCAAGCATATTTTGAAAAGAATATTCATTGTTAAGGAGCACAAATCTAATTATAGGTTAAACCTAAAGAAACGTTTTTCTTAAATCAGATAAATTCTCTGAAAAAAACGACTTTTTTAACCATCATTTTTCTTTTCAACGAAAGACGCAATTTTTTATATTATATTCTGTGAAATCGGACGAAACTAATATAATCACTTTGAAAAGCACATTTCTGCTTCAGCTTGAACGAAGGGATTGTGAAATAATATATCGATTGTCACTGCACAATTTTTCTTTGATTGATATCGTAGATCCTACTACATGGGATCAGGGCAGCGGTTTAAGAAACTACAGACGAGAAACTTATAAGAGAGTGATTTTGGCATACGACGATGACGAGGAGGAGGAAGGCAGACGGATTAGTTGACCGTGTGTGAGAATTATACCTACGTATCTACTATAAGTATGTATTATAAGCCGGACGCGCTTCGTGTTCGCGGATGCTTAAACGCTTGACAAATAACGCATGGCACGGTCACGGCAAGCAGAAGCAACAGCAGAACCGACGACTCTAAGGTTTGGTTAATACGATTTCCGGTCCGTGCAACACCGGCGATACGATTCTTATACAACACCCCGTCGCCTGCCACCGCAGTTATTAGAATTATTTAAATTACTATACCGCACAGACTGCGGCGCATTATAATAAGCGAGGCGTCGCAAAAAAAATCCCGCGGTTTACCTCATCCCGACATTACGTCGCCCCAGCTTCCGGTTCTTTAATTTTTACCTATTCTCTAGTATTTCTTTTTCTCCACTTCGTTATTTTTACCTGTATTATTAATTTTCTCTTCCTATTATATTATATTAAAATTAAGCAGGTACGTTCGGTATGTTGCAAACAATTGAAACAAATAAAATAAAGTGCTACTATAACACGATCCAGGTATGTATAGCACGTGTATAACACTAACATTATCGAGGGAACGATTTTAGTTTCACCACTGCGCGATTAAGAGCAGCAACGGAGGCGCGGAGGCGTTAATACTTTGAAACATCGAGAATAGACATTGGATTGTAGGGGTAAACGCTGGCGTTGTACATAATTTAAGGCAGGCTTCCTCCTTTTCCTCTCGCCGCCGCCCACAAAGCCTAATGGAATAAAATATGTTATATCTTCGAGCAGCCATCCGACCGAAGCAAACCTCGGAAATAGTTTCACGTCTTGATTAAACCCTCTTTCTTCAAATCTGCACAATGTGTACATATTTTCGTACAATTACAACCAGAATTGAGAATATCAAAGCAGATTATTATTGAATTTATTTGTCGTCCGGCAAATTTTTCGCAAATTTTTATCAGTCCTCGGTATGTAATAATATTAATCTGATCCTAAACAAAATGTCAATAATAACTACGTGAAGTTGACAAAGAAAATAAAAAAATAAAAAAACCGTACTGAATATACTTGATGGGAAAAATAACCATCGTCATACTGCTACTGTGATATTTTTTCCCTCAGGACAGCCAATTTCTCTCCCTCTCTCTCTTAATCTAGCTTATAAAAAACGTGTCGTTACAACTACCGTAGAAATCTCCGATGCGTATAATCATTGAAAATATACATATCACGTATGTGTGAGTGTAAAAGTTATTTCATCCAGAAATATCGTGTAGAAGTTTTAATGCTTGCTTCCCTCGTATCGCCCATAATAATAATGTCTGCAGGAGCCTGGAGCCATGATCGTAAGGGAATAAAAAAATCGATATTAAAAAAGAAATCATAAAAACGCAACCTTATTTATACCTATGCGTGTGTACATATGTGTGTATATATATATATAAACTCCCAGTATCAACGTATGAATTCAATATATATAATGTACATAATGTATATAAATATGTAGATATGCACACAGAGACAGAGAGAACTTCAATCAAGACTTTGATATAAAATAGAACTGCACCGTTATATCAAACATGACGGTCACTCACCGAGGCACAGATAAAAGAAATGGAAAAAATCAACGTCCCTTTCCTCTGTTAGGAAACCTCCTAGGCCTGTTAAGGAGGTATTTACAAGAATTTTCAGGAAATTCTTTGGTATTTCAGTTAATTTTTGTTCTCCGGCAGGAAAAGTTAAAAAAAATTTTAAAGCTTTCAAGTATGCATTTCTCACATGTTACGAAAAAAATGGACATTAATAATGTTGGTATTACAGGAATATATAGTAAAACAATTATTAAGTGTGATTATAATTGTTAACGTTAAATTTCATGATTCTTATGGCGTTGAATCCGCGGTTAAATAAGTTTGTATAGTATACTAAATGTTTTTTTAATTAAGTTAGACCGCAACATTAATTTATTGTTACACCAGCATCAAATTATCGCAACAGTTACGAAGAAATATAATACCAGTGACAACAATCAAAAGAACCGTATTTACGGACAAAACACATTAGATTTCATAATTGCAGCTACACAAATCTCATATTTGTTTTGTACCCAAAGCCGTATGCTGTTTGGCTTTGGTAAAAGAAAAATTAAAATAGTCGTCACGAACCGTATATGTAAACCACGGCTAGAAATCTACGAGTAAGTAAGAAATTCACTTATTTCCAATTTTTAATCTCTCTGCAGAAACTTATATTTCAAAATATGAGTGTGTCTTGTTTTATTACGATTTGCTGAATTTCAAACAATTCCGAAGACGCGAAACAGGGTTCCTCAACGTGAATCGTCACAGTACCGTTCATGATTGCGATTGAAAAGATTACAATTTACAATTGCATGGTGAAAAGAGGAACCGAAGCTCTCATGTAGACAGAGCAAAAAAGTCTGTCGACTTTGCGAAACTCATTGAAGTAAGAAAGCAAGTTGGCAACTCGCTCCCTCCTTAGATGGTCATGGAGAGAACGGAAAATCCATCATGCCGTTCTCAACTGATAAACCGACCGACCGATCAACCAATCGGCAAAATAATCAAGTAACCAACAATAAACTCGATATGTAACCAAGTAAGACGTGTATTACGTGCATCGTCACTGATTATACACCCACTCCACTCTTCGTCAGTAAAATTTACACACACTTCAGATGAACAACTTTAATACTGCATAATACTACAGGAACGAAAGAGTACAATGTGAGTAAGAAGTAAATAAATGAGTAAATCACCGGTGGATGGGTGCATGCGATGAAGCGTACAACCACCACCACCACCACACCATTTTACAACCACCGACGAATTGCCATGATACGCGAATTATAGCCGTATTGTTCCGCCACGGTATGCATGCAACAACGTAACTAAGTACTGCAAATATAATTGCAAAGCAACGTCGTGCGGACAGAGCAGCGTGAAAGTGACCAAAGTGCTTCTCGACGATCTTCTGCGGACAGATTCTAATGTGTGTGTAAGAGTGTTTTTTTTTTTTGTAAAACGCGCTGCAGCAGGTAATGGTCGCGTTGTACGTTGGCAGAATTGATCGAATAACCGTAAATAAGTCTGTAACACGATATGCCGATAATAACAATAACGACATCGCGCTACGTGCTTTGTAAAATTAACCATAAACAACGGCTTACGTGCGCGCTGACTATTTCCAATAAGATTTTATAAGTATCAAAAAAACGCATACTTTTCAAGAATTTACATACATGGCTACGTGAAATTTGAATCATTTTTTTTTTTCATCCGTACTGAGAGAAAGTACCACTTGTTGAGCAAAATTTAATAAAGAATTTTTATCCCAGATTTTTCATCCTTTTTTCCCCCTTCAATATATTTTTATTGTCGTTTTATTTTCGACTCACTTCTCTTCCTTCGTCATTTTGTACAGAGGACTTTGTTATACCCTATACCCTACACCAATGCCAATGCATACTGCAGAAAAACTTGCGACAGCTGTTTGTCTCTGCAGTATAGAAGCCGACGGGAAGACGAACAGAAAAAGATAATTCGGACTTCACAAAGGCATTTCAATCTTGGCAAGGAAGAGATAGAGAGGGAGATAAAACGAGGAGAGGAGAAAGAGTGAGAGAATATTAAAATAACACATGAATTACATGCTCGACACATATTTGATTCTCCTGGGGCTGTACCATCATTTATTCGCAATCCCTCAATCTCGCTCATTGTCAGCCATGTTTGAATATTGTTTTCTTCTTCGTTCGGTTTCCTCCCAATGTTTTTTCTTTGTTTTATTCGTTTTTTGCACGATCGTGTTTTTCCGTCGAGCAAACGCACCACAGCCCATTCATCGTGCAAATCGTCATTTAAAAGATAACGCATAAGTATACAAACATATAAATATGCGTATGTAATATGAAACAAAACCATTAAATAATTCAATGTGGGATTAATGACAGAGGCGCGCGTTATTCGTCGTACAAATGAGCAAAGGAATGATGCACGGGCCATATTTTGCACGGTGACGTAACGCGCAGGGATGGTTATCCATCCGTTTTTGTCAGTGGAGGTTCTCGATCATCGAAAATTAGACATTCTAGTCTATCACATATGTATTTGCAAGAGTATTTGAATTTCTCAAGGGAATGTCTGTTCACGTACAGTTACAAAATCGTATGCAGCGTGGTGGCACCGGGCATTACGCGAGAAGAGAATCTCTGATCTTCTATCCAGTCTCCTCTGCTCTTCTATGGGTACAAAATAACCCCCATCTCGTTGTTAGCTTTGAGGAATATTTTCCCCGAGGCCTGAACTAAAGCTCTCTATATGTATATATATATACATATATATACATATATATTAGCTGCCGAGGGAAGTGCTGCAGAAGGAGCAAAGTAGCCCGGCTTATAGAATATCTACCCATCTACCCAACTGATGTATGTGTGTGTATACATTTAAAGTGTGTGTGTACGTATTATTCTATGTGTAACGAATATGGAATGCCACGCCGGTTGGCTGAAGAAAAGTAATTATACTTGCAAAGAGTATATAATATATACTCTTATAATGTATAGATTACTCGAGACGGAGAAAAATGGTTCTTGCGATTATAAGGTTTTAAGCTCCCTCTCCCTGTATCTCTGTATCACCGGTTGCAGAGACAAAATCATATTCTCTGCTTTCATCTTACTTTTTTCTTCCCTGGTAAGTTCATTTTCCCTCATTCTTCTCGATGACCCATTTCCGCCGAATAGACAAGTGCGTAAACCGGAAAGAAGAATGAGTATGAAATAAGTAACGTTACGGCAACGATGCATATTTAGGAAAAATCGTTACTTCGCACCTTGAGATATTTCTGCTACTTATTGTTAGTAAACCATGATAAACAAAACATACCTAGCCTTATTTTGAAAAAAACCGACTCCTTGAAAGTTATTCTAAAATTTCACATCAACGATATTTTCCATGATGTTTCGTTACGTTAACGCTACTAACTTCGGTCTCGTAAAGACTAAAGGTTCTGCTGTATGGATTAGGCATTCATTGTCCGAGGAGCAATCACGATTTATCGCTGCATCGTAAACAAAAAGCAAAAACCAATAAACGTACAATGGAGGACGATGCAGTGGCGGCGCGCTCGCGATGAAAGATGAGAGAATTTATTGTGTTGTCTAATCGTGGCGAACTCGCTCGCAGCGACAGCGTGAGAGATAAGGTGTCTGACACAAGAAACGGGGTGTGTAAGTAACCTGGGCGCAAGACGGCGGCGACGAAGGCTACGTAGAAACCACAGCGACTCGGCTGCCACCGTCTTGTCAATAATTGCTACTATAGCTAGCCAGCCGACGATGAGCGGGATCCGAGATTGCAGCTTCTCGAGGAGCGCTGATCTCGTTCGATAAAAGGGGGCGAAGAGCAAAAGAAAAAGCAATGACAGTGGAAGGAGCGACGATCGGCAGATCTGCGCAAACGAGAAGGAAACAAGAATCGAGCAGCAGCGGCAAAGCGTGAGACAAAGAGGGGGGAGGGGGGAGGGAGAAGCTTCAAGAAATAATCAATATTTCTGGCAACGGAACCTGTGGCCACCGGTCTGCGACCGACGGACTCCGCCGAGTGCCGCCGGGAGAAACGATAACAGGTTGTCGACGACGGAGAGGAGGAGGAGGAGGAGACCGGTAAACGACTGACTGAGTCTTACTCCTTTGACGGAGCTCCTAAGGTTAACGGACAGATAGAAAGAAGCGAGGAAGTATGTCGGCGGGCGATCGATCGATTAGCGAATTGTTGTCGGAGGGCTCCGGCTACCGTGACGAAGTATATACAATGCGAATGGCAGAAACTCGTCGAACGGAGTTTACGCGGTTGCCGTTGGCGACGTGTCCGTGTTTCCCGCGAGGGAGGAGATTTTACCGAGACAATTTTCAAACGCCGGGGAACGAACAATGGAGATGATCGTGATCGTGACAATAAATGGCGACCAGAAAGCGTGCAATCTCCAAGGTACGCAGCAGCCCGACCGCGTGCGGATAATCGATGCACCGTGAGTAATAACCAGTCGGTGGTGGTGGGGTTGTTTGAAGATTGTTAAGAAACCGGCGGCGATCAGGAGTCCCGGACTCATTCTCGATAGGCGAACGGGGCCCGCGGGAATAAGGAAACATGGGTGCAATGATACCGCTGCACTTCTAACAATGGAAACGACACGCATTACAGTGAAAAATGTGCATCTCGGCATCGCTTACCCTGTGCCCCGACTCCTCGAGACGTTGCCTCTTCGAGTGCGGTCCATCGCCGTTGAAAGCCATTCCCAGATCGTTTACTAGCTGCCCTTAAGCCGAGTCTGAGCTTCTCTACTTCTCGACGGATTGTTCGGAACTCAGGACGCGGACTTTGGGACAGCTTCGACGCGAATATGTATAATCTATACGCGACGCGCGACGGGACGGGTTGAACGCGTTCACCAACGGTTTGCGAATCACTGACAAACGCGAGCTCGCCACTCCGAAACTGCGGATCCAAGAGGAGACCGGAGATACGGTCGCCGACAGTGCTGCCAACTTCCCGCTCTGTTCAACTATCCCCCCCCCCCCCCCCCCCCGGCCACCCTATCGCTGCTGGTGTAAGCGCGCGCGCACACACAGATTAACACTCGCACACTCCGTCCTTCTTTGTACGCGATGATGCGTTCAACGTTTCGTTTTGCTGTATTCTCTGTTCCCGTCACTCGACCAACCGTACTTGACAAAGAATCGCTTTTTTTCGATTAATCGTGGATACCAAAATGTATGATGCACGCAATCATACGCGATACTGTAATATTAGGATTATTCCAAAGGATAAAAATTTTAGCCTACAATGCAAAAATATGTCTGTGTATACCCGTGGCATTTGGTGTAGGTACGACATACATACATACATGTATGTACGCTGAACGCATATTTTTACGCGTCAATCAGTACTCGGTGTTACTTTTCGTGCATAGTACTTTACGCAATATTAAAGATGGGGTGACCGTGAACGAAGAGAAAAACTTATTGAGTATTTTCGAGATTGATTATTCAAATCCGAAAAGCGCACATGCCCGAATGTATATTCATTGGATTGGCAACACTGGATGGTGATGCAGCTAGGAACGAAACCAGAGATTGGTAGGAGAGGAGGTCGAACTTCCTACGCATCCAACGGACACAAACCGAGCTCGACAAGGCGTCGCTTCGCGTAGTTTCAGTTTTCGCCACCGAGCAGCACCTCTGGGCCACTCTGAAAGACGGTAAGGATGACGTCACTTCTTGACGTCATACCGCACCGTTTTTACTTCGTTCATATCGCGTGCCTTTTTTCTTGCTTTCTTCCTCTCTCTAATAATAATAAAGAATGTCAATAAATCCGTCTCTCTAGCGCGACTAAGAAATCGTTCGAATGCAGAATGAAAGGGCATGAGAGAAACGTAGAAAAAGGACATAACGTCGTAGTCTAGGCACCCTACATTTGTGATGAACTGAAAAATAACAATACAGGCATTTCGATGTACAATCGGTATGGCATGGCCCGTGTGGATCTTAACCCGCCCGGCGTTGACTGAAGACTGTATTGACAAACGCGCCTGCCCATAAACAACCATAGCCACGTTGGTGTAGCACACTTGCCAATTCGTAGGCGCGATTTTCTTATGCTGTCACGACACACGGTTCCGTTAACTGAAAGTAAATAAAGTCGTTCAGCTCTGAACTGATCCGCCTGGGTGGGTCTAGTGAGTGTAGGGGTGATTCTACTGCTCTCAATTACCGACTCTTCTTATTGGATGCTAATGTGAAATCGAGTCGGCATACCAGAATAATGTGGAGTCAAATCCACAAGGTGAGATATTTTATATATCCTCAGTCAATTACATTACTATTACAGTGATATCGAATTCTTCTAAATAAAACTCCACGGAAAAATTTCCAATCTATTTTTGGGGATCTGTGGCTGATTTATTTACCTATTGATGTTCTCAGCACTTTCGCGACATTGCCCGGTATTCAAACATGTGCAAATATAACAATGAGTTTTGTTATGAAGGATAATAATATAATACCACACAAACCTATATGACGAAATAAACAGCAATATGGATAAAAACATCTCATTACATACGTGCATCACGTGCGAATATTTGAATAATGTATCTTTACAAATGGTGGCAAAAATCCTCACCCGCGTCTAGCGCGCTGTTTAGCGATTCGCACAGGACCATCGATTCCTTATTCAGTGCATTGAAGCAACGCAGGGTGGCGCTGCAGACGCATCTTCCCACACCGTTCGGCCCCCTAGCTGACAAGTGCTAACGGAACATCACGCGTCCATCTAATTGTAAAGCGTCTATCCGCCACGCCACGCCATTCTGTCCGCACAAGTCCGTGGAACAGTCAGTTGGCCTTCCGTTCTTGACGGTGTTATTGTATTAATTCGGGGCGATTATATCTTGTGAGCAAGGTTCTCGTGGCTTCTGTAACATGGCGGCAGCTAGCAAACCATTGACAAACTGTTGTAACTGTCACAAACCTCTCAGTGGTTATTAAATATATACAAATATCTGTTTTGACGGTGCTGAATTCCCTAATTTAAAAAGTTAGCTCGTGAATGCCGTGTGTCGGAAATTCTTCCAACGACATGTTACAGTTGATAAACCTCCCCGACGTTGTTCTAGAAACAATTTTGTCTAACCTAACATACGATGAAATCGCTAGAAACAGAACGGTAAGCAGCGGTTTTTACATACTTGTACTCTACTATTTCGCGGTGTCCTTGATATCCATCAATTATCATCGCCCACCTTCTCGCCATTAACGTTCTGCGCTTTTCAAATGATCCCGTCGTAAATGACCCTCGACCTCTGTGCAATACGTGATTGATTATTGAATTTTTTATCATCTCTAGGTTTGCAAGCAGTTCGATCGAACTTGTAAAAAGCTTCTGAATCGAGGCTTCAACCTGATGGAAAAGTACCATGCTCAATGCCTAAGAGCAGTAAAATGTCAACTGCCCAGAAGGGAATCAGAGAGACGAAGTCACCCTTTGGCCCGTCACTGTGATATACTAACAGCTATAGAAACTAGGATTTCTATGCTATCAATGACTTTCATCAAATATGTCGACTTGAACCTGTGCTGTTTTATTCCTGGAAAAGTGAGTATTGTTAGCTCGGTGAAAAGAAACAAACAAAAAGATGCTCAACGGAAATATAAATTGAACAAAAACCCTCTAACTGTATTTATGATTTTCTCGGTACTACCATAATGAAAGGTTATCGATGAGATATTCCGCGTCCTCCGGTTAATACGTGACGCAAAAACCCCACCGAGAGCTCATGAGATTCTGCAAGAGTTGCGAGATATCAGCAGCATGGCAATGGAACATTTTGATGAAAAAATATTGCCAAAATTGAAGCACAGCATTTGCACATCTGTTGTGAGTCACGTAGGTACTTATGACCTGCCAAACGCAAGCCTGATGATATCACATCATACCAATAGTGGGAATATTACACTGGCACATGGTTTGAGTCCTGAGAAATTGAACCAAACATTTCGCAAGATACAAAATCGGGCGAAAAGAAATTACATTTCTGTTATGTCAGTGAGAAGTAAGATAAACAAACTTAAATTGAGGTTGAAGAGGCAGGGTTTTCAGATGCGGAGACAGAATATCAAGATACAGGAACAAGGAAAAAAGCTTCGTGAACAAGACACTCTGATAGCGGAGATGAAGAAGCACCTTGAAGAGTGGGAACAAAAGATAGGTGACTTAAAAGCTGAACTGAGTAGGTCCAGGGAAGAAACGCAAAAGCCTGACACCATAGAAACCTGCAAAAGAAAGCATATCGATAGACTCAAGTCTCGAGAGTCGGTCCGAGTACAAAGTAAAAATCTTCAAGCTAAGAAGAGGAAATTGATTGTCGAACGTAAATCATCGACTAGCCCAAAAGATGTTCAGTTTAAAAAGTTTTTATCAGACCTGTTGGATACGGAACATATGGAGGATGAGATTCCATCTACGTCCAACTAACTAATCCATGGTTAATTGTGTTCACTTATGTAATAAGAAGCTTTCTTTAAAAATTCAACAATTTGTATTTAATCAATATTTATGAAACGTGAACAAGACTGATTATTCTTTGTGCTGTTGTGTAAATGGTATTTTTTAGAGATGGTTTTTTTCTTTGTTATTTCTTTAATTCTCTTGATTTGTTAAATAATATAAATACATTATTGCTGTAAAAATGCATAGTTTAACTAATTATCTCTTAATTTTCTCACAAATTTTTTCTCACTTTCATTACTCATAGGGTTAATTTAGTTTATTTTATATCAGTAAAAAATAGAGCCTGTATCGAAGAATATGAGCAATGGGGTTCTGTCATAGAAGTCACTTTGAAATTTTTCAGTACAGTAAACCTATTTGAAAGATGCCGTGTAAAAATTCTTCTGCACTACCTGTCAACAACTCTAGTTACTTTGTAGTTTTTATGAGCTAAAAAATTATACAACATTCTCGTTTTTGACAACAGGTAGCACAGAAAGTAGGATTTATGACATATGAGCATATAGGGACTCCTTGACTCGTGTGATACTTTACACTCGAAATATATTATTATTGTACAGCAGCAATTGAGAAACAGATTGTGAAATATTTGTAGCAAAAGTGACTTGCATGAAATGGAGCTGTGCTAATGAAATTTAATTTATCTTATATAGGTATATGCTGGGTAAAAAATAATGTATTTTCGTAAGGACCTTAATACATTTTTAAACATGGAGCGTTATTATTTTCAAGAACAGATAATAACGTTTACAGAAAATCCTCTATATCAGCGTCTGCTATTGAGTTAATATGATGATAACTAGCACATATAAAAACACTGAGTATGGACTACTCTGCAAATGGCTGATTTTAGTTTTCGTTATGAACATTGCAAAGATAACATTTGTTACACACGTCCAATTCTACACACGGTTTCTTTCGACTGTCTGCCCGCATTGTATTTTGCTTTTCATTGGTTTAAATATAATCATGTTAAAGTTAGTAACATCATTATAACAATGCATCTTGAGGAAAACTGTTATTTCGCACCTTCGAACTGTCTGACATTTAGTAAACCGTATTAAAGCAAAAAAAAACTTGTTTGAAAATTTAACTCCTTTGAAATCATTCTGAAATTGGAAAATAGTAAATTTTTTCCCAATGGTTCGTTATAATAATGTTACTAACTTCAACCACGTTAAATATTTGTATATAACATAATAAATATAATTTAAGAAGCGACTTTCAAAATGAGAAATTGATTCTAATCCAAAGTCTCTGTGTCCTTGACGTGACTTGGAGGAGCATTAGACTTAGCACTGGAAACTAAAATGTGTTTTTCATCATTTAAAGCCAAGTTTAACCAGCATGGAAAGCCAAAGAAATTATTCCGAATTTACAAAAAAATTAACGAATAAATTCGATAACCAGTATTGATCAAAGGAGAATCTTTGAAAAAAGTAGTGAAATGTTAAATTAATAGTCTTGAAGAAATTGGTCAGGATTTGTTACAATTATCATAATTTAAAGAAAAGTTTAAAGAAAATCACTCACCGCTAGAATAGGAGGACCCAGATGATCCTGAGGCTGAGGATCGTGCTGAAACTAAAAATTGATGGGTTTAAAACAATAGCATAAAACAGATGTAAATTTTCTTTATACAACTTACTTAATATTGACATCTGAGAATTACCAACTAGGGCTTCCACATCTTTGATAACATTTTCAAGTATGTAACGCGCGATTTTTTCGCCATCTATAAAATATCGAGTAAAAAGTTTGATCCTTCGAAAGGAAGTATTTACAATTGGAAATTGTACTAACTGAAAACACTTCTAAATAGTATCTTTTGAGGTTCTTTTTGTTTTTTCATAAATTGCTAACTAACCAGAGAGCACAGAGCGAGAGATAAGGTGCTTTAATATGCTGCCAGTCAACGTCTCTTCTGGACTAATTATTTCCCCGATTATTCGACGTTTTATCCAATCTGCACTTGTTTCCTCCGTTAGTTCCTGTGTAAATAAAGATTTTTTTCTATCATATTAGAATATTATTTCATGGCTCCGGGCACAACGTGGACAAAGTCTATCAAGCTGTTCAAGTACTCGATTCAAAAAGTAGTAATTTACTTCGACCAGCTGGTCAGGTTCTGTTAACCGTTCCTCCTCCACTTCCGCTGTTTTGTCACTTTCACCTGCAGCTGTTGGCTCTGTCGAGGGTGTTTTTCGTTCGATGGGTGGTAGCTCCAATATCTTGTTGTAAATAGCAGCGTGTGCATTTTTTAGGTAGCTAGCCTGCCGCTCAAGCATTCTCTTTCTCACTATTTGTTTGTCGACGTCAGGGAGTACGAAGTTGTAAATCATATCAGAAACCATTTCTTGTTCAGCCAAACCTTGAGCACTGTATGTGAAGGAAGAATACTTCAGCTGTACGGATATTATTAAATATATATTGTAACTTGATCCATTGATACTTACGGATTCATTGTTAATATGAGTTGTTTAATTACTAGTTATGTAATACAAATAAAAACCTGTATACATATATGTGCATACACATATTAAAAATTTGAATTTATTACTTCGTATTTGCCTGCACGTACTGTTCATTTGCATATTGCAGTGTCTTATCCACTTTATCAGCCGTCTCTAGGATATACTGCTTTGCTTCAGCGTCTGAGACCCACTCGATGCCTTCCTTTATTATGTCTTCCAAGTAAAGTTCGACTGTGTCTTGATTTACCTTCACCATTTGCCTGAACATTTCATCGCATTCTCTGCGACGTTGTTCTTCCAGCTGCCTCCTTCCAGCCTCTTCCGCCTCCCTCTTCGTTCTTTCACGTTCGGCAAGCAGAGCGAAAGCGTGCGCTTTACGCTCATCTTTCAGTCGCACCAACTCCTTTGAAAATTTTATTAATATTCGACAAATGCAAACAAACTAAAGTTCACTTTCAAACTTCATACTTTGCTCAGGTAGTCCAACATTCCGGACAACGTCATGCCTTCCAGCATGTTTAATATTTCGTTCAACCGATCTTCCTGCAACGTTCTGTGATTTTCGCTTTGCTGAAGCTCTATAACGTGCCGTTTTTCCATTTGTCGTAGTTTCTTGGTGTCTGATTGAAGCCAATGCGTTGACTGAAGTTCCTCAATCAGTTCTCTACACCTATCTCGTCCCTCGAACATCTAGTGTCACGGAGTGATACATAATTATGCCAAGTCAATCGAGTTTGATGGTATTGGATTTCTCACAATAGTTACAAAACTCACAACGCATTGAATCGCTCTTCCAGTAACTAACGTTTGAATCAATACAGCTGCCCGTTCCTGACTTTCATTCACGTTACGCTCGTTTGACAGTTTTGGGGTGATGGGCATAGGTGGAAGTTTGTATCTACGTTTCATGAAGCTGGTATTTTTATCCGGCTTGATATCCATTCTAATCGATTTTAATTCAGCATGAAGCTTTCTCAATTTTTCTTCGTTCCATCTAGTCTCTCGCACACAGAGTTCATGTGCCTTTTGCTTCGGTTTAACTGCCTTCAACTCAGAATATGTAGGCAGCAGTACGTACTTATCATTTTCATCTGCATCTGTTACAAGAAAATACAGAAATATCACTTTTAGTCTTGTGGATATTGGAAAATGGGGTGAATTGGGGACAGTTTATTTATTTATTTTTTTTGCTTAATGAATTATTGCTAAATTTTTATCTTTGATTGCACAATTTAGAATAAATGTAATACGTTCGCCTTCTTTTTCGTGAACATATGACCTGCACAAGGTGCTAAACTAATTTTCAATTGTCCCTGATCCACCTTGTTGAATCCCTTCTACAGTACTTGTAATTTGTTGAGTTACAAACCGGGAACATTCTTATCATCTAGTATCCTTCTGTTAATGATCTCGTGATAGTTCTTGGCACTTTTTTTCAACTTGAAAATCGAGTCACCAAGACCTCTCGCTGCGCTGCACTTTTTTGCCCATTTATTTTGACCACCGTGATATTTTACCGTCAATTTTCTTAGTTCTCGTCCAAGTTTTTGCCTGATATTTCTTATCTCCATATCTCGCCTTTTGTCTATCAAATCTTCAACTCTCTGGTACCGATCCCCTATGCTTTTCTCCCTCGCCGCATCCTTCAGCTTTGCATATTTTTCCATCAATTCCATTCGTGTGTCCATCATAAATTGAATCTCCTTAAAAACCCAAATGTCCACTAAGAATCCAAGGGCCGCAAGTGTCGCGAGATTCGTGAGGTTTGAATTTGAAATGCTTACGGCTTCGCGAAACGCCCAGTCATCAATTTCCATTGCTTCAATTATAGTCGTTCGCGTTTTGATGTTAGTCGCGTTATCCATTGGAGGGAGTATCGCCTCCCAAGCTCTTTTCATTCTCATTCTGTTTATGATCTCCACCTCGTGCATTCCTGCTGGCAATCCATGACCCCAACTCAAATGGGCAATGGTCAGAACTTCAGGGTTCTCGTCTATGAGACATAAGGACAAACAATCAGCTCCAATCCGTACGCCAACAATTCAATGATCATTTTCGTAAGAGCCAACATACCTGGTCGCACTTTGTAAGGAGGTGTCCACGGAGACGTTTGTGCCTCGCTTTCTCTGTAGTCTGTTTGTGTCTGCTTAGTCTGTGTCCTATCTGGCAAATGGCAACAGCGTACCGCCGCATCTTTCATAGCTTTTTCCATATTGTCATATTCAAGATTCATGTGAAATCGCATTGTAGGAACAGCTGGCTTTAAAAACGGCATAACTGGTCTTCGGTAAAACAAGTGTCTGTGTTGTCCATTGATATCAATACGCTTTGGTGGGTCTAAATTTGCCCTGTAAATAATAATTTTAATCATCGGCGAGTCACTGCAAATAATGAAAAATAGCATACTCTGCAGCCAATGTGTTGCTTAGCCATCAACATACTGTAAATGTTTCCTACTTCAACTGCAAGCTACTAACTTTCATATAAACTTGCCGAATACGAGCTTCGTAATTCATCTGTCCCAATGCGCAGAATGGTTCAGATCGGATTTTTAGCAGATGGTCGGGATACTTTAGTTGATCATAAGATACAGGTGGAAAATTTTCACAAGTTCTCTATGCAGATGACATAAAATTAAACGATTATGTAGAGTGAGCATCTTGATTTGGGTAAATCTATGACGCACATACAACTCACATACAAACAGGTACGTTTCGCAGCTATGACAGCTGCCTTGAAGTGGTCTTTAGCACTACATACAGTATATACTGGATCTAAAGTGTTCCACATGACAGACATTAGTAAGTGCTTAAAGACATTTTCATCATGTATTTACTTACCGTACAAATAGTCATAAGTCCGCGTTAAGGGCTGTCGATTTGTCCGCGTAGACATTGTGAGATTTTTTTTTAAATTTAAATTTTCTCCTGAACTTTTAAAGAACGTATCGCAAGTGTGACAGACAGTAGTAGACAGATGGTCACATGATAATGTTCTGAATAGTGGTACTTGTCACTTTGTATAAAACAGAACCATGGCAACAGAATTGATTTCTACTCGTCGCCAGTCTCCATATTCCCTTCAGATTCCAAATTTTTGTAGAGAAATACAAAGAAACTGCTATGTTGCATCGGATGATAATTCTTTATTTGCTTAAAAATAATGTATACATCAGTTTATTCACATTCAAACTTTTAGTTTTCGAATATACTATCAACAATTGAATCTTGAAGTATAGGCATTATGTTGCATTACTTTAAAATGGGTTTATCATGTGTCGTAATTAAAGAGAAAGATAGGTGTCTACATGCGATTATCGGTTTAATTTTTTTTTTATGTCGTCAAAAAATTCTGTAACGGCACAGCTTGTATTCCTTATCACACGGACTAAAGATAATGATTATAACCATTGACGCAGGACTAGCATTCACCGATGTATTATATGTAGAGTTAAATAAGAAGAAAATATTTTCAATGCTAACAATTTTTGATTATGCGATATACATTGAAAGAATTATTTCATATAATTCCGTAGAACTTTTTTTTTCTTTCTTTTAATGTATACATACAATTATGCATAGTATCAGATTTCAAGAAGCTGGTTTTCTCAGGGGTTTGAAATACCCGTTTGTCGAAGGCCCCAAATGCTGAGGCCAGCTTTGCTGCGACGATATACTTCTGCAAGTCTGTCCTGCCAGCATATCTTCAGGACAAACGCATTCTAATTTCATTCTGTAAATTGTCATTTGACCTAGGGGTATTTTCACGTTCTCTCTATCAGTGCCTTCTTGAAGTATCTTGTAATCAATGCCACGTTCTGCCAGGCACTCAAGTATCGTCTGTGTTCGTTCTTTTTTAGTATTCTTCCCACGAGAACCAGGCGATGTAGATTCTTTTCTTTTTCTATGAATACAGTCCAGGTCCTGTTGAAGCAGGATAACAGAGGCATCAGAAGGCGGCAGCCATGACGTTAAAAACACTAAATCAACTGAATTTGAAGGCTTTCCAATTCTCTCCAAAGAAGGCAACAATATGCCAGTAGGCGGTTGTCTTTGTACACCATCCACATATTCGTTCTGAGAGTCAACAAGTTTTGCTTCTCTCTTTGATTTGATTTTGTTGTTGTTATTATTATTCAGAAAAATTTGTCGGTTCTTCATTGATTCCCGTTTAAATATCTTCTCAATGTTCGCATCTTCTTCATTATTTTTTGTTACCTTGGAAAATATGTCCCTCGTCACCCAAGAATCCTTCGCTCTCACCTCATTCACGACTACTTCTACTTTTTCCGTACCGTTTGGCTCTTTTGGTCTCTCAATGATTTTTGCTATCCAGCCTGGTTGATCGCTAGAATTTCTTATTTCGGTTACATCGAGAATTGATACATTCAGAACAGATCCTTTATGGAGTAGGCGTGCTTCCACAACTTTGCCAGCCATTTTGTCAGTTGAAGATTGATGCTCGTTTTTTTTGGGCAGTAGTTCATGATTTGGCCGCTTGTTTATTTTGAAAAATCTTTCATACTTCCGGCTATTTTGTAAATTTCCGACAGCTATTTCATCTTGACCTTGAATTCCCTCAGACTTGTTTCTATTACCATTGATACTCCGCTTCTGTTGAGTGTCAGCAGAACTGTCCAAGTTTACATCAAATTCCGGATAGCTCAGGCTTTCCTCAACGTTTGTTGTCCGATTGTACTTGTTGTTCTCGGTTTGTCCATTTGTATAATCCATATTCGGGTCTAATTCATTTTTCACATTGTCCGTATAGTTACCGATTTTTGTAGTATCAATAAAATCGCTGCGCTGTTCGCGGATTCCGTTACCTTTTTCTACATCAATGTCATGGTTTGATTCTTCATCGTAAAGATCGTAATCTTTATTTTCATCATACCATTTGTTGGTGTCTCTCCAATCCTCATCAGAATCAAAATCTCCAGACACGTTGGTTTCAGGGTTGTTACCAACATTGGCAATGCCTGCTTTGAGATCTTGGAAATCATTACCGAGTTTCGAATTCGGATAATAATTGAATTGATCTGCAAAAATATCATTCTCGGCATTCTGGGAGTTGCTCGACCCAACGCGACGGCTTGGGTGAGTTCTCAGCGATCTTTCAGTGATGGATGAAACGCCAATTTCTGGATTAGGTCCGTCATAATCTGGGTGCATTTCTGAATATTTCTCAGCCTCCTTTCGGGGATCAATGGAATTATTGTACTCCAACTTTTTCCATTCATCAGAAATATATATTGGCAGCCCAGGAGGTGCAGTGTGCTGACTTAATGCCAACAATTTAGTAGACAGTGTGGAATTGAATCGTAACTTGCAGAGATCTGCTCCCATTCGAGAAGAGAATGACGTAGTTTTGAGAAACTCGAACACGCTTCTGTCTCCTTCATGGTTCAAACAGTCGGCTGACCAGTGTAAGAACCAGTCATTGCCATACCCATCAACGGTAACAGACAATCCTGAAATTTGACCACTCATACTGTCTTGCAGTTCGTTTTCTAACAATGGTTTACCGCTTTTTCCATCCAAAATTGTGGCCACTGCATAATAATACACTGGAAATCCTGGCCCAAGTTGGTGCTTCACCATAAAATCTGGAATTTCATCGTCATTGTAATAACCGGGAATCGGACTACTAATTACTTCTGAATTTGGAACTGTGTAGTTCCATATCTGCTCAAATGATCGCCCATCATAAGCGGTAATCGTGGAATTGAACTTGGCTACTATGATATCTTCTGTACCATCTCCTGTTATATCTGCAAGGACAGGCTGTGTCAAGATACCTTTTTTCGAGTCATGATATAGTTCTTTCAGCTTCTGTAAAAAATGTCATAGAGGTCATATTAAATCAAATATGGAAAGTGTGAATGATAATTTATTTATATTGTTCATATTGCTTGGCATACTGACTGTAACGAAGCCAGTTTTTATTTCTTTCTTAATTCGATACCAATAGTGTCACATCAACAAGTGGGAAACATGATTGCTAACCAGTCTGATTAAGAGAAGTTGTCACTCTTTCGCACTTTATTTTTGAGTCAACTATGAACAGCTACTATTGATACAAAAATATTTATAAATAACCATTGATTAAGTGGCCACAAGTTACTAATTTTATCTTGACGTGAAGTTTTGGAAATTGAAAAATAATCTGTAAATGTTCAGCTTAACACGTTTTCAAACAATAATTTTGAAACCATTCGTAGAATTTTTATGAAATTTAATAAGTTTTCGCAGGAACTGGAACGATTCATGTCCGACTTAGACTCTGTAAGTTATAAATTAATGATGTATTGAAATTTGATAAAATTACAAAAATCGTACCGAGAAAAGAACTTGCAGTGATGGCATGAGTTTCTAGCTTCGACAAAAAGTACGTGTGTGTTGAATCTGAAACCATCAGTTCTTTTTGTTTCACATAATTCACAACACCATGATATAAAAAATGCAGGCTCCTCGAGAACTCTGATACCTAATGGATGTGTCACAATTTTAAACAATTAGAGACAATTTTTCAAGTTCAAAACTTTCAACGAAGATATAAATAGTATTTTCTATCTATATCTGGTTATTTATTTATTTTTGAGCGAATCTTCTTGTATCGATAATAACTATTCAAAGTTAATTTGAAAAATCAAGTATGCAAAGGTGAACACCTACCAATGCGTACAAGTGTTTAATTTCCACAACATTTTTACTTACAAATTCTGCGTAAAGGTCTGAAAATGAAGCGACGTATAGTCCTCCTAGCTGTTCGTGGCTTCCTGTAACTATGACGAGTATTCTTTCCCCGTCTGGGTGGACCAGAGTCTGTGGGGCAAGGAACAACTGTTCCTTGTTGTTTATAGCAATTTTGTGAAGAATGTCCCCAGTTTTCCCAGACACGACAACAACATTACTGGATCTCTTGGTACCTATTTGCATCGTATGAGCAGCAATAATATCTCCGACCTCATCACCGTCTATATCAGCCATGTAATTAGCATCATAAACATCTAGGATTCTGTGATGGTCGGATTTGTCGAAATCTTGAAGCGGCAATGCCCATATCATAGAACCGTCTCGCCCGCTTATAGCGCGCATTGTCCCACCTCGGCCAGCTGCGATGCAGTCTTTAATCTCGTCACCATTGACGTCCATAGAACAATCCAGGGAAAATATTACATGCCAAGACCAGTGCGTCCATATTGTCTCCCCGGTCGTTCCATCCAGAGCAAGGACTCCACCCAAGCATTCAGTCTGACCTCCAAAGTATACGTTGCACACGTACTGAGGAGCTTCAATGTCACTTAGTCCTAGAAGTGATTCGTGAATGTTGGTATCGTGAAGACGGGTACAGAGGATTATATGGATGGTTATTTTAAACACATTTTATGTCAGATCATGAAGTGTAATACAAATATGAAATAAAGGGTGAAAAAAATAAGTAACAGTTGACTTAAGATTATTGCACTTCAATAAATTGATAGTATGTAGGATCTTTGAATATATCGATTAATCCTGTGCTCTTTTAAGCATGGTTTTACTTACAAGCAAACGAACTAAAGATACAGACAACGGAACTGAAATAATGCAATCTGTAAAATAAACATAACAAAATTAAAATATGTCTTTACACAGTGAAATATGATTATCAGTGTCAGTTTTAAACCTGTACTGAAGGCGACAATGACGTCGTCGATATTGTCGCCATTAGCATCTAGGCTTCGCAGAGGAGCTTCTGATGTCAATTTGGGTAAAGACCTGGTCCAGACAGTGCTTGCAGAAAGTGATGTACAAGCGGCGATATCAAGTTTAGGAACCTTGGGTTTAATGCCTCGTGCAAGCCAGTTCTGTAGAAATGTTAACGGGACAGGAAATACACTGACGGCAAATATGACCAGGGTGATTAGTCCTAAGAGAACGAGCAGCGCTATACTTCCATAGCAGCAGGGAACCAACAGTGCTTTACAATTTGGTCTTCTCCTATCTGTTTGTCTACTTATTTTGCATTTTCTACGGGGTGCCATTAACGGCCTTTTGACTCCTCCTTCGTCATCTATCTTCAGACCTCCGTTTCTTCCATCTCTTATGAACACCTCGTCATCAACGTCACTTAGATCCTCATCGTCCAAACTGTCGCGTACAGCCAACCTGGGCAATGTTGGGTACACAGGCGACATGATTGGCCCTAGAGTGAAAATAATTTTGTGTTTTGTTATGTACAATGTGACTATGTATTGCATGTAATATATGCAGAATATACCCTATTTTGTTGGAATTGGCAGCTGATTTCATAAAGATTAATATAACCCTCGTATGTACGTACATGCGTAAAATATCTTTCATAATTTTTCTTACCGAATCTAATTGAACCACTTCTGAGAAGTCGATCTACTCTATCAGTCCGAAAAAAGCTTCCACCGCATATGTACAGACGACGTTAGGACGGCTGAGTGACGATGTATCAGGAATGACAGGTGACGGGTTTTGTATTTTTACGCACTATTTAGTTTGTTGTCACCTCAAATTAGGCGTGTGACACGGCCCTGGAGGGCGCAACGTCACTGGAAGGAAACCATAAATGTGTTCCAAACATTCGTAACATCAACCAAATGTATGTATCTGCTGGTCGTGAAAACTTAAAATAGATTTCGGAACACACCCAACCCGCGGATAATCGAGTGAATACTGAATACTTTCAACTTTGTTAACCGTCGGCGGGCATGCATTGAACTGATAAAGTGTTGCAGTCGGAAAAAATGATTGTTGTACGATATTTTGCCTGTTTTTCTATATTTTTCGTGTTATCGTCAATCCACGGCGTTCTCGGTGGCGATGGAGGCTCGCTACAGCTAACCGAAGACAACTGGAATAAAATATTGGTCGGAGAATGGATGGTGGAATTGTGAGTGTCGAACAAACATTCATCCGCTAGACAGGAACACGTTACTAGTGTACACACATGCATATCATCGATATATCTTATTGCGTGTAAAAAATCACCCGGCCCCCGGTTTTCGCTTATATTTACTACGACGTGTACTTATTTTTTGATTTTTTTTCGCCCACGTCGAGGCTCTGAAACTGAATTGTTGAAAATTTGCGGTGACCGCATGACTACCAACGCCCGGTTTTTCAACCTCCTCGTATATCGCTTTTACCGCTATCTCGGCGCCATGCCCTGTCAGTTACCACGTTCTATGAGTCATGTAAAATCCGTCCGAACAATTCTTTCTTACCCTACAAATGAATTTAATAATTTTCAAGTTAACAGCGGTTTTTAATATGTAGGAACTTGTTTTGTTTTAGAGGTTAGGTTAAGTTGCCAAAAATTGAATTCGGTGTTATGCGCATCTATGGTAGGATAATTATCTATTCAATGCAAATACGTTTCTCGAATAGTTTCCTCCTAATTTCAGTTACGCACCTTGGTGTCCGGCATGTAAAGCACTGGAGCCAGTTTGGGAGAGTTTTGCCTCCTGGAAAAATGATCTCGGCATTCGGGTTGGCAAAGTAGACGTCACAGATTCACCTGGACTTAGTGGACGATTTATGGTTACTGCCCTACCGACAATATTCCAGTAGGTTGTTCACGCCATAAAAAACGAGAATTTGTATTTTATAGGCACATATTAACTATATGTTGCTTCATAGAAAAATGTATACTAACATGATACAGGCTACCGAAAATGAATGTATTTGTTAGGTAAAATGTTGGAAGGAATTTGTGAAGAAATCAAAACATTATTTGATCCGACTCTATTACTGAATATGTGTATTTTATATATGATTATTGATCATAAATCTGGTCATCTATACTTCGAATTCATTTTCAATTTTTAGCGCAAAAGATGGTATATTTAGGCAGTACAAAAGTCCACGAGACAAGGAATCCCTCATATCGTTTGTCAAGGACAAAAAGTGGTTACAACTTGAGCCTATTTCCAGTTGGAAAAGCCCAAACTCTATCCAAATGTCTGTAATCAGCTACTTTTTCAAACTATCACAAATATTGAGGGTGAGTAATTTATTTGCATGATTCAGTTTGGCTATTTTTGTACTGCGTATTGATAATTCACTGAAGCCCTGGTTTGAGTCCTATCAATATTGAAAATATTTGCAACATCTGCACTATGAGAAATTTTCTGATTCTAAAAAAAAGGCCTTCAGGAGTGCAACAAATTTGAAGTTTACGAATTTTTTTACCACTTTGGCCAACAGACTGAATTATCTGCAATCGTTTGAATCTGTCGTTTATAGGGAATGCATAACAAACTGATGGAAGACTATGGCCTGCCTACTTGGGGTAGCTATTTGATCTTTTCAATTGCTACAATAATCCTTGGCGCCATTCTAGGACTTGTAAGTATACATCGGATGTTGTTCATCACATTGATAACTTTGAGGCTGATAGCTAAACTGTATTGAGTAAATCATTGTATATTCCAGTTCATCGTTTGCCTGATCGATTTTATATATCCGCCAAAACCAGTCTCATATCCTAGTAAGAAAAAAGAAAAGGATGGGTCTGGCGGTTTTATGCAGGAAAAGAACGAAGGTGACGAAGAATTGGTTGAAAACGTTAAGGATGATTTGGTCGATGAAGATGCAAGTGGATCTGATGCTCAGGAAGAAGATAAGGAGGAAGACGAAACAAAAAGCGTACCCAGCAGCCCGAACGTACGCAAACGAAAGCCACGCAAGGCTGACTAATTATATCTCATAGCATTTCAGAAAAGAAGTATTACCATCTTTAAAGGACGGCTAGGAACCGCAATACTATTGACTAATAATGCAGAAGTTTTTTTCGAATCTTTTTTCATAAATCGTAACGTAACTCGATAACCCATTTTGCATGTATGACCGATGAATCTAGTGTTGCTAGAGTATTTCGGCAATGGAGTGCGAAGGTTTTTTGTCAGAGTATTGAAAATAATCTTATTTAGAGGTTTTAATGCACGTATCTTGTCATCTGTTCTTAGTTGATTGTTGGCATTATCATTGACAGTCTTTTCTTGTGTTGTTCCACTACTTTATAGGTAAAATGAAAAATGTGTACGTTAGACATTTGGTCATTCTTTATTAATAACGACTTTTCTCGGGAATATTTTTTAAATATAACGAAAATTATTTTTATAATTTGCAATTAAATACAATGTTGTAAATTACCGATTGCATTCATCTCGAAATTCATACAGCAAATTTTCTCGGTCAACAAAATCTACCAATGTATGCGCCCGTGATTATAATGCTATTATAAACTGGTTAACCATACTGTGAAAGGGATCCAAAAATTAATATATTATAATTATAATTTTTCTGTAATTACAGTGAGGGTGATAAAATTCAGATTAACATTAATTATGGTTTTGTGCTCTCTGCATACTCCGTATTACATAATACGGAACATTTACACTGTATACCAAGGTGAAAAATTGTACATACATGAATGTCGGGAGGATCCGATATACGTTGTTTATTCTTGCCTGTTCTACTGATTCTGGCCAAATTTGCCTGTGTCGGTTAGATAGAAATGGATAGAATTTCTTTTAGATTCCAATCGTGCAATTAATTATTCCTTTTATGTTTAGAAGGAAAGTTATAATTTCACGTGGAGTTTTGATCGCAAGAAACAACATACATATATTGATATTAGTCTTCCGTATATTATCACGCGCAGTGTTGGTATGAGTAGTTACATTGATTGTGTCAAATATGCATAGTAGTAAGAGACGAGCGTTAATATTTAATACACAAACTAATGTAAGTTTTCTTCCTTTAATTTAATTTCTAATTTCGCACAGTTTACGACGATTTTCAATTAGGTAGGATGTTTTATACTGCCGTATTATTTTCACATTTCTTGATATACGATGATATTGATATTATAAATATCCTACTACTTCGATTACATTCCTACTGAATGAAATTATCCATATAAAAATATGACGTATGGTTGATTGAAAAACGAGTGATATTGATGAGTTGAATTATTGAGAAATGTGTAATGTGCAGGGTAGCCAAAAGCTCTGTAATACTAACTGCCTAAATAAATATATAGATATACAAGGGTGTATCCCATTTTACATTTTTTATCGAATACATTAATTCTCAGTGAATACTACGCATTTTTGGTTGATGAAAAAAATTGAAAATTCATGAAATCGTCACAGATCAAAGAATCGATCAAAATAAGTTCGCCTAACTGTATGCAATACGAATAACACTACAATATGCCTTATTGTATGCAAACTACTCGACACCATTCAACACTAACTAATAACACATATTTCAATGGCTGTTTTTCGGAAGTATCAGTTTTCATGCATGCATGCTTTATATAAGGCGTTCACTGAATTATGGCACCTTTCGCAATCGAATATGGACGAGATAATTTTATCGTTAAGCGGCACCCTCTGCGTCCTACCTTGCACGCGCAACTTAATCCGGCAAGCGGTAGGTACGTAAAGTCGACAGAACCGATGCTACCCTAGCTCACCGCCTTTGCCCAGATAATGCAGAATCGAATATTATCATGCCTATGGAATAACGAATGGGAACAGACTGAAATTTTCAAATAACCCCGTATGGATGCCATGTATTTTTCAACTACGAAAATTTATTTGAGCCAAATTCAGCAAAGTGAATCTATCTCCATCGATTGGACAATAATAATGTTATCTGATTTAATAAAAATAATTAATGAAGATATATAGTAGTTCCTATAAGTACTTGAGATAATTTCTGTCCATATATTATGTTTAATATTGAACTCGCACCTTTAACTGAAGATGATAATATGTATCTTCAGTCAACGCTCATATCATCATTCCGAAAGAAGATGCAGCTGACACATAAAAATAATTTCTTGACTGACGTTAGATTTCCGTGGTTTCTTACAAATTCTTATAATAAAAACAGTTCAAGAAAAAAATACTGGGAATTTTGTGCCGAATAAGCAATTGAAATTCAACTAATATCTCCGAAAAATCGAGTTCTTCAATGAGTAGCGAGTGAAACTTTGGAATTTTACAATTCGACGATTTTACTGTGTCGATTGCGAAAGGTCAAACGGGGGAAAAAGATGTTGGAATTGCCACTCTAAATTGCCAAAGGTATGTGCACTTTGTTGACTTTAATTAAGTAACGAAATTCATCTAAAAGAAAAATATATTTACGTGGAATTCACTGACTAAACTAGAGAAAACCGAAACTATTATGAATCCACATGCGTTACACATTATCACAGCATGAGTTTGATTGACAATGAGCAACGGATAAAATTGTCATTGGAAAAACTGCAATATGTTATTATTTGACCAGTGAAAATAAATTCACTCGTTTCCACACCACCGCAGGCGGTAGAGCACCCGGCGCGTTTTTTTTTATTACGTGGTATCCCCAGTAGGTCTACTCCACGGAGAATACTTGCAAGATCGATCTTACGTTCTTCGAAACATTGCAAATGAGTTTTTTTCACATCTTAATTATGCTAAATTGTTTCCCAATCAATTTGTACTCGCGGAAATTCGCAGTTTGTACGAAATTTTTCAGTTCATATAACCCGCTGACTATTTATTATCGATGAAAGATGACTGTTTTAATTATGGATGAAAGATGATTATTTTGATTATGGATGAAGGGTGATTGTTTTGATCTTATATGCGAACGCCAATTGACTTTGAATGTTAGCGCAAGGGTTTTTTCCGTATGAGGTATCAGATAATCACTAGAATGGAGAACCTGGTAAATACGCAAAACAATCCACAACTAGACCAACATCGAAAATACGAATCGCTGTAAGACGTTGGCATTTACCTATCGGAAGACGATGTAGGAATCTTTGAAGAAATGGAAACAAATCGAAGTAAAATAAGCACAACGACCAAAATACGACAGAGCTGTATAATTCTACAGTGGAATACAAGCCAAACATGACCTATGAGCGATTCGATAAAAAAAACTCTTACACTACAACGATCGCAATAAAAGACCGTTAAACCAATATAAAAAAAATACAGCTGAATAAATTTTACTACATTTTGTGATCATGATGATTCTGAACCACATTGCTAAATCTGTGTATCGATGAAAACAGATGATTGACCCTGAACCAGACCTAAACCAGACCTAAGCCTCAAGAATGAAACGTTAATTTTTCAATACAGTCAACAGAACTCAGTTACCTGGAAAAGATAAAAATACAATTAGTGACATATGTCGATACAGACAAAAATATACTGAGCTTAGGTAAGTGAAAAATATAATTAACGAAAAACGAGGCAAAATAATTGGTTGAAACAAACATATAATTTGTTTAGCTGAAACGGGCAAGAGGTTTGATTAGCTGAAACGGACAAAGGTTTTATTAGCTGAAACAGACGAAGGTATGGTTAGCACCGTCACATAAGTTCATACACTGACAAAAAATGGGTAAGAACCAACATGATATTCGCTTTAACATTCATTGCGTCGTTTATCAATTGTATCGACGAATACAAAACATTCTAAATTTTTTGAATCAACATCCTTTTCTGCTTTGAGTTATTAAAGTGAATATCTTTTTGGAAACATTTTATGGGTCTCAGTGCATTTGTTAAGAAATCGGTTTTGTTGCCCTGAAACAGAAAATAATACGATCAGTTAAACGAGTATTTCTGTACGTTTCAGATATATTTCATAAATATTTACGCTACGATTTTTCACTATCAGTATACACTACCGAGATTTTTGTTCCTACGCGTTGAGCGCCGGATTTCAAATGCCGCGGTTTCTCTCATAACTGAAAGGTATCAAGTCCACGCGCAAAAGGAGTCGTTGAACTTGAAAATCTTATTATTCGTTAAAAAGTTGCCTGAAGACCTGAAAAATCAGCACGTCGAGAGTGCGCAACTTTTTATATACTGTTTGCAAAATCGACGTGCAAAAAAACGTGCCCAATTTCAATTATTAATTTACGCGCATGAAGCTGCGTCAAATTCTTGTTATCAATTTAAGCGCATGAAGCTGCGTCGAATTCTCGTTCTTAATTTACGCGCATGAAGCTGCGTTCAATTCTCGTGATTAATCTACACGCAATAAGGCGCGACAGATTAAACTGTCAAAAAATTTGTATTTTCTGGGACTTGTCCCAAAAATTCTGTAGAAACCCAATCCGCATCTGCATCTTTTAGATACCAGATACATTGCTATGCGGATTGTTGTTCTCAGATTACAAATCAAATTGAAATTGGGAGGGAGGTTGGAGGGCATGCATTATTGTGTGGCGTGACGGTCGGCGGTCCTCTTCGACGCGAAGTCTTCGAGCTCAGCATCTCTCCCCATCTAGCGTACCACGGAACGCGATAAATGGTCCAGAGATGCGTTTTGCCCATTCAGACGATCACAGAGATTAATCGAATGTAATAACGATCGGTGATGACTAAATAATCGAATTGGATAACGATTGAAAAATCGTTGCAAAGTGACAAGAAGTGGGAAATTTAATCTCGTTAATACTCAAATGTTTACAAATGGTCGACAGACTCGAATGTGGAGTCTTTTGGGAAAATGTCTGTGATCGTTTGACGCTGTGGATTACAAAAGTTAGTAGCATCACGGTACATCGCGACCTTCCTACCCTCGCCTGTTTCCCAACGAACCCACCCAACGGAAAAGAGAGATTCACACACTCATGCATAAACCCCGCGACGGATCCCAAAACGTCCACCTACCTACCCGGTTACCTATATTCGACCTAAACGATTCTCCAGTTTTTCCAACACACATCATTCTTCATCATTTGCGCCGTGGTCACTGACTTACATTTTCATTGGTTACCTGTTGGGAGCAAAATGTTTTTGTATCGTAGTCTGCCTACTCAGAATACAGTATCGCGGTTGTATCCCGCCAACTCTAATATTGCATTTGTTATTTTAGTAAATGTTGGCAGACTATCGGTACATTAACCTTTGGTAAAATTGATTAAAACATCCTGAATTCTAATTAGCATTTTTCTAAGCGAGCTAAGCCTGCAGTTGATCAATACTTGTTGGCTGTTAAAAGATTGAAAATGATATATAAGATGCAAATTGATTTTGAAATTTAACAATAATGTGGATAATTGAATACTTTTGAAACCTCAGGTGAACCCACCACTTAAACGGCATCATCGGTAAATTCAAACGTAGATTATTACATCAGTTACGAAACACAATTCGATCTCGCGAGTGCCGAGTAAGCGATGGTTACCTGTCGCGATGCTCATTCCACTTTTAGCAACGTGTAAAATTTCTAATTTGAAGTAAGCTACGCTAAATTGCATTGCGAAAAATGATGATTCCACTGAAAGTCAAGCACGTTGCGATCGTGAATGAGCCTATCCATGTAGCTAAGAAATCGAAGATTTGTGTGACAATTGTTACCGCCACGCCACGTGACAAAGGAATCCCAGGGAAATACCCATAACCTAACACATGCAAACTTACCAACGTTGCCGAGAAATGGAAAAGTTACTCGGAAGTCTCTGCTTAAATCTGTGAAAAACAAAACACGACACTTGAATTAATTTAGGAAATTGGCTTTTCAGTTTTCAAATTAATTATTACTGATGTCTTGTTTCATATTTACGAATTCGTTCGGCTTTAAATGACCACCGTGAACTATCAATCAATAATTAAAATAAGTATTGTTACCTCGACTGTGGGCTGTTCCACACTTTCACATGCAGTAGTTGCAGCATCTCAGGTTTATCGGTGAAGCGACGCACTTTTCACATCATTCACATCTTCACTAGTCTCTTATAGTTCAAAAGTCCGCACCGCAATAACACTCGGATTCTACACTCACTTTTTGTGCTACAGCTGTCTGTTTGAACCGAGTGAATAATCTTGCTAACAATGCAATAGCGCATTTGCCGAAAATAAGCCATAAAAATATTAAAATTGACACACGACGCACAGAGACAAAACACACATCACTGAAATCTGAAGTTACACAACAAACAATGAAAACTCGGGACACAAAATTCACCTTCAATGTTCGCAGGATGTTTTTACTTTAGTAACTCGGTTTTTTGTTAGGTTATACACGGCTCCTCGTGTATTGTTCACAGACAAGTATGTTGGAAATGCACTTGAACCACCGGTCGGAATGTTGAACTGATGCCGAGGACGGATGATTTCAGTTCGATTGCTCGGAGACGACTGATTCTGCTCGGCGCTCCCGCGCCTCCCGCCCTCTCTCCTGATCTTCCCGTGGAGTGGGGGTAGCTGCACCCGCCACCTAGCTGTTTTTCCTCTCCCGTTCCCCACCCCGCGCACGACGATCACGGAAGAGCGACAGAGAGGGGGGGAGAATTATTATCTTCTATCCTTTAGAGAACCGATTCAAATCCGTTCACGGGACGCTCACGCCGTTGCTTACGCTCTATTTTATATATCTATGGTCTCACGGCCGGGTGTAAACACCACGCAAGCTGCGCGCAACGCGATCTAATGTTTACAAGACTGCCGTAACGTGCGCCGTCAGGCGAAGTATCACTTCTCCGACCACTTACGGCGTTGACTGAAGATATGCAAAGACTGATAGTCTTATGGGACTTTTCGTAATCAAAAATGAACGAGATAAACACATCGTGAAGCGGCGTCCTTTGCGTAGTATTTACGCGAGTCTCCTTTTCTTAGGACGCCCAGCAGCACAGAGGCTCGATCGCAACCTCACCCCACTCACTATCCTTGGACCGGTAAACACCCCGGGTTGCAACCCGCCGCATGCACATTTTTCCACACAATTATGTAATACAATGTAGCAGTGTCGGGCATATTTTAGTTTCAAACTAAAAATCACAATTGACAGCACTCATTTTTAATTACGCTACTAAAATTAAATTTTTCACAAAAATTCTCAATTCGAGTTTTTGAATTGAGAAATTGAAAGTAATTGCAATAATACGAATTTGCTCATTGAAGAAGATGAATTAATTCTCAATTAAATTATTCCAATTATCGAAATAAAGAACTGATTCTTTATTCATCGTTTCGAATCACGAGAGTGAAAACAAATTCCCAGTATAATTTTTCGAATTAAGAAATAAAAAATAATTCCCACTTCAATTTCTTGGAGTACAAAAAAATAATCACAAATCTAATTTTATGAATCAAGAAATAAAAAACAATTCAGAATTGATACTTTACTTCTTCATACAAGTAGATACTGGCTTGCCTATCAACGCTAATCTGTATTTTCTATGTAAAAATGAATTTTATCCCGTAAAAGATATAAATTTATAAATAAATAAATAAACAAATGAATTCATAATTCAATTCGAGTTTTAGGCTGATACCCCTATATAATAATAAAAATCCACGTCGCGCACTTTCTAACTCTAAATATTCCAAAAAAATATTTTCCATTGACAAGGATGATTATGGTTTGGGACAAAGTTATCTGCATGTTCAATTATAAATACGCGCAAGGAAATTTTCGAGTTATCTTCTAGCTATACTACCATCGATTACCGGTTTCGGTACTCTCTTCATTGTAGGTGGCTACAAATCAAGTATCTCTTTGATCAACCTTTTCAACATTTTTAACTCCACCTTTTGGAAACGTAACAATTATATAGTCAATTCTCACTTCTTAAAATGAAATAAATGTGCAGTGGTGCAAGGTTTAACTATACGTGCTTCAACTTCCTTTGATGCGGAATACCAGTAGATTATAAGTATGAGTATCTTTTGATAACGGCAGTACGTATAGCCGACAGGATAAAAATTGACTTTACGAATAATGTTGCGTTGGTAACAGGATTTAATGATTTGAAAGTCATCGGATCATTACCCTTGAAAACCACTTATTGAAAAACAACCGTTGATATTTCAATAATGTTATTTATGGCATTCAGAACATTTCAAAATTTGCTCTGAAAGAAAGAGATATTCCCATTTTTTTTAGCGCTTCAAAGAACTACGAATTGACAATAATCAATATTTAGCATTTCAACAATTGAGAAAAAAAATATGGTTTGATAAGTCAATATTATACAGAAGATAAAATAAATTTTTTGTTTCGTCACATTTCTAAAAAGGTGTATGACTGAAAGACAATTTTAAAACCTCATCAGAATTTAAAATAAATCCGCAAATATTTTATTCTTCATTCCACTTAATTTGCAATGAATCTCATGATAGATTCATTTCCATTATTAATTTTTATATTTATTCAAGAACTTGCGGAATTTTTCTTAATTAAAACCCAATTATCGTTTACAAATTTTGGGAAAAACTCATAAAATAGGCTCATTCTTCTACATATCTTCAACGTGCTTCTAGCAAAGAAAAAAGTGTTTCAGAATTTTTCGGATATTTTCAAAATTTGAGATATCGAATTTCTTCAAATCGTAATCTTAAAAGTGCTCATCAAAGCAAACAAAAATTCTTTATAGAAACATTCTTCAAATGGTTGGAACTAAAAACAGAGCATTTCAATATTTTTCCAAAATACTACGTAAAAAACTTTGAAAAAATGAATTGAGCGTCTTAGAGATGATACTGTCGCCCGCAAAAGATTTGATGTATTCATGTAAATATAAATGATACACGTTCATGTCCTTGATTGACATTTATTTTTCCGTTGTATAATTTCGGCACACATATGTCTTGAATGGGATTTTCTCAACTTTGCAATTTCACCATGTCAACGGTATGTTATCAATGTTTTGCACACGATTGTTGTTGGTTATGAACTTCGTTTATGGGCGTGTTCAGTTGCTTGGTTGATAATACGGGAATCTGCTAATACCTCCAAACCGGCCAGACCCGACAAACTGTTACGAAAAATAACCCAGGGTTATCAGTCTTTGTATATCTTCAGTCAACGTATAAAGTCTGTGATTCGTCCCCTGTCCTGACCAATGCCCATAGTATGCATAGTGTGAATGCATGTGGCTAGCATTCTTAAAGGTTCGAATCGTAGTTCGAATGCCACATGGTTGTGACAATGTCTTTTAATTCAAAAACTATTGCAGTTTAAGTTATCTATTGTATAGAATTATTCACCGATCATGAAGAGCTCGAGGGTTTTCCACGACATCATCAACGTCGTAGAAGCAAACACCAAGAAAACTGAAAATTATTTGAGGTTAATTCTAATTCATTTCTAACAACCGTAGTTTTACAGGTCCAATAGTTATTTCGACTGGAGTACGTTAAAATTGAATGAGGCTGCAGTTCTCAACGTTATTTTCAAGTTGTACTTCTACTTCTAGCAAAACCCGGTTTGTTTGAAATTCAGTGAACACTGAAACACCGTCGGCATACTCAGATTTTATAATCTGAAACTCTTCAAACTCATTTTAAAGTTGTAAAACGATTTTTCTTTTAACGTTGCGTTACTTATCCACTACTAACTTCAGTCCCATGAAATTGAAGTAGACGTAAAATATATTCATTTAGAAAGAAAATCTTCATCTTACGATTTTTATCAAATAATTTACGCAGCCAGTGATTACCTTTCATTGTTCGGCCCAATTAACACGGATAATTTTCATCTTTGTAGCATACAAGCAGGTGCATCGTTGGAATTCCGTCACACGATAAAATCCCTTTATGATTTTACTAAGGAAGAATCTGGTCGCATGACGGAGGCGTTGCCAGAGCTAATCACAGAGGGTTTTGATACTGAGCAAATATGGCAACAGCTAGAACTCCAGAATGAAGGAGAATTGCCTCATATTCTGACAGGAGTCTCTAGATCGTTGATTGCGGGTAAGAGACTGAAACTACCTGTCAAGCTAACGAGGAGTGATGAACAACAAAGCAATAGTAAATCAGGCCTCGATCAATCTTTGGATGGCGAACAGGTCTCTACCTACGATTCAGACCTAAGTGACGGCGACTTAAGTAATTTAGACATAGAAGGACTGGGGAAGCAGATGAGGAAGAAGAAATCGAAAAGAGTGGCCAAAAGAAAAACACCGCCCTCGATAGTAGATGATAAATTCTTCAAACTCCAAGAATTGGATGAGTACCTCACGAAAGAAGATAAAAGAGAAATGCAAAAAGGGAAGTCGAATGAAGAGGACAGTGATGATGCCGATGAGGAGTCTATCGACTTATTTGAATATGTTTCTGATAATGGAAGCGAAGATGACGAAACTGACCCAAGACTTGTAAAGTTTAAAGATTTCTTTGATCAACCACAGAGCAACGATGAATCAAACTCTGAGACTGAGAGCAATCATTTTAATGAAGAATCTGAGAACGATACCAACCTATCTGTAGATGAAGAAGAAACAACAGAACCTCATAAGAAACGCGTTAAATTCAGTGTCAATGATCAATCGGCTTCAAGTAGTTCAGAGGAAGATGAATCTAAAAAGGAAGGGACTACAGAGATAAAATCCAGCCTAGAAACACGTCAAGAAAGACTGCGAAGAAAAATAGAGGAATTGGAAGAAGCAGCAATTTCAGAAAAACCTTGGCAATTAAAGGGTGAAGTTGATGCTGCATCTAGGCCACAGGATTCACTGCTGCAGGAGCACGTTGAGTTTGACATAACTTCCAGACCAGCTCCTGTGATCACTGAAGAGACAACATTGAAGTTAGAGGATATAATAAAGCAGAGAATAAAAGACAAAGCTTGGGACGATGTTGAGAAGAAATTTAAACCTGTTGAAACCCCAATAGAATATAAAAAAAAGCTGGTGTTAGACCAGGAGAAGAGCAAACTTAGTCTGGCACAGATTTATGAAAATGAATACTTGAAACAAAAGGAAGCGTTGAACCCTGACAACGAGGAACGAGAAACTGAGGAACCTAAAGAACACATTGAAATTCGTAATATGATGCATTCTTTGTTCAGCAAACTTGACGCTCTTTCCAATTTTCATTACACTCCAAAATTGGTAAGCCATCAGTTTTTCTTGATGCAGCATCTGTTAATTCTAGTTAGATCCGAAATGAGACAGAGATTAGAATTCACAAATTCATAATGTATCGATAATGGTTTTCGCATTTTATTTTAGGCCAGGCCTGACGTCAAAATCGTTAGCAACCTTCCTGCTGTAACGATGGAGGAAGTAGCTCCGATAGCCACAAGTGATGCAACTTTATTGGCACCAGAAGAAATAAAAGGTAAACCATATAATACAGCAATCAGTATCTATCTGAATACAGAAAAAGTTCGCTATTACAAATTATTCAATTCCGTTTCATTACAGCAAAATCGCGTGGCGACCTGATCGGCAGAGCCGAGAGAACTGAGACGGACATGAAACGTGAAAGGCGTCAAAAGAAGTTGAATCAACGAGACAGAGAGAAGGCTAAAGAAAAGCGGGAAAAGATTGTTGGGAAATTGAAACCTGGTCTTGGAAATAAGTACAGTAAGGAAAAAGCAGCAAAGATGATTGACAGTTTGAGTAAGGAGCGTAATATTTCAAAGATAGATGAAACGAGTGGAAAGACGGCAAAGTCTTCCACAGCATTCTTTGATCAGCTTCAGGATCAAGTCAACTTTCATATAAAATCGAAAGACGGCAATGTGCGGAAGAAGAAAGACAAGAAGGCATTATCCGCGGTGAAATTAAAACTCTGAACTTGTATAGTCGATAATTAAAACAATTTCCTCTTCTACTATTTTTTTAAAGTACGTTAGTTACAATTAGAGGTATTCATCATTATTATTATTAATAAATGAAATTTAAAACACGAGTTTTCTCCGTATAGTATTCCCCATATATTAGTGAAAAAGTGTTTCCGTTTTCTCACGATTATGATATGCTATGGCTTTTTTTTGTTTTTTAAAACTTTTTTTTGTTATTTCTCAATCTCTCTCTTGCTCTCAATCTAAAATATTGCTAAACATATACAAATGCAACAATTCACAAGTGATAGTCTTATTATAATTACAATTATTTAATTATGTGCTATGTTATTACTAATATCTAAGAAAAAATATTACTTAGAAAATTGATATCCATTAATGACATCATTTTGTAAATAACAAGCAGCTTCGAGTGAGTCATATAATTTTGTACATTGTCACGGTCGTGTCTTTGTCTAATATCTGTCATCAAAAACATTATAGTAATTGCACGGTTTACAAATATATGAAAAAACAATTTCATTAAGCTACTCCTTATCATATATATCTACGATGAAAGCTTGCAGTCGAAAAGTTTTAATTTCTTATTCGTAACTATTCTGAAAAGTTTGAAAAATATTTCAATATTTTTTTTGTCAACTCCTTGTAGTTTTCATTTTTTTCCTCTTCATTTTAAATAGTTTTCCACTTTTGCAATGAATTTCTCCAGAACACTGGCAAATAAGTATATGGAACATGGATCGATCAATGATTCAAAGTTGATCATAAAATGTACACAATTAAATATATTTAAAATACCATTCCAAGTAGAAATTGGAAATTCTGCGTATTAACTATCCTTATTTGACTTCGCTTAATTTTGTTAAATTTTATTTACTTTGTTTCTTTTCTAAATTGAAAGTATTAAGATCAGGAAGGATGGTAAGGGCTGAGTAAAAATATCAATAAAAGGGAGTAATATCGAAGGTGGAAAAATACAATATCAATAATAGTTATATTCATTAGTTATTTTTCTACCACCAAGATTTCCCCTGCCCCCCTTCCTACTCGAAATTAGTATTGAACATATTGAGCTCCTCAAAACCAGGGGCTCCGCCTTGGTCCTGTAACATCTGTAACATGTCCGATAACTCCTGAGGCTGCGCTCCTGGACCTCCTTGCGAGGGGTGAGGACCCTGGCCTTGATTAGCGACCGGTGCACCCGCCTGTCCACCGTCCTGCTGTGCTTGATGCGGCCCTTGATGCTGCTGGCCTTGCCAGCCCCACATGCCTAAAATGATGATCAAATAAAAAAATCAATTGCTGGGGGGGTATACCTACGTATACGAGTAAACGGCTCAAAAAGCGGGGGAATTTCGAGAATTCAAATTTCTGCTATCGATTTTCAATTTGATCATGGTTTATGTAATTTAAAAGTATGTAGATCGAGATTCATTGAGGTCTTTTTTTTAATTATGATCTATTAACAGAAAGCATTGTTATTGATACTAAATTCAAACATTTCGCTCAGTGGTAGTTTTGGTACCTCAAATTTGGAGAGAGTTTTCGCGGCGAGTTTACCTTCTCTTCCGGAATCCAAAATTTTTTGTTCTCAACGGAACAAGAAACCTTTAAAGTT
This sequence comes from Neodiprion pinetum, assembly GCF_021155775.2. NCBI lineage: Eukaryota > Metazoa > Arthropoda > Insecta > Hymenoptera > Diprionidae > Neodiprion > Neodiprion pinetum. The sequence continues at coordinate 23,068,159 of NC_060234.1, forward strand.
GGAATATAATTTTTCACAAAAAAAAATTTACCACTCTTTTTAAGTTTAGTTAACATAATAATATGATGATAGGAAGAAATAGGATTGTGGCGAAAAGAATAAACTGTCCAAGAATGTCAGCTCCAAGTTGAAGTAAATTGGTTGAGCCATTTTTGAGCTATCGTGAGGACCACAAAAGGTGTCAATGAGCGAAAGAGTTGACGTTATTGTCAATAACAATAGTTCCTAATAATTGATTCTAATAAAAATTGTATTTAAATGAAGCTCAACCTGCATACTCTTGAATAAAACGATCCCCAATCGAATTGAATGATTGATTGTCAAGATATAAATTCTTAGAATTCACTCACTTTTTCAGGCACCTACTGGTATAAGCCCTGTTAATCGAATAAATTTAATCATTAACCCTACCACACGTTGACTTACCCGGATTGTTCGGAACTGTTGTAACCGCGTGGTAAGACGCCGCAGGTGTTCGAGCTCCACTACTAAGCTGAGTATAAGTTGGACCACTTGGAGATCTCGACGGACTTAACTGGTGGTTATACTGGTAGCCTTCGGTGACAGGTTGTTGCTATAAAAGAAGAGGGTGGCATTGAATGAGACAATTCCTGACAGGACCTGATGCGGAACAATAATTGCACCGTTGACACTTACCTGTCTGAGTGTCCAGGCTTGCTGAACGGGAGTCGGCGATGTGTTTGCCGGTTTTGGTATACGATTTAGAACTGAGGAGGAGGTGCTCTGCTGACCGGGGGATCCATAGGCTATTGGTGACTGGGTCGTTTCATATCCCTGGTAAACGTTTTGAGCACTGGATGGTCTTGCTTGTTGGGGTCCTGTAAGTAGGTGACCGAGATGAAGTGATAACTTGGTCAAAATTCGTTTGGCGACATTCAGGTTTTGCGGCACTTGACAAAGAATTTCATGACAGGTGGAAAATCAAGTTATAAGATACCATACCTGCAGTAGCAACTGTCGCAGGATGCTGCATCATTTGATGGGCTGGGTAAATAGCCTCTCTGGCAGGATGTCTGTGGACGCTGTAGTCAAGACTAGGTTGTCCATAACCAGAGACATTCTCTCCTTCGGTTTGTCCCTCACCACCAGGATGCAAGGATTTGGCCGTTGTGTTCGTGCAGACTATGTACTCGACTTCATCCGTGTAAGGGTTGAGAAACGCAAAGGCGGACGTTCTGAGCCAAACCCAGTCCCGATTTTTCGCCCGAAATCGATACATCACCGACATAACTTGGCCCTTTAGTTTCAGTACTGTGATATAAGAAAAAACGCGGTCAACAAAAAGTTTCGACCATTTTTTTCCTACGTTTTATTTACCTTGCTCAAAGCTTTCCCTCATGTGCGTCAGGTCTTCAGGGTGAAAAAAATCGTAGCAGGGATGTCCGAGGAGCTCAGATGGCGTGTATCCCAGGATTCCACCGACCCTCTGATCGACAAAAGTGAATTTTCCTTCAGCTGAATGACGGGAGATGAATTCTGTAGTACAGAGAAATTCACCATTGGATGACAGTCAGTTTTAGCGATTGAAGTTTCCAACGATATCGAAGGTATTAATGTTGACACAATGAAATATTGAAAAAACAAATCTCTATTTCGCAACTCCAAAATGACTTTAAAGCAGTTTAGTTTGCAAAGCATGAAGATATCTGGCATTATTATGGCTTACTGCATATCTAACTGTACTAAAGTTGGGAGATAACGATTTCTTCTAAAAATGCATCGTCATTTCGAAATGCATTGATAGTTTTGACCAGAAATGCCATCAGTATAAAACGGCTAAGAAATCGTTTAGATGGCCTGTAAGAATGTTGTATGGTATGCTGGATCAAGCTAGTGTAAATAGTTTCATTTCATGTAATTTGAATGAAAAAAACAGCCATACAAAGAAACAAATTTATCAAAGAACTATCATTAAAACTTGTAAAACCTTAGTTAGGAGACTGGTTATACCCACTCGACATCTCAAATTGCGAAATTCAATTGAGGATGTTTTAAAGCCTAGTGATATGCCAGAGGAATAGGATATCCAGCATGAATTGGCCGATAATAAGATAGCGAAAACCAAATGATGCAACTTGTGCCCTTCTTCTCCCGACCATAAAACGCGTTATAAATGCTTACAATACGATAAGCCTGTGTGGAAAGAGCACTTCGAAAAGATATGTTGTGAGAAAAAAAAGAGAACAGTTTCAACTGACCAATTCAAGCCAAACGATCTAAATGACTGAAGTTTTACCGAGTATTCCTCACCCAGTCCGTACTGATTGAGACTTTTTTATAGTCTATATGATGGGGATTAATACCTTAAATAGATTTTTTCTACTTCTGTGATTTTAAAGAAACAGATAAGCATTCCTTCAGTGTGTTAATGTTATTTAAACAAGATAAAGTAGCATCTCACCATTGTTACTGTTTGAACCAGTTAAATCACTGGTATTTGGTGTGCTTGTGACCTGAAGACGTCCGATGGCTACTAAGCAGCAGTGTGACGAGCCGCTGTCGTCACCAACGACTCCATCAGGTGCCCCTGGAACTCCCCCACCCTGACCCCTGTCACCTATACCCACACCTGGTACACACGGGGAAACAAAATCACCTACGATTTAAAAGAGCCTGTTAGGTACCCAGGTCCACCATCGAAAACTTAACAAACTTAATTATATGTACATGTAGAGAGTGGTCACAGATATAAGTGAAAAAAAAAAAAAATAACTGTCCTTTCATTCAGATGTAAATGCAGTATTTTCGTGAATAAAAATAAACCAGTGATTATTAGGTATTGAAAGAAACATGTTTCGATTAAGCGTAATTATTGACAATGAAAGCAAGTATCAAAAAGTTCGACATCCTAAGATATGATTTTCTACCAAATATTCATTGCCGGAAGAAAACAACACATTGACTAATTTTTTTCTTTATTGTTTCTCTTTGTGAAAACCGAAAATCGAGAAACTGAATTGCCTTGCTGTGACCACCCTGCAGACATAATTAAGAAACGTAGGTTCAGATAAATGGGCCAACTTCACTTTCCACTGCCCATCATACTCACCGGTTGGGGGCCAGTTTTTAATGTAACCAGTGCAGTGTACTACTGCATAACTTTGACCGTCTCTTGCGGGTGGTCCCAAAGAGTTTCTCTGCTTAAGACGGTGCAAACCATGTGCCGCGGCCATGTCACCGCTTGTCTGAAGGCTTCCAACTTTCATACGACAAATGAAGCCCCTCCTAGAGCCCATGCAAAGTCTCATGGATGCTGAAATTCAAGTAAGAGTTGAAATGATAAAACGGTTGAATTTTTGCCTAGATTATGTACGAACGTTGTAAAAAATAGTACTCAGAAGACTATTGTGTTGCAATCGAATATTTGATCAACTAAGTCTTTTTACAGCAGATTACTAGTATTTTACAAACAAATCCGTTGAAGTAACATTTATGTCGATGGTCTCTAATAAAATTCACTCAACTTTAGAGAGGTTGATTATTAAAGACCTAACTTTGGCGTGACGATTATAATCCATGTAACTCTACCGACCCCGATAATAAAGCAATTGTCTTCTATTCATATACACATGAGTTAACTGTTTTATCATTGGGGCCCATAGAGTTATTTGGATTATAGAAATAAAGGATGAGCATTCTACATCATGTGATTTCGGCGAAAACTAATAATATGTAGAAGCACTTGTGTGATCTGGGTTCTATACTTAAGAGTAAAAAAACACCATGTTTGCTCAAAAAAAAATTTACCAGTACTGCCAAGAAAAATAAAAGTCAGCTGTTTAAAAATTGAAGTGTTCAAATAGTCAGAGCCCTAAATGAACTTTCGGTTCGGATGTATTTGGAGCTCAAAAAACATAACTGAATATAATGTTTTCTTTTAAATTTTGATATTTAAATAACTTGGAATCTAGGGATCAATCGAATTCAAAATTCTCGATCCCTTTTCGAGATGTCATACGGATTAAAAAAAAAAAAATTGTATTCAAACAAACCGAAGATTACCGAATCAACCATTTCTAAAATCTAATCAATTCTAAGTTCAAATGAACCGCATAGGTTGAAACAAAAATCATCAATATCCGTAAGTCCGTTCTTGAGATATCAATTGATTATTTTTCTCATCATATATTTGAATAACTCAAAACTACTGAACCGAAAAAATTCAAAACCTAATCGACTTCGATTTAAAAAGAGTCTCGGCCGATTAGGACCAAAACCATAAAAATCCGTTCAATCATTCTCGAGATGTGGTTGAACAAAAAATTGATAACACACATGAAAAAGGTCGGAGATTTTTTAGATCCCAAAATGTGGATGAATTCAATGAAAACTCGAGTAACTTTTCTTGTTCCATTTTTTCTCTGAAAAGCAGAGAAATCAGAATATGAAAAATGTTTTCTCATTCTTCTTAGAATTCAACACATCCAAACACGGAAAACGCGCCACTGATCAAAAATGAAACTCACATTGGTGTCCCTCCTTCTTGACGGTCCCGGTCTTGAGGTCGAGGACCCTGCCGGCGTGCTGCGGTTCCGCAGCGCTCAGCTGCTCCCGTACTTTCTCAGCATCGTCGGGGTGTACTTGGCTGTAAAAGCTCGTACCATACCATTCGCTCTGAGAGTAATTCAGTACAGGCGCAACTGAATCGGACACGTATATTATCCGTCCCGTTTCACAGCTCACGACAAAGAGGAAACCGTCCGCTGCCTCAAGGATCAGGTGTTTTAGTTCCTGATCCGTTAGGAAGGACGGCTTGTAAGTACCGTCGGTGCTGGTGTTACCGGTCCCTGAAAAAAGAAAAAAGTTAGGGAAGAGTTCAGTTAGGTTTCTATTTTTCTCGACGGGACGGGTGGGTGGTGGGTGGGAGGGTTTAAATTATTGTTGGAATATGGTGTACATATCTGCTGTAATCGCTATAATTCTTTGTAATCTTTTGTAACAATTTTGTATTCTTCATGACTTTTAATCCCTCTGCATTCTTCACGCGATCTTTGTAATTGTTTTGTAATCATTTGTATTCTGTGTTACTTCATAATCCTCGAAATCCTGGTAACATTTGCAATCACTTGCAATCTTTGTTATCCCAAATAATTCGTTATACTATTTACAATCTTTGTGTAATCTTTGTAATCTTTTTAATCGTCATCAGTGTACATCATTTTGACATACTTAATTGACAGCTTGGGGGAATGTTGTAGATTTTCCAAATAAACAAGTGGATGAAATTTTTTCAATTCAATTTTACAAATGTTCATGCTCTACATTGTCGTAAAAAAATGATACGTTTTTTCCCCCTCAAATGGATGAATAAACCAATTTGGCCTCTACGCGCTTTGAATTTTATGATCCGTTTTTTTTTTCCCCCTCTGCGAAGAAAAGATTTTCGGTTCAGATGTGAATCTCTACGCGTGCACGACACGTGGATGCTTCATAGAAAAAAAGGTCGAATAATTAGTATTCGACGGTAGAAAATACGGCGCGTAGACTGTCGCGACTTTCGCCCCCTATCAAGAGGAAGATCTCGTTCGAGTTGAGGGGAATATCTGTGCAGGCTGCCGTTGTTGCGGTCACGAGATCTGATCTTATGCGGTGTGTATGCCGATGGAACATCGTAGAAGGATACCGGGAATAAGAGTCAGCGTCCCTAACGATATTATACATACCGGGAGAATTCCGTGAACCTGACTGTCTCACCGCCGGTAGATAGGCAACCAAACCTACGTTGTGAATATGTAGAAGCGCAAATTGTAGCTTCAGTTGCCTATCCGCCGGCGTTGGGTGTTTCGTTTCACGAAAAACTCCCAGTGTGGATACGTTTGAACAAAGATTCAAGCTCTTCGAAACAAGGAGGAATGAAAAAAGCCGAAAATAAGGAAATAAATGGCGTACGAAAGGAAAATTTTCTTCTCTCCTCTCCCTAGCATGATCATATCGAATGCAGAAAGCACGATACACGCTTCCGGTGCCTCGGCAGCGGTTCGAGGAGGAGGAGACGGGGGAGATGGACATATCGCCGTCGTCCTCTTCGGCGTCATCGCGTCGGTGGTGGTGGAAGTGTCGTATTGTTTATAGCCAGAGCTCTTTCTCTTATAATACCAACGAGTTAACATCGGCGGTTGAATACAAATTTCTCCAAGTAAATACGAACGAACGTTACGCGTCGATGTGTGCGTAGACACGCGTTCTTCCCTGCTGAGATTATATGACGTGCAGGCTATGAACAAGCGAAGGAGGACGTGGAGATGGAGAAGAATACGATATGCCGGACGACGTAAGAAACTGCAAAGAATAACGAATGTTTTCTCGTTATGCGTATAGAGTCTTCTACTTCATTGAGATGGTACTATAAGACAGTCTTTACCGACCGAGTAAAGCGTCCCTTATTTTTACCATTGTTAAAAACAATGCGAATTGTTGAAGCGAAAAAGTTACACCCATCGCAATATTCTATCGATAGCCAAACACAGGTATAAATAAAAAAAAATGTTCGTTTCTCCGAACAATAACACGAGAAAATGTTGTCCCGTAATTGAAGAACTACAATTAATTTCAGGAATAAATTTTCTGGTGCTATTCTCGGCATGAAACGAAAAGGTTTCTCGATACTGCAACTATAAGAATTGCGCTATCTGACGGCTTCTTGACGTCAATTCACGGGATTCTCAAATATTTAGCTATATTTCAACAATTTAAACATCGTGTATATTGAAATATTTGACACGATTACAAAAGATTTCACTCAACGTTGCAGTTTGCCATCTCTGTTACTTTTGTATTCAAAACATGAGTTTTTTCTTACTCGTTGTAGAAAAAATTAGTGAATCACTCTCTTTCAAAGTTGAAGAAGAACCGAAGAAACGAACTATAACAGAGAGAAAGTGGTTGAAAAAAAACAAGTAAGGTAATGTTTGGTATTTTTTGTTCTACACTCTGCTTTTGCAGCGTAAAACATTTTTCCACTCCATTTTTCTTTCTTTCTTTCTTTCAGGTAAGATTTTTATAAATTCCTCCGGCAAACTTACACGTATGTACATGTCAGTGAATGTAACGTAAATAGGTAGTCAGCGAGAAATAACGAGTGACTGAGTCAAGAGACGGAACGGCGATCCTGGAGGAATTCGTTGTTGGCATACGAATGCCCTGACGAACGGCTGTATTATGGGTACGGAAACGACGACGACGTCGAAGAGAAGGATGAAAAGTAAGAGGCAGGACATACGAAGTGCTTCGAGCTAATCCGCTGCACATCACCACATTGCGAGCCGACGAATAGAGATTTTTCGATTGCCAGAGAGTTTCGCCTCGGATGTAAATCCTTTATTTTTTGATCAGGTGTTATTATAAATTATATAACTGAAGACTATTTATTAATTTTCTTTCCTCTTTGCTTAGGCACTGAAATTTTTAGCTTTGCAAGTGTTCTATCCGTATAAAAGAATGGTTGAACGGAAGAAACACTTCGATATACAGTTTGAATATAAAGTTTGAAGAAATTTTTTTATACGCATATTTATGACGATCTGAAGCTCACGGGGCTCGTAAAAATGCGCAAATACGATCGTCACTAGATTATTGAAAGGAGAAAAAAAGAAACCAAAACATAAAGGTGGTCGGAAAAAAATGTTAAAATAAGAAACATGATAAAAGTTGTCATATTTCGCGGGAATGACGTGACGTATCGCTGATTTTCTTATCTCTCAGATATATTTACACATACAATATTGTATACATATGTATAATTAGGTCTCCGTTTTTTTTTTTTTTCAAGGCCGATACGATAACTTACCAGCGACTACATACGTTGCATCGTTCGACTGACTGCGAGTCGATGCAGTGTTGTTACCTCAGAAGTAACGTAAAGAAAAGCTAAAATATCAATATCGGATGAAGCAATGAGTCTACTAAGCATATTAAGAGCATGCTATAGTCAGTCTTTACCGACGGCGATAAATGTCACTTATACATATTTACTATTGTCAAAGTGTACGTATCACTGATGTGAAAAATCCGCAGCAGCGCAGTACTATACATACAATGCCGAATACGAATGCCAAAAAAACAGTTTTGTTTCACACAAGAATGATGCTGAGAAACGTATTCCTTCAATTAAATTACCATTGAGTATAGGAATATATTTGGTCTAGCTTCCTACGTGAAACAAAATACTTTCTTAATATTTCTTGTTCAGCATTGCATGTAGAATCGCGCTGACTTCAGCATTTTTACTTCGGTGCTGCGTAGATTTGGCAATAATAAAAAAAAATTGGTATTTTACTCGGTCGGTAAAGACTGACTACAGTATCGTATTAGGATACATTTTTACATTTCTTCAAAGCAAATTGATAGCCAATTCTTTCATGTGTACAAACTTCTTATATTATGCTTTTTCAACCTTTCTTTCAATTTCACCCACTTATAATGGTATATGATATGATAGTTATTTATTACCCTCGATTAAAACTCACCCCTTAACGCCTTCATGTGGGCAACGGCCATCCTAAGGATCGTTAGCTTGTCCGGTTTACGAGCAAGAGCCGAACACGTTGGCACCATGTCCGAAAGCTCGGTGATGTACGCGGTCATCTTGTTTCTCCTACGACGTTCAATCTCACAATGATTTTCCCGGCTGAAAGAACACGAAATAAAGCTCAATTATACACCACTTTATCAAGTCAATTTTAGCGGCATTTTTTTTTTCCACACCTAAGAAACATTTTTCTCGCCCGAGTAACGAATAGAATCAATAATCAAGGAACGATTTGTCTAATTTAAAGATTTCTGCAATACGAAAATTATCATTCCATCAGTTTCGCAAGATTCTTTCGATCCAGCTTGATCACTTATTTGTTCAATTTTTAGCCATCTGAAGTTTTCTCATCATATGGTTTTTTAATCTGTTGTTCACCGATTTTTTTTTCTATTTCTATAACAGTTCATTGTAATCGGATCGATTAATTTTCAACCTGAAAAAATCTTATACACATAATATTGGTACTAAAAAGTAAAAGAACACTTTTTCGTCGGTGCAAAAAGTGAATCATTTCAATGGAATTACTTTCGATTTTGCTTTCAAGCTGTAACTTTTAAGCATACATTTTTTTCAAGAAACCATCGCTATGTAACCGTGGTACGTGAATTTCTTTGTTCGTTACTGGTTCGCCGAATTACGTTAATGTAATATACGGGGTGAATTTTCCTCCCCGTTTTATTCATACTCGTTCGCGAAAAAATAGCAATGTATGATTATTAACCGAATTTCGTATATGTGCTACACGTGTAGACGTAAACAGATTTGGGAATTAGGTAAAACCCAGCCGATAACCACACACTATTACTGTGACGGGAACGAGTATGAATTAAAGGAGGCGGTGCCTCAGCTGGTTGGAGGTCCTCCCTCATCAGATCCCGAAAAAAACTAAACCTATAAAGCCTGAAAAAGTCGGACCAATGATTGATTCGGGTGTTCGATGAAAAATTTCATCAGTTGCATGAGGGTTTTCTCATTATAGCTCGGAAACAAGACGACGATGAAGGTTCATTTTCAACTGTCGATCACCGCCATGCCATATTGCATATTATTAGGCATACTGCGTACTGTAACTGAATACAAAGGTAGGATAGGTAAATATCTGCAGTGATAAAGCTTTGAAGTATCTCGTCGAATACTAAAAAAAAAAAAAATTACTAAAAAAAGAAAGAAACCGTAGTGATCGCGTTTCCCGCGCAGAGTCTGCCCGCCCTTTGACCCGATCCTCTGTTTCGACGCAGGGCGAAGAGTGTACCTCGGCATACGTGTGTGTGTGTGGTTGCACACGTATGACGCACGTACGTAAAGAGTCAGTGCATGTGTGTACCTCCGAAGCGCATCTGATTTGCGTAATGCCCGGCTATCTTTGCAATTTAAAGAGGCAGAGAGAGAGAAGCAGCAGCAGCAGCTCTCGCGAGCCTTGAAGAAGAAGAAGAAGAAGAAGCAGAAAAAGAGGAAGAAGCCACGTTGCAGGTACATTAGGTGTTCGATGGGATATACTTATACGGTACATTCCACACCGAATCGACAACACGTTTGCGTCCCATAACTGAAAACTGAAGTCAAATTTTTCTTAGTTATACGGTACAGATTTTACAGTATTTCTTTCCCTCTTTTGACGGTGGTTATTTTGAACCATCGATTTCTGGGCTGGGAAAACGAAGTTGTGTTGCTTCATTTGCTTTTACACATCAGAGTATCAAGCGTGACTAATGTCGTTATACAAATTCCTGTAAATTTGACTCATTGTTAGCATAGTAGGGAGAAAAAATACTTGCACGAGTGACAACGAAATTAAACCAGCAGAGTAATTTACATAAATTGTTTTACACAAATCCGTACGGTTAATTAGCAATTGATACAAACATAAAAATAAAGTTTTTATTAATTAATTTCATGACCATAAAGTGGTACATTAAGTATTTATAAAATTATTATATTCATAAGCTACGAAGATCTTCTTACAAATAAAGAAATAGAAAACAAGGCAATTATAAATTAAAAGCGTAGATGTCGATGCTTCATTTTGAATCGTTTCAAAATTGTTGAAAATTCATTATATTTGTTCCATTCCACTCTACAATGTTTCCTTTTGTTCGTTTATTTTTTTTATTTCAGTTGGTATTAATAACTATTTGATATTAGAAAATTGCACGGATATTGGTTATGATCAACTAATCGTAAGGAATGGCCATAACTATGTATTAACCTGACTACCGAGTAAAAAGAAAATCCGTTTCAGTGACTCAGTAGAAAATGTTGTGTAAAATAAAATTGACATACCGTAGAGTGAAATCGAATAAATCTTACTACTATAGATGTTTAAAATTACAAGCAATTTGAAATAAAGTATCGATACCAAGCTTTTGTTTATAATCCCGGTATTTTTCATTTCAAATAGATCTTCGCATTCACGAATCTAATAATTTGATAAACGTGCTCAACCTATAACCATCACGTAGTAAAATTATTAAAAAGCATCCATTTTTTTGTCAACCAATCTCTTCAATGGGTCGCTAAAATTCAATTGGCACGGAATGCCCCGTACGTTAACAGGCGATATAGATACATGTGTGTATGTGCATAAGTATGTGCTGAACTACACTAATAGACAAGAAGAAGAACGTCTGTGGGTAAGTTTAAAACGTGTATACGAAGAGGGTACTGCAGGTCTTTTGCGTTAGGGTTTATCCTTCTTCGGTCGAAGCAAAATCAGCAAGGATGAAGCGAGCCCGGGAGGATCGGGCTGCATGGGTCAGAGGTCACGCATACTAGCGTCTGCATGCAGCCTCTCCAGCAGCCTGTGCTTCCACCGAGACGAGCATCTTCTCGGTCCCGAGAAGAGAAGAATAGAACAAGCATTGTATGCCGAAGTATTTATCTGCTTCTTCGCGCGATCCTCACATAGTCACTTCAGGCTTCGAAGTGCTAAAGCCAGGTAATTTTAGGAGAAATAAGGGGGGGGTTAGGGTTCCAATATTTTTTCACATTACTGAGCAAATAGAGCAAAATTAGGTACACACTAGGGTGTCAGTTATCTTGGATTTGCTTCGATTGCATGACAAAAATATGTTCGTAATATAGAAGAAGAAAAATCACCTGTGACTATAAAAATTTTCGGATAATATTAACGCGTGCCGCAGGGGCATTAGAATTTTGAATATAAGATACCTTGAAATTTTCGATGTTTCGTAATTATTATTATTTTTTTTTTTTCATAAACTAAAATGGATGAAACAACTCAATTTCATGCTTAATTTAGTGCTAAGCGGATATAGCAAAGCTCTCACTGTAGCTAAGTTTAAGAATTGTTTTTTGAAAGAATTAGCAAAAGATTTGGATCCAAAACCTATTGGAGTACAAAATACGTATACGTATACGTCTGTATACGAGTTTTTTTTTTTTTTTAAATTCTTTGACGGAGAATCCTCTGCGAAATAACATCCGAGCACTACAGTGTCCACAGTGGGAACCGCGTATTAAAAAGTAACAGTGGGAACGGATGGTTAAGAACAATGTTTATAATTCCATTTAGATGTAGCAATAAAATAATTTAGGGTGAGCACACGTCACCCGTAGATAATAACACTCAAATTAAGCTATAAAAATGATGGTTTTGTGAAATGTAAGAAAGTTTTGAGATTCGGTGTATATTTATTTGTTCCTATATTAAGTTGAAAGTGTAAACATTGTTTTCACGCATCGATTGACTTTTCCATCCCAGTTTAGCTTATGCAAAAATGCAACTGTCTGGCACAAATACGGGGGTTTTAGGTGGAAATTGATGTTTCGGAGTGCTCGTAGGGGAAGAAAAAAAAAAAATAGGATACTTTCAGAGAAATAGAGGACCCACTGTTTAGCCTGCTATTTGCTGAGCTGCGAATCTTCTTCCACCCACTTCCTCAATAATCGCCTACGTTTCCATTATTATTTCTAACGGTATTCATTGTTGTAAAAAATTAATGTATAATAATGTATAATAGATTTATGTGTTTTCCATGTGGCAGTACATTTTTTTTCTGTTTTCTGTTTTCCATGTGACAGTACATTTTTTTTCTTTCATTCTCTTGTATACGTATATATATATATATATATATACGTATACAAGAGAATGAAAGAAAAAAAATGTACTGCCACATGGAAAACACATAAATCTATTATACATTATTATACATTAATTTTTTACATATATATATATATATATATATATATGTATGTATACAGATTTCAAAGCAATAAAGTAACAAGGAACGAAGAGAATGATAGTCATGAAACGAAGCCTTACTTTTAGGTCTGAAAATGATGACTGGCAAACAACGATGCATATCCGGCATCATATGTAGAATTTATAATCAACGCAGTTTCTTCTCTTGTCCCCATTTCGATAAAACAGGTATTTAAGTGTATTCGCTTCGGTGGCATCGTTAATGCTGATTGCTGATATACAGGTACGCGATATGTAATTGTTAATTAACGTGCATCGGCTTATCTCACGCAATTTTAGTAACCCGCGTAGTCAAAAAATCTCCAGAAACTAAATTTCTTTATCCATTTGTAAGGCAAGTTGTCCAAACACCTGCATGTTTGACGCTTATTTCACGTCCCGTCATTCTGAATTTATACCCGCAGTAATTTTCGGTCTCACGATTACATTATACATCGACACGGTAGCCAGATTTTACTTTTTAAACATCTGCAATCAAGCAATTGAATTCGATTTTCGGTTTCTCCGTGATCATCATCTATTCTGTTCATGTTTCCCTATTTGTCAACACGCGTAATTCTAACCTGAAGTTTTCACCATCGTCGTTGTTACAGCGCCGCGTTGGGTCTTGTTGTGTTTAGTATCTGACACGTCATACGTGCAGTTTTCCGTGAGTGAAATTAACCCGCATTCCACATTTTGCAGTCACCAATGTCACGGGAGTAATATAACTTGGGTATAAATTATCTCATCACTGCATGGACGTTGACGTCGTTACAGTGTACCTGTAATTAAATTACGCAACTCTCACAAGTTTCAAATTAACCGATCGACGTCATTCGAACCGACACGTAGATAACATAACAGAGTAAGGCGTTCGGTGGAGAAAAATTTGGCATAAGTATCACCTGGATAAGAATTAAAATCAAGTGAATTTGATAACGAATAAAAACGATGAGACTATAAATACGAGTAAATTTCCCTCCAAATTCAATGTGCCAAGCAAAATCAATGTTGCATTTTTATTTTCATTTTCGTATTAACGACGAATATCCATTTGTCTGCAACATCTTCGAATTTCCTCTCTTTCTCTCTTAGACACACACACACACTCTCTCTCTCTCTCTATCTCTCTCTCCTCTCAAATATTTGAGTTTGGCTTTATTTTCGTCGTATAATTTTACCTCGATTCCAACGAGGGCACGTGCAGTGTCTCGCTGCAGGGTTATACGATAAGAGGGGGTGGCACGAAGGTCGGTATACCGGAACCCGTGTCGCGGTTAAATAAATAAGATGGCCGCGGTTTGTACGTATAAACTCTCGACGCCGACGGCGACGTCGTCTCGACGCTGACCGTTCGATCGTACTGATACCGCGGGGATCAACGAGCGTCGGGTTCGGACGTCTCCGCGCTTCCCACGCGGAGTCCCCGAGATGCGCGCAAATCCCACCACGAACGGGATGCGGAAGGATTTAGTTTTTGCCGACAATTTCCTCTCCTCGTATTCCGTCTACAAAACATCCGGATGTGTTATTTGCGCCGATATATTACGGCGGAAACAAGTGAAGAGTCCTGGGGAAGAAACGCTTTAGGCCACTCGGGCTGATTTCAAGAGAAATATAATTCGCTGTTATCACATTCGAAAGCAATTTTTCTGGAAGGTTCAACGAGTATAAAAGATGTACTTTCGAAAAGTACTCTCCAATGCCACAATAATGCTATCGCTGATTCGTTTTCAGTGAAAAATGGACTAGAGAGGTTCTTCCTCTCGACGCGACCCTTCAAATCAACCAACATCACTTGTAATTACTACGTAGAATTAGGAATGAGTCTGGATTATCGCGAATAATACAAGCTAATTCGATGTCAACGATTTGAGAAAAGGTTTTATAACTAAAGCGTATAAAGCTATTGTTTTTCATTTTTAGAATAACTTTGAAGAAGTTGAGTTTCTAAAATATGAACGTATTTTGATTGGTATACATTTTTCCTTGCAGTAAATTTCCTTTAAACTGGGTATATAAGGGTTCCCGAAGTCACTGGTTTCAAAAATACGATCAGATCCGAGATATTTTCAAAACTAAAAATGGCGGATCTAATGTAACCGAATAGCATTAATTTTTATATTTTCAGTCCACTTTCAGTCCATTTTCAGTAAAAAATTGCGTATTATGATAATTTTACGCACCGATATATATGTGCAATCATAAACGTATAGGCGTATAATAGTGGAGTAAAAAAACGGGACTTCTCGGTTTACGGTGGAATTGAGAAATATCACCGTGAAAACACGATAAGAACAGTGCGACTGCCAGGTAAGCAGCAGGTTCATGTCTGAGGTTTGATCCCCACCTGCAGCAGTTCGCTATCACGGAGGGCACAGATTTGCGGCGAGGATAATTGCATTATTATAACTGAAAAGTATAATGCAATGGTCCGCTTTACAGCGTCGCGTCGTCGCTAAAGCAACGATTCCGTCTGCTGAGGACACGGCGGCGGTTTTGCTTTATTCACATTTTTTCTCTTCTTTCTCTCATTGTTCTTTGCTTTTCTTTCTTTCTCTTATATCACAGGCATGGCTTTAAGGATAAATTGGTGGCATACTCGAAGATGTACAGATCATTTCAGGTATATTATAATACAAATTTAAACGCACGGTTAACTTTGTGCAGGCTGTTATTACACTCGGAAGAAATTGTGAAGCTTAGCAGATTCAGTGTCCGACTGCGCATGCGCGAGGTTCGTCGTGTTTTCATGCAGGCTGGCCACCTCAAGCTTTGGCTGGACAAACTCGGCTTATAGAGGTTATGTAGCAGCTTGGCGATGGGAATTTGTTTAGCTTAAGAAGAATTCAAATAGTTGATATAGTGATTCGGGAATGTATGGAATTTTTATTGTTAACTGACTGATGCGACCGATGACTGCTAAGAATCATCTTAACAATATAATGTCAATTCACCCCTTGACGCGGGAAAATTTGTCATCTCATGCCTCCGTTTCTAGTAATTTGGCTGCCCTGCCTTGCGGACGAAAATATTACCGCGATATACGATTTGACCGACGAATAGGATTCAATTATTTTTCGCAGGCGCAATTGGTTTCAAGTTTGAGTATTTCCTCTCAGTACTAACAACTCGTGTTTTGTTAGTTACATTGAATTAATGAGGCGTAAAATGAACGATGAGAAATAAATTTTGTAGTTGAAGACGACTCGATCCACGCTGCAGTACTTGTTCTGCGTCTTTTGATATTTAGAGTCCCGATACCCCTGTAATTATTATGAATTGGGGCTCTTGACTTTATCCGCAAATACGGAATAATTCTTGCAGACAGATTTCCGATTAAACCTTGACTTCCTTTTGGTTTGCAAGTATGCGTTTACAATTTATTCGTTACTTTCATCCTAGAAACGATTCGTATTCTAATAAATAATTTTTTAAATACATTCGCAAGAGACGTGAAAATTCGGATGATTTACATTGTTTTTCTCTTTTAATTTCTGATACATAATCGTATTTTTAAGTGAAAATCCTTATTACCTGGCGAACCGTTCCTTGTCTTGCATACTGTCGTCCTCCATTCTGCCGTATTTTCCCCCGCTCGGGTCGTCCTCATCGGATCTGAAATAAGAATACAACAATAAATTTAGTAGAAATAAATAGTCACTCGCTTGATTCAGAAGATGAAAAATAAATAAATAAATAAAAAATACATCACCACAACGATTTCAATCGTCGAACACTAGCTATTCAATTTGATTTCGTAATAGTTTCTTTTTAAATTCAATAGCTATGTAATACAGTTGCGACAGGTAACTAGGGAAACGTGAAACGTGGGGCGCGAAGGATCCCCTACCGCTAATTATTTTTTGTGCATACAAAAATCCGTACATAAAATGCTTCTTCAAAACAGCAAAAACTTCAACCTGATGAGTGCGCAGGGACTAAACCCGCGAAGGCTGTAACACATACTTCGCAATACGCATAACCCTATAATTCTTGATGCACATGCAACCGATGCATGATCGCGGCATTGCCGCGTTATAAGAGGACCGAGTATATCACCTTAATGCGGCGGGGAGGTAAGGGAAGAAGAATCGCGGGTTGGCAGGGGCAGAAAACGGGGAGAGACGAGGAGGAGGATCGAGATCAGCGCATCCGGGTACCACGCGGATTGAACCTCTTGGGCCCCCCTAGGTATAAGTAGATACATACACGCGCACACCCTGCACTTTTACACAGGTATGTATACAGGATCATCCTCGATTCTAACCATCAACAACAAAATGCAGCTTAACGCCGTGCGATGCGGTATGGCGTTACATATATATTATATTTATATATATATATATATATATATATATATATATATATATATATATAAATATATTTAGTGCACTGGTTGGATGTATATGTAATGCCGGCACCGAAGCCACTGTGAGAGAAATATGAGAAGAGGCGAATGGCAATTTATGGAGTACGACGGGCAATGATGCGCCTCGAGCATCCTATGTGAACCCATGTCAGCTGTACTGCCCCAAGTGTATTATAAGACGTTGTTCGCCCGTACGAACTGCAGAAAAAAAATGGATTGATTTAACGAGTTGAGAAAATTAAATTAGGGTTTTTATTTTTTTTAGCATAAAAAATCAATGTACCGAGAGTTCTTCTTGAAAGGACATGCTTGACAATTGCGACTCGTCTAGTTCGTAAGCGTAGCCAGCTTCGTAAAAATGTTACCAGCATGGTGGCTAGAATGATCGTCGATTCTAGGGAATTTGTTCTGGTCAGCGAAGGTTTGCTTCAGGCTGCAAGCTCGGAAGTCAGCCATTCAAAATTAAGTAAGTTGAATCGCGGGTGATACGAGCTGGTCTTTTCGAGAAGAACTCTCGGTATATTCTTATTTTCACGTTAAATATAGAAGCTATTGCAATATGATATGTAGAGTGATGTTCACACGACCGAATGGTCCGTCATTGCTACAATGTAAGGCACATGCGTTAACATTCGAGAGGAATGAATTGTTTGCCAGGGCGACCAACCGTCAAAATTTAAACCACAGATCGCCGCGGTGTATGTAACCTCAAAAATCGGTGTTGAAAACAACTGCCAGGAATAAACGTTAAACTTTTTGAGGTTACGTTCATGTCGGTTGGTTGCCCTGGCAAATATGAAGGGTAGAGGTAAGGAGGACTATCTCCGTGTATAAAAATTCTCTGTAAAGTAGAAGCAAGTTAAGATGGCGTTGCTGCAGCAAAGCTTTACAAAGCGCGAATCAGATTGTGACCCTTATTGCTTATGAGCGCCATTCTGGTGACTCTGTCAACTACTACTTGCTGCTTTTTGGTGGAAGCTTTTTCAGTTAAACACCCATATTAGATACTTCTCCTTACCTCTACCCGCAAAACCAGCAAACGACTTCTGTCGGATTGTAGCGCATACGTAGTAAATTATAACAGACGACGGGCGATTCTGTCGTTAGCAATTCACACTGTAAGTATAATTATACATGCGGCAGACTGTGGCTATTCGTTCCGTTTTTCTCTTTCTTTCTCTTTCTCATCTGTTTTACGATACAAAAATACCGTTATCGGTACTCGATTGCCTCCGATCGTGTACGCGACATGTATATATGTATAAATTATTTGCACGCGTGTGTATATATAGTACATCTAAATACGTCAGTGCAGGTATCTTTATAGTCGCGGATATTATATTTAACGCGTCGGTACAACCCGTATATAAAATATGTATATACGTATTAATACTGGGGAAGTTTAATATCCGTGCATATGGGCTATTCCGCGTCAACCGGATCAGTCATCTCTCAGATATTTTTTTAATTTGGCATGTGGATTGTGTGGGACGAGTTAGATTTTTGTGCCAAAGCGCGAATCTCATAATGCAAAATTCGATTTTTTATTAACAATAACAAATTAGACTCCCATTTTTTTCAAAAATTCATAACTTCGGCAAAAAATTAGATACAATATATTTTTTTTTTTCAAATTACGCGGAAAGCTCCATAGAATTTAAAAAAAAATACGAAATGGTAAAAACAAGTTGTTATCAATTGTTTATTTAACAATTAATTTTTCAAAGATTTTCAAAACAGTGACTGACACGATCAAAAAATTTTTTTAAAATTCTGACATGTTCCTTGAACTGTACTACAACCTGTGAATTAATTCCAGAGGGGTGTTTTTCTTCGTTTTCGAGTAAAAAATCATTAAAGGTGTCGATGCGCATGAAATTGCGGCCCGCCGAGTCTCTACGTAATGGCGGGCGGCCGGTTGCCGTCCACCGCTACACCGCGGTGGCGTCGCAGCGTTATTTTAGAGTCATTTTCACGATGTAGGACATGATTGAAGAATCTGAAAAAAATACTGTACCTTCACAAGGCCTGCTCAAAGCGATAAGTGAAGTTTCAGGAATGTGTTTTTCACCGTTTTTTTATTACAGAGATTCAAAATAACGGTTACACACCATGAGAGTGCACATAAATGATAATAATTACATAACTTGCTACTTATTTTAAAATAAAAACACATTCTTGAAACTTCACTTATCGCTTTGAGCAGGCCTTGTGAAGGTACAGTATTTTTTTCAGATTCTTCAATCATGTCCTACATCGTGAAAATGACTCTAAAATAACGCTGCGACGCCACCGCGGTGTAGCGGTGGACGGCAACCGGCCGCCCGCCATTACGTAGAGACTCGGCGGGCCGCAATTTCATGCGCATCGACACCTTTAATGATTTTTTACTCGAAAACGAAGAAAAACACCCCTCTGGAATTAATTCACAGGTTGTAGTACAGTTCAAGGAACATGTCAGAATTTTAAAAAAATTTTTTGATCGTGTCAGTCACTGTTTTGAAAATCTTTGAAAAATTAATTGTTAAATAAACAATTGATAACAACTTGTTTTTACCATTTCGTATTTTTTTTTAAATTCTATGGAGCTTTCCGCGTAATTTGAAAAAAAAAAATATATTGTATCTAATTTTTTGCCGAAGTTATGAATTTTTGAAAAAAATGGGAGTCTAATTTGTTATTGTTAATAAAAAATCGAATTTTGCATTATGAGATTCGCGCTTTGGCACAAAAATCTAACTCGTCCCACACAATCCACATGCCAAATTAAAAAAATATCTGAGAGATGACTGATCCGGTTGACGCGGAATAGCCCATATGCGACTGTAACGATTTCTTATTTCTTTGTTTTTCAACCACTACTGCCACCCACGTTCTTTCGTATTATTATTCAGTTTTTAACAATACTTTACAGTATACAGAAATTTAGCAACTGAATTTTTCGCGTGTACATATTTTAGATCAATTTTCGGGACAATTATGGCTGGATGTTGAGGTGAAACTTCTTGAGCGGGTGTAACTGCAGAATCTTGTGAAACGCAATGTTTTGAAACGCTCTGTTAACAACGCAATGTTATGAAACCCCCAAACGAGTCCTACCACCGGTCTTTCTTTTACGCGGAACATCGTGCTTCCACTCATTTGTACACGAACACAAAAACTTATTTCAGTAGTTTGAAGCCACGGTAAGTAACTAATATTTTATTAGAAAATATAGAAAGATATAAGCTGGTACAACGTGTGCTACAAATATTATACATATATGTTTCATGTTTCTATTATATCCGTAAATACGAATGCATACATGAGTATAATGTACGTACACCGTGGGAATTAACCAGCCAATGACCACAAATCTCTATTACGTGACGTGATCAACCAAGTTTGCGTGTACATCGGATCGGTTTGTAACATATGTACCGTGCAATAACAACTATATGTTAACATTTAGGTACAGGAATTATATTTCAAATTACCGCGCTATAATTTTACCGCTCGCCATTGATTTTTTCATGATCCTTTCGTAATAAAAAATAATTTTTTTTCATCAAAGTTACCAAATTGAATTATAAAACCTTTTTTTTTTTTTTTGTACAGCAATAATTGTCCGCGGTATTTCAAACATCTCCTTAATTTGAGTGAAAAAAAAAATATTGTTAAAAATGAACACAAAACGAATGAAGAGTTAATTTCATCAGAGCTGTAAGTCGTCATTTTGACTGAAATGGTCAAGGTGTAACTGCAAGAGGTCGTATATGGCAGTGTGTTTACGCTCGTTGTTACTCAAAATTTCAGCTGATCGTGCAGCAACAATTATACGTATATTTGGTATATTAAACACGAGTCGCGAGTTGTTATATATACTGGAACCGACTACCTGATACGCGACGTAACACAAGATCGCGATTTATAACCGAACATTTCTCTTTGTATTCTCATTATACGTTTCGATATTTTTTATAACATTTTCAGGAAAATTCAAGCTTTCATTTAAATGTAAAATCGTTAGGTATTATGAATGAACTTGCCCGACTGCAACTACCTAGAAATCATATATATATATACATATATATGAAAATAATAATCGTAGAATTAGTGCACTGAAAAAAATGATACGAGATCGTTTCCTTTGATAGGTGAAGATTCGGCGGTACTTTTACTATATCCGCTGAGACCATAAAAATGCCAGTTTCTAATGTTACGAGCGTTGTTCATCGCGACGGAGCAGCCGGCCATACGTGTAATACTAGTGTAAAACAGGCGTTACGGTATGCATGTGCAACTGCGGGTATAATAGCCTAAATACCGATTAGATATACGCATACAAATGCCTGTGTATACACATTGTATAATAATGAACCAAGCGATTTCACCGTCTCGAAACCGACACGAGGAGAAAAAGAAGAATTATGGAATGGAAAAAAGAACGAGAATAATAAAGTAAATAATAATAAAATAAAATTGATTTAAAACAAAAAACAGAAGAAGAAAAATAATTACTATACGTATATAATCGGCGTGATATAGAAAAGTGAAAGATTACGATGTTTAAATGTGATATTATACCGCGAGGAAGTTGCATTGCACAATCCTGTAAACCTTGTGTGTACCAACACTGCCCGTATTTTTATGCTTTTCTTTTCTTTTTTATGCGCGTGATTTTTACAGAATGAAGAGAACGTGTTTTTCCAGTTTTTCTTGTTTTGATTAGGGATTTCGAATTTTTTTTCCATTAAAAAATTCTTCGTTTTCCCTGGTTTTCCAGAAAACGTTTCAGCGGATATTTGATGAAGAATGATGTGAATTAAACTGCAAGATATTAAAAAAAAAAAAAATAACTTAAGAACGGAAAGGGAAGAAATATAATCTATTAACAGTAAACCTATGCTTGGCTATTTCATTAGAGCGAATCACAGAATAAAAATGGTCTGGTGACGCAATTGTTAATAGATTTTTTTCATTTCGAAGAGATTAACGAATTGCAATTGATCGATAAGCTACAATAAGACGTGCTCCTCTAATAGAAATCTGTAACGAGTTGAAGAGAAAACACATATCGCTTTGTGAAATTCAGTTTTAATAACATCTTTTCTGATAATTTGATACTGAATTTTCGGACAGTAGTGCTTGATCCTTAAAAGTAAGATATAAAAGCGCTTGTTTTACCGCGATTTTTACCGTGCGGAAATACATAGGTGCATACATTGAATTTCGCGATATTTTACGACTAAATGCATTTATTGCGAGTTTTAAAGTTGCCACGGGATATGTTATATGCTGTCTTAGAATTCTCTGTACAAATTTTCCTTTCAGTATATGATCGAATGCCCCGAATGATTTGTCGAAGTTTTTAACAATCTTATAGTTTTTATTTTCTCTGATTTTTGTCTAATACCCCGAATACCCAGTTTCAATTCCCTAGAAAAATGAGAAAAAGAGCAGCTGCATCTGCACTTCGGGTGGTGGTTCAAGTATTTTAAAACTGACGATTACATATCTCCAAGTATAAAAGTCAAGTCACCGACGAAATAATGGGAAGAAAAAATATAGAAATTCTGATTATTTCAACACAGGATCTGATGTGAGAACTAATCTCGGTAGATATATGTTGAACATAATGAACATAATTCTGAAAAGTAGATCTCGCTAAAAAAAAAAAGAAAAGAAACAGATCACACATCGTGTGTTTTATGAAGGTTTTGAATTTTATTGAAAAACATTATCAAACCGGAACAACAAAGCAGACATTTCATTTTGAAGCTAAAAAGTGAGGCTTTATTGTGATTTGTGCACAATCATCATGAAAATTGAAATAGTTAATGACATTTTTAGGATGAGCAACTAAATTGACAAGCGTCGTTCAGCTGTTTTTGATGTTTGCAAATGTATTCATTTCAATAATATTCCTCTCTGCTGTGGCGCCCATAGAATTCGCGTCTTCTTGACGATGCCGCCTTATATCGTTGAATGAGTGATTTGGCAGCGAAAATTTTGACTTTTTTAACGGTAAGAGTGTAAACAATAAATATCCGTGGTCAAAATTAATACCTTTTACCATATAAAGAAGAAGGAAATAGGGCAGAATGAGGAGGCAACTCTGTTCACCTACGTTTAAATCAGACATTCTTCGACACGATGAGAATTAAAGTACCGAACAAAAAATGTAATCTATCGCTACAAATTACATTTCATTCAAAGTCTTTGTACTGCACTCGTATACCCAAGATTTTAATTCGGAACTAAATCACGGATATATACAAATATTCGCTAAAACCGCAATGTTTGAAACGATATGAAAATTTAAGTTTCAAATGTCAACATTTCCAGGTAAAACGAAAATCTTTCACCATTCCAGATTTTCAAGTAGATTGGCAATCTTGCGTTCTGTAAGAAAAACGCAGAGTGGACTTTTTCAAAGTATATAGTTGGGTGTCAATCCAATACTATCTGGTATTGAATTTCCAAATTCACAAAAAAAAAATATATATATATATATATATTTATAGTAGTCCACAGCTGGCAATTTTCATAAATTTTAACACGAGTGTTTTCTATAGTACGATATGTTTCTCTTTCACGAGGTTCTTCTTTAAACAGCTTTTCCTATACTTTCCACATGCCATTCCATAAACCGATTAAATCATGATATTCGCAATTACCGGCGCCACTTCGATCCGTGGCACCCTGAATGATAAGCGTTCATTGGACATGTTTCGGTGAAGTTTACCTTCTCCTCTTAGTCTGCGAGGCATCGGACGGTGTACCTTGCATCTGGTGTATATGGTGCGGCGACAAGGCGGCGTTACCCTGAGGGTACGAAAGCAGCTGAGAACCGGGGGTAGACCCGGAGTGTCCACCGGATACTGGAGCTCCAGAATTGGGGCCCAGCTGGTAGCCGATCGGGGCCGAAACCCCGGCGTAGGAACCGGAAACCGGAGCGTTTCCAGAACCCTGATGAAGTCCGACGGCATAGCCCGCGCCACCCCCGGCGGATCCACTGCCTCCGTACATTCCGTCGATGCCAGGGTAATCTATCTTTATTGGTGGGGGGCGGGGGGGTAAGAATGGATGGATGGATATCGGACAAAGTCTTCAAGAGCGGCTGTTTTCTCCCCTCGATTCTTATCTCGCACCTCCTGTGGGTCTGATTCGCTTTTTGGCCTTGAACCCGAGGACTGTTATCACATTATTATCATCCGACGATGGTCCGGGCGGCACAAGCTTCATTGATGAACGAGTAACACAGCACACAGAACACAACAGCACCTTGCACACCGCATCCGCGGGGTTCGCGCTGATAATGACAGTGCCGATCCGCGATTCGAATATCGGTTCCAACGACGGTTAACCGGGAGAAGTTGTGGTAACCCGCACTGCACACCACCCACAACTCGATCCAACTGACTGGTGCTGATTCTTCCACCATACCGGGAGCATTATGTGCGCTGGTGGTGCTCCGGTAAAGACTATCACTTCTCCCACCATTAAACCGCCGCGTGCAGTTACTACTCAGTCTATATCCCGTGTGCGGGTGTCGTCCTGTACTGACTGCCTCCTCCGAGTCTAAGGAGAGGAGGACCTCGGCTGTTCCCCGTTCCTTCGACGAGTCCATCTTCGGATCTTATAATGCTTATGTGTAAGCGAAAAACGAAGCTTTTATTCGATTTCTTGGTCTCACTTGACCGATGCGATAAGGCGAGCGTGATCGGGTCAATGTAAAGAGACACCTCACGGACAACGAGGCGTTGCCGTTGAGCATACTCGATGTTATTGAAATTTCCAATGAGCTTGATCGATGATACAAATTGTCGCTACAACTGATATTACGATCAAAAAACGACTGTAGTAGCTTGATTCGATATTCAGCATTAAATCAACTTACAAATGACTCGGTAGTCATTCACCCCTTAAGAAATAAGAAGACGAGGATGAATTCGGTAACGTTGCGGTGTAAGGATGAATGTTTAGGGAAAATCGTTACTTCGCACCTTTATGATTGTCTGACATTTCATCGATCCAGGATAAATAAAACGTAGTCATGTATTTCGAAAAGTCATCTCTTGAAAGTCATTAGGAAATTGCACGATGATGATTTTTTTCTTATACGTTTCGTTACGTTAACGTTACTGACTTCAGCCACGTATAATATTATCAAACCTCTGCAGTAGCAATGAATTGACGTTTTCATCAAGCTTGATTGATCAGAATTTTAAGAATTAAATCATACTCGCTCGCCTGGACGACTTGCAATGAATTGAAAAACATCGTAAGAACTGCGTTGGCTGGTTCGCGGGTTACGCTGGCTCTTCGATTTCACCCAATTTTTTAAGTTTTGTCTTTCGAGATTAAAACGTAAGACTCAAGTTCAAAGATTTTTAAGATTTTTAGTTGCGAGTAACTGTCAATAATTTTCCGTTGCAATATTAAACTTGTGTTCAAAAAACCAATACCTGTGATAATCAATTCATAAGTCACCAATGTCATGACTTTTCCTAACTTTCCTCGATGAAGTTATGATTTGTCCCTGTCTAAAATTTTTAACTTCGTAACCATCTACCTAAACTAGATTCTAACTAAAAAAAAATTGGAAAGTTTATTCTTTCTTCTTCCGTACCTGCCACAAAATTTTCTACCCAACCCAACAATTCCCCATCTTTTCTCTGACTTGCCCGACCATTTTTCAAATTCCCAGTTCTCGGTTTTCTCTGATGAGTCGCCGACATATGACGATATAATGTAATAAAAATGACGATAAACATTATTCACATATATCCACCTACAACTTGGAATCCAAACACGTCTTTTAGCAAGCACATATGTGCAGATTAGGGAAAAAATGCCTTTACGGATTCCGAGGTTTCGAAATAACCGTAAAAAATGGGAGATTATGCCGCGTTACCCAGAAGAAGCAAATCTTCCTGACGATTAGGAAAAATTCTTCAACGCTCAAGTATGAAGCACGTCGCGAGTAAGTGAAGAGGAGGGAGTTACCGGCCATATTTTGACTCCCGCCTCTCGCGGACAACTCAAGTTCCCTGTACCGTTTGAGAATTAAGAAGCCTACCTAGCCTGTCGGCGAGTCATAAAACGACTCGAACTCCTTTTGTCCGAGCTGCTTTCCCGAAAACGTTAACTCGCCGGGGACAATAAGGGGGGAGGGCAACGTGCGGTCTAACCGTAACTGATCTTCTCTACGTTCCTCACTTGCCTGCATGCTGTACATGTACCACGGTTAACGGGGTCTCCTTACTTTCCTCCTCCAGTACTTCTGCCGATCTTTCTTCCTTTTCTTCTTCTTGGAACGACAGTTTGGTCCAGAGGAGCGAAAAGGATAGGGATTTAGAAAAAACAACGTACCGTGAATAATGCCTCGGCAAGACGTTGCCTCGTTTTTTTACCGCCTGGTTCACACCTCGGGACTATACATCATTACAACAATATCGGAGAATATGCGGCCCCGCTTCCGATCTCGATTCGACGTTTGATGAATTTATTTTTTGTGCACAAAAATTTTTTTCTTCATCTCTTGGTACGCTGTGCGAATTAGATCGCATAAAAAGGTAACAGAGGTTTCTGTGCTATTCGCTCGGTCGGTAACGAGATACGAGAAACTGCGGTCTATTAGAATCCGAGTAGACCAGATAAATCGGACGCGATATGTTGTTAACAATTCCTCGTTTGAGTTGATTGAATCTGACAAAAGTATAATTGGTTTACCAATTGCCATTGACTTTTCCAAGAAATTAATCAACGCAGCTGATATCGGAACTTTTCAAGATTGTTGGACCGCAGATCGCACGCGAGTCTACCGATGTTTTGTACACGGGGGCAGGATTAATGCGAGATAGATTTTTAAGATTGTTATTAGTACTCACCCTATACTGCCAGCTCTGCGTTTTTCTATTATCTTGCTTGGGTCAGTCCCTGAAAAATGTGATGAGGTTAGAGATGAACCGATTAAAGATGAATGGTTGTTATTATTAGAGAGAATTTTCAAAGCTACGGATGACGTTTAACCCGCACAAAAATTTTGGAATTATTCATCACTGTAATGGAGATTCGCTCTGGTGCGAGAGGCTGATTATTGGTTAAAACACTTCACGGAACAACGAGGAAAATAACGATTGAGTTTTATCGAGAATGAACAACAAACTGACTTTGGATCTGGCGTGTATGCAGGTATGTAGTATGTACAGTATACTAACGTTGCGTTAATATTATTAACTGTTTATCGTTACCTGGCATAGAATGGGTGATAGCAGACATCTGAATAGTAAACATTCAGGTTGTATTATTTGTTTTACACCATTTTGACACAATAACAGACTGTGCGTTATAATACGGTGACGCTTATTCTCGTACGTCGTCAAAACTGGGTGTTTACAACGAGGGGTTACGCCATTTTGTAATTTTCTTTTTTCCTGGCGGACACGGCATAGACTAGACTCACGAAATTAAGCAAGAAGATAGTCGTAGACGTGTCGAAATACGGCCCCAAGACTGATGATACATGTTCTTGCCTATAGATGGCGTTTCGAGATTTCAAAATGGAGGACCAGAACCGATTGAAATGCCTGAAAATATCACGATTAGTATCTCCATGCTCACTTTTTCTTGCCTTTCCGTTGTGGATCATACCCATACCTATGGATCCTTTTCCAGAAGCCGTAAGCAGATTGCAGAAGCTGTAGCAACATCTTGTTATGGTTTTTGCAACCTGATTATGGCTTATGGAATTCTATGTACTTCGGCCTTGAAAGGTACTTATGTTGACTAATATCGAAATCTATGCGGCACTGATGTGGAAACGCCGCTGTCATGGTCGAAATTATGTTATAATTTCATTTTTCACATTTCCCACCATCCAAGCATTCTGGTTGATTTGCAAACTTTGGAATAATCTTCCAGCACAATTTTACGGGCAATATCAAACAAAAATGTCCAAATACGCTTTTGTCTTATGCGAGAGTGACACTAGGGAATGTATTTTTGCAACAAAAAGTAATTCGACAGCAGGAATACATTTTTTATCGTTATTGTTGCGAAAAACCAACCTTTTTTCGGGTATTTGTATTTGGCATCGGAATATGTCGAATTGCGCTAACTGCGGTATTATCACATCAGTGATGCGTAGGCTTGGATAATAATAGTTAGAATGAATGATATTTAACGTGGTCAGTAGAGACCGTGGTGTGAGTATAACTAATCCGACCAGTCAAGAGTCCACTGAACCTACTGAACTGAATTGACAAGCTCTACAACATTAGTGTAAGGAGTATGCACTACGTTCTATGTCTTCTTATTCTTCCCTACGGCTATCTCCTTTTCAGGAATGTGCCATCTTCGACATGTCGGAGATATCTGACTTGATCTGACTAAGTAATTTAGTTAGCCGTTACCGATGTCGACAATGCCATTTTTTGGCTTCATTTTTCAGCTGTTGCACGACGATATCGTCGCAGCGCGACATTTTGCTGGTATTGACAAGCAAGTGCAATATGCATACTTTACAAAAATTTATGCATGTATAACATATTTTTGCTATTACATATGTAGCGTCTCCATATGCATCCATGGATATAAATGAAAAGCAAACATTTCAATACATACAATTCAAGTATAAAGGCAGAGTAATAAAGTAAGTGGATTTTTAATTAGAGATTGAGATTTAGTGATATTACGATTCGTGGAGCTTGATTTACAGACAGCTAGATAGGTTCTATTGTGATCAGAAATTGCGATGAAACAATTTGGATTTAATAATACGTTAGTTACGTGTCGTATATATGACGTTATGCCAGCGCGCCAGCCGTACGCGTTACACGAGCAAAGACTATGCAGCTTGTAGATAGCTGCGAGTGGTGAAATGAAACTATATACAACCATTGAGTACGTGAGGTAGAGTTTATTATTATCCAGAAAAGAGAAAATCGTTTGACCAGAGTTCACTTAGCATATGTCGTATAAATATTAGATGTGTAATTAATTTCATAGGATGGAATAATGCTAAGGAATGCAACGTTGTGTACTGACATACGCCAGCCGGTAAAACGTAACCTGGGAGTTCTGCCATTATACATTGATGCCTTATACCTACTACGCCACTTCCGCCAACTCGCTGGTGATCAAAATGGACGCCTTTGTGTCTATTTTCTTGGTATTCATACCCCGTAAATAAAATAATCCTTAGAACTAATTACCCCCGCATTCTAAATAAGTACAAGGTGTCTCGTGAAATGAGAGTGACAAGTGCATGGTGTTGATTGCCGTCTGTTTTGTTACGATATGACTTGAGGCCTAAGAGAATCATGTAGGCCACAGCCGCGGATGACAATTGAGTGGATATTTCGCTGCGAGAAAAAGTCTTTTCGTTCAACTAACCGAGACACCGATGGACGTGAAAGATCGGCAACCTGTAATATCATCACGCCGTATTATTTTCGACTAAAGAAAATACACCAGCATCCCGCCAAAACAGTATTGGCCACCGCGCATTCCAGCGTATAAATAATCAGCGGTATTGCTTGGTAAGAGAAATATCATGCATTTGATAATCAAACCTAGCTACGCATACCGA
Organism: Neodiprion pinetum; assembly: GCF_021155775.2. NCBI lineage: Eukaryota > Metazoa > Arthropoda > Insecta > Hymenoptera > Diprionidae > Neodiprion > Neodiprion pinetum. The sequence goes on from NC_060234.1 coordinate 23,097,863, forward strand.
ACTTGACTTTTCATAACTTTCAAAACTAGTATTGTTTTCATTCAAGAATCGAATAACACCCTTACCTCACCCCCCTCAATATGTCAGGCTAACTTTGGCGCGATTATATTTCGTTAATTTTTAAACAATATTACAAATAGCACAAATTGATGCGAATACCATAGCATCTTTAATCATTTTTAACCACGTTTGTTATGCAATGTTATCATCTATTGCTCCGAACTCGTTACCACGATAAGTTGATGACTTTTCTTGATTTAATGCTCATATTTGCATGCGATGATACCATCGTCTACAGTTATTGTTTATTTATTTCACAGTTCACTCATTTAGCTTACCGAAATTAGTTCTTAGTTTTATTTATTTTGCATGCTTCTTTTTTCAATTATGTAGCCCTTTTTTTTGCACATTTCAGATTTTTACATTATTTCAAGATCACAACCTCGGAGCCTCCCTGAAAATTTGCGACAACGGTAAAATGATACATTAATGATTTATCTATTACTTGACAATGAACATCAACTTGTACGTTAGTTAATAATTATCCATGTTGTTCAGTAAAAAATGTAAATTTAATTTACATTCAATTGTTGCAGGTAGTAACGGGCCGTACTTCAAACATGAATCGACTGTTGCAGGACCCTAGAGCGTCATCTAAATTTGGCTGACTTCTTAGTGACAGCAACAATGGGAACTTAGAGAGACTTTGTTGGGTTCCCAGGCTTGGTAGAAAGTTTGAAGACTCGAAGATATTATTGATTGATAGTGCGCTTGTATGTAGTGCTCCGTCGAAAGTTGGTATTCCGCTGCTGCATCTACAATATCGAAACGTCAGAGACGCGGATATAGCAGAGCTGAGAATCGTTTAGTTTTAACGCAATCCATCTCTGAGGTGAGCTATTCAGAGAATTTGGAATAATTGATATTGGGGTGGAAGCAAAAACGAACAAAAAATACCAGAGAAAAATAAATTTATCGTTAGGGCTGTAATGCCAGAACAAATCCTAGCCAAAATGAATGGGGTTATACCGAGCGTACCGATAACTACCCTTGCGGGCATAGCAAGTCTGACTGACTTGTTACCAGAGATGCCTTTGCCAACGCCGCTTCCGCAGACTCTGACAAATAAATCGCTTTTGTTTCATCCACGTGTGGCGCAGGAGGCGCAGATACTTCTTAGTGCAAGAGATGAGAACTTAGTGCCTCAGTTAATTCTCTCTCTCTCGCAGACATCCTCAGACCACATTGAGCTCAAGGACCACTACGCCAACACCGAGCAGCTCGTAGATCCCCAGCAAAATACACCGGAATTGCTGAAAGCGATACTTCAGATAAATCCCCACGTGTTTAAAGGGCCACAGTACAACTCTCCGCGGAACTGGACAACCCAAAATACTTCGCTGATGCACCCCAATCAGTCACCAGCCAGTTACGGACAGTTTTCACCATCTTATTCGAGCCCGTCAGGATCACGCCACACTCCTCAGGGCAGTCCTGCTCATCCGGCTGCTGCGCGCATCGTTTTGCCACCACCAGGAGCGGTGGCCCAGCCACAGCATCCTCGGATGAGTATCGCGCCTCAGAACCACGCCGAACTTTCGCAAATGTCACCATTTGCTGTTCCTTCGCCTTCTCCAAGAGCCACAGTCATCACAGAACAAACCAGAGCATCGACGACGCCGCAACATATGCAGGAAGATGTGAACTGTGTGAATCCAATTTCCCAGATGAACCCGCAACAAAATATTTACTCCCCGGCTCATCTCAGCTCACCTAATAGCGCAATTACGTCTCTGGGCAACATCACACCTCAGCATCACGTCGGCGGTCTCACGCCTCAGCACAATATACACCATACTTCACCAATGCACGCTGGAATTCCTACACATCATCATAGTATGAACGTACAACAAAGTATTTACGATCCTGTACTGAATCAGCAGCTACCTCACCCCTTAGAATCCCACCAACTTGATAATGTCAATAACAGCGTTCAGGATAATCAACAGTTTATTCTGGATCCGGTCACTGGCTTTCCAGACGTTCAACTACCTATATCGCATGATTTGGACGAGAGGCGGAATCCTGCACAAATGCCGATCCGGGATGTCATTCATAATTTACAGCAAATTCCGGTTCACCCTAATCCTAACCTGTTAGTAAACGAAGCAAACGAAACTTACGGCTCACCACATAGAATGACGAATCCTTCGAGCATTCAAAATAATAATCTCGCCAAGAGCGAAGTGAGCCAAGCAACGCTGCCACTGGCAGTTACGCCAGTGGAAAAAATGAAAGAGCCTATTGTTATGTTGAAAAGATTGTCACTGGCCGATCAAGCTCTGATGCAAAAGAGCCTCAGCGCTTTTGCAGAGAAATCTCCGAACCTTGCAGCAAAAATGGGCATTATGGGAGGCAACAATGAGGTGAAGAGTGATTCGGAGAGCGAAGAGGAAATAGGCAGGAATAACAAGCACTTCAAGGCACGAGCCAGGGAGAGACAGGTCCAGAAAGAAAAAGAAAGAGCAGAGCGAAAGAAAGGAGAGGACAAGACCCAAAGAAGACGCAGGAGGATAGTAGATGATGATGACGATTATAGAGAGGACGAAGAACCAAATTCGCCGACGAAACCTAAGATCAGGAAAGTAGAAAGAAAACTAGTTCCAGTACTGCATAAACTCAGCGTTGAGGAGCTTATGGACACTAACACGTATCAGAGATTCAACAGAACTATAGACGCGATATTTGAAAACACTGAAGACGCTGCAGCAACAGCTGATCTTGACGATGACGGCGACGTAGCTCCTGAAATGCTCATATCTAAATATCAGCTTCACGACTTATGCAGCGAAGCTGCCAAGCTCAAAGGTCTTGGGGCTATGGAATCTATCCCACCTGACCGCTTGGTCAGACTTCTCAACATATTGGAGAAGAACATACGTGACGGCGCTAGAGTCTCGCCACTTGCTGATCCAGATGATGACATAGATGAAAGCCGCCTCTGGATGGAACTCGCCATGGAGAGGGTGCAGCGTGCAGTTGATGCATCACTTACCGCTCTCTACATCATGACGTCACAAAATATGTCTAAGCATGTTTACCTTGAGGACGTTATAGACAGAATTGTGCTGTTTATGAAATTTCAGCTACAGAACACGATTTACCCTTCGTTTGACCCTGTTTACAGAATAGACTCTAAAAACAAGACAGAAAATTTTAATGCCAGTGGTAGAAAAAAACGAGCCCATACTAAAGAAGTAAGGGAGAAAAGTATCCTTGGAGTTTATAATAAAATGCACGTGCTTGTTGGTCTGCTCGCCGAACTCCTCAGTATCCAGGTCTTGACCGACACAAGTGTGCTACATGCCTCTACCCTGGGTGTTGCTCCTTTCTTTGTCGAATCTGTGAGTGAGCTGCAGCTGAGTGCGCTGAAACTTGTAACAGTTATTTTTACAAAGTATGAGAAACACAGGCGATTGCTACTCGACGATATTTTGGCCTCAATAGCACGGCTGCCAAGCAGTAAAAGGAGTCTTAGGACTTACCGACTGAACTCTGAAGATTATATACAAATGCTTACTGCTTTGGTTCTTCAGCTAATTCAATGTGTCGTAGTTCTACCGGAGAGTTTAATGCCACGTGATAAACAGGCGAGAGATGACGATGAGAAGAGTGAAGAAAAAGAGAAGAAATCCCACCAGGTTGACATCGACGTTCTTATACTCAACAAGTACGAAACTGCGACAAGAACAGCTGGAAATTTTTTGAATGTTTTCCTAAACAAATGTGGAAGCAAAGGCGAGGAAATCGACTACAGACCGTTGTTTGAAAACTTTGTACAGGATCTGTTGGCGACTGTTAACAAACCTGAATGGCCTGCCGCTGAACTGCTCCTCAGTCTTCTGGGGAATTTGCTTGTCAGCCATTTTTCCAACAAAGGATCTGACATGTCGCTCAGGATAGCGTCCATTGAATATCTTGGTGTTGTGGCTGCCAGACTGCGCAGGGATGCAGTAAACTCGCACTGTAAACTGTCGACGATCGATCAGATAGTAAAAGACATAAAGACTGAACAGCAGAAAGACACTGACTATGAGGTGACAAAAGATAAGGACATTGTTGGGATCAGTGAGGATGAAGAAAGAACGATATTTCTGCAGAGAGTGCTAATCGATTATCTCGCAGTAAATGGAACGAACGACGCTGCTCTGGGATATGCGAGGCACTTTTACCTAGCACAATGGTACAGAGATACCGTAGTTGAAAAATCTCGCGTTGGCCAGACAAAAAATACGCCAACAAAAAAGATGCAGAAGAAAAAGTCAATAAAGAAAAATAGGCATCTCAGCAGCGATGAGGAAAGTGAATCAGATGAGAATGAGTGTGACGCAGATGAGAATGACAACAATGAACAGAAAAACTCAGAGTCATATCGGCTCATTGAACTAAAAAAGAAATTAATTATAAATAAGATAAGACCTTACAGTCATTCCACCGCTAAAAGTGATATACTACAAACTTACATCGACTATAAGTCTGCGGAATTGATATCACAGTACCTTGCATCGAAGCGGCCCTTCTCACAAAGCTTCGATCGCTATCTCAAGCAGATACTTCACGTTCTGACTGAATCTTCAATCGCTATTCGCACCAAGGCAATGAAATGCCTTACAATGATTGTCGAGGCTGATTCGAGTGTATTGGCCAGAGTTGACATGCAGCTTGGTGTAAAACACTCGTTTTTCGACCTATCCACGTCTGTTCGCGAAGCAGCTGTCGATCTCGTTGGTAAATTTGTCCTAAGTAGGCCAGAGCTGATTGACAAATACTACGATATGCTCTCCACGCGAATTCTTGACACTGGGGTCAGCGTGCGAAAGCGTGTCATCAAGATACTCAAGGATATATGTATGGAGTGCCCAAATTTCCCCAAAATACCGGAAATATGCGTCAAGATGATCAGAAGGGTTAACGACGAAGAGGGAATAAGAAAACTGGTCATGGAAGTGTTTCAGAACATGTGGTTCACTCCTGTCAAGGAACGACCTGTTGTAGATTCCGAGGCACTGCTTAGAAAGGTGATGAACATCACAGATGTCGTTACTGCTAGCAAGGACATGGGACTTGAGTGGTTCGAGCAGCTCCTGGTGAGCTTGTTCAAGCCTAAAGAGGACAAAGAGGACAGCACAAAGACAATGACTGAGCCGCCTAAGGCGTTGCTCACAGCCTGCAAGCAGATCGTTGATTGTCTTATCGAGAATGTATTAAGACTTGAAGAAACGGGCCTTGACGATGCTGAGAAAGTTGAGAAGAAGGGCTCATCGCAAAGGCTAGTAGCCTGTTTAACTACGCTATATTTGTTTGCAAAAATAAGACCGCAGCTCCTCGTCAACCATGCGATAACGTTACAGCCCTATCTCAGTCTAAAATGCCAGACCCAGGGTGACTATCAGATAATAAGCAGTGTCGCTCACACGTTAGAGCTTGTCGTTCCGCTGATGGAACACCCCAGCGAAACCTTTCTGGCTCAGCTCGAAGAGGATTCTGTCAAACTGATTCTACTCCATGATAAGTCTGTCGTTGCAAGTTGCCTTTCCTGTCTGGGATCTATAGTAAACAATGTAACAAGGAATTTCAAGCTGATACGCGATTGCTTTAAGAAATATTATGGACATTTGACCGACTACAAGTCGTTGTATGAGAAAAATCGTACCAATCCGATTCTGCAGAAGAATAGACCGTTTTTCAGACGCGCTTTGTTCACTGTCGGACTTTTGCTCAGGCATTTCAACTTCACTGATAAGGAAGTAACCGAGGGCCTACCAGAGAATATAAAGGACCAAGTTTTTGAGACGCTGAGCTACTTTGTGCATCAAGATAACGATGACATACGATTTTTCACACTTTCGGCTATTGGCTCATTGTGCATCAGGCACTACGAATTCATGATGACACCCGAGCTCAAAGAACTTTATCACCATTTACTCACTTCCGAAAATGCGCCCATCAACATGCGGTCACAGGTCCTCAACAACATTGAAGTATATCTGCAAGAGGAAGAAAAGCGAATGATAAAACAGGATCAGGAATGGGCTAAGCTGTCCAAGCAAGAGAACCTCAAGGAAATGGGCGACGTTTCATCGGGTATGGCTAGTACGGTAATCCAGTTGTACCTAAAAGAGATACTGGAGTCGTTCCTTCATATAAATGTATCTGTGAGGCACGCTGCTCTCAAGGTAATCCAGCTGATATTGGCTCAGGGTCTCGTACATCCTGTGCAAATAGTTCCGTACCTGATTTGCATGAGTACAGATTGTGAAAAGATGGTGAGTCATAGTGCCGACAAACAACTGCAAGACATCGAGAAGAAATATCCAGGCTTCATACACATGAAGTCACAGTTTGGAATCAGGCTGAGCTACCGGCTTCAGAAGATACTGCAAAACGACGATACCGTTAGAGGGATGAGAATAAAGGAGGGGGAATTTCCATCTGCTCTCAACGGTTTTCTGTACACCATACTTAGGAATACCAAGCAGCAACGGAGGGCGATTGTTCTCTCTTTCCTTAAACAGTTTGACGAAAGTGCTAAGACAAGTTTGTCACAAATGCTTTATCTGGCAGACAATTTGTCTTACTTCACTTACCAGGTTCAGGATGAGCCATTGTTTATCATCCATAATATCGACATCATCATTTCAATGTCTGGCACAAATCTCTTACAGTCTTTCAAGGAGGCCCTGTTGCCTAAGGAGATTCATCCCCAGCAATCGCAGGTGCAACAACAGCAGCAACAGCAGGAGCATCCCTCGCTTATGAAATTTGGGCCTGATGGAGAACCACTGGCAATTCCAGTTTTACCGAATATTGAGGATGAAGAGGATGACGAAGAAGACGAGGAAACGATAATGGCAAGGTTACCAGAAGACACGACATTACTCAGGGAGTATATAACGGCTAGTCAAGGTTTTTTATTGCTGCTTACTCTGAGACAGCATCTCAAAGATCTTTACGGATTCACGGATGCTAAAATTGGACAGTATTCACCTTCAGAATCTGCGAAGGTCTACGAGAAGGCTGTTAGTAGAAAAAATAATCTCCACTTCCGGCCTAAAGCAACGCTACAGAAACTGAAAGATGGTACAAATAATGATGAGCTGGACGAAACTGGTAAAAAGAAGTTGATAAAAGAATACCTCGACTTCAAGCAATTGATGCTCAAATTTGATCCTGAGGAACCCGATGAGGAGGGGGGAAACCCTGAAGCTTTACAAAAAGCCAATCAAATTGATCCAACTGCTGCTAGCGGTAGATTACCAACTGTTGCAGATATTCACGCCACACCCACTCACTCTATGAACAGACAGCTAAATGAGAATCAGATTAACATGAGTAACCCTGCGGTTCAAGTTAACTCTGTTAATTCAATCCCCGCAGCTCCACAGGCTGCGGCAACCACCCCACGTGTACCTAAACTAACCATACACCCCCACAGCGAAAACAAGGACCACAGAAAACAGCATCGTACCCATAAAACGGAAAAGGTTAAAAAGCACAAGAAGAAAAAAAGGAGAAGAATTTCAGACAGTAGCGAAAGTGCTGAGGACTATAGTGACCCTGATTTTCTAGTGTGAAAAACGAGTGTAAATAACTAAATTATCTATATATATATATATATATAAATTATATATATAAATTATATATATATATACACACACTAAACAATCATTCTTCTCATTTAATGAAAAACGTTGACATGCCAGATGCGTGTTTTGTGGGATTTTTTTCTTTTCTTTGTCTTATTTTTTATTATTACTATTATTATCCCCGACGCTCATTTTCGAAGGCGTTTTTCATGCCAGATGTTTTTTTTCTCAATTTTATTTTTTAATCTTGCTTTTTTCGTATTTAGTGTGCAATAGGACACAAGAGTGCGGCGACGTGCTAAATATGTGACACGGAAAAAGTTTGACCCAGTGAAAAATGGATGCGGATAAAAAGAAAGAAATAAAAAATTATCATAATACAATGAGACTATTTTCGAAAAAAAAAAAAATAATTAAAAAATGATAACGTAATCATCTATTCTTTCTAATGGTCAAGTTACAGACGCAAAGGATTTATCGTACTAATGAATCGTTTGTACCTACACTGTGTAATGTGAGAAAGGAAGAAACAAAAATTCCACACAAATTTCAGGGGGAATAGCTTTGCTCGGATGCTATTTTATTTTAGTACACTTTTCTTTTTCGAAACCTTTTTCACGCAATCATTCTTAATAAGCTCTTTTCTTTTTATATTTTTTTTTCCTTAGATATACAACATTGCTATTTATTATCTCGATCTCATCCGCTGATTGGCTTTGGTAGGAGAAATATTTTTTATCCGATGCATTGAGATTTTTTTTCTTTCCTCGTCAAAACCATCTCGACGGAATATTCCGAGCCAAGTTTTTCTCCGAGATCCAAAGTACAATAGTCTCGTTACTAGATTCATTTCGATAAGATTTTTATGTAAATAATAATAATAATAACAATAACAGTAATAATAATAGTAATAATAACAACAATAATAATAGTAATAAATATGAAAATTACCGAATAAAATGATGAAAACGAAAAAAAGGGACATTGTAATATTCTTATTGGTTTTCTTTGAAAGAACTAACCTGAATGTGGGGATATAAATATTGAACTGAAAGCTTGTTTCATGAATCGAAAAAAGAAACATGCCCACCACATAATCCATGCTGTCTCTGTCTCTTTCTGATTTAAAAATCGTAATTGCGAACTGAACTGTGCGATGAGAGACTATGGGGTAAAACTATTCTCGTGTATAATAGGCAAATCTCATTTCTTAAAGAAAGAGTGTATGTAGTAAATGCATTATCTATACATATATAATACAACAAATAAAGAGTTATTTGTAATATGTGTACATAAAACTTCGCGTATATAGGGTTATTTTATTTGATTTTCGTGCCAAATTATGCGGCGGTGGTAGCAGCTTTGCGAAAAGTATTTGAAATCTTGATGGATTTAAACAATCCATTCCGGTGTCAAATATTTGACGACCTCTAACAGTTGTAATAATTATTAAAATCACCGCAGCACAGTTTGTCAAACGAATGCTATTTGATCCGTTTCAATGTTTTCTCAGTATAATAAGTTTTGTACGTGTGTAGATTAACGTTAAATATATTATATGCGATAGATTTGCGATTCTCCGAAAAAGAAAACCATGAATTAATAATTAAACGAGAAATTAAATCAAGTCGATTTTTATAATCAGTAAAAGATCTTCAAAAGCCAATTATTTTGTCAAATTTATTCTTCTGTCTCTTTATTTTTTTTTCCTTTTGAACGCCAAACTGTTTACCAGTAATTTCATACGTATATAAAACTCGGGAAGGGGGAGGAATCCCAAATATTTTTCTTTCGACTTGACAAACATTTTTTTTTACACGAAAATAAGGGACTTATTACCATTGAAATGCAAGAGAAAGCGCAGAAGTCAGAACTTTTATTTTTTATTCACTTGATTTATATTACCTATATTTATATTTTTTAAAAATCGCAAACAATCTGCTACCATTCTGCAAACATTTTCAGAGCGTGTACATAGATAAAACGACTTGCGCACTAGAGAAAAAGAAAAGAAACGAAAGAGGAAAAAACACGATAGGAAAAGATAAAAAAAAAATTGGCTCGAGAAAAGTTGCGCAGAAAAAAAGACTTGAGGAAGAACGGTTCGCTTCGTTTTATACATATTATATATATATACATATATATATATACAATTTGTACTTCTAAAAAAAATCTATTATATACACGTATATGCTAAAATGCATACTTGTATATACATAGTTCTACCGATAAGAATCTAACTCGTAAGTATTTGAATGAGCTGTTTTCGCATTACGTTGTACAGAATGTTGCTGCCCAGACTAGAGCGATTGTGTCCAATATAACATTATGACGACACTCTTGTATTATAACATTATCACATAGCACCTATGTTTTTGTATTTGGTAATCATAATTAAAAAGAAAAAATATGAATAAAGTAAACAAAAGGTAAATAGAAAGTATGTTATATATTTGAGTAAAGTCGAAACGGCGTTAATATGTTACCCGCAACAATTCACCTGCTACGTGATTTTCATTAGCGTTTCTTTCCTTTTATCGCATACTTTACTGTTGTTATTATTGTTATTGTTGTTGTTGTTGTTGTTATTATCATCTTCATCATCATCATCATCATCATCATCATCATCATCATCATTATTATTATTATTATTATTATTATTGTTGTATACGTTATATCCACACGATATAGGTACATAGTTATTAAATCTTATGGAACCCAGTATAACCCTAAAACTGTTTTGGATAAGAATCGACGCGCACTTACTCATAACTTATTATGTAAATCGTATGAAAGAAAAAAAGGTTCCGTTCGTATGAGAGAAAATAAACACATATGTGAACATATTATACAAATACGAGAATTTTTATACTGAAGACATGAAATTTTCATATGTGGTTATTGCAATATACATATACGTTATCTCAGATCGTATCACATTTACTATAAGTCTTCGGTACCATTTTCATCGCGGAGGAGCTCTGAAAAGAAAGATAAAATTGAAGTCAGAACGGGAAAAAAAATAAATAAATAAATAATAAACAAAATTCACTAGTCATTCGTTCCTACTGACAATTTTTGGATATCTTTGATGTAATTGACTTTGCCAAAGGATTCGTCCGCCTTCTGTTCCAATTTGCATCTCTGCTCCCAGGCTTTCGTTGGTAAAAATAAGGTCGTGACCGAGGAGACGTTCGACTTTAGGGGCCTTGAATCAGGAGCTACAGAGTTAGCAGAACTTTGTCGCCAAGTCTTCAGAGAGCTAAGCCTTTTTCGAATGAATTTTTCATCCTGTTCTCTGAATTACGAAATTGCGCGAATTATAAGCGGGTAGGCGAATCTATTATAGGTAACCGTAGTATCTACTGTTTCCCACTAAAGTGAAATGAAGAAGTGGCAAAAATATATACCTGAAGGACTTCAACAATTTCAGTGATTCCGACCTCACGTGCGTACGAATCTCCTTTCTCTGTAAGTTCGGATCTGACCTCGATTTTCTCGCTGTCTCCCGGTCATCGAACTCTTTAAGTTTAGTCTTAGCTTCGTTTCGCAGCGCCTGCCGTCGCCTTCTCTCCTTATCAGCCTTTTCAATCTCTAGACGTTTCTTCTGCTCATCGTTCACCGCAGCCTTTCTCGCTCTTTCTGCCCTCCATGCGTCGATTTTCTGCTTCTTTTCTGCAACACTCGCTTTTGTGTCAGCGCTCCTGCATCGAGGAATAGATTCTTTTCCACCCGCAGGGGCACAACCATGAGAAAAAGAGGAAGATTCGTTCCCTTCCGTTTCCCCGTTGGCTTTCGGTTTGAGGTCCTGTCGCCTTGACCGCCACTCGGCGATGTCCTTCTTCCGTTTCAGTCGCAATTCCGTATACAGCTTGTACCACGCTTCGTGGTTTATCACTTGCTCGTTTGTGAGATGAACTCGTCGCGCGCGCATTTCGGTCACGAGGTTCGTAACCGAATCGCACTTCCTCCTTACCTTGAGAAACTCGGAATGATCATCTTCGGACCATCCTTGCGTGTGACCGGTGCGAGCAACGAGCTCAATGAACTGATCGTTTACCCCGGTACGAGTCGGGCACTTCCGTTCTCCGGTTCGTTTCGGAGCTCTGTTTGTGTTTCCGGTGGAAAGTATTCTGTCGAATGCTCGTTGATCGGAATCTAGCGCCGATTCTTCTTCGCCGAGTTTAGCGAGACTTTTTTCCACATCCTTCAAGACCTCGATCTGGTTTGACAGTCTCATTAGTCGCAAACGAAAGTCGCTTATATCTAAAATTACAGGTGAAACGGTATATTTAATAGTGTGGTTTCGTTTTGGGTAGAGCAATTGTACTTCAAACACTCGCCTAGATTTCGAATCGCCGAAGGATCAGTTTGCTGAAGCATCAATTTCACCGATTTTAACTCATTCAGAATACCGAGGGTCGTCCACTCCAGTTTCTGCAAGCTTGGCTGCCTGGAACAACGTGCGAAAACGAATGTTTGACGAGCAAATTGGAGAAGGTAAATATTTGATATGCGCACTCTTACCTTTCATCGAGCGTTTTTATCCGGTACTCGGTTATTTCATGAATCATATCGGTGTCAATTTTCATACGCTTTATCGTTGACGCAAGATCCTTTTCCAAAAAATCCTCTTGTAGTTTCAACCTTCTATATTCCCTCGAGGATTCAATTTTTTTGGTCAAAACAGGAACTCTCTTTCCAATATTCGAGTCACCCCTGACTTGCGTCGGGTTCTTGTCACGCCTTTCTGGACTCAGGGTGCAGTTCTTATCCATACTTGCAGTGTTCAGAGTTCAGAAACAGTCGCGGAACACAGCGGTCATATTCTTCTATTGCCGAGCTTCTGCCAAGCCGGCAACGCAAATGAAAACAAACGTATCTCTATGACAACAAGTGGCAACAAGTGGAAAAATTCATTGCAAGGGCCAATCATCGTTCGATGGAACCTTCGATCGATATCTGCGCGCGTAATGTGCGCTCGACTTTAACAAAACGAAAAAAGTGTAGAGTAATCGGGGCAACTTCTTTATTTTTCTTTTTCAATTCATTATCGGCATCATCGGAGGATTGTACCGAGACATGGATATGCTCTGAGGACAAGTTACACGCTTTTAAATTCTCATTGCCCTCGCAATTTTCTTGGACAATGGGGTCGGCCACGTTGCGAGGCATAGTTTGCTCGGAGATTTCTTCCTTCGGGTGAGAGGTCGACTTCGGAAACGATTTTCCAGGCAGGATTGCCGCCGATTATCTCTTCGGCAACCGTCGATTCATCTTCCGGATTAGAAACAACAGCTACTGATTCAGGAAATTCCTCTAACCGCGCGAAGAGCCTCTTCAGATAGTCGAAGAGCTTTCGTTCTTGCGAAATTCGATAACGAAGCTTATCCTGCTCGCAGATGCTCTTCCGTAGCTTTTCAAGCTGCGGTTCAAGCTCGGAAAACTTTTTCTCCGCTTCCAGTCTGCGTGTTTTCACCTCGCCTAAAAGTTCTCGGTTGTTTATCAGCTCTCGAAGAAGGACCGCGTTACTGCCAATCGTTCTAGACAGTCGCGCCGAAAGTTTCTTCAAATTCAAATTCTCGCGTTCTGTGTTCTTCGGTCCACGGAACCTCGGATGCGTGACCTTCCATCCAGGAATACGCCTCGTCGAGCTCTTTCAATATGTAAATGAGAGTGCAAATTGATTATATTTCGGTTGGTATGATTAAGCACGTAGGTTGAGTTGTTTCGTGTTAAATGTTATTATACAATGAGAGCAATAACCTTGATGAATAATCGGGTCCAGGACCGCTGGTTCTTCGTCAAATTTTTGTTCAGGGTACTGACGAAGTGAGATTTCTTCTTCAGAAGAAGATCCGTCATCCTTGTCGTTGGTTTCTTTCGATCGTCTTTATTCCCCTGAAAATTCATCTCTTTTGCAGTGATCAGCCTCTTTCTCATCGATGCCCGCTCACCGTTCTCCTTTCTCCTGCGCAAAATCTTTGACACATTGTGGATAATCGTCTCCGGGATATCGTTTTCCTTGAGATCGATAGATGTTACCACGCTGTTCGTCTCTAGGAGTCTAACGACAGTTTCACCTCCTCTCGAAGTCAGTCCGCAATGTCGGATGTTGAAAGTCTTCATCCAAAAATCTTCCTTTAGTTCGTCGACTAGCAGTCGAACGCCACAGTCGCCCAGTTTACGGTTGTGGTTCAGCACCAGGGTGTGAAGATCCTTTCCAATCATTTAACAGATCTAATGAACACAGGGCAATATTCGGAATTAGATTTTTTGTTATACCTGCACAGCTTGCGCGTCACTCCACGCGCTGTGAAGCAGGTTTGTTCTCCTCTTCTTCAAAAAAGTCGACAGCGACATCGAGCTACGGATGGTCAAGCGGCAAGACGACAGGTCTAGGATGCAAAGACTAACGCAGTCCACCAACACGTTCAGTACCAAGTCGCACCCTTTTCGTTAGAGTAACAAAATGACAAGATAATTACTGACGAGATTGTTCACATGCTTGAAGGTTACTGGACCCCGCCGTCCGAATGAAAAATTAGGAAGAAAGAAAGCATCGTTAAAAAAATGTCCAGCAGTGTTATTTGTGCCAATGATGATAAACACGAATAAAACAACATCCCTATTATGTGATAGATAATGAGTTAGAGCAAAATTCGAATAATATGAGCAGAGATATCAACAATTTGAGAAAAGGTTTTATAATTAGAACTTTTAAGATCAATAAATTTTAGTATTTTCGATCAGGTTCCAACGTTTTTGCTCTCCGTTTGCTAGCTGAATAGATCCACATAAAATATCCGAAAACGCTAATGAAATCTTTCTTAATAATATAGTTATTATATATAATTCGCAATTGTAATTGTTGATGATTAGCTGTAGTATAGTACTCATCAAATACTCTATTTTTATCCATTCTGGAGATAGCTTTTATCAACATTGGTTTCAAATGATTGCTAGAGATCTCGATAACGAACAAAAAATGCCCGAGAAACTAAAATAAGATGTAGATCGGATCAAAAACACCACAGCTCGATCATTCTACGCATTCTAATTGTGCAGAACGTGTTCTCGAATTATTAAAATCATAGCTTATGTTATTCATACTGACTAGTATTAATTTCTATTACGTATTCGGAATGTTGTTTCATTTGTGTTATAATTAACCACCATAATTGGCACCATCAACACTTTTAGAGATGTTTGAAATAATTCTCCTACATTCCTAAATTTTTAATCAAATGGTTCCGCCCATTCATCCTCAACAAATTTATTTCCACTATCCAGTCAAAGCAAATGTATATCATCACAGGGTTTTATTACCAGTATCTCCGATGCGGCATCGGGGTAGTCGAAGGGCTGTAAGATTCTTTGCGCATTTCAAGCCTTCGCAGAGAGGGCCCAAATATTTGATGGGCAAAGGGATTCCGTCCAGTGTCAGCGAGGTAATCACCGGCGATTTCCCAATGCAGGATGAAATTGCATCGACAAAACAACGGAGGATGAAATTTGTGTAGAGCATCGGTTCTCTGCTGCGAAGCCGTCGTCTGTACAAATTGTTTAAGGGATGAATTAGCAGTGGTGTGGAAAGAAATGATCAACATTTTCCGACCGTGTGGTTCTGTAATTAATGACGAGTCCTTGATTACCGGAATTTTTCGATTCTTTCCGCGGTGTTTACTTGTTCTCTAATTTTTTTACGCCTGTGACGACTGTAAACGATTATTTCGAACAGGCTTCGATCATTCGCGATGGTACGTAACACCGGTGACCAGTCTTCGAAATTTATCCGGTCTGCACATAAACGCAGTCGGCCTTTGCGGAGGTGCGATTTTATCGCTGGTAGCGGCTGAACGTGATCCTCTTTGCACATCAGCTGAACGTGAAAAATATCAATCGTATGAAACGCGGACAAATTGTTTGGGTTAGGTTAACCCCCACGATGAAGGGAACGGCAGTAATTTTGAATAAAGATGATTAAGACATCAAACGGCTTACTTCGTACGTTCGGTTGAAAGATGGGTAGGAAATTGACTTGCTCATTTGATGATTCTTGATTTATTAAAAAATAAATAGAACTAATTTGAGAATGAAAAGCAAAAAAAAAAAAATCCTGTATAAATCACACGTTTCCTTGAGTAGAAAATGATAATCTGATAGTACCGAGAAACAGCTGAAAATGTTGATAATCTCATCTACAGCTTGAACACAGCGCATCGTTTCACACGTCAATTGCAGATGACTGTTTCCCGTCCCAATTTGTTTCGTTTTATGGTCTTTCTCGTCTTTCTTTAAATGTACTTACACATATTTTTTATTCATTTTATCTTTAACATTGTTACCGTTTTTCTGTCCAATCCCGAGTGATAGTTGTTATATATTTTTCATGCATAATGGAGCAGGAAGAGGAAAAGGCCAGCTTGAATTACGACTGCAACTATAACCTGTTCCTAGCTAAAAGACTAATAGCTGACATGAGGCATATGCAAGGTAAGAAAGGCTAACTTCTCACAGAGATGTCGTTAAAATCTTTTTCTTGATCGTTTTAATATCCAAGATCGTCGCCGCGTTATGAAGTGGCTCCGTTATCTTATGTCTGCGAATAAATCGATCCAAGAAATGCAGCTGAGGAATGACTTCATGTATTATCTGGTTCTCCATCTTCAAGAAGGCGTCCTCAGGCCCCCCTTCGACGAGGAACCGCCAGCCTCAAGTAGCATCGTTGACATCGCTGGTCTGATTGTCAGTAGTAATATTACACAATTGATCGTTCATTCGTGTTGCATAGTTACGAATCAATGAACACCGAATCTCGCTGAACCTGCAAAGAACAAAAAATCGGTATAAAGTGTGGTCTTTTTTAATCGCCCCAGGCGAATATCTCGAAAAGTGGAAGAGATACGAAAATAAGTTTTGTACAAAACCTGAAGGGTTTTGAACGCGGAAGGTAATAATGATATGGGTTGATTTGTAAATTGCGCGACGTTTGAGATTTTTTAGTCAGACAATGCGTATTATGACCAAGACCGGCTAATAGCGGTTTGGAGGACAAATTCACAGTGGTAAAAGAATACTAAATTTATCAACATTTTCAAAAAATGTTCTAAATATGGCCACATTTTTTAAAATTTTCCGTGAGTGATATATTCGGCCGTATTTAGCTGAGGCAAGGCATTAATCACGAAAAATTCATCACTTTTTTGCATTTAAGGGACTATGAAAGATGCGTGGATCACCTCGAAAACACGTTTTTGCTTCATTTCGTAGGAAAGTGATTGAATACTTTACTTACCGAAAATTGGAAATTTTTTTTGACAATTTTGTACGATTAAATATATTGTTTTACGTTTCTGAATTGCTCTTCCAACCAACTATCAGCCGGTTGCAGTCAAAATATGTGTTCCTTGTCTAAAGTCACAGTTTTCGAAATTTCGAAACGCATATCGGTGTTAACTGTCCCCCTCGAAGAAACCCTTCAAATCTTGTATCAAACTTATTCTCGTATCTCGTCTGGTTTCTGAGATATTCGCCCGAGGGAATTAAAAAAGATCACCCTATATATTGTTATACGTGAAATGACACAAAAGTTGAGTCATATCGAAACTTATTTCGGTGATGTTATTTTTTACGAAAACCTATCACCCAAAGTTTGCTCATGCCGGTTTCCCCAATCATAACGAATCCCGGTTAGCCTGGCAGAATCGACAACACGGAGAATGCTGATGAGATAATTGCCTCCCTCGAGGAAAACTCAGGCGACGGTCCCATGGTTATGAAAATGTCGCCGGATGGCGGCGCGTTTTTGGCAGCTCAGCCGGTACCGCATCAGGGTTCGTTCTGCTACCTTGCCATTACCACGAAGAAGGAAAGTTCCTGAACTGCGAATATTACTGTACGATCCTACGTTTGTTGGATTAAATCCTGCAGCGTTGTACTGTGAAAATGTATAATACATGTTGATGATGGAATTCCGATGGGTCAGTCGAGTCGTCGAGTCTATTCTGATTGCGGTATCCTTCGTGTACGAATCGTAGGGTAGGTGCGAGATAATATAGCTTGTCGGTGTACATCGCGTAGACGTCGACAGATACACATGACGAAGATTTTAGCCTGACGAAAGATGCGGTGGAGATAAGTCGCTGCGTCGGTTATACATACACCCATGTATAAGCATACCGATATACGTAGGTATAATAATATGTGAGCGGGAACAAACATCTGATAAGGTCTTGAGCAAAGATAAGTTACGTCACGCGAGAACGTTGCCAGGAACATCTCTGGTCAAATAGTAGCTTCTCCGGTTATAATATGCCATTTTATTTGTCTGACAATACACACATATTTTAGCGGGTTAATTTCTGGACCGGTATATAGTAAATTGTTTTATCCATCTGGTGTACAAGTACATTATATCGGTAAATTTTAACGGGTTTATATTTTTATTCTC
Organism: Neodiprion pinetum; assembly: GCF_021155775.2. Lineage (NCBI taxonomy): Eukaryota > Metazoa > Arthropoda > Insecta > Hymenoptera > Diprionidae > Neodiprion > Neodiprion pinetum. The sequence continues at coordinate 23,115,962 of NC_060234.1, forward strand.
TTCACCGCGGTCGCTCGGTCGTAATTAAAAATTTCACCGATCCTTATCGCAACGCATCTACCGTCGATCTCGGAACCGATTGAGACGCGATATGAGAGCGATATGTAACGATTAACGCCGCCGAGTTTGTTCGACTTGTTACTCGCTCGTTAGCTGAGATTTCGGCTCCTCTTCCCTGCAATCGTAATATGGTTAATTCCTACACATCTACCCGTAAACTCCTCACCTCTGAGGTTTGCGCCACGGTATGCCGATCCAATTATCACATCTGCGAGATCAAATATCGCACTGTGATCTGGCCGCTCTTTTCCTCGCACATCCCGCATGCCGGAAGTACAGGTGCGTAGTAGTTAGTGGTCGCGGTCGCAGCTCGACGTTGCGGATGATCAGTTCTCCACGTTGGTATGGTATTGCAATTAAAATGTGACCGTTGACTCGAGTTTTTCCAACCAAGAAGAGGAAGAAAAATAAAAGGAAAAAGAAGAGAAGACAAAGACGAACTGGAAACGGACGAAGATAAGATCAGGGAGAGAAACAAAAAAACAAATCTGCAATTCTGCGCAAACCCATCGCGAACTCCGGATGAAACGTATGTACGATATTTGTGGAGACAGGTGATCAGGGAAGTTGCGAGGGCGATGGGATGTTCGCCGAGCTCGATTCTCCGTTGTATGCAGGCTAGAGAGAAGCTGGATGGGATCCCCGTTCCCAGTGAAAAACTGGAGCAAAGGAAGAGTCTCGTAAAAACAGGTGAGCCGCTCAAATTACGGTGTGAATTACTGTGCGGATCGCGACTCGATGACCGGGAAAATCGTCTCAATTTTGGGTTATAGATGTGCTTTGGTCGTGATGCAAACGATCGAGAGAAAACTAAATTCACGGGTCTTGGAGATTTCAATATGAAGTCATCGTCGAGTTCCGCCAATCGCTGTTTATTTTTTTTGTAACGTTCCCGAAAGCTTGCCGATCGGGTGACGTTCAAAATTATCCCACTCTTTGTCGAAGGTGATCGTTGATTGGCCGGCGATTGGAAAGCTTCAATTTCAAAACGGTTTTATAACGTAGAACGTGCGGAAAGGAATATCGCATCTTTTGACCAAGTTTCTAAATCGTCGTCTGAATAATATTTTTCGACTTTGTAACGTTGTAAGACTCGTCACGTTGTAGCTAGTTACGTTATCGTAACGATTCATGATGAGAAGAAAATCGTTATTTTGCGATTTTGGAACTGTTTGAAATTCAGTGAACCGTAACGAAACAAAACTTAAACGTACTCAAATTTTTCCAATCTGTAGTTTCCTCAAAATCGTTTTAAAAATAAGAAAATAGCAATTTTACCCAATATTTCGTTGTTCAACCTCGTAAAAATTTCTAAACGTTGCACGGGAGGCTTATTATATGTATGATTAATAAACGAGAGGCTTTCACTAGTTTCGGTTTTAACTTCTTCGTTCCAATATAAATCAGTTTGTATTCCATATACATTGAAAATAAAATTATCACAGTTGTTATAGAATTTTGATTGATCGTTAGTTCCGATACTGTGAGTTGAGACAGCATGATCATAAAACGTCCAATGAAAGACTGGATTGTTTTAAAAAGTATCGTACCTATAATGACGTACCGACGACTAAATTGCGTAAAATTTTAGATAACGATCTGTACAGTGTCGAGGATGGGAAGGTCGGTCGACGTTCAGTAGGTAATCACTCCGTACATCATACATACACATATTCGATATAACATCGTTAGTCTGCGTGCGTATATACAAGGTATAATAATGCATAACAAGAAGGGAAAAGACATGTCGGCAAGTCGTGGGATTTTTTTTCTCACCCGCACGTTTTACTCGTTATTCACATCTTATATAGAAAGGGGACCGTGATAGGTGAGTCTGATTCCCCTTGACCCAGTCCCCTCGGTGCCGTTCTATAAGATCATACGTAGGATGTATGCCGGGCCGCGACTTGCGTTTAAAACTCACCGAAGGAATTCAGAAGTGATAATTAGGCTCCGAGCCTATAAATACGTATATAGAAACTTAGGACACCCGATCCAAATCATTGCACGATGCGTTTGCAAAATAAATTACCTTCCCATTCCTTATTTTTCTTTCCTATCGTGTATAATGACCGGATGTGCAACGATTCAATTTTATTTCATATTTAACCCTTCGTTTCGTTCGGATTTGATCATCGGCACAGATTTAGAAAATGAAATAACGATAATAAGCGGCAGCGTTGCGACATCAATATTTCATATTTGTATTACATAATTATGACGAATGTGTGCCGAAAAAATCGGGAAGAAAAAGAGAAAAGAAAATTGGTGTCGACGTTTTTTTTTTATTTATTTTTTTTTTTTTACGGTAAATAAAGTTCCAGAATACACACAAGCATACACAATCGCAGACACAATCTGTCTTGGATTTGGTAAATTTGTGGTAGATATAATAACATGTTCGTACATCATGCGCCATTTATCTGCAGAGTTTGCTCTGGTTTATCGCGAGCTTTACCCCGTGAAACTCATTCAACGATCTGCTCCACTCCGCGGGTAACTTACATACGCATATAAATATGCGTGCGTTGTGTGTGTACATACACATGAGTATAAATACATGCGTGTGTGTATTGCATACGTAGACGCATAAGTTACGTAACTAATTCCCACGCAAAACTTGTATTGAACGCATACACACGATGTGGTGTTTTTTCTTTTAACTTTTTTCTTTCTTTTTTTTTTTTAAACTTATTTGCTTCTTCAATTTTTATCCTCGTCGTTTTTTGGCAAGGTTTTTCGTTGAATCCACCAGTTTAAGCGTTGTAACGCGACTTAACATTGTACATAGGCTATAAAATGATTAGGCTGAAGTGAGTAACGTTATTGTAACGATTAAAGTTCCGGAAAATCGTTATTTCATAGTCTTGCAGGAATTTTTTGAAATTCAGTTAATCGTAATAAGGCAAAATGTATTCGATTATCACATCTTACACGTATTTTGAATACTTGTCTATTTCAAAGTCACCGTAAACTTGAAAAATAGCAATTTTTCGCCACAACGGTTCGTTACATTAACGTTAATAACTTCAGCCTCGTATAATACGGTTCTTACAGATCTCTCGGAAAGGTTCAAAAACACCGACGACTACTGCCCGAGGCTCTCGTTACAGATCTCTGAAAAGTCAAGCGATCCGTCGAGACAGACACTTCGCAGCGTCGGTAAGTTGACATTTTTTAACAACGCAGAGCCTAGATTCATAATTTTGTCATCTGTAAAAACGAAACGAGAGAAGGCACATTTTCTCTCCGTTTTACCGTTCGACTCGCGCTCGTCAATGCTGCGCGAATACTGTTTGAAATTCGACGTATCGGCACTTTTGAAAATACACAGACGCGGCAATATCATCCCCTTCTCAAGAGCTAAGACAACCGCACAATCGCCAATGTGTATCCTAGAGTTAAACACGTGTTGTAATCGATCAAATAAATTAAAATTCGAAAGCGGGATCTAGAAATTACACACCTATATGTGTTTTTGTATTATCATTTGACTGATTGACGCCCGTTAACGCCTGCAGCGTAAAGGGTGTAGTCGGTATAAAATAATCAATAAATCCAGGGCTTTCCGATTTGCCATACATTGTTGTTTTTATTTTCATCACTATCATTGCTATCAATGTAACTGCAACATTACCTCGCGAATCAGTGTAATGTAATTGAATGAACATAATTGTACATATTATACAATGTTCGAATCCATCGTGGTCATACAAGCACCGCGTGGTCAGAGGGCATTAGACGTACAATTGTCCATGAAGAAACAGGGATCATCTCGGGCGTTATGCACATTATCGGGAATTCTTCGATCGTCAATCTTGCCGGGGATTAAAGGATTTTTTTACCGTCGTCAGCGGCAACCGTTTTCCGATTCTTCTTGACAGCAAACGACCAGAGGCAACGATCGGTGTTAGTTAGTCGTTGATCGAGAGTATAAGCTAGGCAGCTGGTCGGAAAGTATTCTCCGTCAATCCGCGACTCAAGTCAGTCAGTGCCGGTCGTAGCCCATGAAAAGTTCGCGTCGCGAGCCGCGGATTCGAAAAGTTCGACCCACGCATTTTTACACGCTTGAGAAGTAGAGAAACAAGATCAAGTCTAACCAACGCATTCGCTGCCCGCGTGTTTCTTACATAAATAATTTCAAAATTCAAATCACTCGTGTAAGAATTACGATAAAATTTACAGTGAAAATTTAAATATTAATAATCGTAACGACACATTTTTAATAACGGTATACACACTAGCAATAGTAACGATCATTCAACGATATAACACAGAACCACGTGCTATTTGATATTCTAATACATCAATTTCGCGATCGTGTTTCATGATATTGTACAGAATCGCAGTGACCAACAGTGCATCTGTACGAATGAATGAATGAACGAATGAATGCGGTTCTTGTGAATCGCGGATAAATAAAAACTGTGATCCGTAAAATGGGCCGTTACAGAGTTCCCAAATATCAGTTATACGCGAATTGGATCATACTAACCGGCGCATTTTTTATTTACTTTTTTTATTTTTAGGTTTATTTTTATTTCTTTGCTGAGAATTAAGGGCGCGGAAGGTGATTTCGGGTGCTGCACTGCAGGGTAGAATAGAGGCCGTAGTATTTTCCACTACGCGCCTGCGGGCTTAAAGAGAGTGATTCGGAACTGGTCTTGTCTGCGGCTGCGGCTGTAACCCAATTCGGTACTGGTAGAAACGTACCCGTGTATTCACGTGTGACTTACGTATGTGTGCGTGCATACGCACGTATGCATGTATATGTATATATATATATATATACGTGCGTTATATATATATTTTATATATATATATATATATATATATATAAGACGCAAGTTTCGTAATACGCATCTTAGATCAGAAGCGAGGGACGTCGGCCCCGTGCAATGGCAGTGGGCAGATGATTTCTATTCAAAGATTATTCTCATTTTGTTATACCGCATCAAGATTAGCGCGAAGATAATATACATATGTGAACATACATGACGATAATCGCGTTGCTTGATCTGATCTCCCATTGAAGTTAATCAATTAATTTACTGATTAATTAGAGCAACCAAAGCACATGTGTTACAAAAAATTACTCGCGTATACATACCGAGGCTTGTAAGCTTTCGAATTATAAAAAATATTTTAATCTTTAGGTTAGAACGAATTCACGTTTACCGGTAGATTTAATATTGTTTACTAAATCCGTAGGCAGAGTTTTTTTTGGCATTTGGCTACTTGAAGAGTTCCAGCGAAAATATGTTTCAAACGTAGGAAGAGAAAAAGAAAGTGATACATATCGATTCATCATCGATGCAGTTTTCTTTTCTTCCTGTGTATAATTGAAAGGTCGCACGACAGAAGCGCTGAATTCGAGTAAACTAAATGTTTCAGAAGAGCGACGAGATATTCGCAAATGTACACCGAATTCTTTGATAAGCACAGAGTTTACGTTATTCGATGACTCGAATTGAAGCGCGGAATGAGAAATTGTAAAAGTTGACGCAATCTAGAGAAAAAATCGTGAAGTTCCAGCCGCTTTGTAAAATTATCTCTGGGATCGGAATAAAGTTGCAGTATAGCAGTATCTGCTTGGGGTATAAAAGTGTGGAAAAACGATAAGATTAATGAGAAAAATAAATAACGGTGAGTTAACTGTTAGTTGAAACACGGGTGATTTTTAATCAATACAGTTCACAACACGCATTCATTCGTTGAAATTTATTTTATATACATAAATGTTATATAAATTATTTCAGTGTTTAAAAAGCTCTCTGTAACCGTTTCAGAATTATGTACAACCGATTATAACCCGTGACAGGCGATTACGTCGTACAAACCTTCAGGATTATTGACTTCTAAATTACTTCGAATCACGTGCAGGGGAATTTCAAAGCATTTGAACGAATGGAGAAAAGAAGATTTTCGACAAAAGTAGGGCTGAAGCATCTTTGTCGTGCGTCCCATCCAACACATAGGATCAATATATTATGTTCTCGGTGAAAATGAGCTGGAAGGCTTGAAGGAAAATATTTAGCAGGACGAAGCGAAAGAAGAAAATCCACTGAATATAATCGATAAACAAATAAGAAATTCTCTTCTTGTCATTCTAGCTGTCAAAACGTGCGTTTCTGTGATCTCTACAACTGAAAGAAACTCGAAAACGTAAAAAAAAAGTTCCTTCCTCAAGGCCCATGCGTGCAAACATATCCTCTATTATAAATTCTGGAATAAAATCGTCTAAACACTGTATTATAGGCACGTGATTATAGCGAACGACGCGAGGATCGAAGACCTTGCGTGTGTCGATGAAAGAAGTAAAAAAGAAAAAAAGGAGAAAAAAAAAAACACGAACGGAGGAGAACTTTATTTTTTGGGTCGATAAATTAACGCCACGTTGACGTTGATATCTGCTTTGGATCCAAGCTGTGCACGTTTTTGTTTACTTTATACGTCATCCGAAGAGTCGGCAGCTCCCTCTTCCTCTCTCTCTCTCTCTCTGTCTATTCTCCTAATTTCGATGATCACCTTCGTTATTATTATTCTTATTCAAACGATGTAATTCTATGGTATTTTTTCAAGTTCGGATTGTAATTATTCAGAAAACTACTGCGATTCAACATTTCAACTTCAAAGCGTCCGTTTTTTTTTTACCCAAAAAGTCATTGAGATAATAATAAGCATTATACCTCAAATGTGAAAAACTAATGCAATAAACTCGCAACTTCCGAAAATCACAACAAATACTCGACCTGCGCGTTTTTAAAATTTTTTCTCCATACATCCTCTAACAATAAATTGCAAACAGTTAAATTTATCAGCGTATAGCCGCATCGACATGCAGACTTCGGTTGCAGTGCAGTGCAAAATATTTATAAACGGGTATGAATGCTTAAATTAATGCGAATTTTCACGGGTTCTATTTTTTCACTCTCTTCTTGAATCCGACAGGCCCGTTTTTGCGGCTCTAATTATTTGCCGAAATGACAAGATAGGAATTCGTAAAAGTGATGAAGGTTTTATGGTCAGAGAGCGATAGGTGCTCATCACCGATCAGTAAAGCTATACCTGTATCTATCGTTTATTATGTACCCGAGCTTATCGCCGGTATCGACTCTTCGGCCGGAAAGTTTAACCAGACGCTGAGTTTTAAAACCAGTCGCTTTTCGCACGGTGATCCGAACAGACATGAATAACAGGAGGGGCGGGGTTGAAATTCCGAATTTGAAAAGTTCCGAAATTTTTGGCGGTGAAACTTGAAGTAAAGAAATCGAACTTTGAGGAAACATCAAAGTTTCAAAGTTCTGGAAGGACAAAATGCCGAAAGGACGTAACTCCGACAAGTCAAAGTACCGAAAGTGCGAAAATGAGAAAATTTTAAAATTTAATTTTTACTTTCGGAATCCTGGTCATTCTGATTTTCGGTTTTTCTGATTTTTTCATACCCACTCGTTGAGTAAACTACACTGTGCGAGTATATTATAATTTTTAGAATCTTACACTCGCGAAACTTTATTTTTTGGAACTTCGCTCTATCGTAACTTGAATTTTTGGAATATCGCATTTCGGAACTTTGAGACGACGGATTTCCGATCATTTTCAAGTTTCCCCACCAAATAATTCTGAATTATGCGCTTTCGGAACTTCAACCCTGCCCCTAACAAGATGCGGCGTGAACTATTACGAAACATTGAATTTTTACTGTAGATTTGCTAACATTTTCCTACATAAAATTTGATCCAATAATCACACGTTACATATCCTCTTCGAAACAAAAAGTACCACCGACATTTACATAATCTATTGCCTTAGGGTTACTCCTATTCCTGTGGTAATTATTATCAGAATTTTACGACACCGTTTCCTACAGTAACGAAAATGTATACAATGCGGTGTAATAAACTCCGGGTTTAAATTAATCGCCCGCCACATGCAACGCACGTTTTCGAACGATACGACTTTCGAACGCATAAATATATTATTGGGTAAATAGGTTCACACGAGCATGTAACGAATACCGAATGAAGGGAAGAAAAATCGCGATTCGGATCCGAATGCAGCGGGCACGTAACTTGCACGCGTGTTTTCGCGTGTGAAAAAAAACATAAATTTTCAAGCGAGGAGGGAGTGATAAACAAAAAAGAAAACACAAAGATAAAGCAAAAGAGACAGTTATTGTACGGAGGTTACAAGTAAATATGTTACACATTGTATGAGGACCCAATAAAGGACTATCGACAGAAATCGCGGATGAGGAAACCTCGCGGGTTAATTGTAATTACAAGCCTAGATGGTCGTGCCTTCGCGTCGCGGCTCCATGACATCGTCTGGGAGCAAGTTTTACATACCAAACGACGACGTGGACGACGTGCTGGGTATCAGCCAGCTGCTTTTCAACTATAACGGTAGGTGATCGGAGCCGAATACGCGCGGTGGGGGAAACACAAACGTAACAAAATAAAAATAAGAATGAAAGTTCGCAAAATCGCTTAACGTCTCGAATGAGAAAAAGAAGGATCACACCAATATGCTTCGCTTCATGATTTATTTAAATAAAATTAATTTGCTTTACTGTTTTACTGTTTTTTTCATTAAAATGTCACAATTTTGTTCGCAAATTATATTCATTTCGCACTTACGCCATTTTCGACCCCTTCCTAGCCCGCCATTTTAATCCGTAATATTTGAAAGTGTCTTCAAATTATAGAATTTACAACCAAATCTTATTCGGTAATGTTCAAGCTTTCGATTCATATCTGTTTTGTACTTTTAATATCGTAATTGTGTTTTTGATCAGCATTCAAAGTTAATAAAAAAGTTAACATTTGAAAGAGCTTGAAAAACTCGGAAAATTCCTTTTTGATTAAAAAGAAGAAATAATTACTCAAATTTTCGGAAAGTTTTTTTGCTCTCTTTTTGCCATGTCACCCTTCAGGAATCGGGCGAAATACGAAATCATCTCTTCCTGGGCAGACTTTTGTTTTTCTCCCCCTTACTTTTGTTTTCAAGTTTTCAAGATTGCAAGTGTACGAACATGTACTTGATAAATTTCACATCAATTCCGGTATACCCATAATTCGATCGTATCATCCAAACGAACATGCATAATGTATCGGTAACACGATAATTTGAACAATTTTCTGGTACAACATTACAGAATAAAAACGCTACGATAATTTATTTACCTTTTTCAAGGTCTGACCCAATTCTTTCCTCGTCTTCTTTTTTCTGGAAATTCGAAATTTCGACACGCTATTATACGCGTTAGTTTATATGTTGTACATGTGGTTATAAGCGTATACAACGGAGCAATAAATTACTGGGCCACAGAAGCGACGCGATCATACATCGAGAAACGTCACCCTGTATAAAATATTTATGGCACATACATTTTAGGATGAACCTGGATATATCCCTTCTAACCACCCACTCTCTCCCATGTACATCTCCTCCCGCTGATAAGAATCGTGACGTCAATTCTTCTCCACTACGCATTAGATGGAGTACAATTCCCGATAACGTTGCCGTGAGCTATCGCGCTCGGGTTGGCTAGAAATCCCGTTGAAAGAAAAAAAGCGAAAAATCGAAACAAGAAAGCAATCGGATCGATAATCAAGGGATTACTCTTGAAAGCTCCACTTTGATCCACTGTTTAACGTGCGAAGAATATAAATAATTGTCCGTTCGGAATTGAGAGTATAATCTACACCCATATCTTTGCAACGCGACTCATTCTGTAAAAACCTGCAACTTCTGTTTATCAGGATCTGAAGAAGAGGAATCAATCGCGGAGGGTCTGGAGTCCCGGATTCGTACCCTTCCCGAAGAAGATGGGGAGGTCTGCGTTATTGTGAGTAACATATTCTTGTCGCTTCAGTCGAGGGGCCATTAATTTAAAGGAAGTCATAAATTTGACAGTTGGAAATCAATTTAGTAACAGTAAATCAATGGAACTTATCGTCAATGACTGAAATATTCTTTTTTATTACGAGGAATCGATCGAGAGATAACTGAGCTCATTGGAAATCACTGCGAATCACTTGAAACCCCACGATGGCGCTGAAGAGATAGCGTGACAGGCGTTGAAAATCATAGAAACCGTTGTAAGTCTTGCAGCGAGGGGGTATTCACTTTGAAATTGCTGGAAGTTAGTTGAAATCGCTTGAAATCACGTGTAATCGTGTGAAATTGCATGAAATCGCGAGTGTATTCACTTGTTGAAATCACCAACCACTTTGGAAAGCAGTCACTTGAAAATCGCTTGAAATAACTTTAAGTGAATCAGTTGAATTTACTTGAAATCGCATGAAATCGTATGAAATTCCTTGAAATCATTGTAATCGCCTGTCACCCGATCTGTGAGTGAATACCCCCTCGTCATGCGGTACAGACCGAATAGTTTTCATTCTTTAACGTTCTATAGATTTCTATCCTCTTTCGATTCAAAACACATTTTGAGAACAAGAAGTACGTCGGTTCTTTTCAATCCTCAAGTCCCCCATCAATCTAGGCTAAGATAAAACTAATAGGCCATACAGGTATCAGCGTGGATCGTGAAAATAGCTATAAAGAAGAAGCTCAACTTGAGATGCGTAAACACGACGGGAAGCGACTCGAGACCTGGTTCATAGCGATTTTATAGTTAGTTCGCGAATGTACACAGTTTTGTATACTGGGTGATGCTGCGGCGTTTTCTGGGCACTTCGTTGCCCACCGTAAGCAACAGGAGTGTACGTTTTCCTCTTTCCTCATCAGCCACGTCCACGTTGTATACGCATTGGTATTCTGTTTAATCAAAGCGAAGCCTCGTGTTTTACGAACTAGAAAAATTATCGTCGTTAAATCTTTTATCTGCAGGACTTCGACGGAGTGTAAATATTTTCTCTATAGGAGAGTTAAAAGTCGGATGCGCGGTTGGTGAAAATTCCCAGATGCAACCGTGTAACGAAAATCGCGTAATAGAAATTTCCGTAACAATCTAGGAACGAAATTTTAATCCGTGAAAATCTGGGATCGATTACTGATCCGCGAGTAATGCATCTGGGAAAGTGTGAAACAGGGTGTAATCGCGACGATTACGAAAAGTGTAATCGAAGGATTGTTATTCATAGCAAGAAACTATCATCGATAACCGCACATTTTTATTATAGACAATGATAACGAACCTCGGGCTTCGTATCAGCGGTTCAAATAGATATCTATCATTTTAATCTTCAATAACTTGGAGCGCTTGGTTGTTTGTTGTTGCTGATTTAAAAGTAGGTACAAAACGACTAGAAAACCGATGTACCGATCCAAGGTACCTTGTATCTATGGGCACAGATGATCGCTGATCCTGTCCGCGTGACAAGGCTTATAGATATACGTTACGGCATTCGGGGAAGATTGGATCCGGAAAGAATAAACGAGAACAAGTGAAAACAAAAACTGTCTAACGATCAATTAGCGAAGATTTTGAAACACAATCGCATGACGTATCTCCGATACTGTATTATACTCGGAGGTTTAATCAGTGGCAGGTATATAGGTATCAACTTGTAGATTAGAGACATAAAGAACGTACGTCGAACATATCAGTGATAAAGATAATCAGCACGATGGTTGATAAGCGGGAGTTGGAAAGGGTCAATTTAGAGCCAGTTTAAGGAGTAAACAGCCATCGGCGAGTGCGTGAAACGCCAGAGTCCTGACGAAACAGTATTAACGCTAGATTCCGCGCAAATCGGTGCGTTTACGGATCAGGTGCAATGAGTTGAGGTGGAAAATCGGCGATCGAGTAGCAACCCTGACTGACCGTTATCCAGGAGTGTCGAGAGCTAGTGTGATCGTTGGGTTTTATGGAGCGTAGATGAAGAACGCCAATACTTTGGCAATGAACCGCGCTCCTCGGTCGTCGACCAGGAGCGTCCAAAGTTTTCAGTCATTCGCGGATGTCGACCGCGAAGAATTGGACGGTAACGCCGGCATGCCGGACACGCGGCGTCAGACGAAGCCGATACTTTACGTATACGGTCCTACGGAAAGTGAAAATCCGAACACTAGTATCGAGGACAGTGATACGTGGTTCACCAGACTGATACCTGGTATCTGCACTCGACTAGCCGCCACCTGCTGTCAGAGCAGATACGTCATGGAGGTCAAGGAGCCCGCGATCCCCATCGTCATACCCGTAACATACGTAAGGAGCCTGCTTCCGGTTGCACACTTTTCCCGTTTGGGAGAAAAAAAACAAAAACAAAAAAACGGAGCTGGGAAAAAAACGAGCGCCTTTTCTCACCCCTCCGTCGTTTTTCTTCTTTTCTTTGATCAAGCCAGCAGCGCTCTGTCCTCGACTATTCGATTTGGGGTCCGCATTCTCAAGTGACAAGATGTTGCGACAGAGTTAAATTTTCCCAGACGCGTTGAACTATCCGCTCTTCCTCCTGGCCTCTTACACGAGATAAAACGTAGAGAAACCTCAGGCACTTGTGTCTAGATTCAGTGAGACGCTTAACTGTCGGTATGACGCTGCAGGCCGAGGAAAAAAGAGACAGTATGGTATTCGTCTGAGAGAGTAAATTTGGAAAAATTTTTCACGGTTATATAAGACCAAAGGCTGCACGTGGATCTGTAATAGTAGTAATAGTAGTAGAAGTAGTAGCAGTAGTAGTAGTAGTAGTAGTAATAGTAGTAGTAGTAGTAGTAGGAGTATTACCAGTGATAATGTTTACTTAAGGTTCACGCCAACGAAACAGTCTTCGTTTACGCTCTTTTATCTTGGCCATACATCCTTCCACCGTTTTCCCTCTCTTTTTTCCACTTTGATACTAGTGTGCTTTTTTTTTTTTTTTTTTATCAAGTGGAAGTACCCTGTTCAGTTTCTGTTCTTGATTTACCTCAGCAACTCATTTTTTACGTTATGTATATTAATTTTTCCCCTTTTCTTACTTCTGAAATTTCTTGTGGTTTCCTAGAGCAATTGATTCGAGTTCACCTCTTTGCTTTGCTAAAAATGCGCTTCTGATTATTTTTCTGTCATCTTATCTCATGGACTTTTCGATGCAGTTTCGTATCATCCATGATCAGCACCTGCCTCAGTAAAGAAAAGTTTAGCTGTCTCTGAAGTATTTATGAACAATGAATCAGGGCAAGCTTATCGAAGTAAGATACATGAAATCAAGAATCTATTGTAAAAATTACGCATTGCACAAGCTTGTACCTTACTATTGGTTCTAGTACCTTTTTTCGGATAGTGCTTATCAGTGCTGCCGTCTTATTTTAATGTATTTAAAAGTAATTGTAGATCGAGTGGATCGTAATCCCAAGGATTAGGCCATTCATGGTTATCAACTAGTGCACGTATTAAAAACTGTGTGCCGAATGAGCGACGAAAAAGAAGACAGTAAAAGGCCACAGGGGGATAAGTAGGGTGAAAATGCCTCTTGCAAATATCGTAATGACATTTTATGGAGAAGTAAGTACCATCAAAATACTAAGATCCTCTGAGTAGCAGGCCTCAATCTCAATTGGTTTTCGATAAGAATAAAGAAACTGTAGAATGTAAAAATTTTAAATGTTATTAAGGGAGTGAAGACCGTTCATAGACACAATGGATAAATTTTTAGCTCAATACGTTCATGATAGAAATAATTATCCTCTTTCAAATTTTTGTTTTCTACCGCGTTACTTTTCGAGAAAAATTATGAAACTATTATTTTTACATTCCTTATAGATTGGTCAATAATTAGAATTATTTTTTAGAAATTTTCGTAACGGCACGCTGTAGTTAGAAAAAATGAAACACCCTTTTTCGTATCGGAAAAATTGAATTATTTAATGGATTTCAGTCGTATTATTACATTATAATTGATGTCATGAAATGATTCAGTTACGTTAGAAGTTGTGACATTTGTTTTTCGTCAAATTATTTCAGTATATTATTTATAAAGAAACAAGAGTAGAATTTGCATTAATACGGCTGAAACTTGTTTAACGGGTTACCCTATAATGTGAAATTGTCAGAAATTGTTTAGTCCCCCCCCCCTTAAAAGATCGTTTGAAGGATTAAAATTAATATGCATTACGAGGATAAATGGTGAATGTAAATTCAATTTCTGCTCTCAAAAAAATTGGCGTTCAAACTTGTAACGTGTTTTTCGAGAAACTATGTTTTATAAAACTGCGCGCACGCTATCTCGAGCTGTAATCGATGAATCGACTCGAAATTTAGTACTGTTCAGAGAGATAGATGTAGATGGTGGATCATCGACGGAGAATCCACGAAATCAGCGATAAAGGAGAAAAGTGGGTAAAGTGGGTTGTTAATTAAAGATTTCTCACGATTAATAACAATTAAACGATATACTTTATTCGAGATAGCGATACGAACTGTATCGCGAGAGATCAGAACGACAACTAAGGCTTTACGAAATCGAGAGAATACATAGGTGATACATAAATATGATTTTACGACAGTCGACGATGTACATGAAATGTGCAATTGAGTTCTTTGAAGTGTGATACGCGAATGAAATATGAATGTAACGAGTACGAGACAACACTTCAAATTAAATTGTCACGAGTTCGCTTATACTTTGCCGAAATAGGTACACCATATTCAAAGCAATATTACTTTTCAGCCGAAGAACCATTTTTTTCTTTTCATTTTTTATCAAACAGTTGTTAATAATAATGCAACGTATTCTTGAGCCGAAAACGTCGAAAAAATTTCAGGAATATCCTTTCGGCACCAAGGAAGAGAAAAGCTTCGTAAGCCAAAAACTGATACAATGTACTTAATGTGCATATTTTTATTTTTTTTTTCTTAATGTCAAATCACCGATACGCGCGATATAATGTAAACCGATTCGCCGCGCACGAAAAATATCGAAAGTCGCGAAGAGACGTACTTTATCGAATTGCATTCTATTGACAATAAAAATTGCTGGACACACTCCTCAACGTGTACACGAGTTGAATATTAAAAAGACTTTCATATTGCATCGGTAGTTTTTCCAAAATTAACTCCTGAAGATTAACCCTTTTCGATGTTCGTCACGACAGGGTAACCCTTGATAAGTCAATTTTTCTTGAAAAAATTGTTGCTAATTTTTATTTTACTACGGTGTACCGTTAGGAAAAAAAACAAGTTGAAAAGAAAAGTTTAAAATGCAATAAATTTTTCAATCATGAATTCATTGAGCTAAAAATCTATCCATTATGTTCGTGAAAGTTCTTGACTCCCTCAATAACACATTAAATTTTTAAACAAATCGGTCAAATCAATTCTAGGGAAAAAATCATTTTACATATTTCAGTTTTCTCTATTTTGCTCGAAAACCAATTGAGATTGTGGTCTGATACTTTCGGGATATTAATATTTTAACAGTACCTACTTATCCACAAAATGTCATTATGATATTCGGAAAAGGTATTTTTGCCGTGCTTATCCCCCCTACGGTCTTTGCCTGCACATCGACTTTAATAAACATGAAAAATCACACGTACGAAACGAACTTATTAATTCCGATTTCAGAAGGGACCTCAAGATTTGAAGTCGAATCTACTGACATCATGGAGCCCCAGCTCGACCAAGGTAAAAAAAAAAACAAAAAAAAAAAAAAACAAACGTAACGAATTTCACGGTAACCCGATGCTTAAAGGGTGTCTGGTAATTTTCATGAAATTAAAATTCCCATTCACACGACGAAGATAATGTTGGTCTTCGGGCGGGACGATCACCAATCAGAAGTATTGGGATCGGCAGCGAAGAAACTAGGGTGGTCGGTGACTTACTCAAGGAGCACAGACACGGCCCTCGAGACCTTCCACAGCCGCGGGCATGACATTGTCGTGATAGATCACCGGGGATCTCGAGGAATAGATTCCGATTCTCTCTGCAGGTCTGTTGACGTGCAGGTACCACCTCAATCGTGTCCGTCACTAGCAAAATGATTTACTGTAGTACAAGCTTGATTTTTTCTTACCGATAGATCGATCAGGGCTTCGGGCGTCAATCCAAACACAGTGATCGTCGCTCTTGTTCGAAAGTCGTAAGTAAAATACTTCTTTGCTCGTCTCATTCTTCTCCTCGTTTACTAAACGCGATTTCGCGATGTCGTTTCCAGGTTCCTCATCAACGCGGATCAGGACCAGATCATGACGATCGGACTGATGGGTATCGGCTTCAACAGAGTGAGTACTGCGAGCTAGCCGGTTTTTTCTAAATCTCTGATCGTAGTAAATTGATGATCGCTGCATTGCAATTAACTAGCGCACATCGGATGCTTTCTCGACAGACGCTCCTCGAGTGCTCCCAGGAAAATCTTCTGGCCAACGAACTCGTCAATATCCACGCAAGCGAACTCCAGCCCAGGTTGCACCTCGCCGCTTTTCACGCGCTTTACGTAGCCGTCGACAGGTGCAGAGACATGGTCCACGTAACCAACGACCGCCACGTTGTCCAGGTGAAATCTCAAGACCTCATCCGATCGATAGTCTTGCGACCACAAGCAGGAGTCAATAGTCCGGTACTCATGTTTTTCGTCTTCTTTTTTCACAGTTTGCAAACAAGGCCAGCGAACGTTTTCTCGGTTACAAACCGGAAGAGCTTCTGGGCAACAAAATAATGGACATCGTGTCCTCCGACAACTTTGTCTTAATGGATCAGCACCTTCGGCGAGGCAGAGAATGGGAGGGTAACATGAACTGCAAGAGAAAATCGTCGAAGACGATTACCATCAACTGCCGGATAGTCCCTTTTTCCGCCTCGGGCAGGTGCGTCGTACGTATAATATGAACATAGGCTGAACATCTGTCGTGTTAGCATAATCAGTTGCAAGAAGATCGTTCTTCCGTCCTGCTTCACGATCGTCCAATCTGTTTAACCAGGACACCGACCCACTACATTTACGTCCACGACACTACCTACCTCCTCGAAAACATGGCAATTGGTCCGGGCAACACTGGGACGCAGCAAATGCCCAGAGGAAGCGTTCACTCGCTAAGAAGAGGATCGTTCGACGTCAAGTCGACGGGGAGTGAGAGTAAGGCGCCCGATCTCCAAACCCGATTCAGTTACCAGCATGTCCCGATCGAAAATCAGTGCCAATGCGAAAATGCACGCAGTGAATATTAATCACCCATTCAGCTGGTTAAGAATGCCCGTAACCGAATAATGAGCATCGGTTTATTTCAGCCCACAGGCGATCCAGTTTTACGAAAATTCACAATTTACCACTGGAAGCACCGATCACTCGTGTCATCGGTATACTCTCAACCGCACTAAACGACATGTCGACGACGAGTCCGGAACTCGCGCTGCAGATGTACAAGGTGCGTTATACAGCAGCTAGGCGACGACGTTATAAAAGAGAGAATATTATGTCTGATAGCGAAGTTTTTGTGGTAACAAGGGTGAATAATATTCAACCAAAGTAGTTTTTAGGTATGATCGTCAAGCGGAACGAATATTGTTACAATGTGTTGTTACAAAAAACGACGATTTGAAGTAAAAAAATTCTCTTCAAATTCGAAACAAGTTTCGTCAATCACGACTCATGTGTGTGTACGCAGAAAATATTGTATCCCGAATCCCAGGAAATCGGTTTCATCAGTTTGGATGAAAGTAGGACGGAAAATCAAGTATTGGGTGGAGATGATTCATGAAACTTTCCAGGATTTTACCATTTCCGGTTACCGAATAGCCACGTTTCTCGAACTTTTCAATAATTATTTCAATATATCCTAAGTTACCAGAGGAATGGTTCGACCGAATCAAACTAAGCTATTGAGAACTACTAATGCGATCATGTCGCCATGCCTATTGCGAAAAATGTAAACTTTTGAAGTGATCCGGCTAAATTCACTTCTGTTCTCTTCGTAGGCGATCGAGCTGCTTAAGGGCACGGAATTGTACACGCCACAGCTAAGGGAGGATACCAGAGGATACGATCCGGTCACCGAAGACCTCGTCGGCGCTCTTTTAGCGGTGAGTGAAAATCGAATCGGCGAAAATAAACTCTTGACGTGTATCGATGGGTGAGAGTAATTGTGCTTGATTTATCCATGTGCAGTCTCCGGTCTACGCGAGGGACTCGAGAAGGTCGTCAAACGACTCCGTGAGTCGAATACCAACGAGCAAGACACTGACCAATGCCTCTGCTCATCGCATGTCTCTCAAGGGTTACAGGCCACCCCAAGAAATTCACGACATGATGGAGAAGAGTCTCGACTGGGACTTCGACATATTCAAACTAGAGGTTCTTTCCTGCGGAAGGTAGAGTAGAGGTGGCCAGGCATGCACGCTGATCTGGCAGCGAAACTTTTCTTGTATCATTGTAATTCACTCTGATAATGTAATTAGCACCTGGCAGTTCTTTGGGGCAATTTTTTGATTCCTGAATCTTGCTACATACGCTTAATTTTTTCGGACTCTCAGACCGCTCGTTTACTTGGGGATGAATCTTATCGGGCTCTACGAAGGCCCTGCGACACTGGGCTGCGACGAAAAAACGTTTTTCAACTGGCTCACCCTCGTCGAGATGCATTACCACGCAGACAACAGTTACCACAATTCGTCGCACGCTGCTGACGTCCTTCAGGCAACCGCCAAGTTCATGCGATCCGAGAGACTCAAGATGATATTCGACCCGCTCGACGAAGTCACGGCTCTGATAGCCGCCGCGGCTCACGACATAGATCATCCGGGAAGATCGAGGTAAGCTGGAGACGAGGCTTCTGACATCCAACGATACTTTTGATTGAGGAAGTGTGTAAAGATTACAATATTTTTACCATTTCAGCCAATTTCTCTGCAACGCTAACAACAAACTTGCAATTTTGTACAACGACTTGGCGGTTCTTGAGTCGCACCACGCTGCCCTTACTTTCAAGCTTACGTTGGCCGACGACAGGGCGAATATTTTTAAGGTAATTATCGCGTTTTTGGGTTCAATTCTAGTAACTGTTCGGAAATTTCTCCCACGTTCCTAACTTCGCCGAAATGGAAAATCACGAAATGAATCAAAAAATATTTTGCACTCGAGGAACTGCTTGTGAATCGAGTTCATTCATTCCAAAAATTGTAAGCAATTGTGTGTAAAAACTCGTGATCATTTGCGCCATAAGAAATTTATGAATAATCGTGAAATCTATTTTTACCAAGATTGTTATTTAAACTATTATTCTTCAGGGTTTGGACAGAGAGTCGTACAAAGTGGCAAGGCAGAACGTTATTGATATGATTCTCGCTACCGAGATGACAAGGCACTTCGAACACCTCGCGAAATTCGTCAACGTCTGCAGCAATCGAATGGCAGGTGACTCACAGTCCGAGGTATCTCTTATACCTTCGTTCTACACTGTACTTGCTGTATTATACTTCTTACTTGAAGAAACAAATCGATGAAGTCAATTTTGATATAAGCGAGAAAAATACGGTGAAGTGATTTCAACGAGTTGCCATATCATCATAAATGCAGTTCAAAATGTACCGTATTATTGACTTTCTTTCAGCCTGTTTCCGAGGTTATTGACATGACCGTACTCCTTCAACCAGAGAACATTACCCTGGTTAAAAGAATGATGATAAAATGCGCGGATGTATCCAACCCGACTAGACCGTTGAAGGCTTGCATTGAGTGGGCGAGGCGAATCGCTGAGGAATATTTTCGGCAGGTATGAAAATACACTGCCAAACATGTTTTCTTTCCAATCTTGTTTACTCTCAACTAAATCGTCCCCCCTGATTCTAATTTTGAACTGAAAATTGGGCATTCCACGTCTAATCGATCTGGTTAAAACCCTCACTCTCTTAGAACCGGTCAAACTTTATGAAATATTTTCGTGAGTTGTGTGATTCTTTATAGAATTTTATTCGGTGATGTTTACATGTTGCTGAAAGTCTTATACCGAATACTCATCTGTTAGTGTAGAAAAACGTGTGAAAATTATACCGTGATGCCGAGTACACGTACCTGTAATATTTTCAGACGGACGAAGAGAAGCAAAACGGGATGCCGGTCGTGATGCCGATGTTTGACAGACTGACGTGTTCCATACCCAAGTCGCAAATTGGATTCGTCGACTTTATAATCAATGATATGGTCGAGGCTTGGGACAGTGAGTAGAGAATTTACTTAACAGCAACAAATTCGTGAATACAACAAAACTGCCCTTACAATTCACAGAATGAACGCCGCGCAGGGTAGCGCCACTAGCTTATTCATTTTCGTTGCGGATGATTAACCGAGCACTGTGCTATGCGGATTGCCTGCAACAAGGCGCATCGGGCCATTATTTATAACGGGTCGTTCCTGGAGGCGCATCACTAGGACCCCCGGATTAT
Source organism: Neodiprion pinetum (assembly GCF_021155775.2). NCBI lineage: Eukaryota > Metazoa > Arthropoda > Insecta > Hymenoptera > Diprionidae > Neodiprion > Neodiprion pinetum. Next base: position 23,136,348 of record NC_060234.1, read on the forward strand.
AGGCAATTCGGAATATAAGACCATTCTGAGCAGCTTAATGTGTATCGTACGGCTGATGTCGTCTCTCGGTAGTGCTCAGAGTGGACTTTGTACCCTGAATTGCGTATAACAATTTGGGGTCCTTGTGTTGCGCATCCACGAAAGGACACGGCACGTATTCCTTTCTATATGACTTCTTCTGTCAGAGATAAACCGCATCGACGTGCTACATATGCAAATTTGAATATTTTAGAAAATATATAATTGTCGAAGGTATTTATTGATTCGATATTTCACATCGTTTATTCACGTTTCAGCATTCGTTGACATGCCCGAATTAATTAGTCACATGAGACTGAACTACGATAAGTGGAAGGAATATCAGGTACGCAATGTTATATTTGAAATGTACACATGAATTATTCATGTGAATTACACAGCGGTTAGCAGTATCATCAATTTTAATAATCGAGTGTAAAACAACACCACGTATAATTTGAATTATTTAAAACGTGATACTTTTTTCTGAATTCTAATTCGCAGGAACAAGGAATATCGACGCTCCAAGATATTGAAAAACTGCAGACATCGCCAGAACTGCAAATACCGCGACGAACTACGTAATACTATATTTGGATAATGAATTGAGAAATCTGACGAGTGGCGTAACTTATGAAATGCGGGACATCGATTAATACTCTGAATACCGCTTACTCCCCGACAACTGGTACACGGCACGTAGCATACCGCTATCAGACACGAATATAAAATGAAATAAATATACGTTTGTAAATTATTTTCGTATTGTCATACGTACTCTATAAATAATATATACACACACACATATATATATATATATATATATATATATATATATATATATATATATATATGTAAAATATATATACTATATGTTGATTATTCATTTAAAAATTTCCCTTATTCGTCCATGTTATACTTTTCATAAACAAAGAACCGGCGTTTTTATTTCAAGTACTAGGTGCAACTGGACTTGGTAAAATATAAAACTATTAAAATTATACACTGAAATGGCCGAGCGATAAATGAAACAGTTGAACTTTCTTCTACTCCTTTATACTGTCGAGATACACTATAGAAATGCGTAATATTCCGTACATACCGTTCAGTGAAAAGCTAGTACAAGCCATTGCAATTTTTTTGAAAACCATGTGCCATCATCGGTATATCAGTTTTTGAGATATCGAGATTTGATTCACAATACCTTGTATAAATCGTCAGCCGCTGTACGTCGACCCGTAAACAAGATGACCGATATGAAAAAAAGTGAGTAAATTGACGAACAACGAGGAATGGATATTGTATTGAAATAAAGACACGGAACACACCGCATCGTGATGAGATATAGGTTTATCAACTTTATTACCATACCAGCCAAAACAGATGAAACTGATGGATTATTCTATTAAGTAATTTTATAAACTGCGATTAGTTTCATGCGGAATATTCAAAATATGTTTATATATGTATAGCAGATGACACAAGTTTTACATATGTAGTACGTATAGGTATATGTATCAATTGTATATTGACCGATACAAGTATCTCAGCAGAATGATACTCATCTAACGAATTTCAATAGTTAATTCTCGACGCGTGGTGAATCGATACAGTTGATATAATTCTTAAGCCATTTATAGATCTCTGAACGTTTGCCAATCAATCACTCAATGCTCTATTCCGTATACTGGACGATAATACAGAGACATATCTAATATTATTAGGACGAATGTTTGAATTATAATAGTTTACGAAATGGGAAAAAAAAAATTATAATATTATTTACGGATTGATGAAAATTATTATGCTAATTAGGTACACACAACTTTATCCTCGACTACATGAAATAGAAATAATCCGCACTTAATAGTAAAACGTAGAGTAATTATATTTTAACGGTGTTGTATACTGTTGTCGTTTTTCTTGGTTTTGTTTTTCTTTCAAACACATGTCATAGCTTTCTTAGTTGTTTTTCTTACAAGCAGTCGTTGTTTTAACAGGGCAACCGTCACTCTGCACCAAATTCAACGAAGATTTCTTTCAATCAAATCAAATGTCTTACCGATTAATGAAATATTATCGATTAGGTTACGATTAGATGTTGTTATTAGACAGAATCATGCAGAGGCATCACGATTAATACATCGAACAGTTATAATCATCGGTGACTCAACCTACCGTAACACGGTTACCACCTACGAATAGTTATACACGGTTTACACGTTACATTATAAGTACAATGTATTTCTATAATGCCACTTATCATATTCCACGAATATATGTATACATATATTAATGTTATACTACCGATCGAATACCTCAAAGAACTCTGTAATCCTTAATTGTCAGAATACATTCATAAGGACCCCTAAACACATTAGATATATACCTAATTGTAAATTAAATCTCCTCTCTTACGACGATGTGTAACGATGCGGCTACATAGATTAATAAAAAATAAATCTTGGGTATCTCTATCCATTACGGAGTAGTGGAAAAGAAATACTAACGCGTGGAAAAAATATTGTAAAAACAAAACAGACGAAAGAGAAAAAAAGAGTTGTGTAAGTGGAGAAGATATGCTTACAATGCTAATTAATAACACAGCAGTCAGTCACAAAATAAACCTTTAAACTCAAGAATACCAGTAACCAGTCAAAATCTTAAACGCGTACTTTACAATCGTAGGAATATACATATATGTGTGATTAGTTGTTATTATTTTGATGTTGCCGTTACCTGTACAGTCACGGTATTAACCGACACGTCGTTATTAGTAATTGTGTCTCTTTCGAGATAAACTTCTCAGCTGACTTCTCAACCGGATCTTTCGTTTCTGTTGGGCTATTTTTGCGAATTATGTTTAGTCATTGCTGAAATTTTGCGCGTTTTCCGTAGAGAGCGGGGAGTGAATTTTATCGGTATGAGAACGCCTGGATATTTTTAGCCGAGTGTACTATTAAAAGCAAAATGTTCATATGCGTTGAACAGACGCGTTTTGCATCACCGAAAATCCCCTCCTACATCTATCGTGCGGGCGTCGCGGCGCCGGATATCGTCGTCTATTTAAACTCCGGCCGAAACCTGGCTTGTATTACAGTCAGATATTCGCTCATTTTCTTTCTCTTCGCTCTCCAAGTTCCATCGAAACCGGTATTTTTACCTTTTCTAATCACATAATCTAACCAAATCGCGTTTCAAGTGTTGCGCGGATATTTCGCACGGGATTCTTAATCGTCAACCACCCGCCACCTCCCCTCTGCACGGTAATTAATAGTTTTATTTCTCTCTTCAAATTCTTTATCATTATTACGATTATTATACCGTATGATTTTCTCGGCCACTTTTTCTATATCACTAAAGACGTATTGCGTGCTTATAATCGATCGCTTAGCTAGTAGAGTAATTCATATACTAATAGCATTTATATAATGATTAGTCTATCGCTAAGTTTTTTTTTTCAACAATTTTTTGTTATTTCTCTTTTTTTTCTACTAGCCTTACGCTCCTACAATCTAGTGCTTGCAATATAATCTATAACATATAATATACCTGTAAAGATGCGTATCGTACACAAGAGTCTTTGTACACTTGTCGTATTTTTTTTTTTTTTTTAAATTTATTTTTACTCCTTGAAATATACGTATATGCTGCACTGCAGTAACGCTCGTTGTTCGATTCGGTTTTTTTTTTTTTTCTTTCCAATGAAAAGATTGTTCTTGACAATAACCGTATACTGCACAGATTATTTTTTCATATCTCATTTGGTTGTGTCTTTGGATATCCGCACGCGATTCAAAAGTAATGGAATTACGTTCTCGTTCTCTCTGTAGAGGGATCAAATTTTGTGTCAAGGCTTTTTTCATCAATATTATTGCAGTCAAATGCAATTTAACGTAGAGCCCGATCACGTTGTTTTTAAATTCTGTTCCTCCTGCGCTTGGTTACGTAAAACCATCCGGGGTTTTTCAGTTATTTTCTACCCACATGCATCTTACGTTGAAATTCGAGATATTGTAACAGCACAAAATTCTACAGCTTTACGTATTTTTTCCAAAAACTCGCGTTCTTCATAATTGCATTCTACTTAAAGTCGGCGAATTGCTGCAGTAAATGCACTCTGACGTATAGAGCGCGTATAGCTGATAATAACATGGTATAAGTATATCTAGGCAATTGCTATGGTACAAGAATATCAGAAAATGCACCAAATTTAACGTGGATTAAATATGAGATGACAGAAAAGCATATCCTCACATACATGCCTGTAATGTGAATTAAAAACTAATCATGTAATGAAATCGGTATGTAACTTGCGATAAATCGTCTCGAGCTGCGGAACTCATCGAATGGTCTTTTTTTTTTTAATTTTTTTTGTTTTTTTTTTTTTATTACAATTTTCTTTTACAACATGCAACCTCTCTGGATATTCTAAATATTTTCAAGAAAAGGATTTACCAAAGAAAATAAGAAAAAAAAAAAAAAAAAAGAAAACCTGACGCCACTCACTTGCAGTGACAAATTTTCCCTCCCTATGTTTATTTTTTTAATTTATTTACTCATTACGCGCAAATGATATTTATGGGCGAACGTAGTTGTGGCATCTCTACTTCCGAGCATATATAAATTTACGAAGAAAATACACATACTGTTTGTATACACCCTATCCGTATCATGTGTACGGCACTGTCTTGAATCCCGATTATACAGTAAACAAAATTTAGTGATTATTTTCCCGGAAAATTGAAAATTAAAAAACACTTTCTTCATACACCGTCATTTCAATCAAATTGAATCCGATAAAGCAATTAGTCGATTCTGCATAAATTATACGAGTACCCAAAATATGGACGATATGGCTGATTTGTAACTTATTTAAAACATATATTATAATAGATTTGGATTTTCTATTCGCAATCATGTGATTAACACTATTTTATTATCATTACCATGATCGTTATTATTATTATTATTATTGTTATTGTTGTTGTTGTTGTTGTTGTTATACAAACTCTACTACATACATTACTTCACGTATACCCGAGAATGAGTTTGTTCAATTTTATCATCAACGTTATTATTACTCATACGTATGTAATATAATCAACTACGAATGCTAACAAGACGTAGGCATAGTACGAGTGAACTGGCATTAGTAACGAATTGTTAACGTACCAAGTTTAGATTACTACTAACTCTTACTAATCGCATAATCTTTACAATTAATCAGCACACCGCTATGTAATGTTAATAAAATGATTAGTCGACCTCGCGCGGGTAAATTATTATTACATACTGCTATCATTGTTGTTGTTATCATTATCATTTAATTTCGTGATTTCGTTATTATTATTATTATTATTATAATTATTACTCAATTCTAAAACTATGCAACGACAAAATGACAAAATGACGAAAACGTGGCATGACAACGGAGATTCCCTACACACAGAATTTCTATCCTTCGCTTAGTAAGTTCTTATTTTGATTCATTTTTTTCTTGCTTTTTTTTTTTTAAACCTTGCGTTTTTTAAATTGGTCCTGATATTTTGATTGCTTCGTGCGGGAGGTGGGGGGGGACGCGAAATACTCGACTGTTCGTAAGAGAAGTCATTTGCAGTTTCAAATCAAAGGCACATATCACTCGACTGTATACCATATCTTCTCACCTTCGTATCGCTGGCTAATTTCCAGTTTTTTTATACCGCGATTTGTCCGGAGTTAACGAAAAATCACAGAGCGATCGGGTCAACACGCGCAACGCGACGAATCTAACGCTATAACGTGACAAATTGAATTCGAACGAAGATCTAAGCTGCCTCTCCGTCTTCTCGAGACTAATCGTTCGCCATTAATTGCCTCTGTTGTTGTGACAGTAAAATATCACAATTGGTGATAATTCGATTTTTCATTACGAAATTCGCAGTACCTGAATACTTCCGGGGAATATCTTTTTAAAATGAGACCGTAATCTACAAATTCGGTTTCAGATGTCGGTCGTTCCTCTGATGTTCAGAGATTGGTGGGACGATCTTGACCGCCCCACGTCGCGCCTGATAGACCAACATTTTGGAAGCGGACTGGACCGGGAAGACCTGCTTTCAGGACTTTCGAGTCTGAGTCTAGCTAGGCAAAGGCCGGTGTTCGGCAGCCCGGGATACTACAGGCCTTGGCGCAACATCGTAAGGCAAAATTCGGGTGGTGCAAGCACCGTCCAAGCCGACAAGGAAAAGTTTCAGGCAAGTTTGTTAGATCCTTAGTTTTAATTTTTTTTTCCTCGCACGAAGGGAATAACGACGTCGGTAACAACGGACGGCTTATACCTGTACAAGTTCTTAAGTACACTTATAATAAACTGAAGAAACTAATGAAATCGATTCGGAAAGAAGACAAAGAAATAAACAGTAAAATTTTCCGACGTATTAAATTCATTGTAAATTTGAATCGGTATTCCAAATTTCGCACAGATGAAAATTGTATCTGCAGATATTCATCTCCGAAGCTTGGAATACCGATAAAAATTTACAATTTAGCGCTTTCACGAGATCTGAAAATAGGAAAAGCACTCAGGAACAAAGTTTATGTATTGTTCCGCTGTCAAAATCGGTTTAAGAGAAGACCGTCAAATGTTGAAAAATCAATGCTGACTTTCTTTTTGGTTTTGTACTCATCAATTATTGTTTCAGAAAGTATGTCATCTGCCAGAAACCCACGGCCGGAAACTGCATCAGTATCCGGTCGTGGGTTTCTGACTCTGTTCTAGTTTCTGTACAATTAGTTAGACAAAGATCTCTCGATAAAATACGGTTCCTAAATTCCTCTCGGCTGATTAATGACCCAATATAAATTACTAGTTATCCCTTTTCTCTTTCTTCCTCTTCACCACTCGTCTATTTGTAACCCTAGTCGATCTGACTTACTTGCGAATTATTTGTATTATACATACATAAATTAGGTACGTATTTATATAATAACAAGCTCTTGCACGGTGGGTTCACTGACACTATTAAAAAGACAGTTACCCTTATTGCGTGTTAAATGCTCCCGTCGATACTAGTCACGAAAATTTTCCCCGGAATAACAATCTACAAATTCATCCGTCAACGCGAAGGATTTTAGTTTGGCGATTTGAGATCACGCAATTCGTTATAGATATTTGACAGATTACAAAACGATCAAAACAAAAACTCAAAGAAGAAAACTGAAAGTGGAAAATGAAACGCTCGTATCCAACCGCGTCTTATTGTGCACAAGAGTATGTTCAACTTATCATAAAATACACATATCAATCGATATATGTATAATACTATATAAAGATAGAATATTAATAATAATAGGTTCTACCTGAGTCGTTGTGTTCGGTTATTATTTATTTTTTAAGTAGTTGTTTTTGAGGTTTTTTTTTTTGTTTTTTCCCAACTAAACTACCGAATTTATACGCTTAACATATACACACACACACACAGTTTTCTGATAGATCTTAATTTTAATACCGAGTTCACGATGTTACGATACACCTAGTTACGATTTAACGTGTACTGTGGGTGTTTTATACTTTCTAACAAGGCGTTCAATACTCCGCGATGATGACGTCGATTGATTCAACGATTCTTAATGATCTTTATTCCGATAATCTTCTACTTAGTTGTTCGAATTGCGGAAATTATCGCGTCAACGCGTGTGAATTACGCCAGTCAAATCGGTACGACGTCGATACAGAATCGTTAATATAAGTGGCATTTCAGAATGTACTTTTGTTATTTGTTTTTTTTTTTTTACCAATCTCTTATTATACAAATGCAGCATGGTTAGTCAAGCATATTAATCGAGACAACGAGGCTCTCTCCTCCTCCTCGTTGCTCTTGTGCGTTTTATTACTATATTTTAATAATTATCAACGATCTTATCTTTTTAAATCAACTTTGCGTTGCTATCTTCTAGTTCACTCTATTCTTTTCTCAATAAAAAAAAAAACCCTTTCTTTCTCTTTCGTAATCATTCTTATTTCATTTTGGATGTTAGGTAAACATAACTTATTATACGTACTACTGGCTAAAATGTACTCATAATCTATACACCGCATCGGTGTTGTTCCTGCTTTTTTTTTTGTTTTTGTTCTTTTAAATTGATGCAGCTATTTCTCGGTTTACAGTGTTATACGATATTGTTTTACTCGTCTTTCAAGAACATATTCTAAGAAATAGAATGCGGAAGCTACACACGATCGTATAATGTGTTTCTTGTTCTTTATAAACTCTTACACAGATTCAATATCTCATCAATCTCAACTATATTGGCTTGTATCTATGACGTTAGTGTCAATTTTCATGGGACAAATGACAAAGTATTTCACATGTTATACGATAAGTAAATCTGCGCATCTGTGTCTGTATTTGCGTGGTGTGTTTGTAGCTCTGCAAGTTCAAATATCGCGGGTAAAAACGTCCTACGCAAGTCCTGCAGTGATTTAATGTAATTTTATATCCGTGGAATACAATAATCGTCTGGTTAATTTCAACTTGAAATAAAGAATAATTGCGTACGATATTATCTCTACACACCTCAAATATATTCCGACAGCGTTACGCTGCAGTTCAAGTAGACACGATTGCAACCGTGCGGTCAAATCATACGCTGGGAATTTTTTTTTTTTTTTTTTTTCAAGTAAAATACAGTAAAGAAGTATCACAAATCTACTATTTAGACGGTTTTTCGACTGTTTTTTGTATTATTCCCTCACACCTGAGACTTCGTAACTATTCTCGCGATGGAATCATAATAAACTAAATCTATTTTCGTCTCGCGTTATAACACACAAAACGTCCTCAAAATGCTCAGTTCTTGACTCAGTCACGTTTCTATATTAAGAGAGGCGAATGTAGAGTATATATTTTTGTATATCGTCCCTTCCACCGCGCGGCGTGGGTTGGTGGTATTTAAAATCCCACGCCGCGGAAGATTTTCCAAAATCTTATTGGTCGTCGGTCAATCGTATAGTTTTTTTTTTTTTTTTTTTTTGTTAAAAGGATACGAAAGGAAAAATTAAAAATAAAAATCAATTCGTTCGTAAATATGTCAGCCTATGTGAAAAAGTGATTTAAAGGAAAACAAGTTACGACTTTTCACAGATATCTATATAAATTCTGCAGAACTCACGCTAGGATGTTTTTCTTACCGATGGGTCTTGTAACGAGTAGCAGATTGAATTAATGAATTTGTGTTTTTCTGTACGAAAATGGGCTCGGGGGGCGGGTGCCTGCACCCCCCAGTGAGCTGGGCTCCCCGGAAGATCGACGGTCGATCAGATCAACGTATGATATATAATTGAATATTCCGCTTCTTTATTACCGTGTTTAAATTTAGGTTTTTATTTTTATTTTATTTTTTTTTTTTTATTATTTTGATGTATAATATATAAATATTTTTGCCGTAAGTATATATTACGCTCTCTTCACTTTTTTGCTTTTTTCTTTATATAAAAAAATATAGGAAAATTTTATACGATATAATAATCATGGTAATAAATCTGTAACATGTTTGAAAGAAATCAATGCTTTTCTCTCTTTTCCTTTCTTTCTGGTTACTGTCGGATGTTTTTTTTTTGTTATTCTTTAATCACACATGCACAAAGTACCGCATGTATATGTACAAATTATTGATTCGACATTCGTTGTTGCGTATAGTCAACTTTTTTTTTGCCTTTTATCCCCTGACTATTGTTTCGGTGGTGTTTGAATCAGATTTACGGTTTTTGTTCCTCGGTTCGGTCTCTACATTTGCTTGTACTTGCTGGTTTTTTTTTTTTTTTATTTTTTATATATATAATAATTACTGCTTTTGCAACAAGATGAGAAAGATGAGAGAGACGAGTCAACGATCACATATATAAAGTTCTAAAGACAGCAGCAACACGAGCAGCAACCGCTGCGAATCCGTAAAATTTGACAATACCGATAGTGTTAACACGCCTTACTTGTATATACTGGTGAAATAAGCACAAGCAGGCGATCCGTGTAGCTACATCTTTACGGTTGCGATTTCAATACAGTCAAATAAAATTATATCAGTCTTTAATGAAGGAATTCAGCAATTCATTAATATTTGGTCGAATCTCGATAGCGTAATAACGAGAAGAAATTCTTTCCTTTTTCTTTTTTTCTGTCCTCCGATAATATCACCTCGCGTCTTTCTTCGTTCGTCTCTAAATAATTTATCGCGGACACAATCCAATCAGATTTTTTTTTTTTTTAACTCTTATTTACTCATAGTTTCGCCTAACTTTCCCTTTTTGAAACAGTATCAATTATCTTTGAACAAGGAAAGAAAAAGTAAAAAAAGAAAAAAAAAACCACCAAACGCAACTTCTTTCCTGGCTTACGGGAATATACGCATGTGTGATACCAGAAATTGTTTGTGTACCAGTTAATAATTAAGATGTAGTGATATTGTATATCTCACGTGGGAAGGCTGCGATGACGGCTGCAGGTGGATAGAAGGTAATTGCCAGATTCATCAGTGTTCCGGACACAGTGACTGTTGCTGGGCTCGTCGATGTTATTCAAGGCTTGATCGTCAACGCGATGCAGCCGAAATGATTTTATCGTACGAAGCGTAGGCCTAGCAATAAATACCTCTCAGTATACCGCGACGATCAATCACGCGCTGCTGGCACTGGTATAATGTTCATTTTTGATTTTATGCTGCTGTTTTACCTCCTTCAAATCCTCTCTTCTTTTCTTTCCAGGTGATACTTGACGTGCAACAATTCGACAATAACGTTGTCGTCGAGGCGAAACACGAGGAGAAGCAGGATGAGCACGGCTACATCAGCCGGCACTTCGTTAGGCGTTATCTCCTCCCCCCGACCCACGAAGTATCGGACGTTACCTCGAGCTTATCTTCGGATGGTGTTCTCACTATTACTGCTCCAAAGAAGGTAAGTTATACTGCAATAGCGATCAGGTGATGGGATAACGCAGATCGCCTTCCGGAGATCGCCTAGACCTTATACATCCACGAAGCTTGCTCCTTTCTCCCCTTTTCCTTGGTGCTATTCTCCTCCTCTTTCTAATCACGCGCCCGAAAGCGCTACAGAGCGCGTCGAATCTTTTTTACTTACTCTTTTTGCTCCCTTTCAGTCTCTCTGTTTTTGCTTCTACTCTCCTCCTTTCCTCTATACCATCATCTCCCGTAGGTCCTGGATTTACAGTCAATCCATGAAATTGCGTTTCACCGCACGCCGACCTCGACGCAAGGATTCAAAACTACAACAGCATCGCGTAGATTGTTCTGCAAAATGAATGATGACATACGTGACATACGACCAAGTTGATGTGTCCGTTAAATGAGGACAAGAATTTACACAATCTGATTGATACTACTAAGTCAGTGAAACAGTTTGTGAGTAAGCAAGTTTTCCCGCTTTATCGATCACAAAACGGGTGCGGTAGGAATAAGTGGGGGGGGGGGGGGGGGGGGGGGGCAAAGCGCCTTTGTACCGGCAACCGGTAATGCCTCCTATAGGGAGTTCCCGTTTCAAGGGGTACAAATTGAATTATTTTGGACAAAAAATTAAATTTGCCTTAAAAATGAATTATTTTTAACCTTTTCAGTCACCCAATTCAATTTTTCTTGGCACGGAAGTGCAATTATTCGTTTCTTATGTATTTTTCGACGCTGAATGCGAATCTAGTGTCACAAATTTAATAGATATAAAAACAAGCGGGGTGAAACGTCGACACTGTTTTAGACAGTGTTTTTGAATGATATTTATGTGAATATTCATTTTGAGACAACAAGATTTTTGGCCGAGAATAGGTGTAACCTCCAATACTATCTATATGCACCCCAAGGAGGGTGAAAACTATCCCTGTGCATTGAATTTTGTGTACGTAATGGCTATTCTGAGATCTCTGTCAATCGATGAATCCCAAGCGTTTTTAGTATATTATCAAATTTCTCCGCTAGCTAATTACATTCACGAAAATACGTTTTTTTTGCACATGTTTATTTATAACAATTATAGACAATCATGGATTCAAAATAAATACTGATCATTCGTAAGTTTAAGTATAATCTTACCTGAAAATGCATAAAAATTCAGAATTTTGCATGCTGTATAAAAACAATGAGAAAAAAAAAGAAAAAGGGGTGCCACACTGGAGCGGCTTTTGCGACTGAAAGAGTTGATCACAAACGTTGAAAATTGTGATTGGACATAAATTTGAACATAAATTTCTGTTTAAGATACGAGGACGTAGAGTCTTGCAAGATTGCAAACATTTCGAGATTCTATTCTAATATCAAGGTTATGTCTCACCTAATGGTCTCGCTATGCGAAATTCCTGACGATGTAATCACAACTGCGGTGTTTCTTCTTTATACCTCCGTTCCTCGCTCCAGCTTGCGGGTTTCGAATATTCAAGCACTCACATTCCTGATGCGCTGTAAATTTGAAAAAAAACAATGTTAAAAATGTTTAAATTCGTGGAAACTAATTGAAATAGAAGTTGAATTTCGACTGCACAAATATTTTACTATATCAGAATATATCATTGCCCCTCTCCCAACCGAAATGAAATTCTCGATTTTCGATACCCTGTAGACATGTAGTTGAATTATCTGATCATATTTTCTCAGTCTTTCAATATTATATTTCACATAATTATTGCAGTCCGTGACCGCACCCGGGACGGAGAGACTAGTGAACATCGTAAAAACTGGTGTACCTGCCGCAAAGCCCGAGGAACAGAAGAGCAGCTAACCACGCAACGGAATGAATTAATTATGGATAAGCAAATACGTCGCATAAGTTATTGTACCTATATATACAATTGTATACCAAAATTACAAAATTTGGAAATTTTCTTTTCTGGATTTGACGCTCCGGTACAGGCACGATTCAACCAACGTTCGTATACCCGATTTATGTAATTAAAAACGTAATTCTTGATTGCGTAAGAACAAAGATAATCTTAAGTATATCGTACTAATAATCATATTAACCTGAGGCTCGACGGACCGCCGCTGTGCCCGCGCTGTCGTCTTTTCACATCGTACCGTCGATGATATTATCGCCCACTGTCAGGTGTAATAAAATGAATTTTTAAAAAAAAAGAAAAATGATGATTTTCGTAAACTAAGAACGAGCCAGTCCACCGAGGGATGCGCGCACCTTCGAAATCTGTTAGGGAATGCCGGCCGGCGTCGCAACGCCGTGAATTTATACCCTACTCGGCTGTTGCGACGCAGTTTCGTATCTCGAACATTCGAGCAGCCAGTCAAAACAAATGCGCGTCGCTGTGCCTGCCGGTGGTTTCCGCCGCGCAAATGCGCAGTTAAGACTTCCATACCTCACACCACAGGATCCTGTCCTACAGGCAAAACCCATTCTCACAATCATTGAACACATGCAAACGGACATCCACGTTCCGCGTGTGTAACGTTATTATACTTGTTATTACGTGGATCTGGAACAACTTCCATCTCCGCTATTTACTCCGTAAAACGTGATAACTTATAAACAGAATATCTTGTATTGTCGTGAGCTAAATGTTGTTACTATAATCGTCGAGCACCGTCATGCATTCGAACGAGTCGATTTAAAATCCTGAAAGTGAGGATAAAAATCCCGTATTAATGGTAACGCGTGACTTCTGACTGGCTTACTCGCTTCGTATCGGGTAATAAGAGCGAATACGAATAAAACTACGCAGCATATACTGCGATATGTTAGGCGTGGCGGCGATCTCGGATTGTGAACGAAAGTATTGATCGTCCGGGCTGACGGGCATGGGTGGGGATGTAAGAGATTTTGAGCACGTCGTCCAGAGGCTCACGGATCGTTCGAGACTCGGCGGCAGCAAAACCGGCCGGCTGTTCTTGTGTCTGTGTATCCATGCCGACACAGTGTTGTCGGTTGTGCGCAGCTCGCACCGACTCGAGAACCTTCCAATGGTTTGGGTATCACATGATGCTGGAACTTACCGAAGGAGAACGTAATAACGAGCGTAAATACGATACGAACAATAACAAAAAAATGTCGCGGTATTGCGCAACTGACTTAACTCCGCTCTGGCTCAGGGTTAAGAACCCTGCATTATTCAATCACGGTGTCTTTTTCCCATTTCGACTGTAGACCCAAGGATCTATTAGTCGCCTGCTGTGATTCCTCGATCTAATAATTCGGTCGCAATCACGTTGTATTAGGATTCGCTAGCGACGATCAGTAATATCAGCTTACTCTATAAGTTAAATTGCTATTCATTAAGTTGCGAAGGTTCGTTTTGAATGAAAACAAACAACCGGTGTGTCAAAATTACGAAAGATCAATTATACGAAGCGTTTAATTAAGCCGTACAATTGTACATCAGGCATAATAGCTGCGTTGGCGAATGGCTATTACTGCATTTTTCGTAGTACCATGAAGTATGAGAACGAGCCTTGGACAACCTGTAAATCAACGAACGAGGGGTCGTTACTGCGTAGTATTTAGACCGCTGCGGAGAATCGCTGCAGGTTTGTGTCACACGAGTTTAAGGGCTCACCGATACCAAGGTCCTAAGTGAAAGCTTCACGAACTTTCCGACTGTGAATTCAACGGGCCGCTGAGCGCGCAGCATGATGATCAGCAGCATTCTCCTGCAAACGTTTAAATATATGTATGTGTGCGAGTCGGTTCGGCACTTGATCAATACTACGAGCCCTGCGCCCTCAGGGGCAGATCAAGGAGAGCCGTGCAAATTTCAAACTGCGTCGTAAGCTGCAACGCTATCTCCTTCTACGTGTTACATATATCGGACATTTTACTGCGTTAAATAATTTTTCTCTATTTGAAACTGTAGTATGAGGTGAATTTTTTACGAAGGTCATGGATATTCATGGTCACTTGAAAATTAGACCAAAATTGCTGAATTATAGTGTTGAATGGAAAGAAAATTATTTGTTTAAGTATTGTTTGTTGTTACTTGGAACATGTTGCTCCCTTTTACAGAGGCAAATAGAGAGAAAATTTGTTATTAACTTTACGGGTTCCGAGCTCGAGGTCCACTGGGCGTTGTAGGCTGACTGGGAAATCTTGGAACTCTGTAAACAGAAAATTGAAGTGAGGTGATTTAATTCATATTACCACCATTACCTTAATTAAGTCTGTGCAAGCAAAAATTTCATATACGTATTAAGCATAAAAACAAAAAATAATTGGGTCATATTTTTTGTTTTTTCAAATCAGTGAAATTCAATTGCTTCTGCAAGCCCGAAAACCTACAATTAAATTTTTCAAAGAAAAAGAAAAAAATTGACCAAATTATCTTGTGTTTCTTTGGGTTAGAAACAGATTTTTTTCAAATACAAAAATCCAAACGTAAACTTGCAATGCGCGCACTGATCTATACGAATCGTGTCCGAAAAAATTGTGATTACATTGAAATAAATTTGATACATGAAAAGTAAAAAATGATCAACAATTAAAATATTGATTCATCCAGTGGTAAATCAATTCTACTGTTTTCCCTTTTCCACAGTATGTGCAAGATGTTTTTGGCCGCGAAGATAAGTTGATTCTCATGCATTGTATGTTCAGCACAGACTTTGGAACAGGTGCGACAGCTGTTACGTTACTTGATTCTTTTGCTTACCTCTATTTCGATCTCATTTCCGCACTGGCAATAAACGTAGACTTCGATCACCATCGCAACGACGAAAGCAAGCATGCTAAGACCGTCGAAGCTCAGCAGAGAAATCTGTAATCAGGGTATAAAAATACACTATTCAAGATTAAAAATGGTTACAAATTAAATAGTGAATAATATATTTTCAATGAATGACTAGGATCGATAAATTTTTATTCGCAATGGTTTCTCTACTTTGGAACTTCAATTATGTACTCGCCTCGGAAACGATGAACATTTGGAAACACAACTGTACCAGATGTGAGAGAAATTGTATGAGTATAACCAAATTGTATATTCCCTCCAGCTCATCCAGGACTCTGTGACACAACAGGGAAGTCGTTAGGTGATTTTCAGAAATAGTTCAGTTTTTCCTTATCTGTATAATATCTTCGGGATTCAATTACGTTTCTCCAGTGATTTAATACTGTTAGGAGACAAAATCACACGGATTTCAATCAATAGACTGAACAAAATGTTCAAGTTTTCTAATTACTAACAAAAAAAATGTCGTGTCAAATTGTACCAAAAACGTACGGTTGACTTTTCAATGAGAGAAGCTTCAAAATACGTTTAAGCTACTTTAAAAGTATCTAAACTGTAGAAACGACAATTCGGAAACGCTTGTAGAAATTGAAGAGAATTACACCGTAGAAAATACAATTTTAAAAATGCTTCTAAAACATCCGATTAATACTACTACGTATAGTATAATGAAAGGAAATCCATATTCGAGCTCTGATTAAACTTTCAAATTTTTAGTGCACATACACCGTATTATGTGACGAAGTTACCAGCTGACTCAACCAGCATCACAGGCAAGTCATTTACGTGTAAAACGAACTAAAATAGACGTGAAAATTAAAAATAAACAGACACAGGAGTATGCAACGAATAAAAAAGATGCGCGCATTATATCTCCCTTACTCCAGAATAGCATGATGATGTTTTACGCAGTTGGCCCCAAGTCTGAAGGACTCCCTATCGACGACGTCGTTCCGCTTGGTTCTCAGTCCAGCGTATTCCTTCCACCGTTGTTTCGGACAGTTCCTGGCGGCCCTACGGATGACGGTCTCGAGGGAGGCGTTGAGAATTCGCAGCTGCGAGGTGCAGAACATGACGATGAAGAGGTAGAGGTTATCGCAATGGATAAGAACGAGGCTGCAAATGAGGGTAGAGAGGGTCTGGTAGATGTAGGCGATTTCGTAGCATGGAGACTTCAAGGCGTTGCAAAAAACGTAGGTGTAATAGGGCAGCGGATTCTGCGGAGGCTCCGGCTTCGAATCGGCTGGATTGGCGTTCAGCGTCTCTGGAGGAAAAGAGTCCCTATGATTCCCTTCTGTCAAATGTCTACGAGTTTTTTTAGAAAATTTACAACACGATCGTAGTTTTTTAATTCGACAAGTCCGGGAGGAATACCCCGCTGGAAAAGATGGCCAACTACCGATATTCTCTAGAATGCATATCAAATGTTGCTAGTAAAATTCTCAGATGTTCTTAAGACATATTCGTATTTTTGTTACTGCGTACAGTTGAAAAGGTTTGAAATTAAAGCTATCGCGCACTGTTTAGTATCCAATAGTTACTGTGAGAAGTCCGCGTGATCAAAATTTTGATTGTAAAAATGAACGATTTTTCGAAACATTTTCCACTTAGGGAGCATCTCCGCCAAAAGCCTCCGATTTTTTTTCTTTTTTTTTTGATATCGTTTTGCGTACATCAAACGTTGAAAAAAACTTTTAGCGAAAATTCGCGAAACACGTATTTCAATTTTTTGGGGTTGCTGATATTTCATTTTGATATGGATAATAATTGTAGATGATTGGAATATTTTTTCGTAATATTTCAACCTTTTTTTCTACGAAAGCTCTACAGAGAACAACAATTTTCTCTGTTTTTCTATTCTTCCATACTTTCGTGGAATATTGTAGTAATTATTTTCACCAAGGGGCTTTTCGCGATAGAGCGGAGCGATGAAGCAGTTCGCAAGAATGACCACAGTCATCGAATAGTAGACGAGGAGGTAGCCGACGCTCATCTTGACCGCGATGGCGACCACTTCCGGTTCCCCGGGGCTTCGTTCCTGGTTTGGAAGGAAGACGGAGGTCCGAAGGCGGTCACAGATTCTCTTCAACTCTGTTATCTTTGCAAAGAATAAACCGATTTTCAGGCACACCGTAAAGTGCATCAGGGACCAGCAGAGGTTTGACGCCACGGCCTGCAGGTCGTTGTAGATGTCGAAGAAACCAGCAATCTCGAACGCGTTGAATGCGAAGCAGAAGACGAAGAGGAACAGGATTCTGTAGACCCAGTAAACGCCGAAAGAAACCCCGGATATGCCTTGCGGAGGCCAGAGCCCCAGGACTGACAAAGCAGCCTCGTGCCACCAGAGGAACCTTCTCTGGTCCATCGTTTGATGCTTGTATTCTATTTCGTTAACGTGGGAACAAGGTTTCGTTCAATTGCTTGCAGCAATTGATACACGCAGTTGGCTGAGATGGGTTGGGTTCTAAAGAGCAATGAAAATACATTTCATACCAGATCAAAAACGGATACACAATTCAATACTACTGTACTTTAAGGATAAATCTGCTGGACCGCCTGCACGAAAAGTCAGGAAAAGTGGAAAAAAAATGGAAAAATTTCGAGCTATGTTGTTTGCGCTAATGATAATGAATACAAATCAAACATCATTTCTACAAGGCTTCACAGTGGATCCGCTATTACTCTGAAAGTAGTCTATGTTTTGCTATTTCTTAAAATCACTCTATAAAGCTAAACGCTACTGTCAAACGTAATCTGAAACGTACAATTTTATCAAGAACCCGACGTTGTTTTTAGCTATTTGCCAAGTTTCTTCATTTATTTCTTTCAATTTTGCGGGATTGATTAGGCGCAGTTTTCACTTACGCAAGGCTTTACAAAATTTACGCACGTGGCTGACAAACCGCGTTTTGATCTCAATACTTCTAACAATAAGTCTCAATGAGTCACGCGCAAGGCTTCTCTTTTTTCAGTGTCACACTATTATTGTATTTTTTCTAATTCTAATATAATATATCGTTATTACCTCATTTTGCACTCGTAAGCAATATCACACGTTTAGTGAAAACACGGAAAATTGAAAAAAAGATTTATTGCCGTGTTAGAATTACAAAGATTGTATCATGATCAAATTAGTTTATTCGTTGCAATGACAATTATGAAGCGGTCGGCTTACTGAAGAAAACTTAAATTGAGTCGAGTTACAGAAATTTTTAACTTTAAAGAAGGTGCTCGTACCTTAAATTTATTTTCTTTTTTTTAGAACTGCAGAAATTTTACAACCCTTATACGACCCTTTGTCACGTAAATTGTCCCCTATTTAGCATCCTCACAGAAATACATATCGCAACAATTTAAGAAAACGTTCTGGATAATTAGAATGTTTGAAATGTTTGAACTCAAGTGTTATTCATTTTGTTCTCTGACCATATTACCACAAATTGTCTGAAAAGCATTAAAAAAATCTCACATTATATCAAAGTTATAACACTCAATGTAACGACTGATTCCGTTGCAACGTACTTACACAAATCTATTTTAATTCCCTCTGGACATAAACATGTTTGAATGTCTTTTCACGTGATCTTTGAAGATAAATATGGCGAACAACACATAAGCCCAAAAACACGAGAATTCAATAATTTTTAACCATGTGATTATAAAACCTTGTCTCAAATCAATGATATCTTAACTTGTGGCATTCGAATTCGCTCACAATCACATTCATTCACATCACACACCTAGCGAGAATGTTGTTTCATTCGTGTTCACTATCATTAGCGCAGACAACATTTCTGGAGATTCTTTTTAACCTTTTTTCTTTTATTTTTCCCCCAACTTTTGATCCACACGTTCCGATTCTTCCTTAATCCTTAATACCACGATGTAAGTATTGCTGACTACTCGGTAGTACTTATACTTCTCACTCACGTGGTGCTGCACTCCGATGTTTGACACTATTGCAGGGGACCAGTACTATTCTACGAGAGACCAGTAGCAATTTTTCGTAAAGGGTACCTAATGACGGGTTGCTCGCATATTACGTGCTCATATTCTAATACACGGCTGTCGTTATTTCCGTGGAAACAATCCAGCTGCCTACGTACGATCTATTGCTTTCTGTTTAAATTGTATACGCCCTATTCGATACAGTCCCGCGACTTAATATCGTCACTATTTTACAAGAAATAATGGAAAAGGCAATGAAATGCTAAAAATGGAGGACGAAATAAACGTTGTATGGCCGTCAATCTGTTTTTAAAGAAAAAGATCTTTAAACGTTCTTCGAATGATTTGAAGGAATGTTTCAAGATTCGCTTTACCTTACTCCACGATTCCTCGGATTTTCACAAGATCAGAATAATCGCATTGAATCGATCATCTCATTTCCTTACACGTTGCAGTGCAGGGATCGCATAGTAGCTATAAGGTTTTTTTCTTGAATATTTATTATAACAATTTTTACAAATAAAGTATAAAGACAATAGGTATACCTTACGGTAGACCCTGAAGAGCCTCAGTCCCTCGTGTCTTCGTCAGACTTTAACGGTCTGTCTTTGAAAATGATGGTGTAGGTCAGGCTGCCGATGACGGCACCGATCACGGGGCCTACCCAGTACACCTGCAGTATATGTGAAAATTGTTTCATTTTCACAATTCTAAAATGCACTTGCAGGGGTTAGACGACAAATTAACCGACTCAATCGACTCACCCAGTGACTGGTCCAGTTGTTGTTCCAAAGAGCGGGGGCGAAACTCCTCGCTGGGTTCATGCTGCAACCCGTGTACGGAACCTGAGGAACATTGACAACGGGTATAAATGCATGGAACTTCGAACAACAACAAGTGTAACTGAGGCAGAGGGTTCAAAGCGCGAAACTCACGCCGGCAACCGAGAGGGCTGTCACTGCGAACCCGATCCTTAGCGAAGTCGAGTCTGAATTATGAGTATTCCTCGAGTCCCAAGCCGCGCAGTTTACCATCATTAATGCGATAGTCGAGACAATCTCCACTATCAACCCCTGAAGGGACGAAAGCTCCGGGTAAACCAAGGTGAGACACACTCCGCCGGACTCCGAATACCCCGTGTTCCTTAGGGTCAGGGGTGTCACTGCCTGAAGGAAAGGAATTTTTTCTTGGCTTTCCCTTGCGTGATACATTTCAAAATAGCCTAATGGATTCGATTCAACTTCTGAGCCAAGGAATTACCAGTAGGAGTCCATATCCCAATACAGCGCCGACTATCTCGCCGATAATGAGGATTATGCCAGTCGGTACGCTTCTGTAACCGCATATCACGGCGCCGATTGTCATCGCGGGGTTTATGTATGCGCCACTTATGTGACCCAGCATCTGATACATACGAAGAAGATATGTTGCAATGTTAAGTGTGAGCATCGATTGAATTTTTTCTCTCGAAATTTCTCTTCGTGGTTATATCCTCCACGAAATATATGCGCGGAAGTTTGCGAATTGCTGATTTTTTTCGGTACACCGTTGAGTCTTGGATTGTTTCAAGATGATCAGTTTTTAGATATCTATATATCTACACGCTTTTGAGTATTGAGCCTTATCGTTATTTGTTGTTGTCTAAAATCTATTTCTCTTAATTAGTAATATTTCAATTTCATCAAAACTTTCTGACTCTAATGTATACGTGAAAAGATAAAAGATGAGAAAAAATGAGAGAAAGGTTCAAGGAAAACTCAAAGATGTTCGGTAGAAGTGATTTAGCGTTCCAAGTTTTTTTTCTTGCACGGCAGTACAGAAAAACAATTTCAGACGAGTAAGGAAATTTGAGAAAAAGTGATCAAATTTCGATAGATAAGTACAGAAAACACTGTACACGGATTCGCGTGAAAAATTAGGACGTGATGTAGTTTAAACATTTCCCTGTAAGAAATTGAGAATAATTGCTTTTTCTCTCTCTCTGCAAAGTGTATCTATTATCAAACGGATGTGCATACAGTTTACGCCTGTTAATAAAGAATGTGTAATTGTATGTATACGTTCGTAGAAACGAGATAGGAATAAAAAACAGAAAAATATGCACGACAGTCTAAAATTGGTTCTCGCGGAAGATTATACAGTAGAGGTTTCATGCCCCTTACGTATATTCCAGTGTACTGTATGTTACACATAGCTTTTCGATTAGTCAATTATTCACTAACCATGATGATACTGTTCACTACAAGTCCCATATTGAACGCAGTGAGATGCTCCGGTCGAGGATTTACGGTCATGCTGCCGACATCCGTCAGGCATCCGATGAAGAGCAGAAAAGCCGTTCCGAGTAGCTCGCCAAACGCTTTGACGCATGTTCCTTGTTCCAGTTTCCATTTTGTAGCTGTGGGGAAGGTAATGTAAAGTATATTTAACTTCAAGTGCCTAAAAATACATGTAAAAAAAATTCGTAACCTGATAAAATATGAATCAAAAATTCACCTCAAAAATATAATCATTAGTATGCAGGCATGACAAAGCCTCGAGAAGGTAAAGGATCAAGCAATCTATCGGGGAGACATTTGCTGAATCCACAAAAGTTGGTAGTTACCACGTACCCATGTTTATTACAAACCGAACTGAAATTTTTATTTTTCCCTTTATAATTTAGTCTATTCGTTGTAAATTAGTTGTTAAAATTTGAAAATATTTCTGATTCGTTGAATCGCTACTGTGAATATTACATTTAACTTTATATTTTTCTCAGAGACGAAGCAAATTAGTCCCTTTTCATCTTTATGTATACATCCGTACAGTAAACCCTTGAATTTGTGCGACATTTGCGATAAGAGATGTTGCGATGCAGAGATTACGGTGAAGATTTATACGCTATAATTGTCCCGTTCGCGGGTAAACGAGTGACAAATTTACTACAAATTGAGTAAAGCAGAAATCACTGTTGTTCCATTCCTCTTTGTGACGGTATAAATTGTCCCGTTGTCGGGTAACGAGTGATAAGTTTATCACAGATTAGATAAAAAAAAGTAACGACTACTGTTCTATTCCTCTTGGTGACAATACAAATTATGTTTGTGTTGAGCAACCGTGAATTGTGATCGCACAGCTCGAATTATTTGTACACATAAATTAGTTGCGATAGTACGATCAAATGGATCGTTACGTTATATTAATTCTGGTACCCGTGATCTTTTAAGGGGGGAGCCTGCTTTAGAGGCTTCGAAAAATCGGTTTTTTCGAGGGTTTTTTCGAGGATTTTTTTGGGAAGGAAAGAAATATCCGATTAAAACGAAACTTTCAGGGTTTATTGTTACGTATTTCAACAGTCTTCTCGAATTTTTTCATTAGGACACATGTCATATTATGCCTGGTACAAGCATTTCACCGAGGCGTCTCGAGTATGCATTTGTCGTGCGGCGGGAAAGGTGCAGGTCGCAATTTCCATCTGAAACAAAGAAACCAAAAAAATTTTTACTTCTCAATAGTATAGCTTCTAGTTAAACCAAGAAAATTCCACAAAAAATGAAAAATTCAACAATTTTTCGCAAATTAAAAAAAAAATTCATTTTTCTTGGGAAAAGAATTCACTTTAGATTGTTTAAAAAGTGGGTTAATCTTAACTTTCTTAAGGTTTTTTAGGTTCAACTAGAAGAAAATTTCATCCCGAGTACAATGCAATTTGTCTCGTTTCGATAAAACGTTTAGTTTTTTCCCTATCTTTCCCGCCAATTAGGAAAAAGCGTAAAAATGAAAAACGGAGAAATCGTGCGTCAAAGGTTTCGTACATAAAAAATCGTAATTTTCTTGAACTTACCGAATTAATATGCTAATCAGCGATTCCTGGTCCATAGAGTTGCCCTTCAGACTCTTCAAAAAACTGGTTCAAAACTTCAAAAAACTTCAAAAAACCGCTCGTATACCTGCTCGACGCTTGCTCACTATTTCTTCTGTAACTCCGAAAATATTTCGAAATTGCGTCTGAAATTTTAGGGACACATTCTTGGATAGTTTGGGAAGACATTTATGCAAAAAAAAAAAAAAAATAGATTTTTTGAAGCCTCTAAAGCAGGCTCCCCCCTTAATCCGTTGTGGACTGTGGCATCCAGAGATAATCGAAAGTTTCATCATTTTCGCGGGTACCGATCGATCGTTATTATAATTCTTTACGGGACACTTCCGTGCGAAACCGATTGAGGGAAAAAGTTCGACTTGAAATACTCAAAGGCGAGTCGAATTTCAGATTTCATTGGTGTTAAACCAAGTCAATACTTATACCTACCTGCCGTTGCTAATATCGAAGTTTGGCTGCCCGATGGTATAACAGATAGAAACTTAAATAATTAAAAATGACAGATACTTTGAAATCAAAAAAAATTATAAAGCACATGCAGGCCGGCATACAGCATAGAATGCAATGATTTCAATCATAAGAAAATTTATCTGTGTACCCATCGAGATGTGTAGGCTTGAGAAAAATAAATCGCTGAGGAAACGTGATAACAATTTTGACTTTTGCCAAAAAATATAGGCGGTCGAGCGACGTTATTTCAATCACGATTTAAACTTCCACCGTTTTTTAATCCGGGAATTATATATTTTATAATTTTCTTATCTATTTTAACGCAGATCTAAATTATAATCGAGACAGCTGTTACTTGGAGAAACAAAAATTTCGACTGTTGCAACTACTTGATTAATTTCAAATTTGAACAGTACAGAAATGAGTTAAAGTGAGGCGTATTGGAAAAAAAATTTTGTCTACAACACAGAACTAGACATCACAATAGTCCAGAAATTTGAAAGAGAAAGATATTTAATCAACAACGGATGCGGATAGGAATACGATGTTACCGGATGAAAAAATGTTAGCATTTCGAGAAATCAAAATTACAGAATCTCTTGAGCAGCTAACAAAAAAGAAAAGAAAATCTCATGTTTGGGATCCTTGCTGCTGTGTGTCAACGATAAATTCGAAACTTACAATACAAATTAATTTTAATTGGATACAAAATATATTTTTGAATCATCGAATACTCGTGTGTATGGTGAGTTATGAATATTTGATTGTTACTCTTTTCGTGTATACGATCGATAAATATTTATACAACAAAATTTTTAAACACCTTTTGCGTGCGCACTGTTGTATTTCACCTCCGAAATTTCTCTACTGTTACGAAGCATCTCCACTGATTGTCTCCGTCGTAAAGTGGAGTATCGGTATTTTATATTATATGTAAGTATTAATTGCAACGGCAAATTTATTCAAACATAGATTTCCGATCATAAATTACAGCTCTTCTTAGTTTAAATCTTCAGAAAAATCTTATTCAAAGAATTGAAATGCGGCGATAAAATTTTATTTCTGAATCGAGATATAATATTCGTTACACGCCGGGAGCTTCTGCCTCAATCGTCAACGAAGCACTCGAGTTGGTGGCACTCGTTCAACTAGGTGTAGATACTTGTCTAAGATTTAATATAAGGTGACGTTGCATTGGGACTTTAGATTTTTTGTTGATATTTTCCATTCTTTCATTTCTTTCTTCCTTTTCACGCGTTTTTTCTTGACATTCACTATAGTGCTTTGCCTGAATACAAGTAACGAATGCTTTAATGTGATGATACATACATCGTTGAGTTGCCGGTACTCATTTTACTGGACCGAAGGGAACGAACGAAATACGATAAATTTGTGGTATAAACGAAAGATCAACGCGGATAAGTTAAATCAAATATCTAATCATTATATCATGACTATCTTGATGGCCAAGACAAACTGTCCAAATATACTTGACAACAGATTTCATCGAATTATAAACTTATTGAACCAGAAGTACTCGATCGAACTATCAATATTATTTAAACTTTCCTTATAATCGTAAAACACCGATTATAAGTTTTTACTATCTATTGATTATGGATTTTTGTTGGACTATGTATTTACGTTCTCGAGTTATTAAATATGTAAAAAAATTCGAACCTGTAAATGAGGTGTGCGTCAGAATGCGCAAATTTTGTCTGAATCAATGTTTACCAAGTTCTAACTGCTGAATTTCACTGTGAACGAGGTCATACAATGTATATCCTGTACACAAACACGAGTCACAAATTACTCATTATTTACCGAACAGGCGTCGAAGGAATCGCAAGTTTCGTGCTACGCGAATTTAGAATATATCCCGCATCGATTCAATCGCTGCAATTCAGTAAATTTGTTGAAACGAAAACGTTTAAAGAATTTTCTTATCGTCCCTATGGCTTACACAGGATTTGAGGGAATCTTAATCTTAATGGATCGAACGATTAATTACACTGTCAATAAACCTGCATTCAAACTTTAAGGCTACGTTGAATGAGAGAATTCTGATATTGGAATCCGGATATTATTTTGAGGACAGGATTGCTTGATTTCCGTCTTTTTGACGATTGAGGAGAATAATATCGTATTTAAGAATTTGTTAGAATAATTTCATATCTTAGAATTTAATTGCAAACATCGTGCTTCAGAATCTGGTTTAATAACTTGGTACGACAAGTCAAGATTTCGTTTACATCTTTGAGGCTACACGACTGTTGAAAAGACGTTGGTACTGCAGGTTGACACGTAAAATGTGATTGAGATTTGGTATTTTTTTTTATTGATAAATAATATTGACATAATATTTTTCGGCATATGATCGAATCTTAAATCTCATTTTGTAAGTTAAGCGGCACCAATATTTTTAACTCCATATTTCTCTCTTTTCAGAGAAAAAAGAAGGTTATCGTAACCACCCCGAAAATAAGTAGTTGAGTTTTCCCATAAATCTCAGCTTTCACATGAAAAACTCAAACGTAAGATAAATTTTTAAGGGGCATGAAAAAAGCTGTTTTTACCGAAAAACGTATTTTTGTGGTTGATTTCGAAAAGTTTTCCAAAAATTAATGACATCTTCGAAAAAGTGAGAATTTTCCATATAATATACCTATATGTTCACAATTTTTTCATGCCGATAACGATACGAAAACAATTCGCGTTTAAACCTGAATCAGATCGAAATAATAAACTTGGATTTGGCATTTCTCGCGAACGTCCTAGAATGTTCAAACCTGGTGAACTTTTCCATCTTAATACGTACCACAAGAAGAACAAATTTCAGATAAATCGATTTTTTGACGTCCCGTTCATTTGTTGAAACCAACATGTCCCAAAAATTAGAAGTCTCAGAATTACCGCCATCGTGTATAGGTCAATTTTTGTGATCAATTTTTTGTCCGATGATACGTCGAAAACGAGTTAGCGGATTTTAATGATTTTGGTTTAAACTCACGCTTTTTTAAACTTAAAATTGATTAGATTTTGGCTTCGATCATTCAAGTGTTTTTCGAATAATTTAAATGCAATTTTAAAACATAAGATAAAAATGATGATGTCTTGAGAATGGATCAACGAATTCAAATGAAAATTCGTAGCAGAAGGTTTTTTGGGTCGCGGATCACGAATATAAAGTCAGATTTGCAATATTTAAATTTAGTATTATAAGGTTTTTACGATCGCTGGTCATGAATCCAACGTGAATTGGAAAGAACTGTAATTTATAGCTGCAGGTCAAATATGGTAGTCCAAAGCCCGGCACTTGTCTACTTATCGTTTACTATGGTACCTGGGGCGCTTTTACTCGTTAATCACGAAGTTGACATAGCGCTTCCAAAGTTCGAATAAGAATGACATTGTTGTTATTGTAGTTATTTTTCATTTTTTTTATTTTTTATTTGAAAACGGAATGAGTTTAAAAACAGGAAATTCAAAGGCTGGCTTATCGTTAGCTGAAACTCGCTTGGTACAAAAATCAAACGTGGTCAGCAGTGGCGTAACCTTGAGAAATGTTGTTAACTAAATTTTAATAGTCGATTTCAACGTGGCGCATATATATCCAAATATCGAAGTCCACGTATCTCAAATGCGAAAACGGGTTTAACAACCCCATTATATACACGATTCGGAATAAAAATAACTCAATACATTCTCATTTGACGCAGAAATTAAAAAATGGCACGGAGATATTATACAATGTTCTCGAATCAAAGTTTGTGTTACTAAATTCTTGAACAAGTTTGCTGTGCTTGAAATTAATTCTAAGTCGTGTTGTTGTTCTGCACAGTCGTTGTTTTCATCAACTGTACCTATCTACGTGTAGAAAATAACCGATAACTGTGTTTGTATCGTATGATAAACGTTTGGTGGAGAGTTGAAGAAAATGCTAGGAGCTATTCAGTTCCGTAAATAGTTTATGACTTAATCCAATTACTTATATGCAGTTGAAGCCATCAGCGCATTAAGTCATAAAATTTCATTTAATTCTCTTCACCGCCTATCCGTCTTCTATCCATGGCTTATCTTGGCATCCAAGCCAACAACGGAAACCACCCGTATTTATGAAATCATAAATGTTGGAAATTGTAATAAAACTTGCTTTATTCAACTTTATCTTACACTTAACTATCGTTCATATATACTTCGTCATCGACTAAAATGCTAGAGAAACAAGTAACTTTTTATTTTTCTTATGACATTATTTGATGGTAAGTGGCCTAACTGATCAGATACTGGTAAAAACAAAATGATAAATATTGTCTGTTATGTTATAAAATGATTATACTCAGTCAAAGTTTAAAATTCTAGGATTAGCCTGGAAGAAAAGCGATTCTACTCAAAGGCTGTGCTCGTATATCCCTTCCTCCATACTGTATCTTTCAGATAAGCACTGACCGCGGCATCTCCCAGTATAGTTTCTATCACATTTTTAAATCCCAGCTGACTAGCCAGAGTATATTTGCACTTCACGTCTTTCAACCTTGATATCAGCTGTTGCATGTTCTCTACCATTTCCTTGGTTATATGTTTCTCCAACTGATACCTATTGGGAAGACAAATAATGTGCATGTAATTGGACAGTACTTATCTAAAGCGAAAATCAAAAAATTTTAAGATACACAAAAAGAAAAAGTTATATCAAATGTTCAAAATTAACGACATTTCACAGAATGCAAATTGTTAATATAATATACAACCCCATTAATATGTCAATTGTTCAATAAATCAATATGAAACAATAATTTGCACTGAAGTTTTGACTTATACCGTGTCTTGTACAATGATATAAACCGTGTTCACCTTTTAACAGAATCTTTGACAATGGCGGTGGTGAGCTCGTTGATTGTCATAAAGTCTTTTAGATACTTTGCGTTGGTTCGTGTGATGCACTGAGCATACAGTACGCTTCCCCAGTCGACTGGATGATTATAGGCGCGAATAAGAATGTTAGCTTGTGAAAAATTTAAATCGTTACAGATCATCCTGTCAATGTCAGCGCTCCCCAAATTCAGGACACAAAGAACTTGCTGATTCTGATGCACAGAGTTAAGAAAGGATATTTGGAGTGCCACCAACTCAGCAAGATGACAACACTGGTACGCAAGCGAAAGCTTACTGTCCTGCTAAATAAAGAGGAACTGATGTAGATTCCAGGAGAGAGAACGCGTTTTCTCAGTCACTGCACTCGGCGTGCACCGATTACAGTAATCGGAAAACGTCAAAGGATTACAGGAACTTAGCTCACTTCGTTATATAACATATTAATAGCACTGGCTAATTCGTGAAATCTGAGTAGTTTAAAAAACCGGCATACTTACTTGGTGGGTTTGAAACCCTGAATATAATCGCCGTTTGATGTCGAATAGCGGGTTCTCATACTTACGCTGATCCTGAGAACAATAAATCTGCTAAACTAAAACAAGTTTTGCCAGAATCCATCAATATAAAAGAGAAAGAAGTTGGAATATACTATCACCGAAATCATAACATCTGCCAACATTTACTATTTCGTTTCATTTTTTTCAATTGGCTATTCAACAATTTGTTCCATTTCCATGTATGTACAATATCAAAAAATTCTTATAAATGGGTAATCTTCAGGCATAAAATAATTTGGAGCTCTTGTCTTTTTACTTTATGTTTAAATTTGCATGTTGTTACGTTTGCAAACGATCGTATATAAACTTATCCACATGGGTGAGTAATATATTTTGAGGGAAAATATTATAAATCTATTAATTCAATTCATCACGTTTTAAATGTGCGGTAAATTTATTCGAATTATACGGTCCAATTTCTTGTCCCTTATTCAACTGTATTTGAATACGAAATATATTACACATTACCTGCAAATAGTATTCTGTCGCATGGGTGTAATTGATCATTGCAAGATGCAGCTGTTTCTCCGTTATATCGTTTTTTCTTAGTCTAATATCTCCGGGGTTGAGATTTCCCTCATTTCTACATTCGATCCTTGCATTTATCAGGACCTTCTTAATCGCTTCCTTTGCTTCTTGCTCCCATATTGAGGCAATTTCGGAGTAGAGACAAAAGTGGTGCGCAACAAGTTTAAACAGATCCTCGTTATCCGGGCAATTTCGCTTCAAGAAATCTAAAAGAGCCGTTTTTAGTCCCGGAATCTACGAAATAATAATTAAAATATTTTTAAATACACTCTGCTTGGATATGCATAGTTCGTTTTTGTTGCCTAGACTGAACTCGCAAACTTGACCAAAGAATTGCGGTCATTTGCGCCAATCTTAAGACGTGGGTTGTCATTCATCACAGTAAACCCACTACCAATTCACATTTGAAAACAAAAGATATTCATACTTTCTCAAGACCTCTTCCAGTCAACAAGAACTCAAACTGCTCATTTTCTTTTATTATCTGCAGGATGTAGTTCATCTCAGTAAAGCGACCAACACCTGTCAATAGCCGTACCTGCAAAGGAACAGGTGCATAAAACAATTTTCCGTTATAGATATTCTTATATTTGTTGATCAAATTTCTTATCATAATTTACCAACAATCCCCATTGCTTAAGATTTTGAAGGGAGTTAGCTAACTGCTGAGATTTCCTCAGGATCGATGCTATTCCCTCCATGTTGCAGGCCGCAGTAAAACAGTCATGAGACTTTATGAGAAGCTCAACAATCACTCTGAGGGTACTGGCTATACAAATAAATTATCAAGATATTACTGAGGATTCATTAACAATAAAATACGACAAATTAAAAAACGTAGGATCGTGCTAATCAGGGTGAACTAACTATGAAGGAATACTGTCTTCGGATTTCAAGTACATCAGTTGAGTGGTTTTTGAGATATCGTGTACACTGTAAAACATGTCATCGAGCAAAACGGTTGACGTTATGCTCAATAAAAATGCCACCTATTAGTTTATTTTAATTGAAAAAAAAAAATGCCAATGAAGCTTCGTCTACATACTTTTTTATAAACTAAACATCAATTGAATTGAACAATTCGTTGTTGAAACATAAATTCCCAAAATTTACCGACTTTCTTATCCGTGTGCTGGTACATATCTGCCTAATGAGGGATACACGAATTTACCATCACGATTCTCTCCATGAAAACGTCCCAGCAGCCTCGTAGTAGTGTGAAGCAGCTTTGAACCGAGCAAGGAAGGCTCACTGCATAATTCTGTGATTATGTGGAAATTCCCATCCAAAGTATATCCCCACATGGTCATCGGCTGGTCGATGTGGCCTCCTGCAAAATTAATTTATTACTGATTGAGTGAGTAGGAAGTTTTCGAATCAAGCACAGCACTTTCGAGAAAAACAGAAATAAACACCTTCAATGTGTCTGACAATCGAGCTCTCAATTTTTTCAGATAAAAACTCGGCTAACTGATGATTGTTGATGTTATAAGCAGCCACAACATCCTTAATCACTTCGAGCTTGTAATCACATTCACCAGCGACTATTTCCTCAAGAAATGCAATTGGGTCAGTCAAAGTTAAAAGATTCTGATAACTTTTTCCCAGATGAGTCGCCAGTCTGTAGCATAACAGAACTTTTCTTCCAGCAGCAATACCATGGGAGAGAATTTCAGTGAATCTTTCAAGCTGAAATATGCAGTCTATCTTGACCAGCTTTTCTGGGGTAGAATTCGCCGCCTCTAATGCAACCTCCATCGATATATCGCCAGTCTCGTCTTCCGAAAGCTTTTGGCTCTCTGTAAATTAGGAATGGACATTAGAGGAATTGAAAATATAAAAGTGAAAAACAGAGTTTTTGCAGAAAGATCCAATTACGTGAACTCATTGATGAAACTTTGGGAAATCCTTTGCCGCTGTACGCAACTTGCCACTGGTTCTTGAGTTTCGGTTTTGTCGATAGCAACAATCGTTGCTGTGCTGTTAACTCATAGGGACTGACCTCTCCTTCGGCTAAGCTGAGACACAGCATCAAAATTTGTAAATCCTACACGATAAAACCTTCTCTTTATTAGTTGTGCTGTAGCAAACTCTTAACTAAACTCTTACAAGTTAACGTACCCTATGTTTATAGTTAAAAATCTTCGCTATTCTTAGGGCTGTACCCAAATGTCCAGTATCAAGAAATCGCTCGAGCAATTTTTCCGCAGCTAGCTTTTCACCAGGCTCTGTCAGTTCACAACAGACTTGAAGTTCCGACAGGCCAGACATGAGTTCAGTTTTCAACTTATTCAGTGAAATTGGCGCGTTGTTGAAATCGATGGTGTCAGGATCAGCCAGAATGCAGGACTTCCACATCGCCATTTCTACGCCATGTTTGATATTCGGATTTACTGAAGTTCCTTGCAGAATTTCATGTGCCAGCTTTAGTATCTCAAATCTGTACAAAATATAAATTTTAATTCGATAAATTTTATTTATATTGACAGAAGTCACAAGATTTTTGTACTGATTGTCAGTAGCATAATTCTTTTATCAAACACACTTAATATGACAAAGAAAATTGCAACTCTTCAAATTTTGTTAACACTTACCGTTCTTTGTGCGAAACAACTTTCTCGGCAAATTCGACATAAAATTGAGCAGCTGTTTCATAACTGACATGGTACTTTTCAAAGTCCTTGGAACAATTGATCCAGCACTTTGTTACCAACTGTCCATCCTCGACGAGAGTCTTTTCAAATTCCTTTCGCCACTGAAAAATAACATACATGTGCAAAAGTAGTTGTGGATGAGAATAAACAGAGCAAAAAATGTAGGTAAACTTATAAATGAGTAACTTATCCTTACTTCGGCTATTATTACGTCCGAACAATTAATATTCAATGCATTGCAAAGTCGCAGAGCAACTTTGTAATTGTCACTCTGTGCTAACTGAGCTAAGCACCTTTGTATCTCCTTTTCAAGCAAGTTCGGATCGTCGAAAGAAGATAGGTATGTAAAGTTCAAGCTAACTTCAGTATCCTTAAGAATCTCCATGATCGTGAACAGCTGTCCAAAGTCTGGAGCATCTGGGATAAAATTAATTAACTTATTAAGGGACATATCTGAGTAGATGGCTGAAAAAGTCAGTGAATTTGGGAAATATATATTTCTGCATTGAATTATTCAATTCAATAGAAGTTTGTTTCATCAAAAAGTACATAGCTTGAACCTTATTTGCATATATTATCTATTAGAATGAGTATGTAGGATGCTTTGTTATTGACAAAGTCAACCATTTTACTCACTGACATATTTTGCGTTGCCCACGTCAGCTCAAAAACGACTCAACTGATTTACTCCAAATTTGGAACCAGTATTCTTGGATAGATTATCGTCTTTGCTACGATACCACTTTTTGTATAATCGTCATATGTTTTATGTCAATCAAGTATAAGAGTTATAAATTTTGAATGAGATTCAAATTTAAACTTCAAACGGTCTCCATTATGTTAAAACAAAAAATTGGATCATGACAAAAATGATAAACTGTCTCAGAATTCTATTTTTAAATTTGAAGTGAATCAGTCGAGCCGTTTTCGAGCTATTGTGGGCACTGCAAAAGCATGTCACCGACTAAAATGGAACGTTGTTGTAAATGAAAATGATTCTTATTAAATGATTTCAATAAAGAAAAGATGTGAATAAAGCTCGATCTACACATACTTGGATAAAACAAACCTGAATCGAATTAAATAATTCGTTGCACAGGTATATATTCTCTCAAATAATTAATCTTGCTTTCTTTTAGTTCAGTCTAATCAAAAAAAAAAAATACGTGAATGAAAGTCAATGTACATACTTATGAATAAAACAAACCTTAATCCAATTGAATAATTTCTTGTCGCTATACATTACCAAACTTTATCCATTTTGTCAGCAGTCTACTCGTATATACCTCTTTGATTAATCAAATCGAGTTGCAATACGAGCTTTATTTCTTTTTCTAACACACGAATTCAATGAGTTGCTTCTCACCTGGCAGGTCAGCACTGAAGTTAGACGAGCACAGCACCTTGATAAACTCCATCTGCGAAACAGTGCTGGAAAAACTATAACCCAGAGCGATCGTTGCACATTTAATACTAGCCAGAATTATCCAGTATGAATTCTTCAAGTAGGATGGATCTGAGTCCATCCAACTGATGTTCATGTTGCTCACAAGACCAGAGCAAGCAGTTTTGAACGTATGCAGCTTTTCCTGACCAGACTCAAAGTCCCCTAGATTAACGCATTGCGTCAAAAACTCAGCGAAGAGGCGCAGTGGATTTTCCTTTTCAGAATAAATACAAAATTTCCTGTAGTGAGCAATCAATTTCAAGACAAAAGAAATCGAATAGGCACTTTAGCTCACCGGCATGAATATTTGTAAGCTTTTGGTGATAGTTTTGGTGTAACCAGAAGCAACTAGCCGTGTCAACAACTTCAGCACCCTATCGGCAGGCCAAATTTGGCGATCCAGGCAATCTTTGTAATCGGTAATGATTGAGCGGTCGTTAGTTGATATTACAAGCCAGGAACACCAGTATGCTGGAATCGCTGATGGCTGGGAATGGAAAGTTGTAAATTCTTTGTATGACTATTTAAAGATCACTTCGAATACAATCTGCAAGATTATCACCTCGTAACAAGTTGCCAGAACAACCAAAAATGGTGCTCCGTGGCAGTGTGCTGTCTGCACCAATGATCCAGGTGGATCTTGACTATAGTGACACTTGAGAATTGCCATCCACAGATCATCGTGGGACAAGCACATGAAGCTTTCCATCGAATTCCCAGGAGCATGAGATCCAGACTCTGTTGGACTTTCGCTGCCAGAACTCTGCGATAAATTAATTGAATGGAAAAAATACTGTGAATTTAAAATGTATGGCACTTTGGAAAAAAATCGAAAATATACTCACGCAATTTCTCAGACCAATTTTTGAGTACAAGAATTGCCTTGAATCACGACTTTTCAACTGACGATCCACAAAATTGATTGAGTCTCCACTGCACAGATTTGGGTTATCGAGACATGCCAGCAGGTGACCCTTGATGCTAGGGTTTGCTAACTTTTTGACGAGTCTTAACATCTGAAAGACAGTTTCGAAAAGACACAGATATTTTTGATAGCATTTTATGGTAGGGTATAGTAACAAACGGAACATGAATACCTGATCTATGGGGTAATCAAATATCTGTCCAACAAGAAGAAATTCGAAGCATAACTCTCGCTGGACTAAATATTCAAGAAATGATTCTGGCAGCAAAGTCTTATGAGTTTGAGCAAACTTAATGTTTAAGTCCCAATCCTTGATGGCAGTAATCAGTTCACACGGGTTTTCTTCAATAGTTTCTTTTAGATGCTGCTTGAAGCAATGTTCCAGATGTGATGATAAAGTTTTCAAGTCTGATGCATTCTTGTAGACAACTGACTCTAATAGTTCACCTAGTGGTTCATAAATAAGTCAAGATATTCAGAAAGTAGAGTAATTGCTGAAATCACACCAGTAATAAGACTTGTTAGAATTTACCAGCAGAAATTTCCAGTTGATCCTGAATGCGTTTAGCAACAGTGAGATGCAGCCGTAGAGTCTCCGAATCGACGCCGATTGCTTCAATGAATGAAACGCAAGCTGAGGTAATTTCTGGTAAGGTAATATTCCGCAGAGCAAGAATGTGAGCTTCGGTTGATGCCTGACATTTCCTAAAGGAGTTAATTCATCGACATTCAAAATCATTCGTAGGAATATTGGTTTGAAATAAGAAAAATAAATATTGAAATACTATAGAATAAGGGTAATCTCACATTTTTGAAGATATGTCATGGTGAAATTTCTTTTGGTCATAGACAAAAAGTCGCACAGCCATGTTCGGTCTTCCTTGTTTCAGATAATTAATATAAGTCAGCTTCTCTTTATGTCCGTATCTTTTGACCAGGTACTCATTATAAAACGTGGGCATTTGGTTAGTTCTTTGGCGCCACAGAAAGCTTCGCGAGGCATTAAAGTTCTTGAAACCGTTCAAAAGCTGGTACATGTTTGAATCTCGTGCAACAGTTTTCCCCAGAATGGCTCTTTCAAAGTGTGGAAAGCGGTGCAAAATGCTGTTCACAACGTCTCTAGGAACCATGAGAGTACTACCGAACTGAACACCTTCGTTATTCATAACAGTATCACTCAGAATTCGATGGGGAGCTCTGTCACTCTCAACAAACTGTGCAGTTTTCTTTCGATACAGTAAAAATATCAGACTCAAAAAAACCAAAGGATTTGTCTCAAGATAGTTAACTGCGTCGTCAGAAATGTAATCAATCGTCGCCAAAATGCATCCCCCAAACTCTTCAATACTCGCAGAGCTAGATGCAACACGTTCCAGGGCAATGGTAAACCTCTGTATTTTTTTGTCAACATCAAGCATATGGTCCTCCTCCAAATAAGATTTTGAATAGAGTCCAATATTCAACTTGGACAGCAGATTCCTGTTTTGTATATTACAGCTAGGCTGACTGAGTATCTTCTCGAATTTTGCTGGAACTATTTTATTGTTTAATAATCTAGTCAGCACGTGTTTAACACTTACAGCTTCATTGGATGTGAAAACTCCATACCTGAAATTTGGAAATTGCATGTTAGACAGACAACAAAGTCTGCAGACACGTTTTACATACCTGCCCAAGTAATCTAGGACTACTTCTTTGGTGATACTGGCAGCGCTTGACTGCTGAGTGGAGTCTATCACGTTGTCAGTAATTTTCAAATGCTTCAGTGCTTCATACAGCTCTTTGTCTTTAGATGAAGGATTCAATTGATGGACTCCATAGTTGATGTCAATCCAAAATAAAATCAGGTCAACTTTATTCCTCATTAATAGATAATCCCAAACAATTTGGCTCGACAAATACTCTACCAATTCTCCTTGGAATGTATGAAAGTATAAATCCGTACATATGATTATCTTCAAATCTTCTGGCATCTGGATAATCTCTTCAATTGACTTATTGGTTATAGGATCATCTTCCACGCTAGAATTAGAAAAAACTAACTTTCCTAATGTAAATCATGGTATATTTGATAAAATAAGTTAACTCAAAGCTTTTGCATTTATGCAACAAGTAGAGTTAGTAAAAGGAGAATTTTTGAGCCAATTTTCTTTTAAATCACACGTACAAATATTTGGCCTTATAGTCATTCATGATGTTAAAAAGCTGCCACGCTTTTAATTCTGATGCCTGGAGCCCGTCTATTTTCCTCAAATGTTGTACCAAGTAATCGCGCAGTTTCTGATCTCTGCTATTGATGCAAATGACGTTGATATATTCCTTGGGATTTTTTCCCTGTAGTATTAAAGAATAAGAATGATAGTGAGAAAATGATCAGCTTGATCAAAGATAGATGAGAGAGAACTAAAGCTCACCGCATTTTTTAGTATGTGGGTGGCTCTGAAAACTTGCTGTTTGTCAAGCAGCTCCTTTACCCAAACGTCGACCTCGCGATAAAAATAAGCTTCTGCCTCTGTAAGTGGGCAGTTTCTCCTTGTCGCAAGACATTTTATGGCCAAATTAATGTGCGTCCCTTTTGCCGATGCTTCTCTGACTATCTCACGGTCCCCCAGTATACGCCAACCTGACCAAACACCTGCCAATTCACCCGTTAGACACTCGACCGGAATGCCGCCCACAGTATCCATTGTTCAAACACCATTTGATTAACGACAATCACAGGGATCGTGAGATAACAGGATGAGCTGTCAAACGGGGCAAAGTACTGCACGTGACAATAGTACAATCTAACCTAACCTTTCCTCCTTTCCTTTACATGAAAAAATACTTGCATATTTATCTTTCGTTCTGGGTAATCGATAACGTATTATAGATCAGGATTAAAAGTTTTT
The DNA here is from genome assembly GCF_021155775.2 of Neodiprion pinetum. Lineage (NCBI taxonomy): Eukaryota > Metazoa > Arthropoda > Insecta > Hymenoptera > Diprionidae > Neodiprion > Neodiprion pinetum. The sequence continues at coordinate 23,174,216 of NC_060234.1, forward strand.
CAGATTTACTGACAGTTATTCTACTCTTTGACCGATCGACAATTGACAACTGGTGGCAGCCATCTTGATACAAATCCAAGCCTGGTAACATTTTTCATTTTACACAGGAAACAGCGAGAAGCCTGAAGACCTAGGAGCGTATTACATTTTTTCACTTTTCACATTTTCCACCATCGAAGAATTCTGATTTGTTGACTAAGCTTTGCAAAGTAGTATGATACACACGGAAAGTTTCAGATTAATTAGTTTTGTTGATGTCATTTTTTTAATTTTCAAAATTTCCTCCCATGTGAATTTAAATTTATAAATTAGGATCGAATAGGGATGAAAATAATTTCCACGCTAAACTACGAATTTCATTTTACGATGTTGACGAAAATTTTTACGATTTAGTACAGAAATACGAACGCGTGCGTAGTTTTGGCGTAGAATTCTTTTGTAGATCATTGTATGTACTTTTTCATAGATTTTCGTAGATTTTTTTAATCTGCTCTAACTCGTTGTCGTTTATTTTTCGTAATTTTCGTTAATTTTCTAAACTTTTTGGTCTTGATATTCGTAGAAAATCACAGTATTCCGTAGATTATTGTACTTTTTTATAAAATATTGTAATCTTTCGCAGATTATCGTAAAATGGTACAATTTTCTTTTAGTTTTAGCACTTGATATTCGTAGTTAATCGTAATTTTTCGTATTATAGAAAATTATGGTATGGCTCGCATTTACGTGATCGTTATTCGTATAGTTCAAATGGATATAATTTATTGTAAAATATATATTGTGAAAATTCTGATATAGAGAAATAACAAATGTTAATCTTTTCATTATTCATTCATTTGTTGAACTGACAGGTGGATTTCACGAAATAACTAAAATTTATTTCTCTATAGCAAGAATTCTACGATATTCTACAACACATTATATATCTATTTCAAGCTTTCATATAACAAAAACGATCGTGTAAATGCGAACCGTACTATAATCATTTATAATAAACAGCTATAATATACGAAAAAGTATAATATTTCACTAACGAATACGATAATCTACAAAAAATTCTAAGCTCAAACTACGCAGGTGTCCGAATTTCTCTGATTAATCGTAAAATCGGATTCATAGATAAAAGTAGAAATTATGTCTACCAGAGTACAATTGGATCGAATTGAAATTGCATTACAATTCAAACAGAAAAAAACTAGAAAGCGACTAAATACGTAGGTATGTATAATAATAGTATTAGTATTTCATTCTTGTTATTACATGTTATTATATTATGTTTTTAAGTGTTCAACATTACATTTCACTCTTCCTAATTCTTGGTTCTTCACTTGAATATACCCTGTTTTATACTATTACGATTCAATTGTTAAATGCAATTAATCACAACAATACAAAGATTAATTCATATTAATATTCTTATTATGCAATCAGTTTTCTTGTAAAATTCGGATTAGTGGCTATCCAAAAAATCTGTCTCTTTTTTTCGTTTGCGTGAGATATGCTTGAAATCTACACCATATAATCCACATTCCTGAGGTAAATATTTCCGTTTACGTTGAAACGACGCTCATCAGTCGAATTTATCTTAGCCCAGGCGATCAAACAGCCAGCACGCACATCTGCCGTGATTTAAAGGCATACATACCTATGTATGTATGTATGCAATCACGCATTCGTGAGATGTGAAATGTATACACGCGATCGTAAAAGTGACATTTGTGTACAAGATGGCGGTTTTCGGGTCGACGCTACGCGTGCGTAATGATTTCAGGGTCGTCGAGAGCGGCTGTCGGAGTATGATTTTTAGTACATCCGTATTAAACGCGGTCGAGTGTGTTCGGTGAAGGTTTAATCGATGTTAAATATCAATCGAACGTTATAGCGGTCGGCCCACGGTGGCCGAATGATTACCCTCGTAACCAAATATGCACGAGAGGCGATTGGAAATCGATCACAGCTGCGTAATCCGCGAAACGTCACCAGCTATCCCCGATAATCCACCTGCTTTTCGTCCAGTTAATACCATTCTAGTATGTGAACACCGGGTCTCTGAGCCGAGAACCGGGTTATGATAACAGAATAACGCGGGCTCAGACTCATTCTGAGCCGACCTAACGACCCCATCGCTATGTCTGTCAATGAGCCACCCTCGGCCGATGACAACTTCGTCGTCGCCCCTCTAATCAACAGCATTCCCATACCCACTCAACCGACCACCAGAGGTGGTCTCAGGGTTTATAAAATTGTTGTACTGGGAGATGGCGGCGTTGGGAAATCAGGTAAGACGTCGATCGAGACGAGAGGCTAAACTTGCGTGACCATTAATACTACTGGTTTTTCGTTTCAGCTGTTACTCTGCAGTTTGTTAGCCACAGTTTCCTCGACTATCACGATCCCACTATAGGTGAGCTATAAGTACCCAAGTCGTTGGCGTAGCAAGGATCGTTTCATGTTAATGTTTTCAGAGGATTCGTACCAGCAGCAAGCAGTCATTGACGGAGAAGCCGCTTTACTGGATATCCTGGACACAGCTGGGCAGGTGAGTCCTCCACCTACTTTGCTACGAAGTAGATTTTCATCTAATGACAAATGTCCATTACTCATTGCACCACCTTCTCTCCTCTTAGGTTGAATTCACCGCTATGAGAGATCAGTATATGAGGTGCGGCGAAGGTTTTATGATCTGCTACTCAGTTACAGACCGACACAGCTTCCAGGAGGCGATCGAGTATCGTAAACTAATCTCCCGTGTTAGAGCCCAGGAAGACATTCCTCTGGTACTAGTGGGCAATAAATTTGACTTGCAGCACCAGCGCAAAGTGAGATTTGTTCGCTTTTCAGTCAACAACTTTCTTCGGTGATACTGAAATAACGTTATTTAAATCAGAAAGTGAATTGTTGAGACAGATTCTTGCTCTACTTTTTAGGTGACTACTGAGGAGGGTAAAGCACTTGCTAGGCAGTTGGGATGTCCTTTCTATGAGACATCTGCAGCTCTTAGGCACTTTGTGGATGATGCTTTTCACTCGCTAGTTAGACAAATTCGTGCTAAAGAAAGGCCGCAAGGAGCGAGTCGAAAGCACAGTCGCTGGTGGCGTCTCAGGTCTATATTTGCTTTTGTATTCCGCAGAAGACATCGGCACGCTGATCACTATTCACCCTAGTAATAGCATCTCTCAGTCGAAATTCGTGGCACTTTCTTCTCTGAGATGATGATAAGGGGAACAATAATTATTTGAGAATTGACTATAAACGACTCTTCCGAAGTTGTTTGATGACCATATTCAGGTCTTTCGTGAAGTATTTTTCAATAGGCAATGTCAATATACAAGACATAATTAATGTGTTTTTTCTCTTTGAGCAGAGAGACATATTCATGTGTAAAAGTAGTTTTCAACTCTAGTCATTTACAGAATATTACTATTCACTAGTCATTGGGTTGAAGATTTAAGTTTTTTAAAATTTTTTTCTAATTGTTTTTTAGATACAGAAACAAATACAATACACATACAGTATACTTGTATGCATACATATATTTATTAACTTCGTTTACACACATGTTTAATTACGTTAAATTCACAGTTTATTGTTATAGGTGTATGTATGTACAAATAACAGCAGAGTAAATATTATTAATCATCGAATTGGAGTATAACTCGTATTTAATACCTGTGCATGATTATCGTAATTTTAATTTCTCTAACACAGAAGAGCATGCTTAGTGGGTATATGTTTAATCTGCACAGTTTATTACTCGTAGGAGACACGAAAGATAAATAATTAAAAGCTTAATTTACCTATCAATATGAAGAAGCAATCAGACCCTTGAATCGTCGCCTGACAATAATCAAATTGAATAAATTAAGCATTACGGTAGAGATGAGTCTCTTATAGTTTTCGTATAAAAAATAGTAATAGATATGCTGTTATTGAGTGCTTGACTTATAAAGAGGAGCCACAAAATAAAGTTCAAGTTAAAAACATTAAATAATGTTGATATGCAGCTACGGTTTAAATATTATTTTTCTTACTGTTATTATTATTTATTATAAAAACACTGAAGATGTGATTTATATTTATACAAACAAATGATATATAATTATTATCGCGTACATAAAATGTATGTAAACACGTAAATTAGATAAGAATATGTTTACCATATTTGTTTACTGTATCGCTTAATTAAGTAATAAAAGAAAGGAAAACATGCACCTCTAGCTTCACTAGCAGAATCTTATTTGTCAATAAAAGAATCATTCTCAATATAGTGTACCTCATGCAATTTATAAGTATACCCTATTTGAATACTGTATGTACCAACAATGATGTACGATATAAAAATTGAGCAGAAGAAAAATGAAGTATTTAAATAACCAAATTTTCCACGATTACAACTTGTAATATAACTCGTGGTTTTTGAGGAAAGAAAAATAAAATGTGTATAAAGATTTAAAGCTGACCATTCTGTCCGTCGAAATGTTAACTACAGTATGTATGAATATCGAAAGCAAAATAATGCGGAAAAAATTATTTATTTTTATATGTTAATTATTACAGTTCATTCTCTACGATATATCTGTCAAAGTATTTCAGGGTGTTTTGCATTTCTTCGTATCCCGCCAATCGACACGCATCTTGGAGACAAAGCCATCGGAATTCCTGATGCTCGGACGATAGTCTGGCGTCCTTATTTCTGTTTATCAGCTCGGCAAGCCAATAAATAACTGTTTTTGGTTTATCATTAACGTTGTAAACAAGCTCTTGTCTAGCGTTGTCAAATATTTTCAAATCCTCGCGCGACAAACCAGCCTCTTCTTCGGTCTCACGCAAGGCGGTTTGTAAATCTGTTTCACCAGGATCCACGTGACCTGCGATTGTCAATTGTCATGAATAAAAATTAACAGATTAGGAACAAACGCTTATTTCAAATCTTTTCATGAATATAATATCAAACAACCTTTCGGGGGAGTCCAGTGATGAATTCCGTACGATGTCTGCATCAATAAATACTCAACTTGTCCGAAAAACCTACGAAATATCACGAAACCGCAGGCTCGTGGCGGCGCCATCCCCGTGTTTCACTCACTGATATAGGTATAACTACACTATATATCAGTGGTTCCACTGTTTCTGAAAATTAGATTGCTTATACCTACATGCACGTATGCATGCAAGCTTCACCGACTAAAAGAGGATTTTCCGTTCAGAGCAGATTTAAAGCTGCTTCCTGCTGGTATATATCGCGTTTGTCAGTTTTCACTGGTGAAAAGAGAATGAGAATCAGGCCACGGCGCTCATTAAAATAAAGTTCAAGTTACATTGATTATGGTTATGACCGAGTCTGACCGACTGCAGCAGCGTCACGACTACACTGATCTCTATTATACAATAGGGATCAATGTGCGTACAGCGTGCGAATCATGCGAGACTACGGAACGGGAGGATACTACAGAGATTATTGGTAGGACTTAAATCTAAATCATCAGCGCGTTAATGAGACGTAGAAAATTGATTATCGGTTGTCAGGCGGATCGTCAAGCTGAGGTTTGAACTCGATCCGGAGACACCCGAACAATATTTTCTGCAGTTTTGCATATCGAACATCTTCCATATAGGTTATAACGGGTTTGATTGTAATTACTATTATTGTTATTACACGATCCAGGATAATTCTGGGGATTAGAGTAGAGAATTGAATTTAATAAAAAAAAAAAAACTTCTGAGTGATTCCTCACGGTACTTAAATCTGTTGATGTAAGAAATCACAATCATCGCAGCTAAATGATTGTACAAACATTATTCAACGAATGAGGAATACCAATAATTTATTCAATCAATTTGAATAGAACAATACGTTACATGCATCTTATGTTAACGTAAGCAGGAAATTTATTTTGCACTATTCAATAAATATAAATACCTAATACATCTTCGTGTGCATACAGTGTAAACAAGTATGTGAAGAATAGTTTTCAGATGTTTTGTTCTACAGGGTCATTTATCACAGTTTCACTAGTGTAATAAAAGTGCAAAAAAATTCTAAACCTTGTATTAATATTCTCCGCACTATTGTAGAGATATACCTGAATTATTTAAGAAGTTCTGTCCACACTGTGCACGAATATTAAAATGAGACAGTTGAATTTTCAGGCATGGACTCTTATAAAAGACGCAACGAATATTGCGTTCTGAATTGAGAATAATTAGTTAAAAATAAGAAACTTAAACAAAGAGCTGTTGAAACTACTGAGAATATATGTAGGAATTTGCATAAGAAATTTGAATCCCTTCGTCAGCATCGTTTATGATTAATTAACACAAACACAAGCAAATGCGCAAGTGTGCTGGTTTCGCGGGGCGAAGTGTGGCTGGTGGAGAAGGCCGACTGCTCCCGGGACCGGTCGCCTGTTTCCCGCAGCGTCGGAGCTAATGAAGTATTCTTAAATACTGGCCATCACTACAACTGACAACAAACAACTGACGCAACCGATCTTACTTGAAGCCCACATAAGCGGTTGTCTCGATCAAGGGTCACAGATGGTCAGTATTCAATAGATGACCCTATACAAATCATCATCTATAAAACTCATAAATGCTGTGAAACATTGCTCGATACTAGCTATCCAGAGACCTAAAGTTGTTGTATTAATCTATTAGAAACTATAGTGCAAGTATAAGCAGTGGATAACATACGATATTAAAAATATAAAAATCAATCGTTATCTGTTTACTTTATTTTTTTTTCTTACGGCGGACGCACGTATTGAAATATATCTCAAGTTTGCATTAAAAATTTTCCTCGCAGTTTCTATCTTTCGTTTCTTTGAATGTGTTGAATTTTTTAATCAGTTCTTCCACTGATATTTCTCCATGTACCACATTGTCCCTGGTTCTCACATTTGCTGTACCAGCACTGCGCTCTTTTTCTCCAACAACTGTAAAGAAGTACATGTGCAAAGTCAAACTTGAATTTTTGCAAAACGATCTCTTCAGAATTAAAGCACTTTTTTTTTCTACGATTCTTGATGAAATAAGGAGATACTACTCACCAATAATGAAATTAAACTGAGCCAATTGAGCATTTCGAATTTTCTTATTCAATGTGTCGCCAGGGTCAACATCAGCCTCTGCCATGAAACCAGCATCCCATAGTTGCTGTTTTACTTTGAAAGCATAATCATCAAATTGACTACTGACCGAAATCACCATTACCTGACGAGGTGAGAGCCAAAACGGCCATTTACCAGCGTAGGATTCAGTCAGGATGGCTATCATCCGTTCAACAGAGCCTAATATTGCTCTGTGGATAATAACTGGCCTGGTTTTTTCCCCTGTTTCGCTGTAATGTAAAAAGATTGTGTAGTAATTAAATAGCAATAGCTAAAGACTGAAAGAACCAAAACTGGTTAGTTTCCAAGTTGCTTCGTCAAGGAGGAAACAAATATCAACTAAGATCGATCTGCGTCAACTCACTTGATATATGACAGATTGAAGCGGATAGGTAGCTGAAAATCTAGCTGAATGGTAGCGCATTGATGAGAGCGTTTGAGCGCGTCCATAATGGTAATGTCAATTTTTGGCCCATAGAAGGCTCCATCCCCTGGATTGATTCTCCATGGTTCTTTGAAGGCGTCCAGACTCTCTGCGAGGGCTTTTTCAGCCTGATCCCAGTCAGCTAACTCTCCCATGTACTTATCAGGCCTTGTGGAGAGGCATAGATTGAATGTGAATCCAAATACAGAGTAAACGTGTTTGAGGAAATCTAGAGCCCCTGATACCTCCTGCTTGATTTGATCTATTGTGCAAAATATATGGGCATCATCCTGTTGGAATCTTCGAACTCTAATCAGGCCAGTAAGCGCCCCTGACAATTCATTTCTGTGCAGGACTCCAAAGTCTGCCATCCTGAGGGGTAGCTCTCTCCAGGATCTTGTGCGCTGGTCGAACATTAGACAGTGCCCAGGGCAGTTCATTGGTTTCAGAGCATATACCTCTTTTTCAACTTCAAAAGAAAACATGTTTTCCGCATAGTGGGCCCAGTGACCCGAAGTTTGCCATAATTTACTGTTGTATATGTTTGGGGTAACGACTTCCTGGAAACCACGCTTTCTGTACTCTGTGCGGATGAAATCTATCAGAGTGTTATACAGATGGGCACCTCTAGGCTGGAAAAAGCATGATCCAGGAGAAAGCTCGTGGAAGAAAAATAGCTCCTGTTCTCTACCGAGCTTTCTATGATCCCGCTTGGCTGCTTCCTCCTGAAACTTTTCCCACTCCTTGAGCTGTTTTGTATCAGGAAAACTGATGCCGTAGACCCTCTGCAGCGTCTCTGCTTCGGCATTGCCCTCCCAGTAGGTAGAAGAGTTCTTGGTCACCTTGATTGCCTTAACTTTACCAGTATGCCGTACGTGAGGCCCTCTGCAGAGATCAATCAGGGAACCGCAACGGTACACAGTTGTTGTTGGAGTGTTCACTTTTTCATTAAGAATGCGAACCTTGAACTCATTGTATTTAAACATTTCCAGCAGGTCCTCCTTCTTCATCTCGAGTCTCTCAAAGGTCTGTTTTTCCTTGACTATACCCTTTATTAGGCTTTCAAGCTGGGGAAAATCCTGATTTGATATTCCTTTATCACCTAGATACATGTCATAGTAAAATCCATTCTCAATGGGCGGTCCGTAACATAGGCAACCTGCGTACGCCCGCTCCATGGCTTCGCCCAAGACGTGTGCGGAGGAATGCCAAAAGACCGCCTGACCCTCAGGATCATCGAATTTGATTAGCTGCAGCTTGCAGTCTGCTTCCAAAGGGCGATCCAGATCCCACAGTTCCCCGTTCACCTTTGCTATTACAGTGTTATCAGCCAATCCGGGGCTTATTCCTTTGGCAATGTCATAAGGACTGCTTTGCCAAGCCTGAGCATCAACCTGCTTTCCATCAGGTAATGTCACCTTAATATCAAAGGTCGATTTTGCAGCTAATTCAGCGTCGTATTCAGCTTTTAGCTTGTCAAATAATACTTGCCGCTCCTGGGTGGGAGAAAAATTGTGTCAATTTTGCAGCAAGTTCAGTGAACGACAGAAGTATTACCTGAATGTAAGATGGCCATGGTCTCTTTTCAGAAATGCCTTGCTGTTCCTGCGGAGGCTTTTTGTTTTTCGGTGGTTTCATTTTTGGCTGAATGAACAACAATGCGTATTACAATCTAATTTTGTTTTATTGTTTATACTGGCAGAGCCATCAAGTATAATGACTGATTGATATACATTGACGAGATCAGAGACACATGTGCGTACGGAATTTAAGGTTACGTTAGCCTATCGATCTTCTTCGGTGGTACAAGTAATTGATGCTGCGTCAGAAACGGAAAAATCAGTGTTTCAACGTCTGAATTCTAATGTTTAGTATTCTCAATATGGAGTCAGGGCTGCTTTTCGGTTTATGTTAAACGAACTCGAGAGATTAAAAAAAGATCAAATAGAAAAACTACATTCACAGAAGTGTAAGAACGAATATGTCATAACCAACCGAAGCATATGTCCGCACCGTGCCGTGGTATAATGCAAGTTTTGGACTACGAAAAGCGAGGTTTTTCAGCATATTTACGTTACAGAATAATGGAATAAGTTGATTATAATAGTGAAACTTGCGTGCTCATGCCTTTTTATCACTCAAATTCACGTTTTGTAACTCCGAGGCTACGCTGTCGCTCATCTTGGCTGCCGCACGAACTCGCCGACCAACTACTCCACCTGCTTCGTGGATATATAGCTTAAGGTTAGGTCAGGTTAGGTTAGCTTAAGCCAGCGACATCTGCGGCCCGAAACCGCTGATGCATTATACATATACGTGCATGTCAGGTGCTTACTCTTCAAATGCAGCAAAACGCACTCATACAATATATAATCTGACATTGATTATGCGCATAGAACCGAAGAACGAATACACTTTGGAACTGACGACGTGTCGCGGCTACAAAGTTGTTAAAAAAAATCATGTTCGATATATCAAGTGTATGAGCTGCAGCCATATCACATGCAACAAGTGTAATGTCTACATCCACATTGAGGATTTCTACACCACAAAATCGTTGATTAGCAAGATCGTTTAATTATATTGCAAATTGCTGTTCCATCTGATCATGCTCGTCCAAAAAAGTACGCAACTTTTGGAAAAAAAATACTGTACAAGCGATCCTGCCAGGATTCGAACCTGGAATCTTCTGATCCGTAGTCAGACGCGTTATCCGTTGCGCCACAGGACCATGCTGTGCTGAGATGTGGAATTACAATTTACTTCTAACCAATGCTTCTAACAAGTGTCAACTTGATGTTCAGGATTGCAAACTCCACTTGCGTCTACAATTTTTTTTTATATGATGCAAAATAATACAAAATAGATTAAGTCTAGATAAAAATATATAAATTATGTCACAAATTATCCGTGTTTGAACTAAATCTAGTTACTGAGAAATCAATGTTATAAATGGAGAAATGAAGCCGAATAGCACAGCTATGAATCTGCTCCGTTTCGTAGTTCCGTGTGATTTTGGTACATGGGATGGCAGGGTTTTTGAAGATCATGGACATGTAAGAATAGACCTTGGAAGTACGGAGGTGGCCCAATGGTGAATGCGGAAGCGCAGCAGAAGGAAAAAACCGCATATGGATCCCCCTATATCTCTGTCTAAACGCGCATCCACGCTCAGCGTTTTATAAGCTAAGAAAAGAATATCAAATCGTAAAATGCTGTTATTCATTTTTATTACAATTTTATGGAAACATGAATAATACACACACGTACATACTGTATTATCATATACTGCAATAAAATGTAAAACATAAGAAACCAGCATTAACAATAGGAATTAATGTATAAGTATGTATAGGCAATTGAAATTGAACTATTATCTCCGAAAAATTGAGTTGTTCAATGAGTAGCGAGTAAAACTTTCGAATTTTATAATTCAACGCTTTTACTGTGTCGATTGCGAAAGGTCAAGCGAGGGAGACATGTTGGAATTGCGAAAGGTATGTGCACCTTCTCGACTTTAATTAAGAAACGAAAATTATCAAAAAGAAAAATATATTTACATGGAATTTACTCTGATTAAACTAGAGAAATCCGGAGGTATTACATATGCGACATTCGACATGCGTTACGCATAATCGAATGAGTTAAATTTACGCGTAAATAAAAGTATCATTTGAAGAATTACAATACGTTAGTATTTGATCAGTGAAAATAAGTTTACTTATGCTCGTTTCCACATCACCGCGAGCGGTAGAGCACCCGGAGCGTTTTTTTTTACGTGGTATCCCCAGTAGGCCTACTCCACGGAGAATAGTAGCATTGAATAGTATCGATGAAAGATGACTGTTTTAATTATGGATGAAGGGTGATTGTTATCTTATATCCGAACGGCGATTGACTTTGGATGTTCGCAAATGGATTTTTTTCTTATGAGATATGAGATAACCACTGAAACAGAGAACCTGGTGAATACGCAAATCAATCAAAAACTGGACCAAGATCGAAAACACGGATCCCTGTAAGACTTTGGCATTTATCTATCAGAAGACGATGCAGAAATCTCTGAAGAAATGGAAACAAATCGAAGTAGAATAAGCACAACCACCAAGATACGACAGAGCTGTATAATTCTACAGTGAAATACAAATCAAATATGATCTATGAGCGACTCGAGAAAATAACTCTGACACTAAAACGATCGCAATAAAAGATTGTAAAACCATTTTTTTTAAAACTAGAGCTGAATAAATTTTACCACACTTTGTGATCATGATGATTCTGAACTATATCGCTAAATCTATGTATCGGTGAAATCACAATGACTGACCCTGAACCAGTCCTAAATCAGACCTATGCCTAAAAAATGAGACGTTAATTTTTCAGTATATCAGTAGACCTCAGTTACCTGGAACAGATGATAATGCCATTAGTGACATATATTGATAGACAAAAATATACTAAGAATTAGCTTAGATAAGTGAACCATACAATTAACGAAAAATGAGACAAATTAATTTTTTGAAACAGACAAACAATTTGATTAGACAAAACAGGTAAGATGTTTGATTAGCTGAAATAGACAAAAGGTTTAATTAACTGAAATAGACTGAAAGTTTGATTAGCTGAAAAAGACAAAAGGTTTGATTAGCTGAAATAGATAGAAGGTTCAATTGGGTGAAATGTACAAAAAGTTTGATTAACTGAAATATATAGGGGGTTCAATTGGCTGAAACAGTCAAAAGCTTTGATTAGCTGAAACAGGAAAAAGGTTTGATTAGCTGAAACAGACAAGTGGTTTGATTAGTTGAAAGAGACAGAAAGTTTGATTAACTGAAACAGAGAAAAGGTTTGTTTGACTGAAACAGACAAAAGGTTTGACTAGCCGAAACAGACAATGGTTTGATTAGCTGAAACAGATGAAAGGTTTGATTAGCTGAAGCAGACAAAAGCTTTGATTAGCTGAAACAGAAAAAAGGTTTGATTAGCTGAAACAGACAAGTGGTTTGATTAGTTGAAAGAGACAAAAAGTTTGATTAGCTGGAACAGAGAAAAGGTTTGATTAGCTGAAACAGATACAAGGTTCAATTGGGTGAAATGTACAAAAAGTTTGATTAACTGAATACAGTGGGTTCAATTGGCTGAAACAGACAAAAGCTTTGATTAGCTGAAACAGAAAAAAGGTTTGATTAGCTGAAACAGACAAGTGGTTTGATTAGTTGAAAGAGACAAAAAGTTTGATTAACTGAAACAGAGAAAAGGTTTGTTTGACTGAAATAGATAAACGGTTTGATTGGCTGAAACAGACAAAAGGTTTGATTAGCTGAAACAGACGAAAGGTTTGATTAGTTGAAGCAAACAAAAAGTTTGATTGGCTGAAACAGAGAAAAGGTTTGATTAGCTGAAACAGGAAAAAGGTTTGATTAGCTGAAACAGACAAGTGGTTTGATTAGTTGAAAGAGACAGAAAGTTTGATTAACTGAAACAGAGAAAAGGTTTGTTTGACTGAAACAGATAGAAGGTTCAATTGGGTGAAATGTACAAAAAGTTTGATTAACTGAAATATACAGTGGGTTCAATTGGCTGAAACAGACAAAAGCTTTGATTAGCTGAAACAGAAAAAAGGTTTGATTAGCTGAAACAGACAAGTGGTTTGATTAGTTGAAAGAGACAAAAAGTTTGATTAACTGAAACAGAGAAAAGGTTTGTTTGACTGAAATAGATAAAAGGTTTGATTGGCTGAAACAGACAAAAGGTTTGATTAGCTGAAACAGACGAAAGGTTTGATTAGTTGAAGCAAACAAAAAGTTTGATTGGCTGAAACAGAGAAAAGGTTTGATCAGCTGAAACAGACAGAAAGTTTGATTAACTGAAACAGAGAAAAGGTTTGTTTGACTGAAATAGACAAAAGGTTTGATTCGCTGAAACAGACAAAAGGTTTGATTAGCTGAAACAGACGAAAGGTTTGATTAGCTGATACAAACAAAAAGTTTGAATGGCTGAAACAGACAAAAGGTTTAATTAGCTGAAACAGACAGAGGTATGGTTAGCACAATCACAAGTCATACACTGACAAAAAATCGGTTGAGTCCAACATGATATTCATTTTAATATTAGCTGCTTCGATTATTAATTGCATTGCTGAGCAACAAGCATTCTAAATTTTTTGATTCCACATCTCTTTCTGTTTTGAGTTATTAAAGTGAATATTTTTTTCGACCGAACATCCTATAGTTCTCACTGCATTTGTTACAAAATTGGTTTTGTTACTCTGAAATAGAAAATAATGTGATCAGTTAAACGAGTACTTCTGTACATTTCGGATATTTTTCATAAATAATTACACCAAGATTTCTTACTATCAGTATACACTACCGAGATTTTTGTTCCTGCGCGTTGATCGCTGGTTTTCAAATGTCGCGCTTTCTATCATAACTGAAAGGTATTAAGTCCACGCGCAAAAGGCGTCGTGGAACTTGAAAATTTTCTTATCGGTTAAAAAGTTGCTGAAGAACTGAAAAATCAGCACATCGAGAGTGCGTAACTTTTTTATATACTGTTTTCAAAATCGACGTGAAAAAACGTGTCCAACTTCAGTTATTAATTTACGCGCATGAAGCTGCGTCCAATTCTCGTTATTAATTTACGCGCATGATGCTGCGTTCAATTCTCGTGATTAATCTACGCGCAATAAGGCGCGACAGATTAAACTGTCAAAAAATTTGTATATTCTGGGACTTGTCCCAAAAATTCTGTAGAAACCCAATCCGCATCTGCATCTTTTAGATATCAGATACATTGCTATGCGGATTGTTGTTCTCAGATTACAAATCAAATTGAAACTGGGAGGGAGGTTGGAGGGCATGCATTATTGTGTGGCGTAACGGTCGGCGGTCCTCTTCGACGCGAAGTCTTCGAGCTCAGCATCTCTCCCCATCTAGCGTACCACGGAACGCGATAAATGGTCCAGAGATACGTTTTGCCCATTCAGACGATCACAGAGATTAATCGAATGGAATAACGATCGGTGATGACTAAATAATCGAATTGCATAACGATTGAAAAATTGTTGCAAAGTGACAAGAAATGAGAAATTTAATCTCGTTAATACTCAAATGTTTACAAAAGGTCGAGAGACTCGAACGTGGAGTCTTTTGGGAAAAAAATGTCTGTGATCGTTTGACGCTGTGGATTACAAAAGTTAGTAACATCACGGTACATCGCGACCTTCCTACCCTCGCCTGTTTCCCAACGAACCCACCCAACGGAAAAGAGAGATTCACACACTCATGCATAAACCCCGCGACGGATCCCAAAACGTCCACCTACCTACCCGGTTACCTATATTCGACCTAAACTATTCTCCATTCTTTCCAACACACATCATTCTTCATCATTTGCGCCGTGGTCACTGACTTACATTTTCGTTGGTTACCTGTTGGGAGCAAAATGTTTTTGTATCGTAGTCTGCCTTCTCAGAATACAGTATCGCGGTTGTATCCCGCCAACTCTAATATTGCATTTGTTATTTTAGTAAATGTTGGCAGACTATCGGTACATTAACCTTTGGTAAAATTGATTAAAACATCCTGAATGCTAATTAGCATTTTTCTAAGCGAGCTAAGCCTGCAGTTGATCAATACTTGTTGGCTGTTAAAAGATTGAAAATGATATATAAGATGCAAATTGATTACGTTACGTCATGCCAGACTTTGGAATTTTATCAATTTAACAATAATGTGGATAATTGAATACTTTTGAAACCTCAGGTGAACCCACCACTTAAACGGCATCATCGGTAAATTCAAACGTAGATTATTACATCAGTTACGAAACACAATTCCATCTCGCGAGGGCCGAGTAAGCGATGGTTAACTGTCGCGATGCTCATTCCACTTTTAGCAACGTGTAAAACGTCTAACTTTAAGTAAGCTACGTTAAATTGCATTGCGAAAAAAAAATGATCCGACTGAAAGTCAAGCACGTTGCGATTGTGAATGAGCCTATCCATGCAGCTAATAAATCGAAGATTTGTGTAACAATTGTTACCGCCACGCCACGTGACAAAGGAATCCCAGGGAAATACCCGTAACCTAACACATGCAAACTCACCAACGTTGCCGAGAAATGGAAAAGTTACTCGGAAGTCTCTGCTTAAATCTGTGAAAAACAAAACACGACACTTGAATTAATTTAGGAAATTGGCTTTTCAGTTTTCAAATTAATTATTACTGATGTCTTGTTTCATATTTACGAATTCGTTCGGCTTTAAATGACCACCGTGAACTATCAATCAATAATTAAAATAAGTATTGTTACCTCGACTCTGGGCTGTTCCACACTTTCACATGTAGTAGTTGTAGCATCTCAGGTTTATCGATAAAGCGACGCACTTTTCACATAATTCAGATCACTAATCTCTTATGCACAAATCCACACCGCAATAACACTCGATCCTACACTCACTTTTTGTGCTGTAGCTGTCTGTTTGAACTGACTGAATAAATTTGCTAACAGTGCAACTGCGCATTCGCCGAAAATCAGGCAAAAAAATAATAAAATTGACACTCGACGCACAAAAACAAAAATACACATCACTGAAGTCCGACGTTACACAAAACAATGAAAACTCGGGACACGAAATTCACCTTCAACGTTCGCAGGATGTTTTTATTTCAGTACTCGGTTTTTCTTCAGGCTACACGCGGCTCGTCGTGTATTATTCACAGATGAGTATGGTGGAAATGCGCTGACCGAACAACGTAACACAACCCGAAGAACGCAGTCTAAATGTTTAACTCATACCGATAGCACGTAATTTCGGCCCGATTGTTCGGAACCGACTGATGCCGCCCGGCGCTCAGAAGCGAATAAAATCAGTTCTCTGCGTTCTCTGAAGCACGGAAGATAATCATCCCCCCCGCCGCGTACCTGGCCGTCTTCCCGCGGAGTGGGGGTAGGTGATCTGCACACGCCTGTCTAGCTGTTCTACCCCCCTCGTGACTACCCCGTTTCGCGGCGTTGGTAGAGCAACAGAGAGGGCGGGAGAATTATTATCTTCTGTCCTTTAGAGGACCGATTCAAATCCGTTGACGGGACGCTACGCCGTTGTTTACGCTCTATTTTATATATCTCTATGGTGTCAAGAGCCGGGTAAGAAAAACACCACGCAAGCTATGCGCAACGCGAACGAACTTAAAAAGCATTGCCATAATATGCGACATCAGGCGAAGTTTCAATTCTACTACACTCACGGGGTTGACTATTCTCATACGTCCATGGTAGTCGGGGTTATGAAATGGAAGGGAAAAAATCGTAGTGGGTCGGTCGGATGTTCTAATCATATTACTCTCTCTTTCGGTATTTCGTATGCCCATGTCTGTTGGCAGCATTTTGCTTCCGCTGCCGACACATTTTCACGGGCAAATATTCGCTGTCGCAGCCTCGCACTGCTTGCTGCCGCGTAATTTTGCTGCCCATGAGAATCTAATCTTATATCCCACGTTGTAAATTTCGAACGGAATGACGGAATAGAATGAAAGCAAATTTGCCCTTTTCGCTTTATTCGTCAAACAATTTACGTATTTTCATATAGAAATGCTTCCTTTTTTATGACCCTTACGTACGAAATTATGATGAAATAGTAAAAATATTTAATATTTAGAAATAATGCATATTCGCATTCATTCCGTTCCTTCAGTCAGTTTGAAACTTACCTGTGTGGAAGGAACGGAACTCCAAAACTCTACACTTGATAGTTGAGGTCCTCATTGTCGATGATGCTATAATGTGGCTGTAATACACTTGGCACATGTTTTCGGGATGAAATTCAACATTTGAAAAAGTGAAAAACCAAACGCAATATGACAAAAGTACGCAAACAAAAGCGCAAGAAGAGGTTCAGAGCGAACGTGAATCGCAAACGTTTGCGAAACAAACTTCAAAAACTACCGAAAATCGATTGGTAAGCAATCCTAACCTAATCTGACTTATCCTATAAATTGGAATTATTTGATATCGCAAGTTGACTGAAATTATAAGTTTTTTGCACAAGATACCAATATCCTTATGAATCTTTTTCATTTCGCAATTCGTCTTTATTCTCATTTTTTTCTTATATTAAAACAAAATAAAAAGGAAAAACGTATGACAAGAGACATAAACACATTCTCAGATACAATTCTTTGATGCATTTGTCGATAATCAATCATTTTTTTCTAGCAAAGAAATTGAGAATGAGTGGGAGCGCAAGAAATCGATACGCTCAAATTTAAATGAAATGGGCCTAACATACGATCCTAACGAGGTTTTGCAAATTCGTTCAATAAAGCAAGATTTGATTGGAGTTATTAAGCGGGATAAAATTATCACCGAGAATAATGTTCAGGAAGTAGATGAAGAAGATTCTACGAATCAAATAAATCTTTTCAAACGAAAGATCCATGTTGCCAACGATCTCGAAAATGAAGCCAAGGCACCAAGGGAACGCTTATTCCGTCTGCCCAAGAATCAGGTTCAATTTATCACTTATATGATGGAAAAGTATGAAGATGATTATAAGGTAAGGACCAATCAAACCATAAGGAGAAAACAAAAATATAGGACTGACGAGGTTTTTTTTTTAAATCCATATCTTACTTATTTGTTTTGAACTCCGATCTCATCAAAAAAAGTTGCCGGGATTCTTTTTACATTCAAAATGTATATGTAATATTAACATTTTGTCGCACAATCGAGAAATTTTCCAGAAACCTCAGTTTGCAAAATGTAAAATGAAAACCACTTTATGCATCTAATTATTCCTGAGGTTATTTAACGGTACTGATATGTAATGCTGCAGAATATTGACGCTACGAAAATTTGCAAGAAATAATTGTAATAGCAGTTGGATCTCTTAAACTACTCTTCTGAATTCACCCTTTTTTCTATTCCAGGCTATGGCTAGGGATAAAAAGAATTATTACCAATTGACTTGGTGCCAAATCCGAGGTAAAATAGACAAATTCAAAAGTATACCAGAGCAGTATGCAGAATACCTTTTGAAGACTGGTGAAATTGTACTCGATGATCCAACGCCGCTTGAAGAAACCAAGAAAAGGATCGGTGAAGAGAATGCAATGAAATATTCTGTTCCGAATAACCAAAAAGTTGCAAAAAAAAGAAAATCACTGTGGGAAGTTGAGTCCATTGGAGATGACGATGAGACTGATGAATTCCATATTGGCAATAAAAATTTGAGTGATGATACAAACAATGCCAATAGTATTCACAGCAAGAATGGATTGAAAAAATTGAAACTATTCTCTGACGATGAGAGTGATGCTGAACATGCACCTGTTGAAACAAATAAAAAAAACATCTGCTAAGCTGAAGAATGCAAATCGAAATAGAAAACAACTGGATTCGAATGAAAAAAATATACCGATAGACCATAAGCTTAATTCTAATTCGCGGAATTACTGTAACTTAGTTGAAGAAAATCAAACTGAAGATTCGGCTATTAAGCGTCGAAAGAGTAACTTGGTGCTACAAAAATGCGACTCTAGTGACAGCGACAATGATGATGAAGAAGCATCACTAGATGGAGATAACCCAGCTGATGGATTTGTTAATCTGAGCGATATGGGCGAGGAAGAACTTTCGGAAGATGATATATTAGATGATGGTGAATTCCTAACAGACAGCAATGATGAGAGTGATTAAAATAGTACCCTCTTTTTGTATTGTACAAAATTCATATCTTTTCTGACCAAGTATTGCTGTAAATATAATAATAAAAATTCTGTTATAAAAATCTAAAATTCTTTGATAAATGCAGCATCTAGATTTGATCTATTGTGCAAAATATATGGGCATCATCCTGTTGGAATCTTCGAACTCTAATCAGGCCAGTAAGCGCCCCTGACAATTCATTTCTGTGCAGGACTCCAAAGTCTGCCATCCTGAGGGGTAGCTCTCTCCAGGATCTTGTGCGCTGGTCGAACATTAGACAGTGCCCAGGGCAGTTCATTGGTTTCAGAGCATATACCTCTTTTTCAACTTCAAAAGAAAACATGTTTTCCGCATAGTGGGCCCAGTGACCCGAAGTTTGCCATAATTTACTGTTGTATATGTTTGGGGTAACGACTTCCTGGAAACCACGCTTTCTGTACTCTGTGCGGATGAAATCTATCAGAGTGTTATACAGATGGGCACCTCTAGGCTGGAAAAAGCATGATCCAGGAGAAAGCTCGTGGAAGAAAAATAGCTCCTGTTCTCTACCGAGCTTTCTATGATCCCGCTTGGCTGCTTCCTCCTGAAACTTTTCCCACTCCTTGAGCTGTTTTGTATCAGGAAAACTGATGCCGTAGACCCTCTGCAGCGTCTCTGCTTCGGCATTGCCCTCCCAGTAGGTAGAAGAGTTCTTGGTCACCTTGATTGCCTTAACTTTACCAGTATGCCGTACGTGAGGCCCTCTGCAGAGATCAATCAGGGAACCGCAACGGTACACAGTTGTTGTTGGAGTGTTCACTTTTTCATTAAGAATGCGAACCTTGAACTCATTGTATTTAAACATTTCCAGCAGGTCCTCCTTCTTCATCTCGAGTCTCTCAAAGGTCTGTTTTTCCTTGACTATACCCTTTATTAGGCTTTCAAGCTGGGGAAAATCCTGATTTGATATTCCTTTATCACCTAGATACATGTCATAGTAAAATCCATTCTCAATGGGCGGTCCGTAACATAGGCAACCTGCGTACGCCCGCTCCATGGCTTCGCCCAAGACGTGTGCGGAGGAATGCCAAAAGACCGCCTGACCCTCAGGATCATCGAATTTGATTAGCTGCAGCTTGCAGTCTGCTTCCAAAGGGCGATCCAGATCCCACAGTTCCCCGTTCACCGTTGCTATTACAGTGTTATCAGCCAATCCGGGGCTTATTCCCTTGGCAATGTCATAAGGACTGCTTTGCCAAGCCTGAGCATCAACCTGCTTTCCATCAGGTAATGTCACCTTAATATCAAAGGTCGATTTTGCAGCTAATTCAGCGTCGTATTCAGCTTTTAGCTTGTCAAATAATACTTGCCGCTCCTGGGTGGGAGAAAAATTGTGTCAATTTTGCAGCAAGTTCAGTGAACGACAGAAGTATTACCTGAATGTAAGATGGCCATGGTCTCTTTTCAGAAATGCCTTGCTGTTCCTGCGGAGGCTTTTTGTTTTTCGGTGGTTTCATTTTTGGCTGAATGAACAACAATGCGTATTACAATCTAATTTTGTTTTATTGTTTATACTGGCAGAGCCATCAAGTATAATGACTGATTGATATACATTGACGAGATCAGAGACACATATGCGTACGGAATTTAAGGTTACGTTAGCCTATCGATCTTCTTCTGTGGTACAAGTAATTGATGCTGCGTCAGAAACGGAAAAATCAGTGTTTCAACGTCTGAATTCTAATGTTTAGTATTCTCAATATGGAGTCAGGGCTGCTTTTCGGTTTATGTTAAACGAACTCGAGAGATTAAAAAAAGATCAAATAGAAAAACTACATTCACAGAAGTGTAAGAACGAATATGTCATAACCAACCGAAGCATATGTCCGCACCGTGCCGTGGTATAATGCAAGTAAAATGTAAAACATAAGAAACCAGCATTAACAATAGGAATTAATGTATAAGTATGTATAGGCAATTGAAATTGAACTATTATCTCCGAAAAATTGAGTTGTTCAATGAGTAGCGAGTAAAACTTTCGAATTTTATAATTCAACGCTTTTACGTCTTTAATTTCGAACGGAATGACGGAATAGAATGAAAGCAAATTTGCCCTTTTCGCTTTATTCGTCAAACAATTTACGTATTTTCATATAGAAATGCTTCCTTTTTTATGACCCTTACGTACGAAATTATGATGAAATAGTAAAAATATTTAATATTTAGAAATAATGCATATTCGCATTCATTCCGTTCCTTCAGTCAGTTTGAAACTTACCTGTGTGGAAGGAACGGAACTCCAAAACTCTACACTTGATAGTTGAGGTCCTCATTGTCGATGATGCTATAATGTGGCTGTAATACACTTGGCACATGTTTTCGGGATGAAATTCAACATTTGAAAAAGTGAAAAACCAAACGCAATATGACAAAAGTACGCAAACAAAAGCGCAAGAAGAGGTTCAGAGCGAACGTGAATCGCAAACGTTTGCGAAACAAACTTCAAAAACTACCGAAAATCGATTGGTAAGCAATCCTAACCTAATCTGACTTATCCTATAAATTGGAATTATTTGATATCGCAAGTTGACTGAAATTATAAGTTTTTTGCACAAGATACCAATATCCTTATGAATCTTTTTCATTTCGCAATTCGTCTTTATTCTCATTTTTTTCTTATATTAAAACAAAATAAAAAGGAAAAACGTATGACAAGAGACATAAACACATTCTCAGATACAATTCTTTGATGCATTTGTCGATAATCAATCATTTTTTTCTAGCAAAGAAATTGAGAATGAGTGGGAGCGCAAGAAATCGATACGCTCAAATTTAAATGAAATGGGCCTAACATACGATCCTAACGAGGTTTTGCAAATTCGTTCAATAAAGCAAGATTTGATTGGAGTTATTAAGCGGGATAAAATTATCACCGAGAATAATGTTCAGGAAGTAGATGAAGAAGATTCTACGAATCAAATAAATCTTTTCAAACGAAAGATCCATGTTGCCAACGATCTCGAAAATGAAGCCAAGGCACCAAGGGAACGCTTATTCCGTCTGCCCAAGAATCAGGTTCAATTTATCACTTATATGATGGAAAAGTATGAAGATGATTATAAGGTAAGGACCAATCAAACCATAAGGAGAAAACAAAAATATAGGACTGACGAGGTTTTTTTTTTAAATCCATATCTTACTTATTTGTTTTGAACTCCGATCTCATCAAAAAAAGTTGCCGGGATTCTTTTTACATTCAAAATGTATATGTAATATTAACATTTTGTCGCACAATCGAGAAATTTTCCAGAAACCTCAGTTTGCAAAATGTAAAATGAAAACCACTTTATGCATCTAATTATTCCTGAGGTTATTTAACGGTACTGATATGTAATGCTGCAGAATATTGACGCTACGAAAATTTGCAAGAAATAATTGTAATAGCAGTTGGATCTCTTAAACTACTCTTCTGAATTCACCCTTTTTTCTATTCCAGGCTATGGCTAGGGATAAAAAGAATTATTACCAATTGACTTGGTGCCAAATCCGAGGTAAAATAGACAAATTCAAAAGTATACCAGAGCAGTAT